>NC_088791.1:124446744-125102547 GCF_011386835.1 Chrysemys picta bellii | reverse complement strand
GAGATTTATTAGGGAGCAGAGCTCAAAGAAGCAACTTACCCAAGAGATGATGAAGTATCAGCCCATCAAACAGGTCTTCTTCCAGGCTTTTTACTACTATGTGTTCCTGTTTCAGGGTTGTGTTAATCCAATCTATCAAGAGCTGTAGGAAAAAATCAAACAGTCAGCAATGATATCATAGAATATCAGGGTTGGAAGGGACCTCAGGAGGTCATCTAGTCCAACTCCCTGCTCAAAGCAGGACCAATTCCCAACTAAATCATCCCAGCCAGGGCTTTGTCAAGCCAAGGAAGGAGATTCCACCACCTCCCTAGGTAACGCATTCCAGTGCTTCACCATCCTCCTAGTGAAATAGTGTTTCCTAATATCCAACCTAGACCTCCCCCACTGCAACTTGAGACCATTACTCCTTGTTCTGTCATCTCCACCACCGAGAACAGCCAAGCTCCATCCTCTTTGGAACCCCCCTTCAGGTAGCTGAAAGCAGCTATCAAATCCCCCCTCATTCTTCTCTTCTGGAGACTAAACAATCCCAGTTCCCTCAGCCTCTCCTCATAAGTCACGTGCTCCAGACCCCTAATCATTTTTGTTGCCCTCTGCTGGACTCTTTCCAATTTTTCCATATCCTTCTTGTAGTGTGGGGCCCAAAACTGGACACAGTACTCCAGATGAGGCCTCACCAATGTCGAATAAAGGGGAACGATCACGTTCCTCGATCTGCTGGCAGATATGTCTGTTGTTGGAACAGAAAGTGGGAAAATAAATGGTAATACTTTACCATCACAAGAGTGCACCTTCCTCCTTTGTCTTTTGTTTTGTTTTCATCCTCCATTGAGTCTCTCCTTGTCTTTATTTTATTTTAGTCTTCTCTCTCTCTCTCTCTCAACACCATGCTCCTATTTTCTCTTTCCAACTCTCTTCTCTCTCCCTTTTCATTTTCTCTGCTCCTCCCCCACATCCACTTTATTTTCAATTCATCTCACTAAGTGGTATATACACAGTATGAAATGTAACACCTCTTTGTGTGGTAAAAGGAGGTGCTCAGATTGTTTGTGTCCCCTCTGCTGTGGTTGATAGAATGTGTTTCAGCACTTCAAAATATTAAACGCCTAACGGGTAGAATTCATTCTGTGCAGAAAGGCAGTGAAACCCCTAGGTGAATGTGTGTTACGGGTCCTCTTCTGTGCCTGATCCGCGGAGAATATTACTCTGTTACAGCCCAGCTACAGAGATTTGGCTCTAGCTCAAGCTATGACAGCTCATGCTTTAATTCTGAAGCCCCCAGGTCTATGGTCATGTCTGTCACAATTAAACCCTACTTGGAGGGCTTAATTGGTGTATCAGTTTTGTGCTGCTTCTCTGTGCAGGGGTGTATGGAATCCTGAATAAGACTATTTTCCCCTCATTAGACCGTTCTGCAGGCTGAAACATTCCAGTCCATATTGTTACTCTGAAGACATGCTTCTCAAAGAAAAATATATAAAAGAAAACTTAAAAACCCTATGAGAGGTTTGAAAATTCACAAGACATTAAAAAACCTCTCTGCTCTATATTGATGAGCTCTCAAAGTGTGTGTAATGCACATTCAAAGCCAAGAGACAGCAGGATTCCACTCAGTGAACTGTGGTTATCTTCACCTAATGCCTAGAGTTCAAGTTCTGACGATCCATTGGATTAGTGTAGTTTGAACTGGCAAGCTGAGGGCAGTGGCATAAGCTGATGAACTGCACTGCTGAAAATAGAGTCACAAGCTTCCTGGTTCACCTGTTTTATCTTTTAACAGCCATCTCCCTAGCCTACAGCTTAGGCAACATTGTCTTACCTCTAGCTACCAGGGTCTCCCCAGGCAGCCATACAAAGAAATGTATCTGAAAATCCAGGAGAAAAGAACAGGTAGGGAAAGCAAAAAAAGAATAATTGAAGCAGAAGTTTGCTACTAACTTCTTCTTGCTTTAAGCACTTCACCTTTTACCTGTAGTTTAATATTCTTGGCAACTGAGAACCCCCAAAGCCACCCGGAAGAGAACACCCAATTGAATCAGGAAACTAATTTAATATTTTCCACAAGTGAGTTTCTTTGCTTCTCTAAGGCAGCCCTTGAAGAGACCCTCCAAGTCTCCCATTATAATCGCCTCCTTAAAGTCTCTGTGTCAGAACTATGAACTCTCCAGACAAGGAAGACAATGCCTGCCACTCCCTGATATGCCAGAAGGCATTACTGATGGTGAGCAACATAAAGCATTCTCTCTCTTCCCCTGGCCAGTGAGGAAACAGGTTAGTCAGTCAAACCCAGGTTGCACGCGCTGTAATCATGAACGGGGTCAACAGCAGAGCTCACAGGAATCTTCACAAAAACAGACTAAAGAAATCCTTTATTTTGGCAATTTGTGAAGAATGAATTCAGTGTCTTTAGTGATTCCTTCTTGCTATACCACCTCTCAAATTCTCTCATTTATTAAAATATGGTAATGGTAAAAACCTGTTGCAAAAATTAAACCCTTCATGAACTGATTGAGAGCTCATTAGGTTTTAGGGAACATATAATATAGAAACACACAAACGTACGTTTAGGGCTTTGTGAATATGAGCTATACATACACACCAACACTCAAAATACCTGTCACAGTTTTAATATCTCTGTAACTGTGAAAGGTACTGGTGTGCTGCCCAACGAGATCTGTCATTTTACTGATCCTTCCAAACAGCAGGTTCGGTGTGATGATATCCAGGAGGCTATCACATGAGAAAAGCATCTTGAATTAGGTTTGAATATATAACAAAGAAGGGGATTTTCAAAGTCTCTGTGAAGTAAGTGCTGCTGTTTAACAACTGGGTTCATTTTACTCAATTACATTAACTAGAACCTAATGGAATTTACTGTACAATTTTGAAAGCTTTTGTTATGAATGTGAATGGTGACTTGCATGACCAGTGTCCTCTACAGTGATCTTCATTGCTCCCTTCAAGATGGCTTGTACTGATGGTACTGGCCACTGGTGTAGAAAGGATACTAGACTACACAGACCACTGCTCTGAGCAGTGTGGCAATTCATATATTCCTATCACACGGTCAAGGCAGCAAACCGAAGTTGCTTTAAGGGTTAGCCTTTACTAGTAGCAAATGTTAACATTTGATTTATTTTTTGTTTGTTAGACTCCTCTTTGATATTACCCTGTCATTTTCTTTATGATGAAACTCTTGGATATTTTGGGCTCAGAAGTTATCCAGCTGGACACTTTGGACATGGACTACGTCTCTCAAATGCTAGAACCTCTTCACACAACACAGCAAAAGTCTTGCTTTGTCTGAGTTAAGCACTGAGACTTGATTCTGCCAAATGCTAAGCTCTTGGTCACAGATCCAGCAAAGCACCTGGAAGCAAAGCACCTTTATGCCTGTGCGTAGTCCAATTGATGTCATTGGGATTACTAACCTGCTTACGTTTTTTGCTGGTCTGGGGCTAGAGTGCTCAGTACCTTACATGATGGAGCCTGATTACACAACATTTAAAAACAAGGGTCTATGTGTAAATAATAATTTAGTAAAAGAAATGATACCATTTGTAGTTCTTCCAATTTGGGGTTATTGTAGGACGTAGGATTTATGAATTTCCTCTTTTCTCCTATAAACAGAAGTGAACAATATCCATTACTATTCTCTGATGTGACTAATGCAAGTTTTCTATAACTGCCCTCAGTTCAATATCGCCCCATTTTGCTAATTACATCATGAAAAAGTGTACTCATTTGTAATTTTATAGATTTCCTATGAGGGAGAAAATGGCATATCAGATCATTACAATTGCCTATTAGAAATTATCTTTCCAGGGAATTCAAATTGATAAGACCAAAGGGACACTTTCTAAAAATAAACAAAAACACAGTTTGGTTTGGTTCTTTTGTGTGAAACGTAAACCTCATTTAGAGGATTAGCTGGAACTTGCAGTCACTCTTCATAACCCGCCTATGGAGAGTTGGAGACTAAATTCCATGTAATAGGGTTACTTACTTACACTTGATTGAACCTGGAAATAATGCTGTAAAACAAGTGAGATTCATTTGTGCTGAGAACTTCCATTTTTTTGGTTCTTTGGGTCCCTCCTCTCCCTTTCTTCATTGCTGGTTTATAAAACACATACCTTGAACAACGTCATTCTTAAGTGGTGAATGATGAAGCGCACTGGGCTGTGCAAAAGCAGTGAAAAAGTCTGGTTCCATTGTATTATTTTTTTGCTCCTAGAAAATTGAAAAAAATATATTTTCAAAATGTGCTAGAGCCAAAATGAGTACTAATGAGGGAATATGCACCAAATGAAATTATTTCTTTCAGCCATTTTTGAAGTGTTTGTGGGTGACCTACTTTTAAACATGCAGCAACATATATTTAAGCAACATTAAAATTAAAATGAAGTTAATCAGTTTTTTCCTGGAGACAAAAAGCGCTACAGTATTAAAAAAATGTTTTAACTCCAGTCAGTGCTGCTTAATCTGAATTAGATCAGCAAAATCCTATTGCAGTTCAGATGATAAATGCTTCAGCAGGAGACATCGGGGTGCAAATTATAAAAATGGTCAGCACTTAACTGTTTGAGATGAATAAACCAAGAATATAGCAGATCTAGAAGACTGTATGTATTTTAGAAGGAAGTTCAAAAAAGCTCAGGCTTTGACATTTCCCTTCCCAACCATTGCTGCCCTGAAATAAAATGGGAATGACAACACACAAAGGAGAACACACCAAAGTATCCTGTCAACATATAGAAGACTATGGATGGGATTTTCAAAACTGGATAGGAAGAGTGGGAGAGGGTAGCAGACGCCAAAGTGGGGGTGAATTGGATAGAAGCAAAGAGGGACAAAAACAGGTTAGGGGCACAGAGGCAGAAGGGTCTATAACCACTAGAGAACATTCCCCTACATCAGGGGTGGCCAACCTGTGGCTCCCGAGCCACATGCGGCTCCCTGTATAGGCACCAACTCCGGGACTGGAGCTACAGGCTCCAACTTTCCAATATGCCCAGGGGTGCTCACTGCTCAACCCCTGGCTCTGCCACAAGCCCTGCTCCCACTCCACCCCTCCCTGAACCTTCCCCTGAGCCTGCCATGCCCTCACTCCTCCCTCTCCCCGCCCGTCCCCTTCCTTCCCCCCTGGAGCCTCCTGCACGCCAAAAAACAGCTGATCGGGAGGTGCGGGGAGAGAGGGGGAGACACTGATTGGTGGGGCTGCCGGTGGGCAGGAGGCGCTGCGGGTGGGGGCGGAGAGCTGATGGGGGGCTGCTGACGTATTACTGTGGCTCTTTGGCAATGTCCATTGGTAAATTCTGGCTCCTTCTCAGGCTCATGTTGGCCACCCCTGCCCTACATCACCTGGAATTGTATCTTTCAAAAATTTAAACATATCAGGGAGAGCAGAATAAGTACATACAACCTTAATCCTAGAATTTCCTAACATTAGAATGCTTGACTTTGCAACCTTAACATTCTTTTAATGTAGGATTTTTTATATGTAATATAAAAGGCTGAGAAAGCTAGGCTTACTTAGTCAGGAATGGTAAAGAGCTAAAGGAAACTAAGATTTTGAAGAGTATAGTTAAAAACTGAGCAGTCTCTATTTACTTTGTCCTATAATATAAGAACAAGAGTTTAACTTATTACACTAATGGTAAGTAAATTTAAATTCACTACAGCAGGAAATCACGTCATATACTGTAACTGGATTTTAAGGGGTTGGATAATAACATTTGTAATTGTAGTATGCAAGCTAAAAATAGGGATATTAAAATCTTATACATCAGTGTACAAAATGATCATCTGCAGGGGTCAGAAAGGCCTACAGCTTGCATCACCACCAGACATGTATAATTATTATTGCTCATTATTTGTATTACAATCGTCTGAGATTTGGGTTACATCATGCTAGACTCTGTACAAACACAGAGTAAGAGTCAGTTTCTGCCCCTTACAATCTAAACAGACAAAGGGCAGGAAGGGAAACAGCATTGTATAGGTAATCAGGTGCATTCTGGAAGTGAGGGCCACAGTTCACCTTCCTTTGAAGCATCAAATCTTAGCTATTTCTGGAGGCAGAATATCAGATATCATGGATAAATAATCTGTCCAGTATTATTAATGCTATGTTCCTATGGCCTAATGAATAGAGCACTGCATAGGGACTCAGCACTGCCATGGACCTGCTGGGTGACCTTGGGCAAGTCACTACCCTTCCTGTGCCTCAGTTTCCCCATCTGTAAAATGGGGATAATGATACTGACCTCTTTTGTAAAGCATTTTGAGACTATGGATGAACAGTGCTATATAAGAGCTAGGTATTATTATGAAGGGAAAACACATTTCCCCTCTTATTAAAAAAAGTTCCAAGTCTCAAAAATATAGGGGAAGAAGTACATTTAAAGGAAAGTGGGGCACCCTTTGTTAAACATTCACATTGTGAGACCAGGAAAACAGAATAATCAATAGGTGAGAGATCCACTGCAAATAGTATTGCACATCTGACATGGAAGACCTCTGAGGTACAGTCTCTTGCTTTGATAGCTTAAAACTCCAAACCCCTTAGAATCTCTCTCACATTTTTATCAGGGCTCCATTATAAGGAAAGTGAATGTTGCACAACACAATAGACACAAAATGCACAAAACTGCTGGAGAGAATGTATTTCATCACTATGGTTGCAAAACCAAATGCCAGCTCTGGAAATGGAGTTGGCAAGAATGAAATAATTATAAGAAATGGAGCCTTCTACTGCCTACATAAGAGTAACAACTGAACTATTTGAGGAACGTTGGACCAAGGGAAATGAAAAATATAATTAATATAGTGGAAGATTTTCATATGCACTAGTGGAAATTAGATACCTAACTTGAAAGTCAAGGGGGGTTAGGTGTCCAACTGCCACTTTTCCCTTTAAAAATCTCTTTCTCAGAACTCTTAGACGTGTGTACACTTCCTGTAATTCATACCCTATATTGCCTCAGTGGTGCTGTTCCCCCTACCTCTTATATCGGTCACTCTTCCTTTAATACTTATGGTTGAAAATAACTTGGACGGTCAACAATTCTGCTTCTCTCTAATAAAAACTAAAAACACACATGGGATATTGGGGAGGCCCCCAAAATCAGACACCACCTTTGAGACAGTTTCCCCATCTGTGACTTGAAGAGAGTAACACCTATCGCTGAGTGGTTGTGTGGGGATTCATTTGATAAGGACTAGACAGAGGTTTCCTCTCAGCCCATAGTAAGGAGCATCAGGTAACTGTGCCAGCCCAGGCTCGGACTAGAGCCTGAATAGTGACACCATTCGATTTCTACTCCCCCGGCCTTGTTCCTGTGAGGGAAGTAACCTGCTCTAATCTGATACCAGGTGTCAGTTACTCCCCACTCTGCACTAGCTCAGTAATGCTGACTGTCAACTACAGTCAAGACTCTGCCCTTGCCTGTCCATCTGCACAGGAAGACGGAAGGTGGAGGGGCCCAATGGTGGTTGCTCTCCCTGCTGAATTGGGACCCACCATATTGACTAAACCACCCAGAGGAGTGAGGATGTGCCCGACAACCCTTTACTCCACTGCATGAGCATGTAGGGTGAGCCACAATTGTGCCCTAATTATTCGTGAAGCACTTTAAGGCTATAAAGGGACTACATATAGTAGGTATGACGTAATATTAAATCCATAGATTGACGGTGGCCATCTTGGCCGATACAGTCTGTACACTGAGAAATCTCCTGTTACTTCCAGGGAGAATATTGATGTGGGGTTGTTTCAAGCCCTTATTTTACAATAAAAGTGGGTTATTGTGCAGTGTCAGGCAAGTGACCCAGCACTGCATGTCTAGCCCAGTGGAAACCTAGATTCTAGATCAGAATTTGCTGCAACCTTCTCCCTCACAGGCTCTTCACCTCAGCTTCACCCCACATCTGCCCTTCTTACCTTCATCTTCACCCCTGTCCCGTCTCCCTCGCCTCCTTCACAACAGTGTCCCCTCCCTCTTCACTTTTCTTTCCATTTAGCGTACTTCCTTCCTCCTAAACCCACAAAAAGAGGTGTGTGTGTGGGGGGGGGGGAACACAGCACTAAGATGACATTTGCCATTATCAGACTGTTCACTCTGCTTGTGTGTTCTTCCCTTTTCCCCTCCCTGCGTCTGCCTTGCCTTTTAGATTGTAAGCTTTTAAAGTCAGGGACTATCTGCTACTCTGTATAGTGCCTATTTTTGCCACTCTCTCACTTCCCAAGCCAACCTGGGTTCAGAATGCTGGGGGGCTGGCTCCTGGGAACGTTGGCTCCTCTCATGTATTAAGGAGCTGTTTTGGCAAGCTGAAAAACCTTGGGGATCTCGCACACATTTATGATTTACGCTGGCAAGATGCTGAGCACCTACCGCTACAGGAGTTGGAGATCTCAGCATGTCACAGGAAGTACTTAGAACAATGCGAGAACAGGCCTTAAATTAAAAATTGGTGGCAGCGTACATAAATATACCCTTAGGGCTCAATCCAATGACCTGCCTAGCAGCTGAGGTTGGAGGGCCTCAGCATTTCATAGGATCATTAGTTATTATCATTAAGGTGGATTCTGGATCAGGCTCCAAGTTACACTCTAGGGCAGGTGTGGCCAAACTGCAGCTCGCAAGCCACATGTGGCTCTTTGATGATTAAAGTGCAGCTCGCGAAGCTGACCACTCCCCCCATTCGGCTTCTGTCCCGTGGAGAGGTGCTGGGGTTAAGGGCTTCTGCCCAACAGCGAGGGGGGGTTTCGGGGCTTCTGCCCCATAGGAGGTGCCTGCCGTGGGGCAGAATTCCCTCGCCCTCCCAGTCCCACCCCACTGCAGGGCAGGAACCCCGGCAGGCACGCCCCACAGGGCTTAAGACCTGAGCCCCAGCAGGCACTCCCTCCCTCTCGAATTTCTGAAGATTATAGTATGTGGCCCAGCGGGTCAGTAAGTTTGGCCATCCCTGCTCTAGTGAAACGCTCAAAAACTTGATACAGTAAGTTTCAGTTCCAAACAACCCCCCCAGGATGTCTGTAGACATCCCAAAAAACTGCCTGCTAAAGGTTTACATATTGCACTAACATCATGGGGGAACGTGAATGGGTTTGGAATCCTTTTTCTATTTCAGTTCCTTAAATGCGCTGGGAGAAGTATTAAGATTGGAGTTGGTCATGCAGGCCTGCTGCAATGGGGCTCTGCAGACTCTCTTTTCTATTTTTCTTTTTACTTCTTTTGCTATCAGGCTATTTTATCAGGCCTTGCATCCATGCATGCATTATTTACTGGTACATGGAGAACAATACTCGTTTTAGTCCAGTTGCTAGAATACTGATTGCAACAATATTGTGTATTGGAATTTTAAAATTATATTGGCCTTACTCTTGACTCTTCTTGCAAAATGGCATCATTTGGTTCTGAGTTCTCAGTTATTGAGACAATATCCTACATTTTCTTAGATCTTGAGAAAGGCAGAAGTTATTTACTTTTCTGCATTCTGCTAGGGGTAGTCAATAAGTTTTCAGGTATGTCAAGCGTTGCTAGAATATTATAAGCTGCAATGCAACGGTTCCTTAATTGCTGAAAATAGCAGATAAGATTGTTCTGATGGCAAAATAATAATTTTGTATTAATAGTTCAAATCACCTAACTTTGTGTCTACTATCCCTTCACAATCTGGTTCCCCAAATTTCATTGAGCTAGTACATATGTTTTACTGCTCATAATGCTACCATAATTATAATCTACCATAGAATATACATGAAACACTTACTTTTGCAGATGAGGACACCAAGAAGTTTGAATTGATTTATTTCCTGTTGGAAAAAGCCAAAAGCGGTTTTCCAAATAAGCTCAAAATTAGTACCAGACAAAAGGCTTTCTAGTCTGAAAAAATAAAAACGGCATGTGTCAGGATTCAATCAATCCACCTAATTTTATACTGCTGCCATTAGAACACCACAATGAGAAAAGTAGGCAAGAAACAAAAAGAAAGACTAGTTCTTTGCACTCAGTTTAGAACAGTCCCTTACTTCCTCATTTTGCACTGTGGTTTTCAAGAGAAAAGGTTGGCTTGTTAGCAACAGGAAAGAGATGACGTTATGCCATGTTTAGTCAGTATAATCAATTTGCATATGAACATTTTGCATAAAAGAACTGACACCATGTTGCCTTTAATAATTCTCTAAGTGTTCCTCAAGGGGTCTAACCAAGGCAAGGTCATGGGAAAGGAGTATGAAACCTATCATAGGATAAAGTTTTGGGCAGCTTTGTGTTGAAATTGCTGCCTTCCATTCAAAGCAGCTTGAAGATTATCAAGAGGCAAGTTACACACAGTTCTTATGTTACATTTTAAAAATGAAACCATGATTCTGTTCAGAGCCCTAATGTCAACACGTATGGTCTCTGCTAGCGTCTATAACTACTGCAGTAAACGTGCATCTAAACCAGGGGTTCTCGCAACAAATTTTGGTGGCCTCAGAGTGCAGCTACTAACTCTTGCTGGTGGCCTCATTGACACTTTTTTCCTAAAAATTTTTTTTTTTTCTACAGTTAATAAAGTAATATGCACATATATACATCCACATCTTTGTAATTTATTTATGGAAGGTTTTAGGGGTTTTTTTGCAAACAATAATAAAAATAATGCACAATTATCCCTATTCTTTACTGGACCTAACAGAATAGAAACACAAATAAGGTGCTTTGCGCGTTCTTGCCTTTTTTATTATTGTTTCTTTTGCTTTTTTGGTAAAAGTTGTTGTCTGTACAACAATAGTCCAAATAATAATGAAAAACATATCTGGGTGGCTTGGGTCTGGGGAGGGGTGGGCTGTGGCTGGCCTGGGGCTCCTCCGGGCAGGTGTGGGGGGGGAGATGTCTCGGGGCTTCGTCCAGCCTGGGGCTCCTCTGGCTGAGGAGGGGGGGATGCTCGGGGCTTCTCCGGGCTAGGGGCTTGTGGCTCCAGCCGCAGGGGGTCTCAGGGCTCCAGCTGCTGTGGGGGGGAGGGTGCGGGCGGAAGAGGTGGAGTCAGGGGCTAGCCTCCCCAAAGGGGGGAATCCACCCGCTGGCCATGCGCCACCGCCGCTCACCTCCTCACCCCACCCGGCCCACTGCTTGCTTCCTACATCCCTCCTCAGTCCCCCACCCGCCACTTGCCTCCTCTGACCCCTCGCCCACATCTGCCCCTCGCCTCCTCACTCCCCTGCCTGCCACGAGAACCCCCTAGTATTTTACTGACAGGGAAATTTGTGGTCATACTGCACATAACATTGCATCTCTCTCTTAAGTAGTATACGGTAGCACCTACCATTCAGGTGATTAAATACTTTTCTTTCTGAAGACAGAAAAGGCAAAACTGCTCTTCAGATTTAGATTTTCCCCTAGTCTAATTAACATTTTAAAATACTGTAATGGTCTTACCAATGGGGAAAGCCTACTAGGTCGTATCCATCCAGTTACTAATGCATGATGATTCCCTGAAGTAAATTCAAGTGGTTAGTCCAATTCAGTTTTAAGCATCATAAGCAGTAAGGCTTCCCCCACTTCCCTTGGGAGATTATTTCATAGCCTAATGCGTCCGACTCCGATATCATATACCACCATATTTAGGCTAAATTTTCCCTTTTTAAAAAATTTCACATTCTTACTCCAAGTTATAGCCCCCTAGCACTACTCAATTCCTCTTCTTCTTCACCATACATCCCCCTCAGATAAAGGTAGATGATTGCCGTACCCCTCCCACATATACTCATTCATTATTCAACCACACTAACTGGGATTTGTTGTCTAAAGCCTTCCCATCATTAACTGATGCATTCACAGTCATTATTTTTGCTGTTCTCCAATTCCCCCCAATCTCTTTCTACTGATAAGATGCCCCGATCTAAGTACAATAGTCTAAGTGGCGTGTAATGGTGTGTCCACCCCCACACAAGCCCTGAGCTGGTTAACATGGATCAGAAGGAGTCCATTAACCTTAGATTCTGCACCTGGAGAGGGCCAAGGGCTTGATAGGGCCTAATGGCAGATGAAGCAGAGCTGGGAGGCAGGGATTGGGATAGCATTATAAAGCCAGGAAGTAAGCACAGTAAAGAGTTTCAGGCAGTAGATCTGCAGTTGCTGCCTAGAGTGAAAAGGTTTTGGCCAGGGACAAGGAAGAGCTCCAGGGGGCAAGTAAGCCCTGGTGTCCTGCCCTGGACTAGGGAGTCTTACAAGAGGCCTAGGAGGTGAAGCGGCCATGCAGAGTGGAGGAAGCTCTGGGGATAAACCCAGAGAAAGGCAAGGAGATGGAGAGGTGGGCAGGAAGGAGTCAAGAACTGCAACGGCAGTCACAGGGTCCCTGGGCTGGAACCTAGAGTAGCAGGCAGGCCTGGGTTCCACTACCAGCCACTGGCAAAGTGGCACAGAGTTGGAGTTGGAATAGAAGACTGCCTGAGAGGACATACGGACAGCTTGTCTGGTGGGATGTTATTGCCCTGGAAAGGTGGGGGAAGACTATATAGTGACTGGCCAAAGGACTGAATCATCCAAGAGGAAGCACTCCAAGTCATGGAGGTGGGAGGGGGGATGGAGAGAAAGCAACTGATGGCAGGAGCCACCGCATAGGGCAAAAGCTAATTCCCAGAGCCAGGCAGAGAGAGATGCACCTGCAGTGAGTGGACCCCTTCATATGCTGTTCTACCAGTGTCAGAGACAGACTGCTCTGTTTTCTAAGGCCTATGCAGACCAATATCTCGTTGGCCTCTTGGTCTTCATTAAATGCATTCTTCATTCATGTCCTTCCTTTTATTATAACTTTACCCATTAAAGCAGGCCAAATAAGAGCAAGAAAGCTATGTAATCATCATTTGTTTATTAGAATAAATACAGTTATCACAAACCATGCATTAAGTTCCACAACACTCCTGCTGTGATTTTAGAAAACATAGGATTGCATTGTAATTTGCTTACAGTACACTACTTTTACATTCTCACTAAGCCAGACTTGTCCATGGTATGACAAGTGCAGTATCTCATCTGCAAGGTTGGTTTTTTGTGTGGTTTTTTTTTTAGTAACAGAAATCCAGAGTGAACATTGTTAAAAAATAGTAGAAAAGATTCTTAAAATACATTAATACACAAAGCATTGGGTTTCTATTAGTGGGGAAAAGAAAGTTGTGTAAGTTTTTACACTGATGTAAACACTGTTTTTGTTGCTTTGCAGTCTTGTGAAATGTTAGGACACAGCTGACCATAGCTCAGGCCTCTTCTGAGCCGTAGAGCAAGTTGAACGACAACTGGCTGGGACTGAATCCGCAGTTCCAATGGTGAATCTACAAGGCACATTACATAGGCTGTATAGGCAGCCAATCTCATTAACCATATATAAATGTGGAAGTTTGAATGTTGGGCATGCAGTGTTCACAAACTATGCAACAAGCCTCAGAATTCCCTGGCCTTTTCTACACAACTCTACACTAAGAGGCAGAATTCAAAATTTCCAATCACACGAACAAAATATTAGCCGTCCTGTTCTTTAGCACGGATGGAGGGAGACCTATATTTTTAAGCTTTAAACCCACAACATATTAGCCCATTACAACCCACACATTAGGAATGAAATAAACAATATTAGTTGGTGGGGAGCTATATCAAGATGATTGTGTTTTAAAACTGATTGCTTTTGGGG
Source organism: Chrysemys picta bellii (assembly GCF_011386835.1). Taxonomy (NCBI): domain Eukaryota; kingdom Metazoa; phylum Chordata; order Testudines; family Emydidae; genus Chrysemys; species Chrysemys picta. The sequence goes on along the minus strand of NC_088791.1, from coordinate 125,088,870 downwards.
AAGCCCTTCTTAAGTTAAAAGCATCCTGTTGGCAATTTGCCCATGGCATACAAACTAAAGGTCCCAAAGCTGCAGTCCCCTGCTCACAGGAGTACTCATATAAGGACTATCAAATAGCCCAGTGGTTAGAGCACTCGCATGGCATGTGCAAAACCAACTTCAGTTCAAATCACCACTCTGCCTGACTTGGAGTGGGGACTCGCACTCAGGTCTCCCAACTCCTAGGTGCAGCCCTAATTGCTGGCTTATGGGGTTTTCAGGGTTGGGGCTCTGACTCTCTCCTATTGAAGCTCTTCCACTTCATATCCAATATTTGAGTTTAAGTAGGAGTTTAGGGATCTAGAGGACTAGTCAGCAGCTGAGCAGGGGAGTTGAGGAGCTAAATTTTGGACTTAGGTGCCCAGTTACGCACCTAAATTCCTTTGTGAATCTAGTCCTTACAATCTAACTCACTAGTTCTTCAGTCACCATAGCATCTTCCATGATAGATGCAAGCTGAATTTCAAACAGAAACAAGTAAAAACCTCCTCCCACTTTTTTGTTTTTGTTTTTTTGGACACTAGCCCCCTTAGGCCACTTTTATACCTCATAAAGAAACAAAAAATAAGTGTTTTTCTCCTTTTGCAAGTCACTGTTAAAGTGTCAAGCTGAGACAAAAATGTTAATGAAGAGAAGACTCTTCTGTACAATTACACCACAGTTCACATAGCACAGTAAGGGGACACGCGTTTCCTCTTGGTCTTTAACGCTGAAGGGTAAGTTCAGTCCTGGTGTAAGCAGAGGCATTTCATTTGTAGTCAATGAGAGATGAGTCTCTGCTTACAACAGGACTGAACTTGGCCCAGATAATGCAGTAACACTGTCTTCCTTGATAGGCCGCTCTGTTAAATGCTTTACATAAAACCTGGCAGCCCATAAAATGTGACTAATGTGATAAATAGAAAGCAATAATATAGTGGTTTTGAATCTCTCCTCCACATTCTGGGGGAAGGAATGCTATAAAATACATAGCCTACAAATAACTTACTTTGGTAGTATAATACTATTTCTTTTAATAGCCCTGCCCATAACCTGCTCACACAAACCACATCCTAGCCTTGCCTTCTTTGTTCATTTAACTATCTATCGCATCATTAGACACGCAGATATGTCTGCACAATCAGGTGAAATCTATCTACTCCTGTAAAGGTGTCTTGTGACAAGGTAGATACATTCAAAGGGTCTAGTCTTTTCTCAAGCAAACTCCCACTGACTTCAATGGGAGCTTTGCCTAAGGATTATACCACTGAGTCCAGAGTTCGTAGCAGTAGCAAAGTATCACTGGGGATGATGGGATGAAGTCAACTCATCACAGCATCACTAAAAGGAAACTTATGTTATTTTCAGCCCTGGGATCCCACCTCTAAACTGTTCCAAATTCAGTGCAGTCCAGTGTGTTCGATACTGGTGTACATTATATGGCGTTGTCCAGAATAACCCAGGAAGCAGAGGCAAAATCTTATTGAAAAATGACCTTGCTCCATTTAATTTTCAAAACAAAAACTGTCGTTCTGTTTACAGACTTTGGGCTCTGTAATGCTGGAACTGCCATTGACTTCAATGAGAGCAGGAGCAGGCGCTTTAGCTTTTCCACATGAATGTAAAGGTCAACCTTGCACCTCTAAGCAATCAAACGGTTATTCCCCCTGCTCATTCCAGAAAGGGTTAGAAAGAATGCATAAATCCAGCCCGTCCGTCCTTGACCAGCTCCTGACCGAGCTGATCTGGACTGCACATTTCAAGTGTGGCTACGGCTCCCTCCTCAGCACAAAAGGAGGGAGAGAAAAGCAGCTATGACCGGATTAGGCAAGAATTCCATTTCTAGGCTAATTGTGTGTAAACATCAAGTGGAAATAATACTGGGTAATATGAGGTTAACACGAAAGAGAGAAAAAGCCCTCATGGTACAGTTTCAGGTGGTGTCCTTGGAAACAAATACAGAAACACACACAAACCTTATTCAATGGAAACTGTGCAGTTTCTAAATACATTACAATGCAGGGGTCTGCTTTTGTATTTATAACACTCAAGCCTAGTGTATCTTCCACCACCAATGGTAACCAAGTAGTTTACAAAAGAAAGTATATATAGGCATTGCCCCATCAAGAAGGGTTCAAGTTTTTCCTGTTTATCAAAGTAACTAGTAGTAGATTTCTTTATCAACATAACAAGGAAGCTTGTTGACCTTAGCAAACAGACCCGCCAGGATCTCAGAGCAAAGATGTAAAAATGATATTTCAAAAGGGAGCTAACATAAAATACACAAAGTATTTTCAGTGGGCATGTCATGCAAAGAGTTACATGGAGATAATGTGAACAGAAGAAGGAATGCCATCATGCAGCATGGAATATAGTGTAAGGCACAAAGGGAACATAGAGGGTGTTTTGTTTTTCCTTTTTTTTTTTTCCTAAGAAGGTTGTGAGGATTAACATCTCAGCAGCTTCCAGGATCACTCAACATTCTTGTACTTTGTGAACAGGTTGTACAAAACCCTGAGGGTAGACTTCAGATCCAAGTTAACAACATCTGTGGAAGAAAAGGAGAGATTCTTAGGTTGCTTTAGTGCTACCTCCCAGTTTCCTATTAATGGAAGAAAGTGTCTTCTGATCTGTGAACTCAAAAGAATAAAAAATAAAATAAAATTAAAAAAAAAACAGGTCCAGTTCCCTTGCATAGCATCATATGATAGACTTCAAGAAACTTTAGCCATTTCTTTAATCACTGATATTTTTAAACTTCTCTCTGGAGGGAGGGGGGAAAAAAAAGAACCCCTATCCCTCCCCGATCTACAATTTATCATAGATTGAAGGGTTCTTCTGTCTCAGACCAGATATCTCACAAATAACTGAAAAATACTCCATGTTAGATACCATGTCACAGCTTTAACAATTTCTAGTGAGTTTCTACCAGGGACACTGCTAACCAGGGGTCCAGAGTGGGGATTTAAGTCCAAACCGTATATTTCATGTGAGGTTCTGGACCCACCATATCTAGAACCTCTGCAATGACTTGCTATGCAGTGAGCAGGACTTAAACTCCTGCTTTGTGTGCCAAACCTTCCTGCGTCCCCTCTCACTGTGCTGGAGCGTGGGTACATTTTCATCAGAGCAAGGAAGGGAAGAGTGCATGAACAGTTACAGTCCACCATAATGACAGGCCGTCTTCCACCCTCCCCATTCTTCCCCTTTGCAAACTTCAAGCTTATTGCTCATGGCTTGGTATTCCCCCACCTCAGATGCACAACAGAGAGAGCTTCTCTCTTTGCTCTTCCTGTCCTGTTGCTACGATAACATAGAGGAAGTGCCGCAGAGAAGTACATTCCAAAGGCTGTCAGGGAAAGTACAGCACACAGTGCCCTTGCAAGACTGAAGAGAGGAACTCCCAACGTCGGCAGTGCAGAAGACGGGAAAAGCAGCAGGTAAAGATGTCGGAAAGGGAGAGGATAGGAGGGAAAAGTAGGGGAAACAGGAAGAGGAAAATAATTGAGGAGACCCAGTGCGGGTGGAAGAAGAGGAAGGAAGAGAGGTAAAAAACAAAAACAAAAAAACCCCACAAACCCCATTCTCAAAAAAGCAACATGTGAGAGAAGAACAATAAGGAGCAAAGAAGAGAGAAAAAACACAGTTCTTTGAGCTGGGGAAACCAATCTGAAGTACAATAAAACATCCACAGCCTGCTTGGAAAAATCATTTCCATGACACACTCTCACACCTGCTTCACTCTTGGATGTGTGCATAAGCAGCAGGAGCAGGGGAACTCCTAAGAAAGATCTTGCTTGCATGAAAATGACCACTATAACACAGAAAGAAAAGTCCTAGTTTTAGCAGAATTGTTTCTGTATATCAAAGTTTTCCAGAAGGCGTAGGAAGTTGTATAATACCACAGCATCCCCAGCAGTACAACATTCCCAAATGGCCTGGGAATGTGTTAGTACATTCTGTGCAACAGATCGAGTTGCCTCAGAGACAGATTTAAATGTGAATTTAGCCCTAAGGAGCAAAGTTTCTTACCAGCCACATCCTCCACAATCAGCAAGCCAAGGGGAATCTTTGGTGTGGGCCAGGGAAACCTATAGGCAGATTCAACTTAATGGTGTTGGCAGCCAACTTGAAGTTCCAATACCAAATGTATAGTTCTGGTAGTGCAGTGCACCCTTAAAGCTGGCCTATGAGGCTAGCTGAGGATACTGTGGCTTGAGTAATCAACACCTGGCATAGGGCCTGCATAGCCAACTCTACACCACCCAGCCAGCACAGAGTATTCCAAAGGCGGGAAGCGTGGCCAGAAAGCACTATGCTCCACCAATCCCCCTTGAGCCCACTGCAGGCAGCTAGAAATTAGAGCAGCTCTGAGGCTGCTCTGATCTCTGCCTGAGACCAAATTAACCTCCAGCATCCCTGTGCATTGGGGGAGCATGAAGGTGACATAAAGCCCCCTTCTTCTGCTGCACTAAGCACAGCTCTGTTAGAGCCAAGGATCAAGGACTACATCTCAAGGTGCCCAGTACTGAGATTCATTGTCTCTGTTCTTTGTTATAGTACCGGGTCTGCAAGATAAGTGAACAGTGCAGTTTAATTGCAATCATCACTTTACAGGTATGATAAAATGGGATTTTTTTTTTTTTTTTTAAAGGTGACAGGTGGTCCTCCGCCTTCAGGGATTCTTAGGGTATCTGCGCCATCTCCCATTACTCCACTGGTTTACTTCTTCCCTTCCCTCCTATTCTCAAGGTCCTGCATCCTAGAGACCTCCCTTGAAGACTGTGTGGGTCTCCTTTCTGAGCCACTGTCACCACTTCTACCTCAGCTGGTGGGAGGCGATGGGGAGGGAATTATGACGTGTTGCTCACTCCTCCTGCTGAAAAGGAATAAACCCAAGTCTTTTACTTGCTAGTGTAATGTAATGATTCATAGAATTTAAGGTCAGAAGGGTCCATAATCTTCTAGTCTGACCTCCTTCATAACACAAGCCAGAGAACTTTACTATGTAATTCCTGCATTGAATTTAATAACTTGTGCCAGAATAGAACATATCTTTTAGAAATACATCAACTTTTAATTTAATGAGTACAAGTGATGGAGAATTTGTTCTATTAGTTAATTACTCTCACTTATAAAATGTATGCCTTATTTCCAGTTTAATTTTTCCTTCCAAAGAACTTCTAGCCATCGGATCTTGTTAAACCTTTGTCTGCTAGATTAAAAAGTAATGTGATATCAGATATAGCTTCACTGCATGCGTAATTATAGGTCATGGGATGAGAAGCACTGACAAGAAGGACACCAGACATGCCCCCCAAAAAGCATGATCTCAATCTTCCGCTCCTCGTAAGAGGAAGTTTGTGTGGCCAAAGCCCAGCCAGCGCTAACTGACAGAATGCCGACAAAAGGTGCCAATAAATCATAAAAATAGCCTAAAATAGAGTTTAAATGAATAATACCTCTACAGCCTATCAAAATCCCTTAGGAAAATAATAAAGCAGCCCACTAAAATTCACTGTACTTTAATGACTTAGGGCAAAATGTTGCCTTCAGATGTGTCTATTATATTTAATGGATGTAACGAAGGCCAGAATTTGGCTGTAATTTGGGCAGTGTTGTATACACCACACAAGATGACTTATGATATTTTATTGGGGTGGGAGTGAGTGGAGCAGGATATACTAAAATATTAAATTGAACACTAGACCTGTCTCTGGCGAGTACCGCAGAAAGCGCTTACACTGCAAAGTGGGGTGCTTTCCGGTCTATTCAGGCACAAAGTGACACCAGTACAGCAGGGCATACACAGCGAATCCCACACATAAAACATTCTGTGGAGCGTGAGAAACTGCACCACTGCAAATTGTTATTCAAAGGGACACTAATGTTTGAAAGTGCCAGGATTCCACAGCAAGATGAAATGAAACTACTGGCAACAAACACAGCCTCCGATGCTACTTTCCCTTCCACAGAAATCCCAGCTCTGTGCACCCTCACTCAACCCAGTGTAGCAAATGTGAACCGGGAGATAAGCAGACCAAGACAACTGCCATATTAACTAACCTTGCCCTCCTACTTTTATTAATAAATTTAATTTCTAAAGTGTACAATAATCAGCTGATTTAAAGACTATGTCGACACCAAAATCTGTCCCAGTTCTCACTACAACATCCACTGCTGTACACTGAATCAGAGGGCAAACCACATGGAGTCTGGAGCAAGGAGTAAAGTAACACTGTTTTGAATGGCTTTCCTGCAGTAATGATCAGTAATGGTCAGGCTAAGCTACCTGTCACTTCTGGGGTAGTCATAATGAAAATGAAGATTGCTCGATTGACAGTCACTATGACATAATTCTTCTCGTTAGCCAAAGAGCAAACAGTGCAGAGGTAGTGCAAGCTTCTTGACACTGCTCCATTAATTAGCTTCGGTACTCAGAGGTACAACCTTTAAAAAGTCAAAAGCATAATTCAGACTTCATGCTCGTTCAGTACTTAGCCCTGCACCATAGGAGCAAATGGGAGTTTTTGTCACGGATTTCCATAGGAACAAAATTAGCCCATCAGTTATTTGTCTCTGTGATCAGGCTGCTAGCAAATTAGTGCTAATTTTTTATGTAAACTTTCCACTAGGAAAAGAACTAAGAGCGCCAACTGATCTAACATAGGCTACTGAACAGCTATCATATAGCACTATCATTTACTAAAATCATGGGCCTGACTTGAACCTGTTAATAGTTGAGTCTACTCCTGTTATGATGTACATTAAGGGAGATAATGCAGATATGCATAAGGAGTCTTTTGGATAAAAGGGAGTCAGATAAACAAAGTTTTACTGTGTGTGCATATATATATACACATCAGCCACAACATTATTTCCTGATGTAACCCTGTTGACTTTAATGGAGTCGTCACACTAGAGATGTAATTGCCACTATGTCTGTATAAATAGTTTATGCCTCTATAGTGTATATATTACCTTCAGGACGAGCCTTTGGTTTCTTGAGCCCTCCATCTTGCATCAACTCAAAAGCGAAGGAAACATTATGGACCTGCAAAGAAGCAATTTAAATAAATTCCCAAATTCTAACAAATCAATAAAAAAGCAGTTACTTTCTTCTCCCTTCTTTTGACATCAGTAATAATGATCCTAGGATTTATTTTGTTGGTTTTAAAATCAACAACATTTGTTGATCTGAATCCCAGGTGTTTTCCTCCCAGGAGTAAAGGCAACAGAAATCAAATCTACTGAGGGACTCATTTAAGAAGAAAGTTTCCAAATTTAAAGAGTCAAAAATTTAATACGAGTACAGTCTGAATTAGGAAACCCCATGAAAGCTTGGCAGAACAATCAAGTCTCTGTGTTGGAGACTGGTGTGCTACTGAGATCAATAAATCATACAATATAGGGCAGGAAGGGACGTGGAGAAGTCAAGATGTCACAGCCTTTCTATGAGGGCAGAAACATCTGCATTTCTGGTGAGCTCTTCCTGTCTGGATACTCAAGGTAAGTTATAGTGTTTTAGACTCCAAGGAACAGATCATCTGCCATCAATGCAGTAAGGAACTTAACAGCAGTTACTCAACAGAAAGCAGGTGACAATTAGAGAGAGAGAGAGATTAAAAGTAAGGTCAGGCTTAACATTTTCAAATGATTTTTACTAGATCATTACAAACTAAGTACCAAGCAGCAACAGTAATCCACAAAAAGTACTCTTAGAATTAAGGCGAAGTCAGAGAACAAAACAGGGAGACACACAGGAAAGAAAATATGAAGCGGATCAATTAGGGCTAGTCTACACTGGCAATGCTAAAGTGCAGCCACAGCAGTGCTTTAATGTGCCTTGTGTGGTTGCAGCACAGTGCTGGGAGAGAGCTCTCCCAGCGCTCTAGAAAAAACCCACCTCCATGAGGGACGTGGCTCCCAGCGCCGGTGCACTGTCTACACTGGCGCTTTACAGCACTGAAACTTGCTGCACTCAGGGGGTGTTTTTTCACACCCCTGAGCCAGGAAGTTGCAGCGCTGTAAATTGGCAGTGTAGACAAGCCCTTAGAAGAGAAACCTGTTGGGGAGAGAATGTTAGTCTGAAAGGATTTAACGTGAGCAATCAGCTTTTCTTCTGGATGCCTATTGAAGTTTAAGAAATTCTTCCTCTCTGCATGTGGAAAGGTAATTTGAATAAAGATATCTTTGTATTTTTGTCCCCGTAAGTGACTGACTCTGGAGATATGTGGCATGAGGGGGGGAGATTTAATTAAAACTACTCATCTCAGTGAGTGAGGGAGTTCTGCATACAAAACCCCTTTGCATTAGGATGAGAAAAAGCTCCCTTTGTTGGGTTAATTGATGAGAATTGTAATCTTCCCTCCTACTCCTGTTTTTCCTTGATTTATTTAGGCAAAACCAATTTCAGAGGTAGAAAGAGATGCACAGTTCACAAATAAAAGCTAACTAATCCCTCCCCCATGCTCACAGACACACTTTCTTCTTCTGTGTCTGGTTCAAAACAATATCTAATAACTTTAGTTCAGCATGACTCTCATGCAGCTAGACATAAACGAGCAACACCACAATCACAGTTGAGTAGCGATAGCACTATAGATAGGCATTGTACGATTTTATACTCAAAAAAATTCAACCCATAAGAGAGAGAGAAAGAAAGAAAGTCTGAAGAAAAAGCAAAGTAGTATCCATGGAGGGTTTTTTTAATGAAGTAATAAAATATTCATCTTTCCCAACCTGTTCTATAAACACAGTCCATGCAGGATATGAAGTCCATCATCACCCACTCCCTTGGCATTTCTTTATTAGGAAAAGAAAACTCTAAGATAACAAAGATCTACTCAGATCTTATCCTCAGGCTCGGTTACTCCTAGGCATTTCTCTCATAGGATTTCTCAGACCACATCCTGGATTCTCTTCTCTCCAGGAAGCCACTCCTACCTCCCATACATCCACATCTGGCAACTAATCACCTGCCTTGGGAAGTGAGCAATTTTGCTGTTTCTCAGCGGGATCAACACCGGTTAGCAGGGCAGGGAGTTTCAGCAAACTCTTCAGCCAGTTACAATACTTTCCTAATTTGGTACAATATATTTTTTGCCCCACAGTACAGTACGATCCCTTCTGATGAGGATGAGCTATATTCATCAAAGGTGAGTTAGGCAGTGAAGACCAAATCCTTTAAGGTGTTGGGCTCCTCCTGGTAGACGTTGGGTCTCAACCACCTCCACTAAAGTCAGCAGGAATTGAAGGTGCTCAGCGTTTTGCAGGATCGTGCCCTTAAAGAGTACTAAGTTCCTGCAACTTTACTAACATGTCAACCCTGATGCAGCCAGCTTCACTCCTATTCATAACCCTGGAATGCACTATGCGCTCAGACTAGAGCTACCACAGAACCCCACCAGAACAAGGAGCCAGTCTTGCAGGGGACAGATACATTGTTTGTATTCCAGAAGCATCTAAGGGCTGCAACCAGGGCAGAGCCCCACTGTGCTTGGCACTGAACTCACTGAGAGATTACTTAGCATCAGTGGTGCAAGTAGAAATCATTTCTTGCTGGTACACTGCACTCATGGGAAGGACACAAAGGGGGGGCATGTGACCTCCCCATGTGACTCCTCCCCGCTCTGTCCTCAGCCTGGGGTCCCCACGTTCTCCCCATTCCCTCCCCATGATCCACATCCATTCCACATTACATGGGGGGTGGGAGGGGTGCTGCTGTACAGACCCCAGGCAGGAGGACTCAGGAGACACAGCTGCTTGGAGGAGCTGCTGGTGTGGGGCCCGCCTGGCAGCCCCATGTTCTGCTCCTTTCACTGCTGAGGTTTCCAGGAGATCAAGGCTCTCTGGAACTACAACGGTGAAAGGAGCAGAAGAACATGGGGCAGAAGCAGCTGCTGTATTCCAACCCACCCCCCACCCCCCGCAGGGCTGCTCAGGGCTCTCCCGGGAACCGCAGCTGGGAAAGGAGCAGCATGTGGGCTGCTGTACTACTCCCAACCCCACCTCCCCCTGCCCTGTCCTCCGGCACGGCTGCTGTACAGACCCCAGGCAGGAGGGCTCAGGAGATGCAGCTACATGGAAGGGCTGGGGGTGGAGCAGGCTCCTCCTGTGTCTTTCCGGTACACCATATATTACTGGTATGGTGTACCAGACTGTACCACCGGACTTGTACCACTGCATAGCATGGAGGAGGATTACATAGCATGGAAGCTAACAGTAAACCAGGATATCTACATTTTTCAAATGGTACACTCCAGGGCTCCCTGCTGCCCCTCTCCCAGCCAGCTACCCCGTACAGGCACGCCCTGCAGTTCCTCCTACTTGTAGCAGGTCTTGAGGCTGTCGCTCAGCAAGTCCTGTGGGCAGAGCAGAGGGGAAATGGGGGGGCCCATTTCCCCTCTGCTGGAAGTGGTATAGGAGCCAGCCCCCCCAGTAGTAGTGAGGAGGAGCAGAGCTGGCTGCCCCTCTGCCACTCAGGTTTGGCCCTGCCACCCCTCCACCATGAAGGGGGAACGGCAGGGCCAAACCTCAGTGGCACTGCGGCCCCCCGTGCACCAGGTTGCAATGCCCCTCACTCAATTTCAGCCCTGCAGCACCCCCATCGTGAGGGAGGGCTCATGGGGCCCAACCCGAGTGGGCAGTCGGCAGCCAGCACTGGCCCTCCTCTCCATAGCTGTTGGGAAGGCCCAACACAGACGACCTGTCGCCCCACCCAATGGCAAGCAACATTCACAACCTGCTTATCGTTCTAGGCTCCACTGGTCTACGCCGCCCAATGGAACAACCTCCCTGCAACAGCCTGGCAAATCCTTACCCTCTCCTCATAGCTCACTTCGTCTGCAATGCCCATCCACAATAACCCACTTTAGCTCAGACGTCATCATTCATATCTTACCAAATAGAAAGTAATACACTGCTACCTCGATATAACGCGACCTGATATAACATGAATTTGGATATAATGTGGTAAAGCAGTGCTCCGGGGGGGCGGGGCTGCGCGCTCCGGTGGATCAAAACAAGTTCAATATAACGCGGTTTCACCTATAATGCGGTAAGATTTTTTGGCTCCCGAGGACAGTGTTATATCAAGGTAGAGGTGTACATGAAAATGCTTAGCTAGAGTTTTCCTCTGGGTCTTCCAGTGTGCTGTCTATGCACCTAGAGTATAAAGCCTTTGGGGCAGGAACAATGGCCCCCTCAATTCTGAAGTGACTTGTGCACAAGCAGATCCCTGAGCCGGTGTAGATTCCTATTGACTTCAGTGGGGCTTTGTGTTGCATGCTGACTACGGGACGCTCATTGGCGGATCAGAGCCTATGTCTGACTGTGTGTCTGGTACAGAGTCAATCCCACTATCGGTGCTCAGCAAACGAGTTCTAATCCCAGTACTCTCAGAGACCGGCTGTGTGCCCTTGGCCAAGTCACCACTGCTCTGCCTCAGTTCCTCATGTACACAAGAGGTAATATTACTTATTTCCCTATTTTACAGGGAAGTGATAAAAATTAGGAAAGATAAAGATGGCTTTGTGGTAAAGGCACTGGACTGAGACTCAGGACCTCTGGGTTCAATTCCTGGCACTGTGGTACTGACTACCTGTGCTAGCTTGGGCAAGTCACTTAGTCTCTTTGTGCCTCAGTTTTCCACTTGTAAAATGGGATCAAGACTTCCAGTCTCCCACCTTTTGCATTTCTTGGATTGTAAGCAGCTCAGGGCAGGGATTGTCTCTTATTGTGACTATATACGATGCCTAGCAAAATGGGGCCCTGGTCTCAGAGTGGCCTCTAAGCATTGCTGTAATAATAATTAAATAAGTAATTCAATTGGAACATGTAAAAGTTCTATGTAAGTGCAAACTATTTATTATTTTATACCCTTTGGGTTTATCATCATCATCTGACCACAACTGTGCTGGACATCGCAGGATCTAGCTTTTCTTCTCTTAACTATGTTTATAGGTATTCATGTGCTGAATCCCTCTCTTAGCCTCGCTGCTGGAGTCATTTCAGTACTAGTAAAGTCACTGGGATTTACACCTTTGTTTCATGGTCAACCTTTAAAGTACAGATTCTAGTAACTGCCAAATGTGACAACAAATGCCTCTTTGCTACAGCCTTTGAAAGAAAGGATATGCTATACTCTGGCTTAATTGGGCATGAAGAGAATTCAGCCAATGGATGGGAAATTGCATGTGTGATATGGTAGTGAGAGGAGCACAAACTGGAATTTCTACTCACCTTCTGATCAAAACTTTCAGGTGTTAAATAAAAGTTGTGGAGTGGAACAAAATAGTCTTCAAGCAGACCCATGAGCAATACCAAATAGACGCCATCTGCAAACTGAGGAGAGATACTGGTGAAATTCCCAGATGGCAGGCAGGAGGCATTTGGTTTCATGCAAGGCTTTGCAACAATGAGAAAAATCAAGCCCTAAGTGGCTAGACAGGTTGCTGCAGAGGGCCACAGGGATGTCTCCCCACATTTGAGAGCACTGTTTTCACACACACACACACACACACACACACACACACACACACACACACACTATGAATAACTACGTGCTACATTGACAATGGGAAACTATATCTTTAAAACACGACCCAGAAGACGACCACACAATTCTTTTGCATGCCTTTTCCTTGTTTTACACCATATGTAGGTTCACTGACTTGGGATGAGGTGCTCCAACCCAAGAGGAGAGCCACACCAAGCCTATGAAGAGAACCACCAGTAGAGTATCACTGCTCTAAACCGATACAATTCCTTTTAAATGTTGGTAGGTACTGTATATTTCAAACAGAATTCCCTATATTGGTTCCAATATGACCTGTATGACATCCCCTGGATTTTTTATCAGAGATAAGGTGGCACATGCAAAGAGTTCTCTGGGGCAGGGGCTGTCTTTGTTCTGTGTTTGTACAACATCCAGAACCACGGTGTCCTGGCCCATGACTAGGGCTCTTATGCTCTACAGTAATACAAATAATAAAGCAATGCAACAATCCACAGAGACCAACACTTCCGAAACCAGAGCCACATAAATGTGGCATGGGATAAGGCACTACCACTTTAGCAGAAGCAGAACCTCCTGTTAGCTGTCAGTAGACTTAAGGGGGAGATTTTCAAAGGCACAAATGGCAGACAAATTGGAAATGAATAGGACTTAGGGTCTTTGTTGCCATTTGTTCCTTTGAAAAATCTTCATCTACATCTGCTTTGTAGGCCAGCCACTAGAGGACGAAGTTATCTCAAACACTTGACCGGGTCTCATTCCATCTAGTTAGGGACAGTCGTACAGATAACCCAGCCAGCACGTTAATGTACTACTGCACTATCTGACCAAGGTAAGCAATAGTTCAGTGATCAAAATTCTGTGTGATCTAGTAACTTGTCAGACATGATAGTCTCTCAACCTACTTTCCAAAGCATAAAAATCCTTGTTAATTCTGACCACTTTGCACTGCAGTTTAGCAATTGCTTCCACAGTAAGTGCAATGGTGGAGTTCCAAGATTCTGATTAATTCCTAAAATAGAAGGGTGTCTCATATAACCAATATTTTCATATAACCTTCCCTGGCCCATTTTCTTGTACTTTTTACATTCTTTATACATTTCAGCCCTGGTGAATGGTGCTGGATTGACAGCCCTTGGAGATCAAAGACCTGTACCCATAAATCAGATACCGCACTGACAGCAATCATACAAAACTCTTGGGGCAAGAGGGTTGATCAAATCTCCATAGCCCAATTAATCATGGGTGTCTCAGCAGAGAACTCAAGAGTATTTTTGTGATACAGATAGTTAGGCCCCAGAACTGGACTGAAACCTCCTATTCACTAAGGCCCCAGAACATCAATCAGTGGATGATCAATTTAATCCATATCAGCCTAGGCCAGATTCAGACCAATTACCTAAATGAAATGTTCAGTAGTCCATAACCAATTCCCTAGGCTATCCAGTGCCCACACTTACTCTCCTGGGCAAACAGCAAAGAATAAGTTAACCACTTAGTCCCATTTTAAAGCGGTCTTTATTTTTAATGAACTCTCTTCCATTACACAGTGTAATTGTTTCTATTACAGCAGTTAGAGCTATGCAAGCTTCTGATATACTTGCAGCTGAGTGAAAGCAACATGCCCCTGTGTCTCCAGAACCCACGTTGGATTGGGTTATAGTGTTTTGAAGGATATCCAATATGTAATCTGAGTTAAACACAGACAGACCTATGCCACAACAATTACTGAATCAACTGAGGATTTATCCTGGTTCAGATCAACAGCCTGAATTCACACAATTGGGAAAGACATGTCGTGACCTGCTCTCATCCATAATTTAATTAATACAGCTAGTGCTTTGCAAATGTTTTCTTTGATGTGTTAGAAACATTGGTCTGAAACCCAGCCATATATTACAGTCAATAATACAAACAAATATTAAATATTCTAAAACTTCCCTGGTTATCTGAAGCCAGGCGAGGTTACAAATGACCAGCAGTATCTGCTATAAGTCATGTGTGCAATAAGTGGGCAAGAGAAGCAGCGAGAGGCAAACATTACTGCAAATTACAATCACCTACAAAATAAGGCGAACACATGTGAGTATCGCTCTAACAGAACTACTCACATGTATAAAGATAAGCACATGCAAAAGAGTTTGCACAACTGGGGCCTAAATTAGTAATTTATACCTTGAGATTTATTTTCTTGTATAAAGCTCCTACCTGTGTTTCTAATTCTGTCACTTCCAAATTCAGCTTATTTAGGTGTTTGTTCACAAAGGTGATCAGAGACTGTAAAGGAAGATGACAAGGATTAATGAGGTTAGAAACAAGAACCGATGCCCATATGGTAGGGTTAATACAGCATTAGACTAAAAAGATTGGTAAACAATTGTCACAATACCCTCTTTGCCAGTGCACAAAAATAAAAAATATAAGAATTAAAGTGATATAGGCGTATAAATTACTATCTCCATTGCAATAGTATTATGGCAGGAGTCACCTCTTACAAGTTATTTTTCTTAGCATGCAAGCACATTTTTAGTCTTAGAGGAAATGCTATGGTGGCTTTGGTTCAGTTGCTGGTTCTTTGGGGGGAGTCCTGGTAAGCAGCAGGAGTGTGCGCTGCCTGCCTTAATTCTCTAAATAGAGCCAATTCTTGCACCAGAATTGTTCTGTGGGAACTGGGCATTGGTACTGGGCTGAGATTCTTGAATGAAGGGATGGTCTGTGTGCTGTTTGTGGCCCCTTTGTTCCAGAACTGGGGTGTGTGCGTGTGTGTATAAATAAACAAGTTACAATAAGAATATACCCAGGCTCTGTAGGTCTGATTTCCATCCCAATAGGAACCTGGCCTGCAAGGCCCTAGACATCTGCTACCATTCAGCAGAGGGACAACAACAGCGTGAATATATACTAAGGTATTTATTCCAACAACCTAGCCATCTGCTTAAAATATTTTTTAAAGGGGATGTGGAGTCAGATTTTAATGTTTACATTAAATGGACAGCATTCACTTAACATTCAATCAACTTTTTAAAAATGCTTTAGCAGCAGTTTCAGACTGGAAAAATAAAAACTTGTCCATGCTACAAGCCTAAACATGTTAGTTTAAATGTATCCTGGAAAATACCTCTTCTGTCCTGGCCCATGACTAGGGCTCCTAGGTGCTTTAGTAATTAGGGCTGTCAAGCGATTAAAAAAATTAATTGTGATTAATCGAGCTGTTAAACAACAATAGAATACCATTTTTTAAAAATATTTTTGGATGTTTACTACATTTTCAAATATATTAATTTCAATTACAACACAGAATACAAAGTGTACAGTGCTCACTTTATATTTATTTTTGATTACAAATATTTGCACTGTAAAAAACAAACAAAAAATTATTTTTCAATTCACCTCATAAGTACTGTAGTGCAATCTCTTTATCATGAAAACTGAACTTAACAAATGTAGAATTATGTAAAAAAAACTGCGTTCAGAAAGAAAACAATGTAAGACTTTAGAGCCTACAAGTCCACTCAGTACTACTTCTTGGTCAGCCAATCACTCAAACAAGGTTGGTTACAATTTGCAGGAGATAACGCTGCACGCTTCTTGTTTACAATGTCACCTGAAAGTGAATGAATGTGAAGTAGAATGTTTTCTTGTTACCTTCTATGTCTCTAGCTAGTTTGATCTTGTTTTGTGCCTTGGCCTTTCTAATTTTGTCCCTACATACTTGTGTAGTGAGGAGGGCTTTAAACTAGGTTCACCGGGGGAAGGAGACCAAAGCCCTGAGGTAAGTGGGGAAATGGGATCCTGGGAGGAAGCAAGAGCAGGAGAGCGCAAGAGGGGAGGACTCCTGTCTCATACTGAGAAAGAGGGACGATCAATGAGTTATCTTAAGTGCCTATACACAAATGCAAGAAGCCTGGGAAACAAGCAGGGAGAACTGGAAGTCCTGGCACAGTCAGGGAACTATGATGCGATTGGAATAACAGAGACTTGGTGGGATAACTCACATGACTGGAGTACAGTCATGGATGGATATAAACTGTTCAGGAAGGACAGGCAGGGCAGAAAAGGTGGGGGAGTTGCATTGTATGTAAGAGGAGTATGACTGCTCTGAGGTCTTGGAAAAAATTTTGAAGGAGAAAGTAAGTTAAGGACATTGAGGTTAGTGGTAATTGGGACAAAATACAACATGGTTTTACAAAAGGTAGATCGTGCCAAACCAACCTGATCTCCTTCTTTGAGAGGGTAACAGATTTTTTAGACAAAGGAAACGCAGTGGATCTAATTTACCTAGATTTCAGTAAGGCATTTGATATGGTTCCACATCAGGAATTATTAGCTAAATTGGAAAAGATGGGGATCAATATGAGAATTGAAAGGTGGATAAGGAACTGGTTAAAGGGGAGACTACAACGGGTCATACTGAAAGGTGACCTGTCAGGCTGGAAGGAGGTTACTAGTGGAGTTCCTCAGGGATCGGTTTGGGGACCAATCTTGCTTAATCTTTTTATTACTGACCTTGGCACAAAAAGTGAGAATGTGCTAATAAAGTCTGCAGATGACACAAAGCTGGAAGGTATTGCTAATACTGAGAAGAACCGGGATATCATGCAGGAAGATCTGGATGACTTTGTAAACTGGAGTAATAGTAATAGGATGAAATTTAATAGTGAAAAGTGCAAGGTCATGCACTTAGGGATTAATAACAAGAATTTTTGTTATTAATTGGGGACGCATCAGTTGGAAGTAACAGAAGAGGAGAAGGACCTCGGAGTATTGGTTGATCACAGGATGACTATGAGCCGCCAATGTGATATGACCGTTAAAAAAGCTAATGAGGTCTTGGGATGCATCAGGCGAGGTGTTTCCGGTAAAGATAAGGAGGTGTTAGTACCATTATACAAAGCACTGGTGAGACCTCATCTGGAATATTGTGTGCAGGTCTGATCTCCCAGGTTTAAGAAGGATTAATTCAAACTGGAACAGGTACAGAGAAGGGCTACTAGGATGATCCGAGGAATGGAAAACCTGTCTTATGAAAGGAGACTCAAAGAGCTTGGCTTGTTTAGCCTAACCAAAAGAAGGCTGAGGGGAGATATGATTGCTCTTTATAAATATATCAGAGGGATAAATATCAGGGAGGGAGAGGAATTATTTAAGCTCAGTACCAATGTGGACACAAGAACAAATGGATATAAACTGGACATTAGGAAATTTAGACTTGAAATTAGACCAAGATTTCTAACGATTAGAGGAGTGAAGTTCTGGAACAGCCTTCCAAGGGGAGTAATGTGGGCAAAAGACATATCTGGCTTCAAGACTAAGCTTGATAAGTTTATAGAGGTATAATGGGATAGCCTAAATGCTGGCAATTAATTGATCTTTGATTATTAGCGGTAAATATGCCCAATGGCCTGTGATGGGATGTTAGATGGGGTGGGATCTGAGTTACTACAGAGAATTCTTTCCTGGGTGCTGGCTGGTGAGTCTTGCCCACATGTTCAGGGTTTAACTGATCGCCATATTTGGGGTCGGGAAGGAATTTTCCTCCAGGGCAGATTGGCAGAGGCCCTGGAGGTTTTTCACCTTCCTTTGCAGCATGGGGTACTGGTCACTTGATGGAGGATTCTCTGCACCTTGAGGTATTTAAACCACGATTTGAGGACTTCAATAACTCAGACATAGGTTAGGGATTTGTTACAGGAGTGGGTGGGTGAGATTCTGTGGCCTGCGTTGTGCAGGTCAGACTACATGATCATAATGGTTCCTTCTGACCTTAAAGTCTATGATTCCAATAAGCACTGGGCCAAGCCACAAAGCTTCAAGATAAGAACTTCAGTTGTAACTTTGGAGTGAAATTTGTATGATTCTGATCGGCATATTTTTTCCACTGATACCACAAATATTTTCTACAGGTTTCCAGACTTCTAGGACCCCTTTCTGCTTAAAAATCCACTACTGACCACAGTAGGAAACAAATTTTTAAAATATTTTACCTTTTTCACTACGCTGAGTTTATCTGGTGCATGGTCAAAGAGGGTGTCAAAGGCATCTCGTTCTGATTCATAAACAGATGAAAGCAATGTTAGATGAATCAATTCTGCTGTAACAGTCATATGTGGAAGCAAGTTATGCATGTTAATTTTCTTTGTTCCCTGTCTTAGGAAACACACAATAGAGATTCAAACAAAAATCAGTCAGCCAATACAGGTCTCTAAAGGCCAGAGCAAACTGCATTGGGAACCTTGGGAGTAGTTGAAAATGGTGTCTTAAATCTGGGGTTCCCTACTGCATTTCACATTCAGTACAGAAAACAGACACATGAAAACAAAAAACATCAGTTACAAACAGAAAGAAAAGTTGCCCTATGGCCTGTTTTTCTATATATCAAATGGTCAATGAATATCACTTGATGTTTGTGTTGTTCAGGATTTGTATATGCCCGTTGCTGAGTGATACAGCAACCAGGCCTAGATTAAAGCTAGGTACATACTCGCAAGCTTAACTTTAAGCATGCTAGGAGTACCATTGACTTCAATGAAGCTACTCACATGCCTGAAGTTAGTCACACAAGTTAGTGCCTTGCTGAATTAAGGCCTGAACGCAGACCTGATTTCCCCCCATCCTCCACCCCAGTATTCAATGTAAAGAATAAGCATTTAGCACTTCCATAGCGCTTTACACTTTCAAATGTCTGCACAAACACTAATTAATCTTATCTAAATTGATTTAAACTAATTAAATATGAGTGCATTACTTCTGTTAGAATTGTAATGGCAAATCCACTGCATTTGATGAAGGTTGTATTCATGCTGAAATCAACAAAAGTCATTTTCCTTCTGTATGAACGGAGACTGTGCATTCTCCAGCGGCTCCAGATCCACAGGCCCCAAAGAGGTTGCCCAACTCTTTTTTTTTTGTCTTGGTCCCACACAATGCTTAATTTATAATAAGAGAGGTGTCAGGGCTCCAGCAATTTTTTTACATTCATAACTGACGCAGCAAGCCCAGAGATGCCGGGGCTCTGAACTGCCAAGCCCAGAGGTGCCGGGGCTCAGCCTTGGCACACGCTGGCACAAATTAAGCACTGATGCCACATCACTTTCTCAAATCACTTTAGACACAATCTATGCTCTGGATTCATATCACGCTATGGTGGTTTCAGCCCTTAGCTCATTATTAGAGTGGACAGAAATTTCCCAAATGTTGAGGTTTTGGATGAAATTTTCCATTGCAAACTGGATTTTCAGTATTAAAAAAAAAAAAAACCTGAAAA
Source organism: Chrysemys picta bellii (assembly GCF_011386835.1). Classification (NCBI taxonomy): domain Eukaryota; kingdom Metazoa; phylum Chordata; order Testudines; family Emydidae; genus Chrysemys; species Chrysemys picta. The sequence goes on along the minus strand of NC_088791.1, from coordinate 125,069,071 downwards.
TTTTCAAACAAAAATATTTAATTGAAAAACATTCAATGTTTTGTTCAGCTATGGAGTTGGCTGAAATTTTTTGATTGTTGAAAAATTTCAACAAAATTTTGACATTTTGAAGACCCAGTAAAATAATTTCCATGTTTGTTTGTTTAAAAACAGATGTACTTATTATCCAAGTTCATCACTCTCTACCTAGGGCATTTCCCCCCCCCCCCCAATCACTATAGTATCTCAGCATCTCAGAATCTTTAATGTATTTAACTTCACAACACTCCTATGAGAGAGGGGAGTGCTACTATTCTCATTTCACAGAAGGGAAATAGAGGCACAGTGAAGCTGCGTGACTTGCCCCAGGTCGCAGAGTTTGTGGCGGAGGAGGGATTTAAACCTAGGCCTCCTAAATCCTTTATGGACCACATGCCTTGAAGATTATTTTAAATTACAATGAGATGATGCACCTAGTCCCAAACAAACAGTGTGAGAGACGCTATGAAAAAAGGAAAACAAGGCTCTCACAGAGGCAATACCAAAATGCTTGCTTTTCATTCTAAAGACATGGAACTACTGCACAATATGGCACATGCTGTAGCAGAATCTGCACCACAGGAGAACAGGGTAAGAAGGGAAACAAAAGGGAAGCTATTCCATGCTACCATATAGGAATGAGAAATGGGGTTGGTTGGCTATTGGAGGCAGCTACCTAGTACACAGATAAAGCTTTCTCAGAGCTTATCTCTACAGCTTTCCCACATTCTACAGCCTGCTGGTTAGGGCACTAGCCTAGAATGTGGGAGACCCAGATTCAAGTACCTGCTCTGCCTGATTGAAAGTAATCTAGCATGGAAAACTCTGTTCTTAACCAGGGACTAGAATCTGGGTCTCCCAGATTAGTGCCTAATCGCCAGCTCTTCCCCATGCCTTTCTGAAGCAAAAATTGATCTGAAAATAGACATTTTGGATGTGGAACAAAACCAAATTTCAAAATCTTGAAAGCTGCTGTAAAACGGAATTATTGTCCTCCTATCAGCTCTACTTATACCTACTACTCCTGAGGGCATTCTGTGCCAAAAAATTAAAAATTCTGCTCACAATATTTTAAAATTCTGGATATTCCGTTTGTCAAATAAATGTGGAGGCTCCAGCATGGCACTGGGGAGCACAGGCCACTGGCTGCACAGAGGTGGGAGATCATTTTGCAGCTACTCCCCAGGACACGGACTCAATAATGAGGCTGCACCCAACCCTGACACAGCACAAGGACTGGGCCTGCCCCAGAAACACCCCAGGGCCCTGCCCCTTTAGACCAGGTGCACCAGGTGTAGGCAGACAGGCTCAGCAAGGCAGGATCCAAGTGTGGAAGGGCTTAGTGTGGGTGGATCGGGTTCTGTGTGGGGCCATCTGGGTTCGGGCGACTCAGTGGGAGATCTGGGTGCGGGGGGATCTGGATGCACAGGGGCTTGTTGGGGGGTTCTGGGTGCAACAGTAATGGGACTTTTCAAGACGGTCCAGGTGAAGGTGGTTGGGTCTCAACAGGGGGGCGGTCTGGGTGTGTGGGGGGGAAATAGAGCTCGGCAGGGGAGTCTGGGTGTGGGGGCTCAGTGAGGGAGTCCAGATGCAGGGGGAGTGGGGCTCATCGGGGGGGTTCTGGTTGCAGGGGGAGGTGAGGCTCAGCGGGAGGGTCTGGGTATGAGGGGGTCTGGATGCATGGGGGTTGGGCAGATGGGGGAGCAGCTCCCTGTACAGTGATCCCTCCTCCTGCAGCTGAGGAACAATGGGTGCAGGAAGCATGGGGGAGGGGAGTTCACAGAGCTTCCTGCAGCTGGGGGAGGGTCTGACCCAACTCTGGATGCCATGCAGGAGAAGAGGAAGTCCTGTCCTCCCCAGCCCAGCCAGGACTAGCAGCTGAGCCCGGGGCAGAGTAGGAGCCACCAGCCGGATCTTCCCCAGTCCCGTCCCCTGCCCCACAGTGATTTACCTCTCTGTCAGCTGCCCTGGGCACTCAGAACATACTGCTGGGGAGGGTTGCATGGCTGTTCTTTTGGCTTCCCTTTGCTTCCCTGTCAGAAAGTAAATTTTCTGCAGGGAAGCAAAGAAATCTGCGAGGACATACATTATGTGCATGCGCAGTGGCGCAGGATTCCCTCAGGAGTACCCTACCTACCTTTTCTTCAGCTTTTCTAGAGAGCTTATTACCACAGTGCCTAAATGCTAAGGCTCAGGGGGTATAACGTCTTCTTGTCAGGAAATTGGAGATACCTTTGGTGGGGTTCACTGAGCAAAGTTTCTTTAAAATAGAAAATCTTCTTTTGCAATGAAAATAATAAATAATTCGAGATGTGTCCCCACATGGGTGCTCCACTGTAGGTGTGGCAGCGTCTTTGCGTCTGGGGTCGAAGATCTTCAATAGCAGTGCCCATCGGACCTTACATGTGCACCCCCCCCCCCCCCCGCACTGTGCACAGGTAGTATAAATAGCAGTCCGACCGCCCTCAGTTCCTTCTCTGCCCCAGAGCCCAAATGTTATACTCCGAAGCAGAGGGGAGGAGGGAGGGTAGTGGAGCACCCATGGAGACGCATATCTCGAAGAACCTCAGTTACTGCACAAGGTGAGTAACTCTCTCTTCCTCTTCGAGTGATGTTCCCCTGGGTGCTCCACTATAGGTGACTACAAAGAGGGCCCTAACTGGAAGGTTGGGTCTTTGGAGCACCTGGTATCACCGAGGATAGGACCGTACGTCCGAGAATAGTGTCCATTGAGGAATCCTGCAAGATGGCATAATGTTGGGTGAATGTATCAGACAACCCCCTTGTGGCAGCCCTGCATATATCTATTATGGGAACATTATTGAGGAATGCAATGGAGGTTGAGAACACTCACGTGGAGTGTGTCCTGACAGAGGCAGGTGGTTGCTTATTGTGAAGTTCTTAAGACAGGCGTATGCACTGTGAAATCCATTTAGAGAGGTGTTGTTTAGATATAGCAGAGCCTTTAGAGCGTTTGGCAATGGATATGAACAAGCGTGGCAAGTAGAACGACAATGCACGTCTCACATCTAAGGCATGGAGAGAACTGCTTCTTGGTAATTGTTGTGTGGTTTGGGAAAGAAGGAGGGGAGGTATATAGGCTCATTTAGATGGAAGGACGTTATAACTTTTGGCAGGAATTTTGGGTGGGGACAGAGGGTCACTTTGTCCCTATAAAGTATTGTATATGGTGGGTATGCCATAAGGGCTGATATTTCTCCCACTCATCGTGCCAATGTAATAGCGATGAGGAAGGCCATTTTCATTGCTAGATAAAAGAGCGAGCAGGTTGCCATTGGCTCAAATGAAGGTCTAGTCAGAGAGCGTAGGACTAGGCTGGGGTCCCAGGGTGGGGGGATGTATGTCAGGGTATAGGTTTTGAACACGCTTAAGAAAACGTTTGATGGGGGGGGTGCAAATACTGAATATCCCTCAACAGGGCAGTGGAATGTGGTAATTGCAGCCAGGTGCACTCTAAGAGAGCTAAAAGCCAATCCCATGCTGTTTGAGCTGAAGGAGGTAGTCCAATATGAGAGGTAATGGAGCTCAGGCTGCATCGACCTCTCTGTCGACACACCAAAGATGGAACCGGTTCCACATGTGGGAATAGAATCACACCTGCTATTTATCAAGATATTTACTGAATCTGAACAGGTTATTTCTGAATTCCGAAGCCACAAAGAACCAAGCTTTCAGGTGGAGCATCTGCAGATTAGGACAGTGAATGCATCCCCTGTCCTGAGAGAGGAGCCACGATGCTGGGGGAAGGTTCATAGGCCGAGACAGTGTCATGTGAAGCAGGTACGTGTACCAGACTTGTCATGGCTAAGCTGGTACTATTAGTATAACCAGAGCTTGATCTTCCTGCATCTTGCATAAGACTCGGAACAGAAGGGGAAAGGGCGGGAAGGCATAGAGAAGTGGCGCATTCCAGTTCATAAGGTATGCATCCCCCAGCGAATCACATCCCAGGCCTGCTCTGGAACAAAACCGAGGACAGTGGGTGTTCTTGTGAGTGGTGAAAAGGTCTATGATGGGGTGACCCCCATTGGTGAAAGATGGGTCGGAGTGCTCTCATGTTGAGCTGCCATTCGTGCTTGCGCGAGAAGGTTCTGCTCAGCGTATTCGCTGTCGTGTTCTAATGTCAGGGAGATACGCAGAAGAGATGGAGAGATCATTGTGGCAATTCCATAGCTTGATTGCTTCTGAGCATAGGGAATGGGACCTGGCACCTCCTTGCCTGTTGATGTAAGCAAGGTTGTCCATCATTACTCAAACAGTCCGGTTTCTGAGGATTGGTAGGAAATGTTGGCAGGCATTGCAGACCGCCCTCAGTTCCAGGAGGTTGACGTGAAAGGTGACTCAGTGGGCATCCATCTGCCCTGTATAGTGTGCTTGCATAGATTCACTCCCCAGCCGAGGAGGGAGGCATCAGTGGTAAGTATGGCAGGTTAGATTGAAGAAAAGGGACCCCAGCACAAACATTGTCAGGGCATGTCTATCACAGCAGTGAGTCCTTGACCTGGGTTGGCGTGGACAGGAGTTTTTGCATGCTGTGCTTGTGAGGAAGATATACTGTATGGAGCCAGCCCTGAAGACACCGCATGTTCAGCCTCACATGTTTGACCACAAATGTAGCGGAAGCCATAGGTCCCAGAAGTTGGAGGCATGTACTTGCTGGGATTTGGGGGCATGCTTGGGTGGCTGAGAGTAGTTGTGTTATCACTGTGAACTTGTGAGGTGGTAAAAACGCTCTTGCCCACTTGGCATCGAATAGAGCACCAATGAATTCCAGCGTTTGCACTGGGGTTAGTGTGGACTTTTCAAAATTAATAAGGTGGCCCAGTTTTGTAAAGAGGGTCATTGTAGCGTGGACTGCTAGGAGCACTTCCCTCTCAGATGGCACTTTGAGAAGGCACTCATCTAGATACGGGGAAATGGTGATGCCTTGTTTGCAGAGGAAGGCCATGACCACTGCGAGTACTTTGGAAAAAAGGCATGAGCTGTGGATACTCCGAAGGGTAGTACCCTATACTGGTAGTGACCGTGGCTGATGATGAATTGTAGGAAACGTCTGTGAGCAGGGTGTACTGCAATATGAAAGTACGCGTCCTGTAGGTCGAAGGCCATGAACCAATCCCCCTGTTCCAGTGCTGGGATGATGGTGGATAGGGTGACCATCTTGAAATATTGTAATTTGACAAACTTGTTGAGATTGAGAAGGTCTAGGAAGGGGCGCCAACCACCAGACTTCTTTTGTACCAGGAAGCTGTGAGAGTGGAAACCACATCCTCTGTGTTGTGGAGAGACCAGTTCTATGGCTCCCAGTTGAAGATGTCATCTCACCTCCCATGCCAGAATGGGCTTGTGAGAGGGGTCCCTGAAGGGGGAGGGAAGTTGGCGGGATGGTATAGTTAGGAAGGGGTTGGAGTAACCTTCCTTTATTTCCAGGACCCATCTGTCCAAGGTAATGAGCATCCAAGATGGTAAAAATTGAGCTAGGCGGTTGCCAAACTGTTGGTGTGTAGATGGCGGTACAGATGGTAGGGGCAACTGGAGCAGGCAGGAAGTTCTCTGGACCTCAACAACACCTTCAAATTTCCTGCTTATTAGAGGTTGTTTGGGACAACGTCCCCCATGCAGGCGATTGTCTGCACCCGTTGGTTGTCAAACTGCCGCTGTGGGTAGTATGGCTGAGGGTGAGATTGTGGAGGGAGCTGATATTTTCCCAATCTTTGTTCTGGCTGTGGCGTGTATATACCGAGGGATTTTAGAGTGGCTCGGGATCTTTCAATGAGTATAAGGAGTTGTTCGTGCGCTCAGAAAATCGTTTTTGTCCCTCGAATGGGAGATCCTTGACTGTATTTTGCACCTCCTTAGAGAATCCTGAAAGGTGCAACCATGATGCACGTCGCATTACTACCGCAGTAGCCGCAGCTGTATCAGCTGAGTCCAGGGAGGCCTGCAGGGTCGTGCGGGCTATTAAGTGACCTTCCACAGTGAGGGGCAGGAATTGTTCCCTTTTTTCCTCTGGCAGATCCTGGCAAAGTTCCTCCAGCTTAGAATAAATTTTATAATGATATTTGGCCATAAGGGCCTCGTAGTTGGAAATTCGAAACTGGAGGGTAGTAGATTAATAGGATTTTCTGCCCAAGAGATCTAAATGTTTCCAGTCTCGGTCAGGATGACCGGATCGGGATTGGCATTGATGGCCCTTCTCCTGCACCACATTCACCACGCGAAAATTCGGGGCAGGATGTGAAAATAAAAACTCCACATTTTTTTTGCAGGTACATAATATTTCCTATCTGCCTGTTTGCATGTAGCAGGGATAGAGGTTGGAGTCTGCTAAAGAAGGTTTGCAGGTTCAAGTAGTGCACCATTAATAGGTAGTGCAATTTTTGTTGTTGAGAAGATATGGAGAATGTCACTTGGTTCATGTTGTTGTTCCTTGACCTCCTCAAGTGGGATGTTTAGGGAGTCAGCCACTCTACAAAACAACTCCTGAAAGTGACGAAAATCATCCACCACTGTGGGAGGTGGTGGCATGACGGTTTCATCAGGTGACGATGAAGAAAATGGGAGGACCGGACCTCATCCTGCTCTCCTTCCAGTTCCTCCTCCTCCAGTGGTGGCATTGTGGAGGATGTGGTTCTGGAGGTAAAGAGATTGTTGAGGAGGGGATGGATGGAGGTCAGCATGTTTGCAATGGTGGGGGATTACTGAATTGTGCCCACGGGTCTCAATATGGCCAATTAGGGGGAAAGGGAATATATGGTTGCATCCATGGAGGCCCCTGAAAAGGCTGGATGCCCTGAATTGCGGCAGGGTAAGGCTGATAAGTTGATGTCAATTGCCCTGATGTTGATGGGACAAGAGAGTCTTGATAATCACCCACATCCTCCTCGACATCAGGAGATGCTGTCCTTGTGGGAGAGCGCGAAGAGTGTGTCGCTTGAGAAGTGGGTGAGACTTGGGACACCTTCTGTCTGAGGAGTGGAGAATCTGAAGTGTCAGATATAGTGAGGCTTGACAGCTGTATGAACTCCTGAGGGTGATCTCTGATCAGTGCCTGTGTTGAGCACGGTGCTGAGGTGTGATATGGAAAAGAGTCAGCAGATGGCGCCAGAGAGCTTTTTGGAGCCATTGCTTTATTATGGGGGTTCTCAAATTGGGGGTTGGGACCCCTCAGGGGGTCGGGAGGTTATTACATGGGGGCTCACGAGCTGTCAGCCTCCACCCCATACCCCACTTTGCCTCCATTTATAATGTTGTTGAATATATTAAAAAGTGTTTTGAATTTATAAGGGGGGGTTGCATTCAGAGACTTGCAATGTGAAAGGGGTCACCAGTACAAAAGTTTGAGAACCACTGCTTTAGTAGGAGTATGCAACCCTGCCAGAGTCTCTCTCAGAGCCGAGAGCTTCGGTGCTATGCACAGCGTCGGAGCCAAGGGCTTCCCTGGAGCTAGCTGTTTTGCCGGTGCCAATGGTGGTGCCGACAGCGTCATCGACACCAGAAATGGACCCAGAGCCACGGTGGAGGTAAAGGGCTCTCTTCAGTCGCCCACAACAGGAAGTGGCGCTGATAGCTGATATTTCGTCCTGGCCCAGTCATTAGACTTACTCTCAGGGGCTGAGGTATGTCTACACTGCCGTGGTAAGTCAACCTACGCTATGCAACTCCAGCTACGTGAATAACGTGGCTGGAGTTGACATACCTTAGGTCGAGTTACTGGGGGGTCTGCACCGGGGGGGTCGACAGGAGAAACTCTCCTGTCAACTTACCTTACTCTTCTCGTCTACTGTCGATTTGGTGGGTCTTCACTAGATCCGCTAAATCGACTGCCTGTGGATTGATCTCAGAGTGTCGATCCCGGCTGTAGTGTAGAGGTAGCGTAGGAGCAGCTTTGTGCCTCTTGTCAGAAGCCGTTAGCACCACGGATCTAGCCGGGGATGGCATTCCTACAGTTTGCACCTCAGGAGCTGAGGGAGGGACCACTCTCTTCTTAGTATCAGCCCAGTCAGAGGATGATCTTCCCTTACTCACGGGAGGGGAGTGAGAGTCGGCAGACAACCTTACAGAGCGTGAGAATCTCTCCAGTGAGGAGTAAGAACCAGGGTTCGATGCTGGTTGCAGGGATTTTTCCATGAGGGATAGTTTGAGTTTAAGATTCCTCTTTCCTTGCTCTTGGCTTTAAGCCCAGACAGTGGGAACACTTCTGGGAAAGGTGTCCCTCTTCCAGGCAATGGATATACTGTGTGTGGCCATCAATTATAAAGAAAGTGGCCCCCCTTAAACCTAGAGGAGCCAGGCTTAAGGGCGAGGGAGTAGCATCCCTGACAGGAATTAGGGAAAACAAAAAACTAATTACCTGTTTTTATTTTTTTTAAGGATGAAGGAGAAGAAAAGAAAATGAAGGAGCTCACTAACTATGAGAGGGAAAAACAGGTAAGAGACTAGCTAAATTACGAAGTAGGCTCTGCTAACTGTTCTGTTCCAGACCACAGGTGGTAGAGAATGAACCGTGGGTGGTCAGACTGCACAGCGCGGGGGAGGAGAGGTGCGCATCTGTGGTCTGATGGGCCCTGCTATTGAAGATCTCCGACTCCAGACGCAAAGGTGTTGCCGCATCTACAATGGAGCACCCACGGGGACATCACTCCAAGTAGTAGTTCTGGCTCTTTTGGTAGCTGTTCCTTGTGCTCCATTCCCCACTCCTCCCTGGTGCTTCAGGCAGGACTCCCCACAGCCAGTAACAGAGCTGTCCCAGCCACGTGCTCCTGCCCTGTGCACTTGCCTGCTCCACTGTCCTGGGCTACCCAAGACACACTTATAAAAAACACAGAGATGCTTTGTCAATGTGTTTGAAGGGGCAACTTCCAAAGGTTAATGTGTTACTTACCAAATCGTCCCATCATCATCCTGCAAGTGAGAAAATGAGAAAACATACATTTAGTTCATGAATCATTACCTTCAACTAAAAGACCCTGCGCTTAATGGACCTGATCCTGTGCGGTGCTAAGGACCCTCAACCCCCACTGAGGTACAAGTCTCAGCACCCAACAGAATCAGACCCAACATGCTGGAGGAAGAGAATGGGCCAAATTTATCCTGGGTGTAACTCCACTGATGTCAGTGGAGTTACACCGAGATCAATGAGGCCCAATGATGCAAAAAGCATAATTATTACTTTTCCAAGTTTAAGGGTGAATGAATCAATATATCAATTTATATTATTATATACCAAATCCGTGTATACATTTAAATAATAGATTACATTACACAGTTCAGAATAAGCATTGCCATGGTTAGATATATCACAGTTTTATTTAGAGAAATATATATAGCTTATATATGGTTTGCATATTTGTGTTATGGAAATAACAGGCACATACTACACATGAATCAAGTCCTCAGCTGGTGCAGTCAGTGGAGCTATGCAGATTTACATAAGCTTAGAATCTGGCCCATCTATATGTATAGAAGAGTTTTGTGGGAGTTCTGTACAGGGTTTAGTTTTGTTGGCTGTTTTGGGGTTAGGTTTCGGGGGGAGGGAGGGTTGTATTTCTAACTCGTATCAGAGCACTTAGGATTTTAGATAGGTGTCTTATTTATTTAGATCTACACCATATAAAAATACACACTTAATTACACACACACACACACACACACACACACACACACACACACACTAGCACCTTTTCCCCTAAAACAAAACACTTTACAAACTACATCCAGCACCACTGAACCGCAGCCACCTCTGAGAAAGAGGACTGCCAAGCACACTGCACAAGCTGGAGGAAGGAGAGTAATTTGGCCAAAGACACCATGGCAAACCTCCATTCCCCTTAAAAGGACCATAAGAGCTTTAATATCTACACAGAAAAGCTGTGCCCTCATTTCTGAAGGTTTCATCCAAAAGGACCCCCATGGAGCAAACCACCTGGTAGTCCACTTAGCTACAAAATGATAAAAGGTTGAGACATCCCTACAGGGAGCCTAGACACTGATGAGCTGGAAAGGGCTCATGTAAGCCCCTTGTTAACACTGCCTTTAGGCCCCATGATGGAGAGTCTGCGCTTTCATTTTTAGCCAAAGTGCATTTCTATCCCTTTTCCTTTGGGAGAACTGTAAAAACAGAAAGCGACGTAGATCAGCTGCAAAGATTAAAAGGATTATGCTGCTGGGCTCCCACTGTGCAGCACGAGGATGGGGAAAACTTACAGATCCTTCCCACACTCAATTTTTGTGTGAAAGCAGTTAGTTAATTTTGAGGAGGTGTCCCAAGGAAGCATCGTGCTGATCCTCCCCAAATTCCCTATACTGCTCCTTTAAAAGTGTGGTGCAATAAGGATGGACAAAAATGGATTATACAGAGGGAGTAAAGGAGACAGCAAAAATTGTTGCGCAAAGATCATCAATGACATATTAGGGTAAAGCTAAAATCGTTTATTAAGGAGAAATATTTTTCCTTTGCAACGTATTTCCAGCAATAAAGTGGCTTCTGCATGAAAAAAATTGTGCATTAAGGGTTTCACAGAGTCAGTTAATCTGTTAAACAGAAGTTTTATGCCCTTTCATTTTGAGTAATGATACACCATACATACCCCCTACACTCCACTCCTCCCCCCCCACCCCCACACACACACTCCCACTCCCCTCTGTCAGATGGATAATGATTTTCTGCTTACTCTGTCGTGGTTGTGAGCTCCTCTGTAACGTGAGCCGTCTGGAGAAGGCCTTCCCGTTTCTGGAAACCAAGATATAAAAGTCAGAAAGTGGAACTGTAATGGAGGAGGAGTTCATAAGAGTTCTGCAGCATCCCTCTCTCATTAGCATCCCAAAGGAGTGCACACATTTTATCTAGCTTTTAAAAATAAGTTTCTGTAGAGATGGGGCAAGGCAATTGACACAGGGGGTTACGATTTAGCACAGTGGCATTTATCAGACTGACAGCCAAATGAATGCTTAGGAGGCATATATCTGCAGCCTATAAATTCACTAGCAAGTCTCCTCAGGCGACAGGAGTCTAAATTCTGCCTGGATCACAAATTAGAGAGAGAGTTTGTCAATCCCATCCGAAGTCCCCAGTGGATATTTGTTCATGACACAAACATCAACGAATGGTTTAAATGAATTGGCAGACCCCAGAGCAGTCTGGGGCTGGGATAACAAGGGTTGTTACCAGAGGTCAGGGTTGAGGAGCACTGGCAGAGCTATTAGTGTGTGAGGGAAGCTTGCCCAGCACAGGAATCTAAATGTGGTTGAGTTAGTCTCTCTCTTTCAGGAGTAACAAATTCACCGAGGAATTGTGGGGGGAGGGGTTAGAGGGGGGGGCAAGAGAGAAGACTGGCTATTTTATAATGGAAGTTATTTCCCTTTTACTGGACTTTTCAGGATGATTTTCTGCAGGACTATGATCTGCTCTGTCCTACAGAGAGCTAGTGCGTGGTGAGACCCAGTTACAAAACAGGTTTCCCCAGACTCTGTTCAAACATGGCCTTTATGCTGTAGACGAGACCAAGCTGTGCTTTAAGCATGTCCCTGTGCCATGTTGGAGCTTTGGGGACACACTTCATTGCTGTAATTGGGTCCTCCCGTATGGCAGTTTTCTAACTCAATGCAGAGCCAGTTTTTTACTTACTTACTTACATTCATAACTTGCCCTTCCACTGACTACATAGGTACCCTACAAAATTAAGGGATTCATCATTTCCCCTCTGAAGGAAGAGAATTTTTTTCCTCTTCTTTCTCTCACAGCTTTAGATGCTGTCTTAAAGAGCTCAGATCCCAGCAGCTGACTTCCAAGCGAGTCTTGTCAAATTGACTTATGACTTGGGTAACTTGGACTGCTGCTTCAGGACTAGCTCTAGTTCTGGTATCCAAGGCAGGCAGGAAACCCTCCTATTCCTCCCATGCCCTCTCATTCATTCTTGACAGTTGAACCACAAACATCAACAAGAAATGGTTGTTAACGAGAACAGCACCGAAAAGAGGCACCCCTCTCTGAAGCATTTCGTTTAACCCAAGAACCATTGCAGGAATTCCTTCCTGTCACCCCGTCTTCACAAAACAAGGACAGTTTTGCTGTTTCTAGGGAACCAGCGAGCATGGCCTGGAGCAATGTTGGAAGCAGCTGTTATCTCCTGACATTTTGCTGTCATGTCTCCTCTCCAGGGCCTGGCCCTGTACTGTATTGAGGGCATCTGTCCCACTGTGTCTTAAGAACGCACCAAATCCATCTCATGAATACATCTGATTCTGCACCCATCAGGTGGCCAAAGGATTACTGCCTGGGTGGTCTAATAACGTAAGATGGGATGACCATGATCACAGGGATGGACAAATAAGGAAGTCTGAGTGAGTGCCAACACTGAGTGCTAAGCAACTGCTGCCTTGTTTCCAGCCCATCGTTCCTCTGCTCTGCTTCCTAGATGGGCTTCTGCAGCCTCCAGCCACCTTACAGCCCAGAGGCAGGAAGCAATAGCTGTGAGTGAATGAATTCAGAAAGTAAAGCCGGTGAATAATGGGTCTTAAATGTTAAAAAGGAAGAACAGAAGTGAATCCTGCTCCTGGGTTGGCTGGAAACAGTCACTGGAGGAAAAAGTGCTGATTTTTAGGAGCTGAGCATGCAGGTCCTTCAGCAGTCTTGGCACCTAGTCCCATGGACCCGGCCAGCCCAGGCACAAGTGATCAAGGTTTGGTCCTGCCCCTTTACACTGCAATCATGGAATAGACTTATTTTTCCATGAGCACCACATACCTTCCTCACCTCTGGCCTCTGACTTGGGACTCCAGCTGTTGGAGGATTATCTCAGATATACCCCCAAAAAACCTTTTAGTAGCACTGAGGCCAGATGTGCTGCACATTTGTGACATTAAGTGGACTAGGAGAGAGATGGACTCCATCTAGGTAAGCCTTGAATATAATCCCACAGAAACTATGCATAGTGGACTTAAGCACTGCCATTATGATGATTTATGAACAAGTCTTTCTATAGTCTCCTGATTTAAAATATTTCTCTATTATAAAAAATTAACTGATGTGAATTTATCTTTCAAATGAAAGTTAAAACTCAGGAGGGGGAAGTCAGCTGGGAGCAAAGCCTCAGGATTTTCAGTTCTCTGCTTTAGGCAGGTACATCAAGGGTTTCCTCTTTTTGAGGGGGAGAGTGCCGAACAACTCATATATTAAAGCTGTTCAGCAGGTGCAACTTTAGCCCAGCTAACTCAGTATCCGAGGTAGCTGCTTATAGAGTCGTACAAAACAACAAGTTAACTCGAGCTCAAGACTTCACGAGTAACTGTAAAAGTCAGATTGTTATGCTAAAAACAGTTTATATTTCATATGCAAAGCATTTAAAAAAGAAACAAAATAATACCACTGGTCAATTTCAAGAGGCAATTAATATTGATTTTGCAACAACCCACCCTGAAGTTAGACACACTGCCATCTTGTGGAGTCTGTCATAATACAGTTATTAAGTAGCAAGTGTATGTTTATGCTGTACTAATCTCTCTGTTATGTGAAATATATTTCTTGCTATGTGTGGTACAGAGATTATAGTTCTTCCTGCAAAGAGAGAGAAAGCAGAAAGACCTCTTTTAAACATAAACTTGCATTCTGCATATACTGTGCAGCATGCACTCAAAAGACTACGAGGTATAAACCCAGATCAAATTGCACAGTTTTTCCAGATCCTACAGGTCCCCACCTTTAACTGAATAATTGAATCCAGACAGCACGGGAAAGCATTAGCCTTTCTCCTCAAATCCAAATCAATGTTTTAAAGAAATGGTAGAAAGGGCATTACATCTTTCAGGACCTACATAGACTACTTCCTCTCACCTGCAGCATGATGCTATGATAAATTTGTTTTATTTTATTGAGTAGGCTCGTAGAAACCAAAGAAGGAAAAGACCTACTAGATCACTGAGTGGCTACCAGGTTATTTGTTAATAATACTTAGCACTATTGTAGCGTTTTCACCCATAGATCAAAGTGTTTCATCAAAGTGAATATATTATCCCCATCTAAAAGCTGGGGACATTGAGAAATAAGGAAGTTAAGGCAGGAATTTCAGAGGCACTGACCTCAGTTGTAGCTGTGAGTGTTTTGCATCTCAGGAAACAAACAATGAGGCCCAAAGTCACATAGCAAAAGCCAGGAACAGAACCCAGTTTCCTGAATCCTAGTCCCATGCTTTATACATTTGACCACAGTCTCTCCCTAGGGAAGCTACTGCAGGTTTACCTTGCAGACTTCTGAACCAGCAGTGTAAATGCCGGGAATTCTATTCTAATCCACCCCACTCACACATTTAGCCTTAAACAATGCAAAGCACTTCTATACGGGATCCCACATCCCTAAGACACCAAGCACCAATGACTACATTTACCCAGAGAAGTCCAAACCCTATGGCTGGAATTATTTAGCTTTTGTAAAAAATGTTATTAAATAAAAAACTGAAAAAAGAACACACCATTGAAGAAAACAGCAAATATAGCAATAAAGAAAAGAAAAAAGAAAAGAAGCTAACTTACAGCAGAATTAAAAAAAAAAAAAAATGGAAATACATATAGGATTTTTTAAAAAGTAGAAGCTGGCAGGTTATTAAATTAATAACACCATGGAAACAGGCAGAGGTTAAAAAAGTAATAATTAAATGAAACTGAATCATCAAGTTGTGAATTAACCCTGTCTATGTAACCTCATCATCTTATCACTGCTACCCTCACCATTCCTGCATTTCTCCCTCCTATTGTTTGTTAGGACTTTTCTATATTGGAAATGGTGAGCCAGTTTAAGTGAGACCTTGTCTACACCACAAATGCTTTCCCAGTATAGCTCTATTGGCAGAGCCTCCTAATGAAGACGCAGCTTATGCTGACACAAGGCATTTTTCTGCCAGCACAGCAACATCACCTCCCCAAAGGACATTAGCGATGTTGACAGAAGCCCTCTTCTGTCAGCATAGCTGTGTCTACATCGGGGGTTGTGCCAGCATAGCCATGTTGGCTAGGAGGTATGGTTTTTTCACACCTCTGACCAATACTGCTATTCTGACAAAAAAATCTGCCAAGGAGACCTGGCCTAAATCAATTTAAAGCTGATTTAGTTAACCCATGCAAAATTCCAAAGTGGACATACTTAGGCCAGGTTTAAACTACAAAGTTCTGTTAGCACACCTAAGTTGGTTGGGGTGTGAAAAAAAAATCCTCTAGCCACTTATATCTATGCCAGCTAATCCCCCAGTGTAGATGCAGCTATATCAACAAAAGAGGGCTTCTGTTGACATAGCTAATATGGTTTGGGGAGGTGGTGTTACTATGCCAACAGAAAAATTCCTTTGTTGCTGTAAGACGTGTCTACACTAGGGGGCTCTGCTGGTACCGCTATACCGGCAAATCATTTGTAATGTAGAAAAGGCCTCAAACAAATAAGGCTTATGTTGGTAAATTACCAAACTAAGCTAAGCCAATTTTAAGCAAGGGTTAAACCAGTTTAACTGAGTCTACATTAGGAGTTTGCACAAGCTGAACTAAATCAAGGTAAGACTTTTCTAAGGGGTAAAAATGTCAAAAGTGCCTAAGTGATTTAGGAGTCTAAGTCCCACTGATTGTCACTTCTCACATCTTTTCTTAAATGAGGGCCAAATTCTGCAGATGCTTACATACGCCAAATCACTTTCCATGATGTTGAGTGATCCCCTTGAATGCACATAAAAGTGTTTGTAGGATCAGGGGCGGGGCCATCTATTATCCTATTTCTACAGCATTTTGTCTAATGGGGCCCTGATCGTGACTGGAGCCTCTAGGCAATACAATGCTAACAATACATTATTATTAATAATATGTATTATTTAAAATGTTACCAATGCTGATACACGCTTTAAAAACCAACATATTGAACTGGTATATATTTCCTTAAGACTGAATCACGTACAAGTTCAACTACAAATATTTTGCAACTTATTCAAAACTCTTAAAATACAGGATAGTATACTGTATTTTAAAATACTACAGGATAGTAGCATCAGGATAGTAAATGTAAAGAAATTTCTCAGTGATATGACATACATAGATAGTGCGCACATGTACATACACACATCCTCTTGTCCCTCCGAGGTAGGTCTACACTGTAGCTGGGAGTGTGCAGACACATGCTAGCTCGACTCAAACTAGGATTGTACTCAGGAGACTAGCCTGAGCCACCACCAATGCTGCAGTATCCATGCTGCTGAGCAGGGGTGAAAGTGAGCTGATATGGGCCAGTACTCCGTACTGGTAAGAACCCGCACTGGCCCAGACCCAGCCCACATTGCAGCAGCGCTTTAATGCTTTAATGCGGCTGCGCCCCCAGGGGCCGGCAATTTAAAAGGGCCTGGGGCTCCGGACACCGCTGCCACTACTGCAGCAGCGGCATCCGGAGCTCCGGGCCCTTTAAATCAATACAGGAGCCCCGGGCAGCACCCCTTCCACCCGAGGGCCCTCCCCCGTACTGGTAAGTGTCCTCAGTTACTTTCACCCCTGCTGCTGAGCAGAGCTAGCATGATCTATCTACCTGGGCTGGGAGGCATGCTCCCAGCTGCAGTGAAGACATACCTTAAGCATTCCAGCTGGCAGCCTGAAAAACATCAGTGTTTAAATTAAACCAAACTCTATGTCTTATCTGTCATTGTCTAATTTCATCTTACGAGAATGATCCATGGTTGCAGAGCAGAGGCCTGGGACTCAGTTCCACTACACCATGTATCATCTCATTCCTGAAATGCATCCCACTACAGCCGGGGTGACCTCACACTGCTACTGCCAAATCTACGGTCAATGCTGGCAGCCAGGCATACATTACGACCGCATGGACCATCACACTGAACATTTAAAGCAGGACATGAGAAAGCAGCCAGCCAGAAGGCTCGGATTGGTCGGACAATAGTTGTTCAGGAAACCTGGTCCCATTTTGAGGCTTTTGCAGCTTCATCGGCCTGAGAGAACCACGTGGCCTGGGAAGAGTGAACGAGTTATGATGTAAATTGAGACAAAAAACAAGAGTGAGAATGCCCTGCAAGTAGCAAAATGCTCTTTGTGGACCAAGAGAAATGGGCAAAAAAGCCAGGACCAGGCAGCAAAGACAGAAAGGATTGTTGCAATGTCTAGAGCAGGAGATTAGAAGTCAGGGTTCCTTCGGTCTAACCCCATCTCCCTAATCGAGCACAGCAAACAGAGGAACAGAGCTGTGAACGACCATGATCAAGGTCAAAATGCAGAACCAAAGGAACCAGAATGTCACAACCGACATGATGAACTGGCCCCTGGGAAACACAACGGGCTTCCAAAAAAGAGAGATTCTAAACCTCTCCCCAGATCCTGGTGTTGTTTCTGTTTGAATAGTTTCAGAGTAGCAGCCGTGTTAGTCTGTATCCGCAAAAAGAAGAACAGGGGGACTTGTGGCACCTTAGAGACTAACAAATTTATTAGAGCATAAGCTTTCGTGGACTACAGCCCACTTCTTCGGATGCATATAGAATGGAACATATATTGAGGAGATATATATACACACACAGACAGAGAGCATAAACAGGTGGGAGTTGTCTTACCACCTCTGAGAGGCCAATTAATTAAGAGAAAACAAACTTTTGAAGTGATAATCAAGCTAGCTCAGTACAGACAGTTAGATAACAAGTGTGAGAATACTTACAAGGCGAGATAGATTCAATGTTTGTAATGGCTCAGCCATTCCCAGTCTTTATTCAAACCGGAGTTGATTGTGTCTAGTTTGCATATCAATTCTAGCTCAGCAGTTTCTCGTTGGAGTCTGTTTTTGAAGTTTTTCTGTTGTAATATAGCCACCCGCAGGTCTGTCACTGAATGACCAGACAGGTTAAAGTGTTCTCCCACTGGTTTTTGAGTATTTTGATTCCTGATGTCAGATTTGTGTCCATTAATTCTTTTGCGTAGAGACTGTCCGGTTTGGCCAATGTACATGGCAGAGGGGCATTGCTGGCACATGATGGCATATATCACATTGGTAGATGTGCAGGTGAACGAGCCCCTGATGGTATGGCTGATGTGATTAGGTCCTATGATGATGTCACTGGAATAGATATGTGGACAGAGTTGGCATCGGGGTTTGTTACAAGGATAGGTTCCTGGGTTAGTGGTTTTGTTCAGTGATGTGTGGTTGCTGGTGAGTATTTGCTTTAGGTTCGGGGGTTGTCTGTAAGCGAGGACAGGTCTGTCTCCCAAGATCTGTGAGAGTAAAGGATCATCTTTCAGGATAGGTTGTAGATCTCTGATGATGCGCTGGAGAGGTTTTAGTTGGGGGCTGAAGGTGACAGCTAGTGGTGTTCTGTTATTTTCTTTGTTGGGCCTGTCTTGTAGGAGGTGACTTCTGGGTACTCGTCTGGCTCTGTCAATCTGTTTTTTCACTTCAGCAGGTGGGTATTGTAGTTTTAAGAATGCTTGATAGAGATCTTGTAGGTGCTTGTCTCTATCCGAGGGATTGGAGCAAATGCGGTTATATCTTAGGGCTTGGCTGTAGACAATGGATCGTGTGGTGTGTCCTGGATGGAAGCTGGAGGCATGTAGGTAAGTGTAGCGGTCAGTAGGTTTCCGATATAGGGTGGTATTTATGTGACCATCGCTTATTAGCACAGTAGTGTCCAGGAAATGGACCGCTTGTGTGGATTTATCTAGGCTGAGGTTGATGGTGGGATGGAAATTATTGAAATCATGGTGAAATTCCTCAAGGGCTTCTTTTCCATGGGTCCAGATGATGAAGATGTCATCAATGTAGCGCAAGTAGAGTAGGGGCGTTAGGGGACGAGAGCTAAGGAAGCGTTGTTCTAAGTCAGCCATAAAAATGTTGGCATATTGTGGGGCCATGCGGGTACCCATAGCAGTGCCGCTGACTTGAAGGTATATATTGTCCCCAAATGTATATATATCTCCTCAATATATGTTCCATTCTATATGCATCCGAAGAAGTGGGCTGTAGTCCACGAAAGCTTATGCTCTAATAAATTTGTTAGTCTCTAAGGTGCCACAAGTCCCCCTGTTCTTCTTTTTTCTGTTTGAATGGTTCCCTCTTCAATGAGCAGGAGGTAACAATGATTTACCTTTAGTAAAAAGCCAACAAATGGAGCTCTCTGACATGCAAATTCCATTATACACTATTAATTTTTGTATGACATTAGCAACTGGAGGCCCTGACCATTATTAGGGATATATTGTTCTAGGTACCTTGTGAACACATCATAAAAGATTGTAAGATTCATAGATTCCAAGGCCAGAAGGGAACACTGTGATCATCCACTCCAGCCTCCTGAATACCACAGGGGAGGGATTAGCTAAATAATGAAGACAAAGATGGTGGGGGAGGGGTTGCAGCATATAAGCAGAGTGATCAGGGTGATGGACGGCAGCCATTATGACACAACTATACTTAGGAGTTCATACTTACCCTTACAACTACCACTTGCACAGAAACGTGCTCAGGAAGTCGGATGGGAGCCCGGAAATGCATAGCCAAAGCTACCAGAAGGTGGAGAATGGAAATTAGATTCTTGCCATGGATTGCTGAAATAAAAAACACAAGTCGAAAACAGATTTTAAATAACCAGCCTTTTGAGGGGTGGGGAAAAAGGTTGAAAAACTGTATTGGTTAGCAAGGCAACACTTTAGTCCTGTCACATAATGATCTCAAAACAATTTTACAAACATTAAGAATTCAATTAATCTGTGTCTGCTGGATAAATATTATCTCCACTTTACAGATATGGTAACAGGGGGGAACCGATTGTCTAAAGACACAAAACAAGTCAAAAGTAGAACCAAGTATTGAAACTAGACCAGTGTCCAGATCATCCCTCTCCTCAGGGAAGAGTAAAGGACCTGAGGGAGCATATTACATGTACTAATCACGTACAGTAGTAGTTTAGGTGTATGCACAGCCTCAGAACTAGAGCTGACTGTATCAACAAAGTAGTGCATATTCATAAAAGTCTTCACAGAAATACAGAATTCCATTGGCTATTAAAGTGAATTAGCACATCTCCTCGAGCAAGTTCAGATATGCTCAATTGTATCAAATCAGACCTATACTTGAAAATGCCCACCCTGAATACATCTGTAGCAAAATTACACAGGCTATGGTGTACCTGCTTATACGACACATTAAGATGGTTCACTCCCTGGGTGGAAACACATCATAAATTCTTTTGTAGATAAAGCACTTTAAAGGGATGTTCTTTCTGCTTACTCCATCAGAAATAGTGTCTCTAAACAGGTTTCAGAGTGGTAGCCGTGTTAGTCTGTATCAGCAAAAACAATGAGGAGTCCTTGTTGCTTTACCAAGTGGGGGGTCAGTGCTAATAAGCCAATTCAATTAAGGTTGAAGTGGGCTAGTCTCAACAGTTGACAAGAAGGGAGGAAAAAACACTTTTGTAGTGTTAATGAGTTCAGTGTAATCAAGGTGGCCCATTTCAAACAGTTGATAAGAAGGTGCGAGTATCAGCGGGGGGAAATTAGTTTTTGTAGTTTTTGCATCTTTTCATATGCTGTGTATTTATATCTCTCTACTGTATTTTCCATTCCATGCATCTGATAAAGTGGGTTTTAGCCCACGAAAGCTTATGCCCAAATAAATTTGTTAGTCTCACGTGGTGCCACAAGGACTCCTCATTGTTTTTGTCTCTAAACAGGACATCCTAGAATGAATGAATGGGTCCAAGCTCTCAAGTCTCTATCTTGAGAGGCTACCAAGTTTCTCAGATCTATAGAGATTCAGCAAAACAATGTTTTAATGATAATATATGCTTAAAGAAATGACACACTTCAAGAAGTCCATTTATGACATATCCCTCCTCATCTGAAGGAGTTCGAACCAGAACCATAGAGGTAGGAGGATATATGGTATAACCCCAATCTTTTCATGCTATGTATACGGCCTACACATATACATTACTATTAATAGTCTGTAAAAACATTGCATCACAAAATATGTGATCAAGTTATTGGTTACAAGGATGGATGCTGCATTTCTGAAATGGGCAGCAGAAAATAAATTTCCTCTGCATCCATGAACATGACACAGTCTCACTTCAAAACAGACTTTTTTTGCACATGGCACTTACAGTCAACATTCCACTTGATTGTCCACCCATGGGGTCGGAGTAAATCATGGACAGCTTCCAGAACTGTCTGCAGCTTTTGTTTCTGACCAATTTCAGACTGTGTCACTTCTGCCACATTCAGTTTACGGTCAGCCAGCTTTTCTGCATACAAACAAACAAGCAAAGGAGAACTTGTTAGACAAGCATAGGGAAGAGCATAGGACTCCTGGGTTCTAATCCCTAGATCTGTCAGCTTGGACAAGTAACCTGTCGCGGATTGTGGGGGAGTTAGGGCCCTGCACCCCTCTTCCCGAGATTCACTGCGATTCTCAACCAGCCAGTAAAGCAGAAGGTTTATTTAAGGACAGGAACACAGTCTCAAGCAGAGCGTGTAGGTACGAACAGACCCCCTCAATTAGGTCCCTCTGGGAGGTTCAGGGAGCTTAGACCCCAGCTTGGGGTTCCCTGCGTTGCACCACCCAGCCCCAACCGAAACTAAACTCCAAGCCCCT
Source organism: Chrysemys picta bellii (assembly GCF_011386835.1). Taxonomy (NCBI): domain Eukaryota; kingdom Metazoa; phylum Chordata; order Testudines; family Emydidae; genus Chrysemys; species Chrysemys picta. The sequence goes on along the minus strand of NC_088791.1, from coordinate 125,047,425 downwards.
TCCGCTGCTCCTCTCCTTTGTTCAGTCTCCCGGGCAGAAGGTGTTAATTCTCCCCACCCCCGTTCCTGGCTCAGGTTACAGCTCAGGTAGCTTCCTTCAAGGGAAGTCCCACATCCCCACTGCAACCCCCCTGCAACATTCCCAGGTCAAATCTGCCCTGCTCCCTGCTCCGTCACATCTTTCCCCCCTTCGAGACTGAACTGAGTGGGGTCACTTTGACCAGTGACCTGGGGAAGTTCAGGGCTCCCTCTCCGGGACAATGCGTCCGCTATCAGGTTGTCACGTCCCTTTACATGGACCATGTCCATGTCATAATCCTGCAGGAGCAGGCTTCATTTTAGGAGCTTGGCGTTGGCTCCTTTCATCTGGTGCAGCCAGGTTAGGGGAGAGTGGTCGGTGTGCACGGTGAAGTGACGCCCAAAGAGATATGGCTCTAGTTTCTTGAGGGCCCACACCATGGCCAGGCATTCCTTCTCGATGGCCGCGTAGTTCTGCTCCCGGGGTAGCAACTTTTTGCTCAGGTACACGATGGGGTGTCTCTCCCCCTTTTTATCCTCCTGCATTAACACCGCCCCCAGTCCTGTGTTTGAGGCGTCGGTGAACACCATAAAGGGCTTGTCAAAGTCTGGGTTTGCCAGAACTGGGCCACTGACCAGAGCCTCCTTCAGCGCCCGGAGAGCCTTCTGGCACTCCTTGGTCCAGACCACTTTGTCTGGCTTCCCCTTCTTGCACAGCTTAGTGATGGGGGCGGCTATGGCGCTAAAGTGGGGCACGAACCTCCGATAGTACCCTGCCATCCCAATAAAGGCTTGGACCTGCTTTTTGGTTTGAGGAGCGGGCCAGTTTCTGATCACCTCCACTTTGGCTGGTTCCGGCTTTAGGCAGCCGCTTCCCACCCGGTGGCCTAGGTAGGATACCTCAGCCATCCCCACCTTGCACTTCTCCGGTTTTACGGTCAGCCCAGCCTTCTGGAGTCGGTTCAGCACTTGTCTAACCTGGGATATGTGGTCCTCCCAGGTCTGGCTAAAAACACAGATGTCATCGATATACGCCACGGCAAAACTCTTCATCCCCCTCAGTAGCTGATCCACCAGGCGCTGGAAGGTGGCCGGCGCTCCCTTGAGGCCGAAGGGCAGGGTCAGGAACTCATAGAGCCCCAGAGGGGTGACAAAGGCCGATTTCAGCCTGGCATCTGCATTCAGCAGCACTTGCCAATAGCCCTTTGTAAGATCCATGGTGGTAAGGTACCGAGCACCTCCCAGCTTGTCTAGGAGCTCGTCCGGCCTGGGCATGGGGTAGGCATCGGCTACAGTGATGGCATTGAGCTTCCGATAGTCCACACAGAACCGGATCGACCCGTCCTTTTTGGGGACCAGCACCACCGGCGAGGCCCAAGGGCTGGAAGACGGCTGGATCACCCCCAAAGCCAGCATGTCATTGACCTCTTTTTCCAGGTCCTGAGCAGTTTTTCCTGTGGCTCGGAAGGGGGAGCATTTTATAGGCGGGTGCGATTCTGTCTGCACCCGGTGGACAGTCAGATTAGTGCGTTCAGGCTGGTTGGAAAACAGCTGCTGGTACAGATGCAGCACCCCTCCGATCTCAGCTCGCTGGGCAGGGGTTAGCCGATCAGAGAGGGGAATTGCTTCCAGGGGGAAGCCAACTCTTGTCCCAGGGAATAGATCTACTAAAGGGTCATCTCCCTGCCCCTCCCACTGTCCACACACGGCCAACACCATATTCCCCCTGTCATAATATGGCTTCATCATATTCACATGGTACACCCGGTGGTGGTGTGCCCGGTTCGACAGCTCCACCACATAGTTTACCTCGTTTAGTTGCTTGACAACCTTGAAGGGCCCTTTCCAGGCGGCCTGGAGTTTGTTTTTCCTTACGGGGATGAGGACCATCACCTGATCCCCAGTGGCGAAGGCGCGGGCCCGTGCTGTGCGGTCATACCAGACCTTTTGCTTTCTCTGGGCCCTGGCCAGATTTTCCCTGGCCAGGCCCATGAGCTCGGCAAGTCGTTCCCGGAAGGTCAGGACATACTCCACCACCGACTCTCCGTCAGGAGTGGCCTTCCCCTCCCATTCGTCTCTCATCAGGTCCAGGGGCCCCCTTACCCGTCTTCCATATAGCAGTTCGAAAGGCGAAAACCCGGTAGACTCCTGGGGTACCTCCCTGTACGCAAACAGCAGGTGAGGTAAGTACTTGTCCCAGTCCTGCGGGTGCTGATTCATAAATGTTTTCAGCATCATTTTTAGCGTCCCATTGAACCTCTCCACCAGCCCGTTGGATTGGGGGTGATATGCTGAGGCCCAGTTGTGCCGGACCCCACATCTCTCCCACAAGCACCGGAGTAGGGCCGACATGAAGTTGGACCCTTGGTCCGTCAAGACTTCCTTGGGGAACCCCACTTGGCTGAAAATGGTCAGCAGCGCATCCGCCACAGTGTCTGCTTCAATGGACGATAAGGGCACTGCCTCGGGGTAGCGGGTGGCGAAATCGACCACCACCAGGATGTATTTCTTCCCAGACCGGGTCGTCTTGCTGAGAGGTCCCACTATGTCCATGGCCACCTTCTGGAAAGGCTCCTCTATGATGGGCAAAGGTCTCAATGCTGCCTTCCCCTTGTCCCGGGCCTTCCCCACCCTCTGGCAGGGGTCACAGGATCGGCAGTACTGCCGGACGTTGGTGAAGACCCCGGGCCAGTAAAAGTTCTGTAGCAGCCTCTGCCTGGTGCGCCGGATCCCCTGGTGCCCTGCGAGAGGGATGTCATGGGCCAGGTACAGTAGCTTGTGGCGAAACTTCTGGGGAACCACCAGCTGCCTCCTGATCCCCCACGACTCCACTTCCCCCGGGGGAGCCCACTCTCGGTACAGGAACCCCTTCTCCCACAGGAACCTCTCCTTGCATCCTCTCCTTATGGTCTGTACCACACTGAGGTCAGCCAGGCCCCTTAGCTTCCGCAGGGAGGGGTCCTTCTGCAACTCGGCCTGGAACTCGGCGGCTGGGGAAGGGATGGGGACCTGCTCCCTCTCGTCGGCTGGGTCGGAAGCCCCAGCCACCCCGCGGCCTGTCCTTGGGTGTTCCCTCCCCACCCGGGAAGGGTTCGGTGCCTCCGGTGGGACATCCTTCCCAAGGTCAGGACGTAGTGCCCCTCGCCGGCTCTGGCTACGGGTCACGAGTAAGGCGGTCTGGGGGCTGCTTGGCCAGTCCTCTAGGTCCCCCCCCATCAACACCTCAGTGGGCAAATGGTGGTGCACTCCCACGTCCTTGGGGCCCTCCTTGGCCCCCCATTTCAGGTGTACCCTCGCTACGGGAACCTTGAATGGGGTCCCGCCCACCCCGGTCAGGGTCAGGAAGGTGTTGGGCACCACCCGATCTGGGGCCACCACCTCGGGCCGGGCCAGTGTCACCTCTGCGCCCGTGTCCCAGTATCCATAAACTTTCTTCCCATTCACCTCCAGGGGAACAAGGCACTTGCTCCGCAGGGACAGCCCCGCGCCAACCCTGTAAACGGAGAACTTTGAATCCGGAGCATCTGGCCCCCCAGAGAAGCTGGCCGGGGGCCTCTCTCTCTCTTGAGCAGCTGATAAGCTGCCAGCCCCTCTTGCGTGGGAAGCCTGCCCCTCGTCCGTCTGGGCCTCTACCAAGTTAACCCGGTGCGGGTTCGGTCTGCTCAATCTGTCCTTGAGCTTGGGGCACTGGGCCCGAACGTGGCCTCTTCGGCCGCAGTAATAGCAGCTCAGGTCCCGTGGGTCCCCTCGAGCCGGTTGGTTGTCCCTGATGCTGGGCATTCCCCGTGGGAGGGGATTCCCCATATTCCCCCTTTGGGAGGTCCCAGGGTGACTCTCTCTCTGCATCGCGGCGGGCCTGTTCCTTTGGGGCTCCTCCCTGCCACCCCCTGACCGGCTCTTTACAAACTCATCAGCCAGCTGCCCGGCGTGTCGCGGGTTCTCTGGCTTTCTGTCCACCAACCACAGCCTCAGGTCGGATGGGCACCGCTCATACAGTTGCTCCAGTACCAGCAGTTTAATCAGGTCCTCCTTCGTCTGGGCCCCACCAGCCCACTTGCTGGCGTATCTTTCCATGCGGACGGCTAGTTGCAGATATGAGATCTCAGGGGTTTTATCTTGACTCCGGAACCTTTCCCGGTACATCTCAGGAGTCAGCCCAAACTCACGTAGCAGGGCCTTTTTGAATAGTTCGTAGTCCCCTTTCTCTGCCTCTCCCAGTTGGCGGTACAGTGCCACGGATTTGGGGTCCAGTAAGGGGGTAAGGACCCGGAGTCTGTCCGCGGGATCAACCCGGTGCAGCTCGCAGGCAGTCTCAAAGGCCTTCAGGAAGTCATCCATGTCCTCCCCCTCCTTGTATGGGGCCATGATGCACTTATCAAAGCTCCGTGCAGTCCTGGGTCCCCCCTCACTCACCGCAGCCGGGGGTTCGCTGCCCTTCAATCTCGCCAGTTCCAGTTCACGCTGATGCTGTCTTTCATTCTCCTCCCGTTCATGCTGTCTCTGTTTCTCTTCACGCTGATGCTGTCTCTCTTCATGCTGTCTCTGTCGTTCACGATCCTCCAGCTCTCTTAGTTTTAGCTCTTTCTCCCATTCCAGCCAATTCCGCTCCACGGATGCCGAACGTCGCCGGGAGGATCCTCTGCTGGCCGGCGGGCTTCGCCGGGGGGATCCCCTGCTGGCCGGGGGGGTCACGGCGCCTTCGGTATTTGCTGGGCTCCTTCCCACCCTTCCCCTAGGCATAGGAAGGAGGGGTCTCGGGAAGCCCTCAGCAGCCGGCTGACCACTCCCAGCTGGGACAGACACTGGTGCCTGCGCTGCATTTGCCAGGCTGCTTCCCTGAGACACAGGGATCAGTTCATTCGCGCGATCTTCCGCCTCCAGCTGGGCAATGAGCTGTTCTTTGGTGAGCCTCCCAATGCGCAGCCGCCTCTGCTTGCACAGCTCCACCAGGTCGCTCTTAAGCCGCTTGGCATACATCTTCCTGCTGGCCACTCACCGGCCTGTGTGCTCACAGCTCCCCGCAGTTCCCAGGGGGACCCCTAGTGTGCCAGCCCTTCTCGAGGTCACCACCTCTCTGCCAGGGTCGAGCTGCAGACTCCTCCGCCCCTGGGACCACTCGCTGCGATCCCCCCGGGGGACCCTGTTACTGCAAAAGTCCTTCTCGCTGGTCACACACTCCCAGGGGTAATAACCGTCTCTCTCCCACTCTTCAGCAGGCCTGCTCCCCGTCAATCCCCCTTCGTTTTACTGCTCCCCAGTCACTTACTGCAGGAAGCGCCGTCCACGGGGTGCAGTAGATCCCACCGCTGCCACCAGTTGTCGCGGATTGGGGGGGAGTTAGGGCCCTGCACCCCTCTTCCCGAGATTCACTGCGATTCTCAACCAGCCAGTAAAGCAAAAGGTTTATTTAAGGACAGAAACACAGTCTCAAGCAGAGCGTGTAGGTACGACCAGACCCCCTCAATTAGGTCCCTCTGGAAGGTTCAGGGAGCTTAGACCCCAGCTTGGGGTTCCCTGCGTTGCACCACCCAGCCCCAACCGAAACTAAACTCCAAGCCCCTTCCGCTGCTCCTCTCCTTTGTTCAGTCTCCCGGGCAGAAGGTGTTAATTCTCCCCACCCCCGTTCCTGGCTCAGGTTACAGCTCAGGTAGCTTCCTTCAAGGAAAGTCCCACATCCCCACTGCAACCCCCCTGCAACATTCCCAGGTCAAATCTGCCCTGCTCCCTGCTCCGTCACATAACCCACCTGTGAAATGGGAATATTTACCTTCCAAACTTCACAGTGATGTTTTCCAGTAACTTCAGTGTTTGGTAAGACACAGAGATCCTTGGTTGGTAGTATTTTTGAAGTGTTACATAATTTTCACAAGGGTAGAACAAAAATTTAGCCATTGTACCTTCCTTTTTCCTCCCCTATAGTTAAATGAGTTCAACACAATAAGGCCTTGTCTGCACAAGAAAGTTGCACCACTTTAACTAAAGGTCTGATTTTTTTAAACTGGTGCAAATGCCGTGTGGACACTCTTATTTTGGTTGAAACCTGAGTTATTTCAGTTTAGCTGAAGTCAATTTAGGCTAGGTCTACATTACCCGCCTGAATCGGCGGGTAGAAATCGACCTCTCGGGGATCGATTTATTGCGTCCCATCAGGACGTGACAATCGATCCCCGAATCGACACTCTTACTCCACCAGCGGAGGTGGGAGTAAGCGCTGTCGACGGGAAGCTGCAGAGGTCAATTTTGCCACCGTCCCTACAGTGGGGTAAGTTGGCTGCGATACATCGAATTCAGCTACGCTATTCGCGTAGCTGAATTTGCGTATCTTAAATCGACCCCCCCTATAGTGAAGACCTGCCCTAAGAGTCGGTTTAAGCTAAATCTAAGGCTATGGCTACACTCGAGAGCTTACAGCAGTTCAGCTGTACCGATGCAGCTGCACCATTGTGAGCTCTCTAGTGTAGCTGCACTAAGCCAATGGGAGAGAGCTCTCCATTGACTTAATTAATCCACTTGCAACGAGCAGCAGTAGCTATGTCAATGGGAGAAGCTCCGCCGACATAGCACTGTCCTCACCGGCGCTTAGGTCGATGTAACTTGAGTCGCTTGGGGGGGGAGGTGGCTTATTCTCACCCGAGTGACATAAGTTATACCAACATAATTGATAGTGTAGACATAACCTAGGTAAGCCAACTCTTAAACCAAAGTAAGCATTTACACAGGCTGGGTCTACACTACCCGCCTGAATCGGCGGGTAGAAATCGACCTTTCGGGGATCGATTTATCGCGTTCCATCGGGACTCGACAATCGATCCCCGAATCGACGCTCTTACTCCACCAGCGGAGGTGGGAGTAAGCGCCGTCGACGGGAAGCCGCAGAGGTCGATTTTGCCGCCATCCCTACAGCGGGGTAAGTTGGCTGCGATACGTCGAATTCAGCTATGCTATTCGCGTAGCTGAATTTGCGTATCTTAAATCGACCCCCCCCTGTAGTGTAGATGTAGCCACAGTGGTTTATACTGGTTTAACTAAGTTGGTTTAAAAATAAATTTATATTAAACTGATATAACTTTCTCATAGACAAGGCCTAACTTGATTGGTTGGTTGTTTTTTGTGGGGGGTTTTATTAAATTTATTTTATTTATTTTACAGTGGACAAGGCACAGCAAGTTTTGGTAAAAATCACAGATATTCCTAAAATTTGGGATTCCTCAATAGTTCGTCTGAACTAGTCCCCCAGAACCACACACTAGAGTTTCTCCTTTCCCCTAAACCCTCTCCCCGTCAAGCCAATGAACTTGGAGTTGAGCTGCCTCTATCTACTCTTCCTCAAACTGGTGGGGGCGAGGCAAAGAGACCAAGTTGTCCTCCGATAAGCTGTACAGCAAAAGGTACCTCCTCTTCTCTTCCTCAGGCCCGGGGAAGAATGGCCAGCTCACTACGCTCTTGGGGGTGGAAGCCCAGAGCCTTTACTTCACTTGATACCCAGCTAAAACATGTTTTTAGGGGGTAGGAAGCCTTACATCCAATAGAAGTGAATTTTTTGTCATACACCTCATTGTTATTGATCACCTTTTAGTGCACAAGTTAGGGATTGGGTGTATTGACAGCCCAGCAAATAGGGATTTTGCTAATCTTTCATGCTGACACTATGTATATCATGGCATCCAAGTGGCACTACTTATCATCTTGATCAAATTCTGCAAAGGAAGCACAGCCTCTAAATAAGTCTGTCACCCATTGGCTAATCTGCCACTCTGGGTGGCTTCAGAATTCTCCAGATGACAAGTTCCTGATTTTCACCAGTCATACGTCCTCTAAGGAATCTGAATTCCGTTATTAAATCTCAGAGCAGCTTTCACATGAATGGAACAATAACAATCAAGCAGTGCACGGGGGTGAAGGAACGTACTTTATGAGCCTCTTGTGCATGCAAAAGGGTGAAATGAAGGGTCAACTTTGCTCACATATTGTGAGATCCCAAGCAAAAGAAGCCCTTCCAGCACCACATACTTCATTGCCTCTTGCTGTGTCACTAGTACAAGAAGACATTTAGCCTCAACAATGCAATGGCTATGGCCAAAGCAGTCAAGAAGCCTTGACTAGAGCACGAGATGGAGCCCAGTTGTGATGACCGTGGTTCTCCTGTGAAGAAGAGGCAGGCCTGCATGGCAGAAGATGGGGGGAAAGGCAACCCGGCAAGGATCCTGCAAACTCGTACATGCATAATTTTACTCACAAGACTTCCCACTGAGATCAACAAAGCTATGCACATGCCTAAAGTTAAGCACATGTCTAAGGGCTTGTCTACACGTACAGTGCTGCAGCAGTGCGGCCACGTTGCTGTCACACTTCAGTGAAGAGCTTCTCCCATCGGCATAGTTAATCCACCTCTGAGAGAGGCGGTAGCTTCTCCCATCGAAATAGCGCTGTCTACGCCGGGGATTAGGTCGGTATCGCTACATCGCCCGAAAGTGTGGATTTTTCACGCCCCTGAGCGACAGTTATACCGATGTAAGTTCATAATGTAGACCTGGCCTAAGTGTCTGCAGAGTTGTGCCACTGTGCCCTCAATAGAAGGTCACTGATTTGTATAAACTCTCCCTATGATGAACACCCACGTCAGATTATTTAGTATACCGCCACTTGCTGAAGCCACAACGTGTGTAAGGGAAAGCAGAGACCATATTTCTGCCCTTTTATTATCCCTTGCAGCTAGTTGGGAGCCACACACCAGGAATTCCCATAAGCAGAGAATTCTCAGTTTCTCACCGTTGACTGGCGCCAGCTCCCCAGCATGCTGAAACTGACTCCTAGAGAATGGGCAGCACACCTCAATTATTCTGAAGTGCTGCCCAAGCAGCACACTTTGTAGGAAGGAGCACCTCAATTAAAAATGGCTGGCTGGGGCACCCAACATGGAGGGAGCCCTGCCAAAACTTTTGATTTATACTGACATGTCTGAATACTTGTTATTCTAAATTGCTGTGGCTGAGGGCCATTGGCTAGGAAGGAATTCTATAGAAACAATATAGTCTATTGAATGCAACCACCGATCCCTAGCCATTCACGTTTGTGCCAACACTTTCAGCTAAGGGATATCCCCACCTTCAGTCATAGCCTCACCAGCCAGTGTTTAAAGCTCCTCCATTTTAAGTCAGGCATTCTGCTTCTTGGTGCTCTAGAAAAGTTGATTACAGAAAGCTATCTTTAATAGAAGCAATGGAGTCTGGTCAATTAGGAAACAAAAAAAATTATAACTATTTTATATTAATCTTTGCAGACAATTTTTTTTTTTTTTTTTTTTTGTGAGGAACAGTGTCCATATATGACACGCTGGGAAAAGGATGTGGATAGACAAATTACTCCAGAGGAATAGGGTTTGATGTGGAAAAGAGAACCAGCAACCTCAGTCTGTAGCACTAAAAAAAGAAAAATTCTTTAAAATACTGTTTCAATGGCCTCAACCATACACACACTTAGGCCAAGTCAAAAAATAGAGAGAGATTGAATCGGGGGAAATGTTGGAGAAACTGTGGCGAAAAAGGAGATTTCATGCATATATGGTGGACATGTCCAGTCATTAGCGAATATTGGGATGCAATTTGTAACCAAATATCACAAATGGTTGGATATTTTTTTCCAAATGGATCCTTTGGTAATCCTCCTAGGGCTTCTTAGGGGAAATGGTCACACAAACATTGGTGCTGGAACTAGGGGTGCTGGGGTGCTGCCACACCCCCTGGCTTGAAGTGGTTTCCATCATGTACAGGGTTTACAGTTTGGTTCTATGGCTCTCAGCACCCCTGAAAGGAAATGAAGAATTAATCTCTCATCTGCTAGTAGCTGCTTGGCTATTGGTAGCCTTTCATTGGAAAAAGCAAAATAGACCAACCATTGAGGAATGGTTCAAAAAAAAAAAAAATTGTATATGAGGTTGTGGTTATGGAAAAACTGACACTCCGATTACGTACCCAGCAAAATAGACAGAGGACAGATAGATATTGGGTTACTTTTTATTTAGTACTCAAAGTTCACCTGCAAAAAGAAAAAAAAACCCTAGCACAACTATCCAATTTTTATTTTTTTTAATATTAACATTTGAGAGAGATACCTGGTCTGTTAACTACATGTGCATAGAGATTTCACTCCATTTCATAAAGTCACTAGAAACATAGGTATTGTAATGATGGTCACTCTGTAATATGGTAACGCCCTGTTAGATAGAAAGAGCTGGTGACTATATTCCTGGATAATACCTCTTTACACAAAAGCTAACTGTTGTAATGTTCGTTTTGTTTCTGACATTTACAAGGCAAGGATCTGTAAATTTGTTAAAACTTCCAAAATAAATCGTTTAAAATTTATTTTAAAAGCTCTCCTCCCGTTTTATTGAGCCCCTTCAAGCTGTGTTTTGAGGAGTTTTCATTGCACAATAAAGCCATTATTGTTAATCAATGTTTAAAAGATTTTGTGACCATTTACCGGAACACTGTGGGGCTCTTTCTAAGTGGCACATGGGGGAAATTCAGCAAGCAGCATCCATAAAGGCTCATTAAATTAGCATAATTGAAACCCCTCACTCCAGCCCCTCCAGATCACTGACAATGGTCCATGGGTAGTCACTCTCAATCTGCGGGTCACGAGAATTAAGGAAACTATGAGCCTGTTTCTCTAGCATGTCTCCGATCTTCTACTACTTGAAGCTCTAAGGCTTTGTCTACACTATCACTTAATCCACTGATTGACTGAAGATCCTCTCTCCCCCAAACCCAAGACGCGTGTAAGGGCACAGAGTGTGTACCCCAGTCATGCCACATTGTACAAAGTTAATTTTTGAAAAAGCATCCACTCTGACCTAAAAGATGAACCATTATAATTTATTAAATGGATTGTTCTCAGCCCAAAGACTTTCAAAAGTGGACACACTAGATCTAACATTAGGCCAGTTTCACTTTGATTGACCAAGATTAGCACGTCTCCTTACCCACCATTTCATCTATCTGGGATGTTCTCCTGGGTGAGCGGAGTTTAGACATCAGCATGAATCACCCATTCCGGGGAGCAGGATTCTCGTTTATTCCAATCCCTTACCTGGTCACATGAACAGAACAGATGGGCAGAAAGATAGGACAGGCGGATACTGTGCCTGATGGCTAAAGTGGATGGGCTGAATAGTTAACTTTACCAAAGCTGCAGATAGCTAGTCTGTGGGGGGGGCAACTAGCCATCAAACCAGAGGGGCTGACTTCTTTGCAAAGCCCCCCCTTCTGTAGCTTCAACTCACCCAAAAGCTTCTGCAGCACTTGCCCATCATAAAGGTCCTCTTCAAGATGCTTAACAATGATTCTCTCTTCCACCAGGACATCGTTAATCCAGTCAATTAGAACCTGGGAGAATGGAGATGGGAGGCAAGTGTCTAATCACTGAAGTGTGTTACTTGTATCACAAGCAGCAATCAAAGTAAAGACCAGAAACAGGTAACCCTGCATGAATAATCATCTTGTATATTTACTTCCAAACAACAGAGAGATCAGGTGGCGAAGAGACACTTCAACTTTTTTGGAGCCCAGATTTTGCAAGAGTTCTCTCCCTCTCTAGAGCCAGTCAGTAATAGATGATGAAAATATACAGCTCACTGACATCTATTATTCCATTCAGGTCCTTTTGCTCCCAAAACACAGGCTTTTACCACTTGAGCTAATTCTCTGTTATAGGCAATTAATACAATATTGGGCTTTAAAAAGATCTCTAAGCCAGTCACTAGAGGGCAACAGTCACAAAGACCTGAGCACAGCAGAGCAGCGGTATATATGCACACTAAACAGTATTTCACAGCTGTTAGGTCATTGGCCAGAAAGGGACGGGTGTTTTACAAAGACAATATGTTCTAGCTCCTACTATGGGCTAAATAGACTCCCTGAAGAATAATCCCAGACCTTTATCAACCCAAGCAATAAATGGATGAGAAGTTGGGTGACCAGATATCAAGTGTGAAAAATCAGGACACTTTTGGGGGAGAGGGCGGGGGGCAATAGTTGCATATATAAGACAGAGCCCCTAATATTGGGACGTCTGGTGACCTGAATGAGACTTTACATAGTGCACCCGCAGCACAATACAGACAGAGGGAGTCGTGTGGAACCAAAATTCTAGCCCACTGAGCCAGTCCGACAGTCACTCTATACTGTGCATGACAGGTCCCATATCCTAAATTAGCTTAACTATAAAATCTTGCATGTGCTAGCTGAAGCAGGAAGGAACATAAAGAATCTTTTAAAAAGGGAATAGTATTAAATTTGTCAGGCCTCAGACATAATCCCCTTAAAAGTAACAGGCAAAACAGTGTCATGCCTTTGTTTAGTTGGCACTAGCACGGGGAAAATGTAGTTCATCACTTGTTTTACTCCAGTTTACTGTGTTAAGCTCTATATATAAAAGTACATTTTGCTGAAGTAATGTAATTTTTGTAATAAGAGACCTTGCTTTCTGCTATTAAATTTTTGCTTATAAGTGGAGAGGCAGTATTGCCAACCTCAAGTCTTCAAAAACCATGAGGCAGGGCCCCCAAAAATCATGAGAATGGCTTAAAAATCATAAGGTTTTAAATGTTATATATATGAAATTGTGGATTCCATTGATTTGCTTTCTGATTAGAATCCCCATTTCCACCTTTTCTCCTCAGCCATGAGCATTTGGATCTTACTTTGTTTTTCTATATGAAAGCGGAGATTTTTCTATAATCCTGTGATGACAGGAGCTGGGACTTAAAAAAACAAATATTGCGAGATGTGTGACAAAAATCACAAGAGTCAGCAACACTGGGAGAAACAGGCATGTGGGGTGTGCTGATTACAAGGTGTATTTGGCTAATTTATACAAGTTAGTGAGATTCAGCTGTATTAAGCTACCTCACAGCAGCAGAGAGAGACACTTAGGACTTGTCTACATGGGGCCAGCAAAGGGCGCCAGAGGGATGTAATTGGTAAAGCACACTAATGTGCTGCACTCTAATTGCCCCATGTAGACACTGCTGGCATGCTCTAAAAACAGCGGTGGGCAAACTTTTTGGCCCGAGGGCCACATCAGGGAATAGAAAGTATATGGCGGGCCATGAATGCTCACAAAATTGGGGTTGGGGTGTTGGAGGGGGTGTGGGCTCTGGGGTGGGGCTGGAGATGAGGACTTTGGGGTATAGGCAGGTGCTCTGGCCTGGGACCGAGGGGTTCCGACGGCAGGTGGGGGATCAGGGCTGGGGCAGGGATGCGGGAAGGGGTACAAGTTCTGGTTGGGGTTGCGGGCTCTGGGGTGGGGCTGGGGATGAGAGGTTTGGGGTGTAGGAGGGTGGTCCGGTCTGGGATTAAAGGGTTTGGAGAGCAGGAGGGGGATCAGGGAGTACAGGCTCCGAGTGGCGCTTACTTCAAGCGGCTCCCGGAAGCAGCGGCATGTCCCTTCTCCAGCTCCTACGTGGAGGTATGGCCAGGCGGCTCTGCACGCTGCCCCGTCCACAAGCACTGCCCCTGCAGCTCCCATTGGAGCGCGTAGGAGCTGGAGGGGGGCCATGCTGCAGCTTCCGGAAGCTGCTGGCGTGGCCCTAACCCTGCGCCCTGGCTGGAGCAGGGCCGAACCGCTTGGTGCAGCTCGTGGGCCTGTTTAAAACGGTCCACGGGCTGTAGTTTGCCTACCCCTGCTCTAAAAGGTACCTAGCTCGTATTAACACAAAATAGGTACCTTTTAGCAGGACCTACATGGGTCTGTTAAAGTGCAGCACATTAGAAAGCTTAAAAAAAAAAAATCACACCCTTCTAGGGCGCTTTGCCAGTGCCATGTAGACAAGCTCTTAATATTCATAAATCACGTGCACCTCTAACATGATTCTTAAATGTCTCCATGATACTGTAGAAATGAAGAAGAGCTACTAAAATCAGGGCTAAAAAGAAAAAGCACAATTTTTCACAAGTTTCAGCTGGACAACATAGCAAGCCCTTGACTCAGGGTGAACTGGGATAGGTTTGTGGGTACGAACATCACATCTGCCCTTTGCATTAAGCTGCCTGGAAGGAAAAGAAACTTGGTAATAAAAAGAAGGCTCTACAAGTCTTTTTTTTTTTTTTTTTAATTAAAAATGTTTTGAACAGATTTCCATGAGGCAATAGCAGCAGCTCTTTAATGCTGTGCAGGATATAAGCACATAACTAAAGAGACTCATGTGTTATGTATTTTTCAATGCGGGGGGGGGGGAGCAAGAGGGTGATAGAGTTTAAAGGCATCTGATGACTAAATGCTCTGCAATAGGTTTAGACATTGCTCCTCTGTGAGTTCATAAAGAAGTTACATGTATCTGCTTCGTCATTCACTCCAGCCAAGTCAACATCACTTCCTCAATGTATACAATAAAGTACCCATCCTCTCCTTCTTTGGGCACCGCATGTCGTAGCCCTTCAGTGATCTCTTCTCAGGCCATGTCTTGATAGGGGCACCAACCCCTCCGTTCTTCTCCTCGACATTTAGACTGAGATTTTCGAAAGAGCCCAAGGGAGTTAGGCACTCACATCCTCTCAGATTTCAATGCGAACGAGGTGCCCTACTCCCTTACACTCCTATGACAATCCCAGCCATTGTCAGCTGGCCAAAGATTACACCCAGCCAGGGCAGAGTAAGTGGGGGTGCATCCTGCGTAGAACAGTTTGGAAGGCATTACTCAATAGGGCAGAGCACATGACCAGAGCAGCCCTTGCAGACTAGGTCAGGGAACTCCAGCCTACTAACTTATAGCCCCCTTCTGGGGGCAGCAGGGCAGTACAGACTCGTTGGTAAGGGGGAGAATGAGGTTAGGGTGGGAAGGGACCATTACAGTGAAAGGAAGAGAAGGAGGAAATGGGGGTTGGGGTGGGAGAGAAAGACAGGCCTCAGTGAACAGTCTGTAATGTTAAAGAACTCCAGTAAAAAGCAACTCCCAATTAAGTAGACACATTCTTGTCTCAGATGGTAAAATAGAGATATTACAGCCTCTTCCTGAACTACACCACCTCGATAACTGTTGAACAGCAATAGAAAATATTTAGCAAGAAAGAAGCTATAAAGAAATACACGATTAGCATCATTGCTTAAAAGAAGAGGGCCAGATTTTTTTTAAAGCGCATTGAAGTGGTTAGAGTTTCAAACGTTCAAAAGTTCTCAGCCCGCAGCAGCTTCCATTGAGAACAATGGCAGTTTTTGGGTGTTAAGCTCTTGAAAATCTGGCACAAAAGATTGTGACTGAAATTACTTCATCACCTTTCTAGTCTCTCTCAATCTCTTCTCTGTCACTATTGTGAGAGAGACAGACCATGGGTAAACAGATTTGAAAAGGATCCATGTGAATTAGGAGCCTCAAGCACCATTTTCAAAATAGGAACCTAAATCCCATTGATTTTCCAAGTCACTTAAGTACTTTGGAAAATGTTACCCTATGTAAGGAGTTAAAGTTACAGCACTCACCGTTTAAATTTAGAATAAAAAAGATCTCTTGGCAAAAGCACATAAAGGAGAGAGAAATAAAACAAGGACTAGTTGTCAGGTTTCTAAAAAAAATTAATACAATGGCTACATTTGAAGGGCGGGGGGGGGGGAGGGCAAAAAATGTTAAAAACTCATTTAATATGCAGCCCACAGTACCAGCCCTCCTAGAGAAAATGAATTTGTAATTAAAATGTAATCCATCCAAACCTTTTTGAAAAAGCCCTCAGAGACTGACAAGAGCTGCAGTTTTCAAAAACCAAAGTTAGCCAGACCGCCTCTTGATTTCCTGATTGCAAAAGCTTGTGTCTTGCTGAGGAAACCTGAAAAAATGCTCTCTGCATTGGATCTTTTTAACTCTTTCAAGGGGAGAAACAGAGTCATTTGGTTTTATTTAAAATGTACAACAGAAACAGATTTTTTCCCCACAGAGGCTTAATTCTTCATGTCTTCCAAGTCTCCCATTTACACAAAGACAGAGGCACAATCTAGCCAATTATCTGCAATAACTGACTGTTTAAGCCGCTCAATATAGGTTCAGACACAGCAAAGCACTTAAGCATGTACTTAACTGAGCATGTGATTAGTCCCACTGGAATCAGTGGGAGTATTTGTGTGCTCAAAGTTATGTGCATGCTTAAGTGTTTTGCTGGATCAGGGTCTTAAATTCCTAAAAGTGGAATTTCTCTTAGTGGTTCTATAGTATTTGGCTAGTAGCAGTTCTAAAACTGCAGTAAAATCAACTCCTCTCACCTGCTGCCTCATACAGACGTTGACATATAAAAACAATCCCCAACTGTATCAGATCCCCAGGCACATATATGCATAATAAATTGCATAAACATGCCAGTGGTGCTTTAAATTTTGACACACATATTTATTAAACCAGTTTTAGGACAAACTCTTATGTCGGATTTAATGAGCCATGTTTTATTATCAAGTGCTGGGCTGAAAATTGAAATTGCCACCAGGCAGAACCCAGAAATAAAACGGTGTGAATATCCTACAAGGAAAAAAAAAACTGTCCTGTCTGGCTGACTCGTATTATACACAGGTAAGCTCATTTTTTGCATCAAACTTCACCAGTCCCATAAAGTGCTTTATTAGAAAGGCTGCCTGCCCCAGAACACATTGAAACTTGTTCAGAGCAAACTTGCAGAGATCAAGGACAAAGAGCCCGAGGTCACCGCCGTTGCAAATAAAGAACACAAAATAAAAACAAAACGAGTACATAAGAGCATCTGGCACAATGGGAAAGCAGGAAGCCGAGTAACCAAACAGAGCAAAGAAAGCCAACTCCAAGCAAAAGGTCATTAAAACAAGAGTTGGAAGATCCTTCTCCAAGAGAATGTGAAAGCATGCAAAAAACAAGATAGCTTAGCTCACTGTGTGGTTGAGTGTGGAAACTGCTGGTGTAAGTCATTCAGGTCTACAAGCCTTTTGGCAAACCTTCAGTGCGGGCTGTTTCTGGACAAACAGATTTTTTTTATTTGTAAGACTGAACATCTAGCTTTTTTTTTTTTTTTTTTTTAACAAAACTTGTCCCGGTTAGTCACATGGTAGGCCTTTGTAAAAACTCGCAAACCCATGCTCAAAGCTCACAGCTCAATGGTTTCATTTTAAGTTTTGTCTTCATCATATCTGATTGACACAAACTATGCATTTAATCTTGAAGGAGTGAAAACTAACTGAAAATGTTTGTTGAGGTCAGGGATTGACCAAGTAGCATTGCTTGGAGCACGATTCCGTTTAGAAGACTGTTCAAGGGCCAAAACATCAGTTGATTTTACAAGGTTTCTGTCCAGGGGTGAAAGTAAAGTAAAGGACTTACCGGTACGCCGGAGCCCTGAGCGGGGGCATGGCCTCAAGGGGAAGAGGCGGGGCCGTTCAAGATTTAAAGGCCCTGGGGCGCCGGCTGCGGCTGGGAGCCCCAAGGCCTTTAAATCACCCCGGAGCTACCAGCTACAGAGAGGCGGCTGGGAGCCCCGGGACGAATTAAAGGAGCAGAGCTCCTTTAAAGGGCCAAGGGCTCCAGTCGCTGCGGGGAGCCCCGGGCCCTTTAAATCTCCACGGAGCTCCGGACCCTTTAAATCCCTGCCCAAGCCTGGCTGCCGGAGCCCCAGCAGAGATTTAAAGGGCCCGGGGCTCCCCGCAGCGACTGGAGCCCTGGGCCCTTTAAATCACCGTCGTGGAAGCCGGTCCAGTCCGGCACGGCTTATTGCCTCTTGCCGGTACACCGGACCAGACTGGCTTACTTTCACCTCTGTTTCTGTCAAAAATAGCTTGCAAGATTTGGCTGTCGAATCTGAACTTGAAAGGGATAGGTTTCAGGTTTAAATTTGACAACAACAAAACACTGCAAGCTCTCTTTGCAAGATTTTGATCCTAAATGGCAGAAACCTTGTAAGATCAGCCGATTGTAACTAGGGTGACCAGATGTCCTGATTTTGTAGGGACAGTCCTGATATTTGGGGCTTTGTCTTATATAGGCACCTATCACCCCCCAATCTTTGTCCTGATTTTTCACACTTGCTATCTGGTCACCCTAATTGTGACAGATGTGAGACCTGGGAAGTGTAAGGAGTTCAAACTCCTTCAAATATGCCAGACAGGCATGGATTTTTGAGACAATAACTGAGGAATCCCCAAGGAGTGATTAATGCAAATTACACAACCCTGGTTGCGCAAAAAACAGCCTTTTGAAGCTACACCCTGAGAGGGCCATTGACTGATTGACCAATGACCTGTTCCTGGAGACTGGAGATCAAAGGCACAAGAGCTGTATAAAGAAACAGCTGAACTGACCGGTCGGTATCAGTCAGTATCTGGTTCCCGATTTAAAAACTGACATGAACTTGTAACCAAGGGGGCAAAGCCAGTTGTGGGGTTTGAAAGACTGATGCCTGCCAGAGCCTTATGTTGGGGTTGGGGGTAACCTCTGGTAAGCATTTAGCATGCGTGTAGGTTCTTTTATTGTTTTTATAGATATTCTCTGTAATGCTTTTGCCCTAAGAATAAATGCAGCTTTGTGAAGGCTGGTTGGTAAACCGGTGTACAGTGTTGTAGTCTCTGGAGAAAAAGTTAATGACAGGTTCTGTAACCTGCTCAGATCTGTTGGGAAACCCACAGGAAGGTGCAGAGGGACTGCAAGCCTAAACCCCACTGTCTAAAGGGAGAAAGGCCAGTTCTCCACCCCAAGAGAGGTGAGTGCTGGGAAGTCTGAACCTTAAGTGGATGCCATCAAGGAGGGAGATCAAAGGTGCAGTTAATCCTGAAACTGTGACATGGATGTTGCAAGATTTCCCTCAGCTAGAATGGGGGAAATCCTAAGAGAATAGGTGTTTACATGAGATTTTGGATAAAGTTTTCAAAAGTGCTAATTGATTTAGGAGCCTAAATCCCATTGACTTTCAATGAGATGTAGGCTTCTAAGTCCATGAAGAATTGTAATACTAAGTAGAGAAATGCCAAAATCCTTTTAAAATCTGGGTCTTAGACACTTTTGGAAATTACACTCTTTGGCTGTATCTGGACCAGAACCAAAAACTAGGCCCCTTCCAACCTACAACAGAACACAGATATGAGAGTTCAAGGGGATTCAAATCTGCATTACTCTGAAGATCACAATATTTGAAGTTATTCAGTAGACGTGAAATAGCTTACAAATATCCCTGAGTACTCATTAGAATTATTTAAATGGATTGGTTTCAACTACGTTCACATCACTTAGGTGTTTACTCTAACAATTTAATGGTAGGAATGTTCACCAAAACAGAGAAACTTAAAGCAATGATTCGGGATATTAACGGGAAACAAATTTTAAATATGTAAACAAGAACATTCATACTGGAAACCTGATGATAAAGGCTTGTCTATAAGGGCATAAACTGAAGTGCACACCAAAGTGATGTGTTGTAACTGCCCCATGTGGACACTTCTGGTGCAAACTAAAAGGTACCTCGTTTGCATTAATTTATCTCCACCTGGGGCATTTACAATGCAGCACTTTGGTGTGTGCTGCAGTTCAGATCCTGATAATTCAGACTGCAGGGTCATGTAGACAAGCCCTAAGAATTATGACATGCTTATCTAATCAGAGAAGAGCCACATACCAAGCAACCCAAGTGAACAATCAAAAGTAACCATCAAATCTGAATTCCAAATACTCACATAAAATTGTTTGCAAATAAGCCACAGACCAAGAACAAATGAGTTTGAGAAAAGTTTAAGACGGTCACCCACAGCCAGGGCCGGCTCTAGGCTTTTTGCCATCTCAAGCAAAAAAAAATTGTGGCTGCCCCCCACCCCAGATCTGGGCTCTCATCTCCTCCCCCCCACATACCCCCACCACCAGTGCCTTCCTCCACCCGCATCCCCTGCCACCCCAGCACCGGACTCTCCACCACACCCCAACCCACCTTTACCCCCTGCCGCCCCAGCCCTGGGCTCCCCCACACCAGTGCTGACTCCGCCCACTCCCCCCTTGCCTCCATCCGGTCCGGCGCTGGCAGGGTCGGGGTAAGCAGCGAGGTTCCCGTGCCGTGCCTCAGCCCAGGGTCCCTCCAGCCAGGGATCCCGCCTCCAGGACTGGCCGGGACCCGGGAAGGTAGAGCCGGGTGACTGCCCCGGCAGGGAGCTGAGGAGCCGGGGCAGGGTAGCCCCAGAGGGAGCAGAGCCCCAGAGAGCGGGATGCGGGCCCCACACGGCAGCGCCCCGCCCTCTATGGCCCTGCTGCTGCTGCTTCTGGCCACCGTGCCGCAGTCCCTGGGCGGCTCGGGACGCTTCGCCCAGCCCCGGCTGGGGGGCGGCCACCCTGCGGCACTTGCAGGTGGCTCCGCGTGTCCCGCGGGGCGGCTCTGCGTGTCCCGCGGGGCAGCCCCCAGCCCGAGTGTCCCCTGCTCGGAGCCTGCCCAGCCACAAGGTGCGGGCACTGCTCCCCCACGGCGCGAACCGCGGTGGCCCCAGGGCGCCCCCCATCTACAACGTGCTGCTGCTGCCAGGGCCAGCTCTAAGCTTTTGCCACCGGAAGCGAAAAAAAAAAAAAAAAAGGGCCAGAATGCTGCCCCTGAAAGTGACCGGCCCTGCCCACAGCAAAAAAGTCCAAAAATTCCTGGATAAGCTATTTACTATGAATTATTGTCTCAGTTCTTATGTTTGATCTGAGCATCCAGCTTTGGGCTATCTAGTAAATTTCATACAACTCTAATCAGAATCTACTGTTCTACCAAAACCAGAACTGTAATTTGCTACACACAGCTGCGAATGAAGTGGAAAACAAGGATTGATGGCCACTGATGGGATTTATTTGATTATCTAGTTGTTCTTTGCAGCTGGACTTCCTACTGACCCATTGTGCCAGACTATTTTTAAAATATATAATTATACTAAACATCACTTTTTTTTCTTTTCTAAGCCCACCTCTAGCTTGTGCTCATTTTCAGTTCTGTAAGAGCATTCAAAGCATCTATTATCACGTCCTCCACACAGCAGCCATTCAGTATAAAAGATTTACTATGCTTGGTGGGATGAAAAGTTATTTTCCCTTTTGTTCTTTCTGCATTACAGTGGGATTCTACAGTCTGTCTCCCCCAGAGCTAGGACAGTTATGTTTTAATCACTTCCAAATGCACACAAAAGCCTGCGGTGCTTAATCCACTACGGATACAACTCTTATTGCAGCAGGGAAGAAGAGATTAAACAATCTTTTTCTGTGGAGCCAAAAGGTATTAAACAATATGTCACCGTTAGATTCCCTGGTTCATTTTCCCAGGGGCTTCCCTGCCCTGACTCTGTTTTTCACAACACTGATTTGTGAGTGTGTATGTGAGTGGAGTGGGAACAATTAAGAAGGGGGATTAAATACTGTAGATGTATCCACTTTTGAGAGAGGGGAAAGAAATCATGAAAAGGTTTAGAATCAAAATTAAAGCTATCAAAGTAACTGTTCAGTTTTCCCCCTCTTTATTTAATGGTGATCTTAGGCCTGGTCCACACTAACCCCCCACTTCGAACTAAGATACCCAACTTCAGCTACGTGAATAACGTAGCTGAAGTCGAAGTACCTTAGTTCGAACTTACCGCAGGTCCAGACGCGGCAGGCAGGCTCCCCCGTCGACTCCGCGTACTCCTCTCGCGGAGCAGGAGTACCTGCGTCGACGACGAGCACTTCCGGGATCAATCCGGAATCGATTTATTGTGTCTAGACAAGACGCGATAAATCGAACCCAGAAGATCGATTGCTTACCGCCGGACCCGGAGGTAAGTATAGACGTACCCTTAGACTGTAAGCTCTGTGGAGCACAGACTGTCTTGTTCTGGGTTTGTACAGCACCTAGCATAGGGTTACTGTTCGTCCGGATTCCCCCGGACATGTCCGGCTTTTAGAGTTAAAAATAGCGTCTGGGGGGAATTTGTAAATGTCCGGACTCCTCCCCGCAGAGCACGCGCTGCTGACAGGGCAGCCGGACGGATGGTGCCACTTACATGGGGCTCCGACAGTCAGAGAGAGCCCCTCCTCCACTTCCCCCTCCTCTCCCCTGCAGCTGAGAGCACTCCCTCCCTCCCTGCAGTCGCAGATCACCAGCTGGCTGTTCGCACCGGCAGTCTGGAGCTCCTCCCCCTGCTCCTCCTCCCCCGCACGCTGGTCTGAGCGGCAGAGTAAGGGGGCCAGGGGGTCGGAGAAGGGGCAGGGAGGTTCTGGAGGGAGCAGTCAAGAGATGGGGGGGGCTTTCTGGGGGTGGAGGTGTGGATAAGGTTTTGGGCAGTCAGGGTACAGGTAGGGGGTAGGATCCTGGGGGAGGCAGTTAGGGTGGGGGGAGTCTCAGGAGGGGTCAGTTAGGGGACAAGGCACAGGGAGGCTTAGGTAGGGGGTGGGGGTTCTGGAGGGCAGTTAGGAGCAGGGGTCCCAGGAGAGGTAGTCAGGGGACAAGGAGTGGGGGGGCTGTCAGGGGGCAGGGGTGGGGAGAGGGATCGGAGCAGTCAGGGACAGGGAGCAGAGGGGTTTAGATGGGTCGGGAGTTCTGGGGGGGGGGCTGTCAGAGGGTGGGGAGTGGTTGGATGGGGTGTGGGAGTCCCGGGGGTCTGTCTGGATAAGGGTTGGGGCAGTCAGGGAACAAGGAGCAGGGAGGCTTAAGTAGGGGGTGGAGTCCTGGGGGGCAGTTAGGGGCAGGAGTCCCAGGAGGGGGCAGTCAGGGGACAAGGAGCAGGGGGAGGGTTGGGGGTCCTGAGGGGGGTGGGAAGTGGGAGGGAGTGGAAGGGGCAGGGGCAGGGCTAGGGCAGGACTGGGGCGGGGCTCCTCCCGTCCTCTTTTTTGCTTGCTGAAATATGGTAACCCTAACCTAGCACAATGGGGTCCTGGTCCCCAATTAGGGTTCTTAGGTGCTACCGCAACTCATATAAACAACAATAGTAAAAGACAGCTTAATGACCCATCAAAAGAATACAGAGCAAAGAGAAGATCAACCCGTCACACTTTCACTAGGTCATTCAGGTACAATCACAGCAGAATTCAATCCCCTCTCTGCCTCACAGTCTCACACCAAGTTAGTCGTCAAATTCCTTTCCAACTATGCCATTGTACAAACTCCTGCTTTAAATTATGCTTGTGAATGGTTAACGAATATTTACATTTATATATGGCTCTCCTCTCTGGGGTGGCCCCACAAGAAGAAACACAAGGCTCTTTTGGGATGGTCCAGAGGAGACAGCCCCTAGGGGCTTCCAGGACATAGGAATCAGGTCTCCATTGCCCTGAATGTTGTACAATCATGTGCACCTGTACAAAGTGGGAGTAAAACGTTACCAGTCTGATTTGTAAGCAACTGTGCTGAGTAATGGTGAACCAGGCCCCAATCCTGCAATGAAATCCATGCAGAGAGACCCTGGTGCCTATGAGGAGCACATTACAGGATCAAGGCTCAAGTCTTCATCCCCGCTCTAGTCAGATTTTGAGGGGAGGAGAACCTTGCTAATTTGTATTAATGACTCAAAAGATTCATACCTGACCATAGCATAAGGGCTCCAAGTCTCACTAAATTCAATAGCAAAGCTCCCACTGATTTCAACAGGATCAGGAACAGATCTTGTAGTGAACTAACAAGATTTTAAATCAAGTCGACTACATTCCAGAGTGTGCTTGGTTCACTTATTCTGACCACACTGGTTCAGTTTTGATTCTTCATATGCCAGCCATGAACACCAAGTAGTACAGTTTGGAAAAGTGGCACGAGACCACTAGGGGTTTGAGGAGCACTGAGGATTAACACAGTGAGAATGAGTGAGATTCTACTGGGTTTTAGCCCGCAACATATTCAAGGGGAATATCATGTGTACTTGCACACAGCTCCTCTCTAAAGCTGATAATACAACGATGGGTATGTTTGTTGTAAGTACATACATAGGATGCGGTAGTATTTCTTTGAAGCATGCATTCACTCCAGTGATGTACCAAGTAAAGATACCCTGACAAGAATGTATCAAAACACACGTCCTTTCCTCCTTTATGGGATTACATAATCCAGATTTTTCTGACACATCTAAGCATTATTACACTGTGGTTTCTAACCAAAGCAATACAAATCAAAAGCCTCGCACACAGAGAGGCAAGTACAGGAAATGTAGTAAGACAGTAGTATGAGCATGAAAGCTTCTGGGAAGAAAGGATGCATTAGGGCAGGGGTTCTCAACCTTTTTCTTTCTGAGGCCGCCACCAACATGCTATAAAAACGTCACAGCCCACCTGTGCCACAATAACTGGTTTTCTGCATATAAATGCCAGGGCGGCGTTAGGGGATAGCAAGCAGGGCAATTGCCTGGGTCCTCACGCCACTGGGGCCCTGGCGAAGCTACATTGCTCAGGCTTCAGCTTCAGCCCTGGGTGGTGGGACTCAGACCCCCAAGCTTCAGCCCAAGCTTCGGCTTTCTGCCCTGGGAGCCAGCAAGTCTAACACTGGCCCTGCTTCGCAGCCCCCCGAAACCTGCTCGCGGCGCCCCCGGATCCCAGGTTGAGAACCACTTCATTAGGGTACAAACCTGCCAATACTTCTCTCTGTTCCATCCTTCACTCGGTTAACCTCAATAACCCTAACCCTTAAACTGGCCCTTCTAAATGCTACGCACTCTGGGTTAGACTCCTCCACCTCACACAGAGCATGAGCAAATGAGCATTGTGTGGGGAACTGGGGCTGGAGTGGCATGGAGTCGATAACTGTTATAGGACAGGCTGTGGGGCAATACTACAGATCCTGAGCTGGAATAACAGCTGCTGCCTCTCCACACACGCAGTGCAGCTGCTCCCAGCTACTAGATACATGACAATCACAGATCCAGTCCCTCCCCTAGCACACAGGTAGATCAGAAGCTTCTGTTCTCCCTGTCTCATAACACAAAAGCAAAGGGACATTCAATGAAATTGAAAAGAAGAAAATTCAAGACTAGAAAAAGAAAATAATTTTCACACAACACGCAATTATACTGTGGCCAAGAACTTAGTAAGAATTCAAAAGGGGATTGAATATTTATATGGATACCAAGAATATCCAGAGTGAGCAGAATAAACAACAAAATATAGTGGAAGGGATGTTAAACCTCAAGCTTTAGGGCTTAACCGTAAGCCAATCTCTAGCTTTAAGAGACCAGAATGAGACACCTAATGTGGGGGGGAGGGGTAGATTATGCCACATCTGCCTACTGTGGGGTTCTTACATCTTCCTCTGAAGCATCTGGCTCTAGTCATCATAGAGAACAGCATGCCGGACTAGATGGACCTCAGGTCTGCTCATTATGGCAATGCCTATATTCCTATACTCTCAATGCTCCTCGCCACTTGGACCTGGCCTGGCGCCCGCTCCCCCAGTGTGCAAATATGAAGACCACCCTGCACAACCATTTCACCTGCCCCCTTCCTGGAACAGGGGCACTGCTGGGGCTCCAGAACAGAGTATGGGCCCTCATCCACCATGGCAGAATTTCACACACAGCGAAAAAGCCTATTCCTCCCCTACTGATCATTTCATCCATCTGCGCTCCTTTCCTGTAACCCAAACTCACACCTACCAAAACTGTTTCCCCTGCTATCACAATGACAGGGAGCCTGGTTTCTCACGTCATGAGGAATGGCATTGTGATCATTGCTAGATTCAAGCTGAACTCTGCCTCACTTCAGTATTTAAAGGAATGCAACTGTAGCCTTCATCTCCCCGCCCTAAGCATCCTCAGGCTCTCAGATGTCTGCTAACCTCTTCTGCTATCTTCTTTGCTGTTGGCCTTACTTCCTAGCACTTGTATGTGACCTCAATATCCAGGACAGTTCATGAATTATTATCCCTTTACATAGATGTATTCTCAGTAACAGATCTCTGGTTTGTAAAGGATTACATATAGCAATCTAAAGATTTTTTCATGAAGAAAAAAAAAACAAGACAAGTATTTACTTCCTACCTTGATTAGTTCTTTGAACTTGGAGTCTTCTTTGGAGTTGGGATCGATCATGGTACGTTCCTCATTTTCCTCTGGCCATTGAGAAGGGAAATGTCTAGTTAGAGCCATGACATGAACACACTGTCGAGGATAATACAGGAGCTATTATTTATAAAGCTGGCTAGAAGTTGATTAAGAAATGGCAAAGTCTAGTCATCATACTAGTGAGGGAACATCAAGTGATCAAAGCATGGGGAATTCTTTAGAGATACACTAAAGGATTACACAGTACTAAGTTCCCTAAAATAAGATTCAACTGGCCTTCATCAGGTCATGCAGCATAGTGTGTGTCAGGCTGTATCATCTAGCCTCCTGTATCATGTAGGCTCCTTGGGGCAGGGCTATGTCTTTCTCCAGACAGACCGGAGCACATTAGTGGCACCCAGCTAACAATGATGATCAATTTATTCTTTCATCGGTTATTTAATTTTCCTTTTAAGCTACATCATCAGACTGCAGCATCCTAAAGAACCCAGTAAGCTCACTGCATTATGCTCCCTGTAACAGGGGTGACATGGGATTATGGGTCATCCTCCTTGTGATGGTGCTCTCCATATGAGGTTATGAAAATATGCTAATGAGTGTGAATAAAATGTAACTGAAATATGCTTCATGCAAAAGTAAGGTATCATTACAAAGCTTATAATCTACTGAGTGTGTTCATCCTATTTGTATAAATGTATCATGCTTGTATCTGAAACTAGAAATATGAAATATAACTCTGAGGTCCTATTGTAATTATGCAAAGTGTGGGCCATTAATAGTGGCTTGGAATCTTGATGGCTCCCATTAACCAGGACGATTGGTTGTAAATGGCTCTGTTTACTTGTAAGTATTCCTGTATACCTGTGTGCTGGCAAGTGGGTAATGAAGTCTTACAGTGACATGTGATCATGTCACCTGAACTGGAATCCATCTTTAACCTAGTGCTTTTCCATTTAGGAGGGGTGGAACCCAGAGAAGGACAAAGGATCCCCACCTTATGCAGAAGATACATAAGGGGGTGGAACAGAATAAAGAGGGCGGCAGTCATGAGAAATCCCCTAGCTACCACCTGAGCTGGAACAAGGACTGTACCAGGGGAAAGGATTGGGCCCAGACTAGGAGGGCATCCAGTCTGTGATAGAAGCTTATTGAAACATCTCTGAGGGTAAGATTTTATCTGTATTCAGTTTTCTTACTGTATTAGGCTTAGACTTGCGTGTTTTATTTTATTTTGCTTGGTAATTCACTTTGTTCTATCTGTTATTACTTGGAACCACTTAAATCCTACTTTTTGTATTTAATAAAATCACTTTTTACCTATTAATTAACCCAGAGTAAGTATTAATACTTGGGGGGGGGCAAAGAGCTGTGCGTCTCTCTCTATCAGTGTTATAGAGGGCGAACAATTTATGAGTTTACCCTATATAAGCTTTATACAGGGTAAAACGGATTTATTTGGGGGTTTGGACCCCATTGGGAGCTAGTTATCTGAGTGTTGGAGACAGGAACACTTCTTAAGGTGTTTTCAGTTAAGCCTGCAGCTTGTGGGGAACATGGTTCAGACTTGGATCTGCGTTTGCAGCAGGCAAGCATGTCTGGCTCAAACAGGGCAAGGTACTGAAGTCTCAAGCTGCCAGGGAAAACGGGCTCAGAGGTAGTCTAGGCACATCAGGTGGCAGTCCCAAGGGGGTTTCTATGACCCAACCCGTCACACTCCTTTCTCCTGCTCCCTGCCTTTTCAAATCCCACTGTAAAATTTGCTAGCTAGCAAGGACTGCGCTTACTCTGCTGCAACTGCACATAATGCTGAGTCAAGGCCAGCAGCAGTACCAATAGTGAAACTGACAAGGATTTAGGTCAAATTCAGTTGTGCCTGGAGGAAAGTGCCCAGAGCAAGTCTAGCAGAGGTGCAATCTGCTCCATTGCTGTGGAGCTGAAGAGTGGAAAGAAGAGAAATATTTTCTCCTTCTACCTCCAAGGAGCAGCCAGACCAACACAATTTGGGAGGGAGGGGAGAAGGAGAAGGGAAAAGACACACAAAGGAGCGGGAAATGGAACAGGGACACAGAACAGGAAGTGGAGTGGGATGAGTGGAAGAGAACAAGGAGGACATACAAATGGGAAGTGGAGTGGGGTGGGACAGTTAGAAGGCATCGAGGAGGTAGCTGGATGCATCAGAACTGAGGACGCAGCTTAGTTCCTCAGTGTTAGCAGCAGCTAGGAGAACTGTAGCTAAAGCCCTTGGCAAGGAAGTGTAGGGAGTGTCTTTCTACACAGTTGCTTGGACCAACTGAAAGAACCATGCCAACAGGCTCTGGGGGAAGACCGATCTAACTCTTCTCAGCTTGAGGATGGTTTCCATAACACATGGGTGAAGGGAGGGAAGAAGAGGAGAGACCGATAAAATAAGGAAGAGGAAAGAGAAGGGAGGGGAGGGTGAAAGACAAAAAATCCAAAGGAAGGGAGGAGACAAAGGAACAGAAGAGGGAGCGGGAGGAGTAAAGATTAATTTTAGAAGGATGATTGCATTTGAGGTTTTTTTCCCCACTGAGCCAACACTTTGTTGGACTGGTAACAAAGGCTCCCCCTTTGTTTTTCCCCACCACAACTGAATGCATCTGTAGGTGCACACAGCATTCTACCCTAGATGCAAATATTAAGGAGCAATGTTGTTACAGCCTGTTAAATTCTGGTGCTCAATTTCAACTAGCAAACTCACCCTTCCCCACCTTTCCTCATTGTAATCTCCTTTGTTGCTGAAATGACAGTTGTGATTTAGTTTAGAACAGCTCCTATAAGTGGAAATGAAAGCACAGCTGCTACACAGCAACAGGAATGCAGCATCACAGCCTTGTTACATGATCCACTGCGCTACAGCTAAAACAGAACTGGAGGGTTTAACTGTAGCAGTGCACATACATAGACATACAGGATGAAATCCAGGCCTGTTGGAAGTCAATGGCAACATTTCCATTGACTTCCATGGGCCAGAATTACACCCATAGCATACACTTGCCTAAGATTTATGAGGCAGAAGCCTTTGATACATGATACACATGCTTCACATCTGACTGTACCGTTTAAGAAGCCAGGCCCGCTTGAGTAGGTCTACTCTGTCGCTGGAGCAAGCCTGCCTGCCCAAGCAGACTGACTGACGCTAGCTCCGCTCAAGCTAACACGCTAAAAACAGCAGCGTGGACACTGTGGCTCAGGCAACAGCTCTACACGACCCCCCGCACTGCCACCTGACCTGGACTACTCAGCCATTTTTAGCACTCTAGCTTGAGTCCCTCTGTGGGGGCTGGCTCTTTGCAGTGTGGACTTATCCTTTGTGTTGCTTGGATGTACACGTGAATGGAAGATGGACAGAGATGCCAACACATTGTGGTACTATGTAGTCCACCACACAAACAATATCATGGTCACAAAAAGGAGTTTTGATGGCCACAGTGCCACGGACAGAGAGCCCTCTGACCTGCACCGCTGTTCAGGCACCAGAACACGACAACCCGCTGTCCCAGTATTACAGTTACGTTGCTGTTAGTGATGAAGCTCTGCACTCACACTGGGTGGATATGACAGACTGTACAATTGAGTGGGGTTTCCCGAGACCTGCCAAGACATTTGGGCTCAGTTCTTTGCAGGGTCCACAATCTATTAAAAAACACCTAAACTGAACGTTAAAAACGTTTGCCAAATTTTCCACAAACCTAGGAAGAGCTTCTGATTCTGTAAGGTTTCTAGTTTCTTTTGGTTCTTTACTTCCTCCTGTCTACTGGGATGAGTCAAGCAGGCGAACGCTAAGGAAGTTACACCCAGCACACGCCCAGCCCATGAGGTTGCAAGCTGGAACTTTCAAAAGAGGGCTCACCCATGTTTGTGCAACACCCACCTTTCCTGTGCGGGACCCTAATCTCTCTCAGTCTCTCTCACCCGCCTTTAATAGAAGAGGGGATTAGAGAAGCTCTTTTTGTGTCTTTTTATATGAAGGCCTCATGATATATTGTTATTTGCTTGAGGGTCTTACCTATATCAAAACAGGACAGAATTAAACCAAGGCTCCAGCTAATCCAGTATCCCATCTCTGAAAAGAGTCAATACCAGATGCAGCAGAGGAAGGCGTTAGGTCCCCCGCCCTTATTCAATTATGGAATAATCTCTACAGAAGTTAGTTTTCTTCCCCATTCTGGTCAGTCAGTGCCTGGCTTATGCCCAGAAGAATGCAGATTTGTCTCTCTGGTTTCCTTTGCCTATTTAATGTAACCATGGGTTTTCCCATTATCCATATAAACAGTTACTCCTTTTTGCAACTGCTCAGAATTATTTGACTCCATGACATCTTGTGCCAATGAATTCCACAGGTTAAAATATATATTGTTGGGGGGGGCACATTTCCTTTTATCATTTTAAACTTGTTGCTTTTTAATTTCAGTGTGTGCCTCCTTGTTCTCATAATATCAGAAAGGATAAATAAAAGCTCTCAATTTACCTCCTCTATCACATTACTTATTTTACATACCTCTCGCATAGCCCCTCTTATTTGTCTCTTCTATGAACTAAACATTTATCCTCTTTTCAATCTCTCCCACCCTCTGTTCATTCTCCAGACCCATATTTAGTCCCCTATTTCTTCTATATCATCATTTGTGAGATGGGATGACCAGAACCCAATACAGCATTCAAGGCTGGAATGTATTATCCATTTATTTAATACGTACTTTGAGAAAAAGGATGGCCTAGTGGTTAGGCCCAGAGACCAGGAGCTGCGACACCCATGTTCAATTCCCAGTTCTCACACTCTGTTTGAGTTTGGGCAAGTAACTTAGGCTATGTCTACACTAGGGACCTTACAGCAGCACAGCTGTACTGCTGCAGCTGCACCACTGTAAGGTCTTCCATGTAGCTGCTCTCTGCCAGCAGGAAAGAATTCTCCCGCTGGCATAATTAAACCACCCCCCAACAAGTGGTAGCTACATGGCGCTGTCCACACCAGCACTTCTGTCAGTGAAACTTATGTTGGTCAGGAGTGTGTTTTTTTCACACCCCAACTGACAAACGTTTCGCCAACAAAAGTGCTAGTATAGACATACCCTTGCATGTCTCAGTTCCCCATTAGTACAATGGGAATAATAGGAATTCCCTACCTCACAGGGGTGAGGTGAGGATAAATACATAGCCTTAGTCTCTCTGTGCCTCAGTTCCCCATTTGTACAATAGGATAACAGAACTTGCCTATCTCACAGGGATGTTGTGAGGATAAATACATTAAAGATTGTGAGGTGCTAGATATTTCGGTGATGGGGCCAGGCAAGTATAACAAGATATATATTCAGAATTATATTCAGTCTAATTATTTACACATCCTAGCATTTATTTGCTTTTTGAACCACTGCTACACTATAAGCCAGGGATTGGCAACCTTTGGCATACAGCCCGTCAGGGAAATCCACTGGCAGGCCAGGACGGTTTGTTTACCTGCAGCGTCTGCAGGTTCAGCCGATCGCAGCTCCCACTGGCCGCGGTGCACCGTTCCAGGCCAATGGGGGCTGCAGGAAGCGGTGGCCAGCACATTGGCCTGGAATGGTGAACCGCGGCCAGTGGGAGCTGCAATCAGCCAAACCTGCAGACACTGCAGGTTAACAAACCGTCCTGGCCCGCCAGCGCATTTCCCTGTCGGGCCACGTGCCAAAGGTTGCCAATCCCTGGCTTATTGTTGATAGTTAATTTAGAACCCAGCATGATGTGTGAGTATTTTAATTTATTCTTTCTGGAGTGCAAAACCTTGCATTGGTCAACAATGAATTTCATCTGCCATCATGCTGCCCAGTCATCTAGCTTAACTGGGTCCCTCTGGATTTCCTCAGAGTCTACTCTAATCGTAACTACCTTAAATATGCTATCTGTTCGTTTTTCCATCTCACTGCTCGCCTCCTTTTTCAGATCATTAATGGAATATACTAAAAACATCAGACCTTGTAGAGAACCTTGGCACACCATACCATGAAAACTTTTGGTATGTTGAAAACTGACCATTTGTTCCTACTCTGTTTTCTGTCTCTTGACCAGTTTCTGAACCACAACAGTACTTTTCATCTCATCCCAAGACTACTTAGGTCAGGTCTACACTACCACATAAGTCCACCTAACCTACATCGCTCAGGGGCATGAAAAAGACCCCCCCCTGAGCAACGCAAGTTACAGAGACCTAAGCGCTGTCCACACCAGTGCTATGTCAGTGGGAGATGCTCTCCTGCAGACATAACTTCTGCTTCACACAGAGGTGGAATAATTATGCCAACAGGAGAGTGCTCTGCCATCGGAATAGAGCGTCTTCACCAAATGCACTGGTGCACAGCAGCACTGGTGCAGCTGCGCTGATGTAGTGCTTCTAGTGTAGACCTGCCCTTAGTTTCCTTAATTCCTTAATATGTGGCATTTTGCCAAAGACTTTTCGAAAGTTCAAATAAAATTATATTTATGGATTCCTCTTTTATCCACTGTTTCACTGACATTCTCAAATTCTAGTAGATTGGCATCCTTTACAAATGCTATGCTTGTCTGTCTTATCATATGTTCATCTAGGTGTTTT
Source organism: Chrysemys picta bellii (assembly GCF_011386835.1). Classification (NCBI taxonomy): domain Eukaryota; kingdom Metazoa; phylum Chordata; order Testudines; family Emydidae; genus Chrysemys; species Chrysemys picta. The sequence continues at coordinate 125,014,863 of NC_088791.1, read as the reverse complement.
ATCATTCTATTTTTTAATTACTGTTGCTTACAGTTTCCCTGGTACTGGAGTAAGGCTCAATGTACTTCCTAAGATCACCACTAGCACCTTTGTTAAAGTTCGGTGCAGTATTTGTTACTACACCAGGAGCCTGGAAGGTGCGTAAGTGAAATTAATCAAAGGCTCAATATTTATAGGAGCACTTCAGCCAATTCATTCTTTCAGAAGTCTTGGAACAACACCCCTGGTGACTTGTTGCTCTTTAATGTAGTTGTTTGTTCCAAGGCCTACACTTTTGATATGTCAATCTCTGACAGTGTCTCATCCTCATTACCTGAAAAGACTAGTTTCAGGGTAGGTATTTCCTAAATATCCTCTGTGATATGGAATGATGCAAAGAAATCAGTTAGTTTCTCTGCAATGCCCTTGTCTTCCTGATAGTCCAATTCTCTTGCTAGCTTCCTGGCTCTAACATACTTGAGTAGTGGGCATACTGCTGTTCAAATTTCCTCTCAGCCCTTCTAATTTTTATCCTACATTTTACATACTATAGTTCATGCTCATTTCTATTGGCTTCAATTTTCAATACCTACGCACATCCTGATCTCCATTAACACACACTTGCTTATGCCTGTAGCATTAATACTGTACCTAATAGGGTATCTTCAGGGTGGATATCAATGGTGGCGGGAGACATTGGCGCGTTAATAGCATTTTTGCCCTCTTCCTGCAGGTCGCTCACTGAAGAGAAGAAAAGAAAAAAAAGAGAGAAAAAAAAACTTTTATAAACGCAGAATTTTGTACTTTTTACACATTTTTTAGCTACAGGGGAAGAATACATCCGGCAGGCCCATTTCAAAGCGAGTTTACAGCTTATGGAAATAAGAACCACAGCTGCTGTGGAAAAGAATCAGAGAGTCAAAACATTTTGCCGTTTCATATTAAACAGCTGGTTAGCCAGGGTGATTTAGCGGAGGTTATTTTGCAGGAGTCTTGAGCTTGCAGTGAAGATGAACTCAGAATTTCCATTTCCCACACCGGGAAGCGTTTAGAGCTCTGTGGGCGCTCTCTCAGTCTGGAGTAAAGATGGTTCCTTTTGTGCACCTCATGGGGCTGCACAGGAGACAGAAAGGGGAACTAAACACTAGTTGACTGGACTTCTATGTCAATAAGAACAATCTTTTCCGCCTGCAAGGATCACGATGTGCCACTGTAATTAACAAAAAGCCTGAAAGAGCCCAAGGAAGACTTGAGAAACAGTAAAAGGGGTTTTAGTGAAACACTGGCATTCACATTATAAAGAGGCATAGTATGGGCTAGGACAGTGGTTCTCAAACTTTTGTACTGGTGACCCCTTTCACATAGCAAGCCTCTGAGTGCAACCCCCGTGATCAATTAAAAACACTTTTTTATATATTTAACACCATTATAAATGCTGGAGGCAAAGCGGGGCTTGGGATGGAGGCTGACAGCTCATGACCCCCCAGGTAATAACCTCGCGACCTCCTGAGGGGTCCCAGCCCCCAGTTTGAGAACCCCTGGGCTAGGGGATCAAGCATAAGACTGGAATCTTTGAACTCAAGCTCTAAACCCAAAGCTGTCACTGACCTCTCTGTAGGATCTTGGGACAAGTCGCTCAACTAGTCTGGGTCTCCTTTCAGCTATCTGTAAAATGGATCTATAGAACAAGATTCCAGGATTGTCACTCTGTATGTCCCTCTGAAGCTTAAAATGTCTGTTGAATCAGGGTGAAGTGATGGAAACAGCTATAAGCATGGCTGAGGGGATTTTTTTGCCCAGAATACCACGGGGTTCAATTATGCCGGCATTCACGGTCTGTTACCATCCAGTTTTCAAGTTCTCAACCATTCTGACTTTATGAATTACACCCATGTGACAGTAAGGCATGTATTTATAATAGTCCAAGAGTCCTACACCACTGCGATATCAGCAGTAACTCAACCAATCACCACCCTTTCTTTACAGCTAATTTTCATTCAACAACAATTTCATTGGTTGTATGAGGGAGTCTGAAGAGATGGTGGATTACTTGGCGCAGCTGTCACAGTTCCTCAAAACCACCCACACAACATCACAACCAACACATACAATAACCCAAACCTACATAACCCTAATGGCAACACCACTCCCCAATCCCATACACAACTGACACAAATCAACACGTCTCCCAGCACAATCCTCCTACAAACAAATCAACAAAACTGACACGCATCATAATCCCAAACATCTCTCTGAAGCCTAGAATGTCTGTTGAGTCAGTATGAACCGATGGAAATGGCTACAGCCATGGCTGAGAGCCCTTTTTGTTTAGCATATCACCAGGTTCAATCAGCATTGGGATGTTCAGCTATTTACAGCTTTTTTAATTTTTTTTTAAAAACACACAACTTTACAAATTACACTGCTGCAGCAGCATGGCCTTTCAGCTACTAATATTAACATACCTAACTCTCAGCAGTGTTGGATGGAATAACAGTGTTTGTGCACAGCTAGAAAAAGAGCAAAAGTATTGTATGTGCTATTAGTACCATCACACGCTATTAACGGATATGCACCTGAAGCGCTATGGATAACAAAATCAAGCACTTATTTTAAGTTAAAGGAACAGATGGGTTTGACATAAGACAAAAGCACTGTTCAAGGAAACTATGTAGGCTACGGTAACCCACAGCAGCTCAGTGCGGTGCTCTGCTGTTCTCTAGTAGTGGCTGGGTCACACAGAGATTGATGAGCCTGTTACAGCCTTGGCTAACAAAGCTGGATTATTTTAGCTCAAGAAGAAGAGGTTCGTGCTTCTAGATCCAGAGGCACCATGTTCAATCTCTGCTGACAACAACCCACTTCGGGGCCTGGTGCTACACTGTACTTAGGGATGGATAAAGTCCAGGAAAAATAAAAACCCAAGATCAATCTTCACCCTCCAGGTTGAAGTTTGGATAACTTACTTTTGCTGCTGCTGTCATTTTCAGTTTCACATCCTTCTGCACTGCATGGCCATGGTGAGGAGTGAAAGTGGAAATGCCAAAATATCATGAGAAAGCAACTCTTGCAGTATTTCGGACCCATCTGAAGGCAGCAGTAGAATTAAGGTAGAATCCGTAGGTTCTGGTCTCCCTGGGCTATCACACTTTGAAGGAAGATCAATAACTCAGGAGTGGAAAGAAAATCATCAAGAACAGTGGGAGTCATCAAGGGACTATGGGATAGGGGAGAGACAGGACCTATGTAAGGGGGGAAATCTCAAAATTATGGTGGATCCTGGTCCTATTTAGCCTTAATCTGCTTTTACCATGAAGTGCTAGAAATCTCCTGTTCTCATGAGATTAACAGACCAAGAAAAAGTTAGGCTACGTTAGGGTGGGTAGATAAGCTGCCACATTTATGGATGCTTCTCCCAACCTTTTTAGGTTTGCCTATTGTAACCCACACACCTCCTGGGTGTGGTGTTCTGTCCCATCTAGCGACACTGAGATCACTGAGAGAGAGATTAATGAGTCTGCTCTACAGCCTTAACTAACAGCCATATGGCTTTTAGCTCATGAATATATCTCCAGAGGTCCCAGGTTCGATCCCACCTGCCGACAACCGGGGTCTGGCAGTGTTACGCTATCACCAGCTTCACATAGTATTGGCCACTGAGGAAGGGTGTAGTGGGGAGGGATTCAAAGACCTAGGTTCCAAGGCACAGTAAAAGCAGAACTTTAAGTTTGCAGATAACCAGTCCTTCTCCGACCTACCAAAAAAGTGCAACGTCACTTCAGGAGTGACAAGAATGTTTTCATTGTCTATGCAGGAGACTACATGGGAAGCCCAAGTCCTTGAGGCCCTTTTGGGGCAAAGCAAGGATTTCCATATAAACAGGGAAATAACCACAAGCTCAACAGAGCAGTCCTTTCCTGGTGAAAAAGGCAATCTAAACCACACCGGTCTCCCATCAGGCAGTTCTTTTAAAAATAGATCCCTACTCCCCTTTCCTGTAGTGAGATCAACCCATATACTCTAGCCATTTGTATATATATTACACACGTTATAAAGTCCCATGTCACCACTCTCCACCTCCCCCCCATACAGAAAGAGGTTAACAGAAAATTAGAATGCTTGGGACACACGCGCGATAATCTCTGCGCAACATTTCACTGGCAGCCAAAGAGAAGGCACTTAAAACCAGTTATCACTTTTCCTAATGAGGATTCCAAGAGGTGAACTAGTTTCTGCTTGCTGGCAGGCTATCAAGTAAGTATAAATTCCCTGAATGCCACACGTTGTCCTTATGTCCCCAGAAGCAGCAAATGCCAGATTCATATATTTTGAGAGCCTATGGATTAAGATCCACGTTAAAGTGACCTGCTAGAGTTAATATGCAACAAGAGTGTGTCCTGCCAGTAACAAGGTACAGTTCACTTTTGGTATCGTATACTTCTTGCAAAAGGACAGGAGCAAAACTGCATTCTCTACTATATATGGAATATGTTGTATATACTGTGGCTTTTTACCTAAACATATCTAATTAAAAAAAGACACTAAGGACTTCTGGATTTTATTAATTTTTTTTGAAATTCCTCTAAACAAAAAATCAGAGAACTAAAAAGTCACATGCTAAGTTGAGTGTCTTTTCATAGCATGGCATCCTCTCTGTGTGTCCACTTAGGGCTCCATCCTGCAAACCCTTATTCCCTCAAGTAGTCCTTACATTGAGAAGTCAATGGAAATACACATGCAAGTAGGAATAATCACAAATAAGGTTTTGCAGATCTGGAACATGGAGATTTTCAAAGTTTCCCTAGACACCCAAATCCCATTCAATCAAGTTGCCTTTGAAAATCCCAGCCTCAATTACTAACTCTTCATGGCAGAAGTTTTATCTTCATTATTAGTAGAATTTACATCATTACTGTAACACCCAAAATCTCCCGGCAGGACCAGGGCCTCCCTGCACTGGGGAAAGATAGATGATGAGACAGTCATTGCCCTGGAGAGTATATTTATTTTAAAGTACCTGGCACCCACTGTGCGCTAAATAAATACACAAGATGCTTTCAGAAAATTACATTTAAACAAGATTTCTTTTAAATAGGCTTGGAAGGATATGATTTTTTTAAATTGGTAAATGTCAGCAATCGTCGTCTTACACATACACACAAACCCAACTGAGAAAAAGTATTTCCATCACTAATCATCAAAATTTGCAGAACAGCAAAGTCAGAAAAATGCTATATGAGAACTTATTAGGGTTTGATTTCAGGACATTTACTTTATATGTTTTTAACATCTGATGTTGTATCGGGTTATACAGCTTAACATTTTGAATCATGTCTGCTGCCATTCAAGCATTATTGTCTGACCTCCCCCTATAATTTCCCACAACTATGACAATTTAAATTGAAAAAAATGCTTAAAAATAATCATCGCTATTATCCATCAAAATTGTCCAAAAAAAATGAAATTCTGCCAAGCTTACTTTTAAAATGCAGCTAAGTTGCTTTATTCCCCCAGGAGTTTGATTCAAAAAGGAAGCTCTCTGATCAAAGTAGATAAGGAAGGAGATATTTTTAAAAAGCAAAAATTACATTTTGAAATCAAAACAAAGTAAAGTATTTTTAGCAAATAAAATCCCCTCCTTTCTACAACACCACTTCTATGGCTAAGGGCTCAAAAACAGGTAAAGAAAAAGTTAAAGGTGGAAATAAATGCAGTCATGCATTATGCACCCAGCGCCCATCTTACACACAGTTGAAGAAACATGTTTGCTCTTAAAAGCCAATTTGCTGGGCTGAATGCCACAAGGGCAAAAGGTTCTGTCCTATTTCTGTAGCAAGTGCCTAGTCAGAACAAAGTGCTGCCATTTCAATAAAGCAAATTCTAAAAGACAGTCCCCCAGACAGAGCCTCACTTACAGAAAGCCAGAAGCTCACAGCAAGAACTCTGCTCCACACAGGTAGCTTACAAACCTTAGAGTTTTGTGCATGACAAATCCTTTTGCGTACCTCCTTTTTTGCGTTTTTTACAAAGCAGCCCTGCCATTTTGGCTCCCTACAATTTGCGATGGTCTGGAGCGTACCTCTGCAGTGCAGTATGTGCAGTGAAAATGTTAAAGGAAGAGTGGCAGCTGGACAGGGACTGACATGCCTGGCCAGTCAAACTTGGGTTAATTTGGTCATGGTGACTTGGGAGGAGAGAGAGCAAGACAGCAGCAGTTATGCGGAGGGGAGAGTAGGGGGAGAAAAAATACTTTGCTTGGTAGCATGAAATTCAAGAAGGATGAACTCCCAGCATGGAATTCGCAACATAGCTCACGTTCTGTAAGAGAGACAAAGAAGCCATAAGTCCATCGCGGTCAGCTCGGGGCAACAGCTGACACATGATTTTTAAAGGTAGCACTTAGCCCACAAGAAGTCCCTGGTGACAGTCATCTTTGCCCATTAGCCAGGGCACAGTCACATTCCCCCACCATCAAGCAATCACAATGGCTTATCAAAGAGAATACTGAAGTGCAGAGAGGAATGAGAGGTTCAAAAGGCACTGATCAATTATGCAGATAGTCAGAGAGACCTAATAGCAGTTCTTATTTCATCATCTTCCGTTCCCCTGTGTGGCTACATTTGCTTTGAGGTTTAAGCTTCAGGTTTATCATAATATTCCACATGCCAGAGTTTATGAAAATAAGAAACTGTGCCATGAAAGCTGCAAAGTTCAGATCAGGATTATTCACAATTCTAGTGCACATGCCTGTGTGAATATGCATTTGCTGGGGTACTCCCAACATGGTGAACTCTGAAGTGTATTCCTAGAGTTTTTTGGTAACAATTTTGCGTCACCGCTTTCCCCTCCACACCAATATTCTGTTAGTCAGATACAGCAATGAAGCAGGAGGGGGGAAAATAACATACAACACACATACAAAAGAGACCAAGACATCTCACAATCACACAATGGAGACAGCAACAAAAACAAATTATTCAAGACTGAGCAATGTATCCATTTCAGGGAAGAACCCAATAGAGGTTTTAATAAAGGCCCACAAAAGTTATGCAAAAAAATTCAGTCTAGCTGAGACAAGTTTCACGAGTCTCCAGATAACAGGCCATCTGAAAAGGGCTTGCCAGGGTAGCTACTGTATACCAATAGAGCTATACCAGCAAACCCCCCTTGTGGAAAAGCACCTTATACTGGCAAAAAAGGGGTTGCCTTTTAACCAGTATAGCTTATACCAACTCCTCAAATGGGATAAGCTCTATTGGCAAAAGGACTTTTTTGGCAGTAAAACTGCATCTACACTACACTAGGATTTTTGCTGGCATAGCGAAGTGATTTTTTCCCCTCACACTCCTACCAGATACAGCTATGCCGGTAAAACCTTCTAGTGTAAACCAGCCCTCAGCCAGAAGGTGGGAAAGCTAACTTGCTTCTTCTGAGTCATGAGGATTGGTCTCACTCCTGAGTCACATCTGGTCTGTAGTAATGTGAGGGACTCTGCTAAACAGTTATAGCCCCAGAGTCAAATTTTCAAAAGCCTGTGACTTAGAAGCCTGTTGATTAGGACTGAGAATTTTTACTGATATAATTATACTGACATAAGCCCTGGTACAGACTGATATAATTGTGCCTTATACCAGTATAGCTTATTGTGCTTCCCAAACTGGAGTAAGCTATACTGGTCTAACTGCATCCACACTGGAGGGATGGGAAGGGGGCGGTTGGTGCTCTAACTATATTAGTTAATGTAGCAAAACTTTCTAGTGGAGACAATCCCCAAGTCCTATTTACAAAAGTGATTTAGGAGCGTACATTCCACTGACAGTCAATGAGACCTAGGTACCTAAAAATTCTACCCTAAATCTCACTGAAAGTCAATGGCGGTGTAGACACTTTTGAAAAATGTACTTCCATTTTTGCAATCAGATCCATGTAGGCAGACATAAGAACATGAGAATGGCCATACTGGGTCAGACCAAAGATCCATCCACCCCAGTATCCTGTCTTCCGACAGTGGCCAATGCCAGGTTCCCCAGAAGGAGTGAACCTAACAGGTAATGATCAGGTGATCTCTCTCCTGCCATCCATCTCCACCCTCTGACAAACAGAGGCTAGGGACACCATTCTTTACCCATCCTGACTAATAGCCATTAATGGACTTAACCTCCATGAATTTATATAGTTCTCTTTCAAATCCTGTTATAGTCCTAGCTTTCACAACCTCCTCAGGCAAGGAGTTCCACAAGTTGACTGTGCACGGTGTGAAGAAGAACTTCCTTTTATTTGTTTTAAACCTGCTGCCCATTAATTTCATTTGGTGGCCCCTAGTTCTTATATTATGGGAACAAGTAAATAACTTTTCCTTATTCACTTTCTCCACACCACTCATGATTTTATATACCTCTATCATATCCCCCCTTAGTCTCCTCTTTTCCAAGCTGAAAAGTCCTAGCTTGTTTAATCTCTAAATGCAATAAATCAATCCCTGAACGTGCTCCCCGTCGACTCCGGAACTCCACCAGAGCAACAGGCGGTAGCGGAGTCGACGGGGGAGCCGCGGCCGTCGATCCCACGCCGTGAGGACCCAAGGTATATCGATCTAAGATACTTCGACTTCAGCTACGTTATTCTCGTAGCTGAAGTTGCGTATCTTAGATCGATCCCGCCCCCAGTGTAGACCCGCCCTTAATTTGGCAGTGTTTATGCTCCTTTCTATTTACCTCACTAGGATCTGACTTCCACTTTTTAAAAGATTCCTTATCTGTCCCTCCTTCTTTTACATGGCTGTTAAGCCACGGTGGCTCTTTAGTTCTTTTAATGTGTTTTTTAATTTGGGGTATACATTTAAGTTGGGCCTCTATTAGGGTGTCTTTGAAAAGTGTCCATGCAGCTTGCAGGGATTTCACTATACTCACTGTACCTTTTAATTGCTGTTTAACTAACCTCCTCATTTTTGCATAGTTCCCCTTTCTGAAATTAAATGCCACAGTGCTGGGCTGCTGAGGTGTTCTTCCAACCACAGGAATGTTATATGTTATTATATTACGGTCACTATTTCCAAGTGGTCCTGTTATAGTTACCTCTTAGACCAGATGCTGCGCTCCACTCAGGACTAAATCAAGAATTGCCTCTCCCCTTGTGGGTTCCTGTACCAGCTGCTCCAAGAAGCAGTCATTTAAAGTATCGAGAAATTTTGTGTCTGCATTTCGTCCAGACCTACCGGGGTTCCCCAGGGGCAACCCTCCAGGATTGGCCTGGAGTCTCCTGGAATTGACATCGATCTCCCGGTGACTATTGAAAGCAATCCAGGAGACTTTAATAGACTATTTTAAGAAAATGGCATTACGTCATGTTGGGGGGGGGGGGAAATCTCCCAGAATAACTTCAGTCAGAGTTGGCAACCCTAATGAGGTCCCATCTGTGTGGATCCAGTTGCAGGATCAGGGCTTATGCTTGTTCCAGTGTCTGGCCATCAGTTGGCCAAAACACACACACACACTTCTTTGAGAGAGAGTGGGAAAAACATATTCCAGTATTGCCAACCCCCAAACATAAAAAAAATCATGACCTAGGCCCCCCAAAATAATGAGATTTTAATAAATTCAGAGTTCATTGCCTTCTGACGTCTGTGTCTTTTTGCTGCACTCTAGTCATGTTTTCTCTGCAACCAGAGGACAAGTTTTTTTGTAAAATAATGAAATAAATAATTAGTAAAAGAAATGAAAGATGAGATTCTCCTGTAATCCCCTGAAGAACAATGTAAGTGGGGTAAGGCCATGAGGCTTGCGATAAATCACCTGAGTTGACAACAATTAGATACCCCAAATTGTTTAGCTCTAGGGTCCCTATTCTAGCCCAATACCCAGTAATATAACGAGTTAGGTGCTCAGTACAACACAGCAAAAAAAAAAAAAAAAAAAGGGGAAATCAAAGGTAGCAGAAAAGCGGCAGTGAGAAGTCCCCAACCTCAGTGTTATGTGTTTTAGGACTCACCGAGACCTATACCTGTTCCAGTCTGAACTTACAGTGGCTTTAAAGATCAGTGCCCTGGAGTGGACTATACTCTCATGCTTAGGGTTACCATATCTAACAAATAAAAAAAGAGGACCCTCCACGGGCCCTGGCCCCGCCCATTTCCCCACCCCAACTCCGCCCCAACTCCGCCCCTTCCCTGCCCTAACTCCGCCCCTCCTCCCTCCCACTCCCAGCCCCGCGGAAAGGGCTGCCCAAGCGCTACCGGCTTCACCCAGACCCTGCGCCCCCGGCTGGCGCTTCCCCAGCGCAGCTGGAGCCCGGGAGGGGAAGCGCCCAGCCGGGGGCGCAGGGTCTGGAGGCTGCCCAGCAAACCGTGAAGCCGGTAGCACTTGGGCTTCAGGCAGCCCCCTTGCCTCCGGACCCTGCGCCCCCAGCTGGGCACTTCCCCTCCCGGGCTCCGGTGGCGCAGGGTCCGGAGGCATGGGGGCTGTAAATCCAACAGTGGTTTACAGAATCCCCTTTACTTGTGCATTGCCTCTACAGAGCCCAATCCTCCCTTCTGCAACTGACACGGACTTGTGCCTTACCTCTCCAGTAGTTCCACTGAAATCAGAGTGAGGTACAGCTATCTCAATGCAAGTAAGAGTGGCAGAATTTAGCCCTTACATTTTAATCTCTTCACAGCAGGGACCTCACTTCTATCATTGTCTCAGGCATGCACTTACAGTGGCACTACTGAAATTAGTAAATAACAATAAAGAATTGTCAAGTGACCAGTGGGTTTGTCAGACCCATGGAAGCTGTCCTAAATCATCCAGGTAACAGAGCATTCTCTGGCCTATGGGATTCCCACAGTGGCACAGGGCCATAAGCCACCCCAGTCTCAATCTCAGTGAAGGAGCCATGGCTAGGGCATCCATAGGCCCTAACAACCCTCAGATGCCATAACAGGCCCTGGTGATCATTGACAGCCAACACTATTTAGTTGTGCTGACTGACCTGGCCTTATCAACTTAAACCAATATACTGCCTGGACTGTATATCCACATGCCATGCTGTACAGTTTACACCCACAATAGTAAGTTGTGCTGTTAAAGGCACTTCAGTTCCAAATAGCTGGCTGCTTCGGTGCATGGGAATGCACACAACTGCCCAGAATGAAAGTGATCAGTAGCAAGAAAGTGAAAACTCCAATGAGATTTTCAAGCATTTCTCAAGAGGCATGAAAGTGAACTTTAAACTCAGCTTGCACCCAGTAAAACAAAACAAACAAAAAAAGGAATTCCAATTAGGCAAATTCCACTACCCATGAAGGTAGGAACAATTTGATTTCAACACGAGGTACTTGCTTATCTGCGTCCTCAATAAAGTCAGCATCATTAACACTGTGTTAGTGTTTTAGGATACAGTGCAGGCCACCTTTAACTCACCACCATTAATGTTCTTGTTATAAAGGGCAACCACTAACTCTCAGCTGAAAATTTCCATCAAAACAGTCTTTCAATGGAAAATTATGTTTGATAAAACAAAATTTTCCACAAAAAAAAGTGTCTGCTTTCCATGGAATATTTCAATTTTTCACCAAAATATTTTGACCCTGACAAAATCTTTTGGTTTTTGTGTTTTCAGCAAAAACTCGGAAAATTTCCATGGAAAATTTGAAGAAAAATCTTTTTTTTTTTCTATTATTGTTGAAAACTGACATAGAAAAAAAAATAATTCAGACTAGCTGTATTCAGGATGTAAATTCAGTACGATTGTGATGTGACAGAGCCCCAAAGAGTACATCTACACTACAATAAAACATCTGTGGCAGACCCATGTTAGCTGACTCAGACTGCGGGGCTATAAAACTGCATCGTAGACATTTGGGTTTGGGCTAGAGAATGAGCTCTGGGCCCACCCGAGAGCCCAGTCATGATGGGAGATGGAAGAACCATACACTGTTTGGGGCCTTCGTATGCTTTTCCTTTGCAATGTAGTTAAGCGGCTGTTTCTTTTCTATAGTTGAAATGCCCACTGACACACTGAGTCAAAGAAACAGGAACTTAGCACAGATGAATGAAGTCTCAAAATTGATTTCTATTTTTAGCCCATAAACAAATGTCTCCATACTCTCAAATAAAAGCATGTGTCCAGCTCTTTTCCCTGACAGAATCTGCTTTTAAGGATTCAGCAGTTATGAATCCTTTTAATATACCAAAAAAATATTAAACTTGTTACCTGAACTAAGCAGAATGGGACCAGGACAACTGGGAAGATATTGCTGAAATGAACACTGATCTGGTCCTTATGTAGCTATGGGACTTAATGAGGATCAACATGTGGATAAAAATTAGAGAAAGAAAATACAGGGGCTCAAATTCTGTTACAGGCTCTACTGGGCTGTTGATCACTATTTTTTTGCTTTGTTTTGTGTGTGTCAGCCGTCATTTCGACTATAGAAAAGAAACTGCCACTTACCTACATTGCAAAAGAAAAGCATACATAGGTCCCAAACAGTGAATGGTTCTTACCTAACTCAAGAAGGGAAAGAAACAAGAGTCCCCCTCATTTAGATAAAGTCGTCACAGGTCAATAATCCCAGCTCCTTCATTTATAATATAAACCTCTACCCCGATATAACGTGACCCGAAATAACATGAATTCGGATATAACGCGGTAAAGCAGTGCTCCGGGGAGGAGGTGGGGCTGCACACTCCAGTGGATTAAAGCAAGTTCGATATAACGCGTTTTCACCTATAACGCAGTACGATTTTTTGGCTCCCGAGAACAGCGTTATATCGAGGTAGAGGTGTATTTAACTCTCCCCGTACATCATGGCAGTTTGCCTGGGATGCTTTGTTACTGTCACAATTAAATCGCCTGCACGGCAGCTGATCTTTTTTGTTCTTCTGCACTTTGGAACAAAAAGTTATTCAACTCAAGCTTGACAAGGGAACAAGAGAACATGGATCAGGAATGTCCTACTAACATCCCGTATTAATTGTTCTGCGATGTAGGAACCTTCCTCCTATGTTTCCTGCTTCTTATCTCCATCTCTTCCCCAGTTTTGAATGCATGCCACCTAGAGAAGAGGCGATTATTTAAGGACGACTGATAACTAGCCATATTCTCCACTAGCTTATTCACTGCTACCTAGTAAGTGGGAAACTCTCCCAAGCAAATGAAGGTCATCCATTTCTAGAATTTGAACATTTTTAAAGGAGAAAAATGTGTTTGTACAGCACCTAGCACAATGGGGTGAGGGTCCATGAGTGGAACTCCTAGGCACTACCACAATACAAATAATAAAGCTTCTATCCTTCAAGACGTGAACTGAATCGATCCAATGAAGTATCATCTTCCTGAGCTTGCAAATGGATTGCTTCAGTCCATGAGTTTGCAGGCAGACAAACAGAGGGTGGGCTGAAGTGATGCCTAGAATTTGTGCTGGCTCCCAGCACAGGGGTGAATTTCACCCTGAAAGAACACTGACAGCAATTAGTAAAATAAAATTCTGTTTGGCGGTGAGGACATGTATTCCCTCCACCCTTGCTCAGTTAAAGTTCTGCCATAAAAAGCAGAAGGGATTTTCCACTCATTAAACAAGGGTGCATTGGTGGTGGAATGGAGGTGGTGGTAGGTCTTTGTTGTTTCCCACTACCTCCTGCACGAATAACAGGAACCTTGCATTTGAGAGAGGGAGGTAGAGTCTGAAAGTTGCCTGTTAAAACATTAAGGAAAGAGAAAGTCTAATGTGCAGAGGAAAGCTATGTGGGGAGACCTACTGAAGTAAATCTGTCATCCTTTAGTATCCCTGCACTGTCCTTGGGCAACATCAATACTCCCTTTGGATATGCTTGTTCTTCACTCACCCGCCCCCCCCACCCTCCTTGCTATATAGTTAATAAAAAAGTTATTTTAAATTTAGTACAGCAAATTCTATATAAAGCATTGCATATTACTATGTAGTCCACAATACACCTCTACCGAGATATAACGTGACCCGATATAACACGAATCCAGATATAACGCAGTAAAGCAGTGCTCCGGGGGGCAATTTAAGGAAAGCAACTCTTTTTGGTGCAGAAAAGTAACTCTGCAGGAAAAGCACACTGAAGATAACAGATGCTGCAAACCACAAATATAAGTTCTCTCTGAACTGTTACTAAAACTGTGCACTCCGGTGGATCAAAGCAAGTTCGCTATAACGCGGTTTCCACCTATAACGCGGTAAGATTTTTTGGCTCCCGAGGACAGCGTTATATCGGGGTAGAGGTGTACTCCTTTGACTTCTACTCCAAATAAAAGTTCAAAGACATTTATCAGAATGAATTAATCTTCACAGACATTTTTATTACTGTATTATTATCTATATTTTTAAAAAGATAATAGACACAGAGAGTCTGAGGGCAAAGTTTGGGAACCCAAATTAGGCACCTAAATAAGGGGCTCGTTTTCAGATGTGCTGACACCCCCAATTCCCATTGAGCAATGAGTGCTGAGCACCTCTAAAGTCAGGCCACTGACATGAGCACCCAAGTTTCTAAGTTTGGACAAAGTGACTAGCGAAGGACAAATCAGCCAGTTAACCAGCAGTGCCAGGAACGTAACTGAAGAGTTCTCAGACATTCATTTTAATCTCTCCCATCACACAGCACCGCGCCCCTCTCCCCAAAAAACCAACAACAATTACTTGCTAACTTCTGTACACGTTAAATCTGGCCCCAAATAAGGACTCAATGCTGCAAACACTACCACCTGTTACCATTAGCAATTCCCACTGAAGTTAATATGTGATTCCACACGGTAATAAACATTACGATGAGCAGTATTTGCAGAAACAGACTCGAGAATAAACATTTCGCCAGCCTTCTCAGTTGGATACGGATCATCAGGAATAGTTTTACGTGCTTCAGCTTATTGCTTTTCTTCTCTTATTTGTTCTAATTGATATAAAGTGTTATGCAGAAGTTTATATTAAGCATACATATGTGTAAACATTTGCACACATCAAATGTTTTTTGCTGAATATGTCAAGAGAAATCAAAGGCAACAGGACTCACTGATGAAGGCAATGACAGCAGATAAACACCAGTAGTAGCAAGAAAATGGCACTCTCCAATTCAGCCTGCGATATGGAAGTTAAGAAAGAAGCCGTGTGCTATATATGAACTCCCATCTACAGCTATGACTTGCAATTTAAGGAAAGCAACTCTTTTTGGTGCAGAAAAGTGACTCTGCAGGAAAAGTACACTGAAGATAACAGATGCTGCAAACCACAAATATAAGCTCTCTCTGAACTGTTACTAACGGCTCTAGATGCACAAACATCAACTAAAAAGGAAAGGTAGTCCTGCTTTGGGGTTTTGCTAAAAATCAAACCAACAAACCTTGCCATTCAGATGTTTAACTCAACTAATTTTAGGATTTTATAGTAAACACTGGGTCCAGCCTAGGGATGGGCAGACTATTTCACAAGGTTGGAAACCACACCCAGAAACTCAGCTAAAGCTTTCAAAGTGTTTACCACCTCTTCCTGTCCCAAAGCAGCGAAACAGCAGCAGCCAGAGTCTACCACCTGTAGCCATGCTGGATAGTGCCTTCACTCTGTGAATACATTCAGGGATTTCAGCAGAGCTACTTGCAGGATAGGATATTACTCCACGTGAGCAACTATGGTAGAATCTGACCTTTTAAGGAGTTTTTCTAATGGTTTCCAGTTCTGCCATATTCAGGAAATTATTATTTGTATTGCAAGAGCCTCTAGGGGTCCCACCAAGATCAGGGCCCCATTATGCTGGCTGCTAGACAAACACAGAGTAAGAACAACAGGGAGTCCGGTGGCACCTTAAAGACTAAGGCCTTGTCTACACTACGAGAGTAGTTCGATTTTACTTGCATCGAATTTTTGTAATCGATATTGCAAAGTCGAACGTGTGTGTCCACACTAAGGACAGTAATTCGACTTTGTGCGTCCACACTAACGGTGATAGCGTCGACATTCGAAGCGGTGCACTGTGGTCAGCTATCCCACAGTTCCCGCAGTCCCCTCTGCCCATTGGAATTCTGGGTGTAGCCGGCAATGCCTTCTGGGTAACAAAATGAGTCGAGGGTGCTTTTGGGAAACTGTCGTCATCCGTCCATCACTCCCGCCCTCCCTCCCTGAAAGCGCCGGCGGGAAAACAGTTCGCGCGCTTTTCCAGTCATTGACAGCGCGGACGCCACTGTACTCCGAGCATGGAGCCCGCTGCGACCATCGCTGCAGTTGTGGCCGCTCTCAACGTCTCGCAGCTTATCATAAAGGTTTCCCTGAGGCAGATGCAGAAAAGTCAGGCAAGGAGGCTACGGCACCGCGGTGATGTCCTGAAGTCTGAGAGTAGCACAGACCTGTCAGAAAGCAGGCGACCCAGCGCCGAGGACATCACAGTGGCAATGGGTCATGTTGATGCCGTGGAACGGCGATTCTGGGCACGGGAGACAAGCACTGAGTGGTGGGACCGCATAGTGCTGCAGGTCTGGGATGAATCCCAGTGGCTGCGAAACTTTCGCATGCGGAAGGGAACTTTCCTGGAACTTTGTGAGTTGCTGTCCCCTGCCCTGAAGCGCAGTGACACCCGGTTGCGAGCTGCACTGAGTGTACAGAAGCGAGTGGCCATAGCCCTGTGGAAGCTTGCAACGCCAGACAGCTACCGGTCAGTCGCGAACCAGTTTGGGGTGGGCAAATCTACCGTGGGGGTTGTTGTGATGCAAGTAGCGAAGGCAATCGTTGATGTACTGCTGCCAAAGGTAGTGACCCTGGGAAACGTGGAGGCGATCATAGATGGCTTCGCAGCGATGGGATTCCCAAACTGCGGTGGGGCCATAGATGGAACTCACATCCCTATCCTGGCACCGGACCACCAGGCCACCCAGTACATTAACCGAAAGGGATACTTTTCCATGGTGCTGCAAGCACTGGTGGACCACAGGGGACGTTTTACCAACATCTACGTGGGATGGCCGGGCAAGGTTCATGACGCTCGTGTTTTCAGGAACTCTGGTCTGTTTAGACGGCTGCAACAAGGTATTTACTTCCCGGACCACAAAATAACTCTTGGGGATGTGGAGATGCCTATAGTCATCCTCGGGGACCCAGCCTACCCGCTAATGCCCTGGCTCATGAAGCCCTATACTGGCGCCCTGGACACTGAAAAAGAACTCTTCAACTACCGGCTGAGCAAGTGCAGAATGGTGGTGGAGTGTGCTTTTGGCCGTCTCAAGGGGAGATGGAGAAGCTTACTGACTCGCTGTGATCTCAGCGAAACCAATATCCCCATTGTTATAGCAGCTTGCTGTGTGCTCCACAATCTCTGTGAGAGCAAGGGGGAGACCTTTATGGCGGGGTGGGAGGTTGAGGAAAATAGCCTGGCTGGTGATTACTCACAGCCAGACAGCCGGGCGATTAGAAGAGACCAGCGGGAAGCGCTGTGCATCCGGGAGGCTTTGAAAGCAAAGTTCCTGAGTGAGCAGGGTAACCTGTGATTTTATAGTTTGTGTACTGAGAAGCTAAACCTGCCCCCGTTTCTTTACCCAGGTAATGTTGACTATCCTATCCAGTTACATACCCCCTTCACCCCCCCTCCAACACACGTGTCGAAATAAAAATAGTTCTACTTTGTTAAAGCACACCGTTTTCTTTAATACTGTTTTAGCGGGAATTTTTTAAAACTGGGACGCAGACTGTGGTGCGGGGCGGGTCTAGTGTTGTGATGCGAATGCAGCTTCTAAACTCAAGGATTGACAGGCTCCGCTGCGGTGGGATGCTTGTTTCAACGGAGCCTGTCACCCCTCCTGATCAGGACTGTGTGTATGGGAGGTCTATTTGACTTTGTGGCAGGGGGAGGACGGTTACAGATCCCATGCTGTGTGGCTCTGTGATCCTGTCTAAGGACCGGCGCTTAAGATCTGTAACTGCCCTCCCCCGCCACAAAGTCACAGAGCAACCCACCCCCCCCAACATTACATCAAAACAACCTCCCAGACTAACCGGGGCAACTAGTCACTGCATCACTGCACTGTGTATGTGCCCTGCTGCTGTGCCTGCCCCCGACTATGTACCCTGCCAAAGGAGACTGTCCTGTCCAATTTCCAACCCCCTTTCCCCTCCTCCTCCAAAAGAACATGATTGAAACAGTAGTTAACAGAAACGAATTTTTTATTATCAACTACACATGGCATTGGGAGGTGAAACTTGGACGTGGGCTTGTGTCAGGCGGGAAGGAAAGAACTTTTCAAATTTTGGGAAATGAGAGCCTTCTGCTACTAGAGCTCTCTGCAGGGGTGGAGTGAGAGTTAGCAGGGACTCTGCCGCCTCTCCTTCTTTGCACTTTGGGTGAGGTGGGTATGGGACTTGGTGGCGGGGGAGGGCGGTTAGAGATGGACTGCAGCGGGGCTCTGTCCTCCTGCCTCCGTTCCTGCAGAACATCCACAAGGCGCCGGAGCGTGTCCGTTTGCTCCCTCAGTAGTCCAAGCAGCGTTTGAGTCGCCTGCTGGTCTTCCTGCCGCCACCTCTCCTCCCGATCCATGTTGGCTTGGTGCATTCGGGTCAAGTTCTCCCGCCACTGGGTCTGCTGTGCTGCCTGGGCTTGGGAAGAGGCCATAAGCTCAGAGAACATGTCCTCCCGTGTCCTCTTCTTCCTACGCCTAATCCGCGCTAGCCTCTGGGAGTGTGATTCCAGGCTAGGTTGTGAGACAGTCGCAGACGGGGCTGTGGAAATGGGAAAAAGGGAGTGAATTCCTCTGAAAGATAAATGTAGTTGTGAACAAAGAACATAGTCTTTCTCTGTGAACAAGACCATGCACAGCACCTTTCACATGCGCACTCAGCACAAGGTCGAATTCTCGGCCTTCGCATTCTGTGCCTGGGGTCTTGAACAGCACATTTGAGAAGCGAGGCAGCACAACGGAATTTCTGTTGCAGGCAGACATGGTAAGCCGTACACTTGTGGCAGTTTAAAACTTTTATATTACCACTGGCCTCATTTCACATTTAAATCAATGTCAGTCCCTGCTGCCAGCAATCCGGCAAGCGGGAACTCTGCCCCTGTCCCACCCCCTCGCGGCTGTCCCCGGGAATGATCCCTTTCGGCTGCCCCTCTCCCGCCTCCACCGCGTGGCTGCAAACCAGCGGTGACAGTTCTGTAAAGGAACGGGAAAGCAGTCCCAACACTAACATTCCCCTACCTAATTAAAAGCAGGTCACCATGGCCGACATCACCCTGATGAGGATCTCCGAGAGCGACAAAGAGAGAATGCTCCGGGAAAGCCTCCAAAGACCAGGGCCGTATGCCGCCCTGCTGTGCAGAGCAATGATCCCCGAGTACCTGATAATCTCGTGGCGCGGCAACGTGTCGTACTTCGGAGGACCCAATAAGGCCGCTCTCCCCAAGAACCTCATGCAACGGCTTTCAAGTTACCTCCAGGAGAGCTTCATCGAGATGTCCCAGGAGGATTACTGCTCTATCCCCGGACATATAGACCGCATTTTACTGTAGCTGCAGTAGCAGGGAATACACAGTAGAGCGGCTTGTGCAGGACAATCACTGAAAACCGGACATTGCTAGATTTCTTTTCAAAACTTGCACTGCCCCTTACTAAACCGTTAAGCGCCTAGGGCACACTAATCATGAACAACCCATTCTTTTAATTGTTAATATTCCTGTTTTGTTAAAAATAAATGTTTAGATGTTTACAACACTTACTGGCTGATCCTTCACCAGATTCTGTGTCCGGGGTAATGGCTGGGGACGCTTCGTAGGGGATCTCTGTAAGGGTGATGAAGAGATCCTGGCTGTCGGGGAAATCAGCGTTGTGAGAGCTGCCAACTGCCTCGCCCTCCTCATCTCCTTCCTCATCTTCCCCGTCCCCTAACATGTCTGAGGAACCGGCCGTGGACAGTATCCCATCCTCAGAGTCCACGGTCACTGGTGGGGTAGTGGTGGCGGCAGCACCGAGGATGGAATGCAGTGCCTCGTAGAAACGGGATGTCTGGGGATGGGATCCGGAGCGTCCGTTTGCCTCTTTGGTCTTCTGGTAGCCTTGTCTCAGCTCCTTGATTTTCACGCGGCACTGCGTTGCATCCCGGCTGTATCCTCTCTCTGCCATGTCTTTAGAGATCTTCTCGTAGATCTTTGCATTCCTTCTTTTGGATCGCAGCTCGGAAAGCACGGACTCATCGCCCCACACAGCGATGAGATCCAAGACTTCACGATCAGTCCATGCTGGGGCTCTCTTTCTATTCCCAGACTGCACGGCCATCACTGCTGGAGAGCTCTGCATCGTTGCCAGTGCTGCTGTGCTCGCCACGATGTCCAGACAGGAAATGAGATTCAAACTGGCCAGACAGGAAAAGGAATTCAAATTCAAATTTTCCCGGGGCTTTTCCTGTGTGGCTGGTCAGAGCATCCGAGCTCGCACTGCTGTCCAGAGCGTCAACAGAGTGGTGCACTGTGAGATAGCTCCCGGAGCTATTAGCGTCGATTTCCATCCACACCTAGCCTAATTCGACATGGCCATGTCGAATTTAGCGCTACTCCCCTCGTCGGGGAGGAGTACAGAAGTCGAATTAAAGAGACCTCTATGTCGAACTAAATAGCATCGCAGTGTGGACGGGTGCAGGGTTAATTCGATTTAACGGCGCTAACTTCGACATAAACGCCTAGTGTAGACCAGGCCTAACAGATTTATTTGGGCATAAGCTTTCGTGGGTAAAAAAACCCACTTCTTCAGATGCATGGAGTGAAAATTACAGATGCAGGCGTTATTATACTGACACATGAAGAGAAGGGAGTTACCTCACAAGTGGAGGGCCATGTCAAGAGAAGGGGAATTACCTCACAAGTGGAGGGCCCTGGTTCTCCACTTGTGAGGTAATGCTCTTCTCTTCAGGTGTCAGTATAATAATGCCTGCATCTGTAATTTTCACTCCATGCATCTGAAGAAGTTAGTGTTTTACCCACAAAAGCTTATGCCCAAATAAATCTGTTAGTCTTTAAGGGCCATCGGACTCCTTGTTGTTTTTGTGAATACAGACTAACACAGCTACCCCCTGATACTTGACAGAGTAAGAAATAGTTCATGCCCCCAAAGAGTTTACAAACAAAGTAGTCAAATCAGATAGAAGGTGGGAGATAGAAAATACTTGTATTCCCATTTTATAGATGGGAACTGAAGCACAGAGAGACTCAGTGACGTGCCAAAGATCACATGGAAATTTTGTAGCACAGCCAAAACTGGACTCAGGACTTTGAGTCCTAATCCAGTCCAGCATTCTAACCACATGACTATTCTTGGAATTTCAGGAGAAGACTCAACCATGAGAAATATCAGCCCAAGTACCAATCAAAAGAGGCTCAGAGTTTTGTGAAAGGATCCAAATGTTTGGATTATAGATTTGGGTGAGCATCCAAGAGTTCAAATATTTCACTGAACAGGAGGTGCAGCGTTTTGGAGATTAGGCTAGAAATTCCTCATGGTCTGTCAGTCTAGCCTGTTGCATTCCCTTTTTATTCTAAGGAGACACATCAGTGGCATCAGGCACCAGCCTACCTTATAGTCTGCATAAGGCAAGACATTATTTTGTGCCATGAGGTGCAGCAGCAGCACGGTGTTGGCGGGCAGATGTTCAGTGGGCTTGGGCACCTTGAAGAGGAAGTGAGCCCTTCAAATCCAACCGTTGGCCAATCTAAAAAAATTTTTAAAGCCACACAGCCTGACCCTGACTCAGGCTGGTGGGGAGAAGTGGGCAGAACAGCTGCCCAGAGAGATAGACACCTTCCTTCTCACTAAGGCGGTGGCCTCAGAGCCAGGAAAGAGAAGCGGCTTTGCTATTATTTCCTGTTTCTAATGTAGTAGTGTGCAAGCACCCCAAACAGGAACCGCGGCCCCATTGCTCTAGGCACCACAAAAATCCCACACAAAGGCAACCCCTGCCCCAGAAAGTTCACACAGTATAAGAACAGCCCCCTTGAACCACACTTGCATAGATCCAGCAGCCAAGAATCATCACATAGGGGCTGCTGTAGGTTAGCATGGGAATCTTTCCTTCTCCACATCCTGCTCAGGCCATTCAGAGGACAGAAGCCTGATTACTTGGGCTCTGTTCTCCAGTGAGAACTCCTCCTTCGTCCCAATGTCAATTTACAGAGTTAAGTTACTACCCACGCTGTGACATGCCAAAATGCCCAGCATTCTTGGAACAACAGTGTCGCTTGTGCAGTCCTGTCCATTACAAAAGTGAAATTTCCCCATCAGGACAGATTTTTGTTATCTATAGTTTCACTTTCTTGAGAAAACTCTACACTGTACCACGCTGCCTCCCCATGGCTGGACTTGCTCTCAAGCAAAATCCCCTAGTGCAATGAAACTCCTTTCACTGTGACCTAGGAAGTCCCATATTGTTTCCAGGCACTTCAGTGGGTATGTAAATTCCAATTCTGATTAGAGTGAAGTTAAATGGCTTCAGTATGACAGGGCTCCAGGATGGGGTGTGAACAGCCTTACCAGTGAGTCAACAGTGGCATAGATCCCTAAGGGGTTGGACTCAGCATAGAATAAAGATATAGTGCCAGCCACTCCTTTCCTGCCCAACATCCTAGTGAGGTAGTGTCACTGTAGCAGATCTCTGGAGCATGAGCAGGAAGGGAGGCAAGTGGTGATCCCAACTAGATCGCAGGTGAATGAAGACCAGAGGAGAGTGAATTAGGAGAGGCACATTAAGGGAAAGTTCACAATCAGATGCCTGGGAACCCTTCCAAAACTCCACCACCCCTGAAGAAAAGAAGATTCAATCCTGTGTGTGTGCCAGAGCTATGTATTATATCCATACCACTATGCCAGACGAAGACTACGGTATGCAAGTGCCATTCTATTTTAAACTGAAAAAGACAGCAATCTTTGCATCTATTTAATAATATGTCTTCAAACACTTGCCAAGCAGGCTAAGTGGGAAGATGTGTTTTGAGGATCACACATTGTTTTTATTTAAAGATAGTGAGAAACAGACAACATGCTCTATAAAGAGACTGTAATAGTTCTCCAGCTCATCCAACTCCCACGTTTCACGACACCAGGAGTTTATTTCCCCTCCCCAAAGAACTGGTGTACAGCTCTCTCTCTCTCTCTCAGCTAATTAAAAGTTTTCACTGCCAACATATGGCACCTACACTGAAAAAGACATCGTTTCTTTTCAGTGTATATTTGTATTACAGTTCAATCATTTTAAATAAGAAATACTAAATGAGGAACTGGAAGTCATTAAAGCCTGTTTTATGATCGCTTGAAAATACATTTATTGGGTGTTGAAAAGTGTTTTTATAATAATAATAATAATGAGCTCTTATAGAGATCTCCAAGTGTTTTACAGAAGAGGAAAGTATCATTATCCTCTTTTTAAATTCTGAGAAACAGTCACTGAGCGATAACAGACTTGCTCAAGGTCACCCTGCCAGCCAACAGCAGGGCCAGAAATAAAACCCTGTCCAGGGCCATATCACCTCGGCTACACTGCCTTCTCCCCTCTCCCTCCACCTTACCCCACTCCTCCAATACATACATAAATAAAAAATAAATATTCTGCCAACCAATTCCTTAAGGCAAGACAACTGGAATCATGTTGCACACCATGTTTTTCAATTAATCTACATGCAGCACAGAATCCATGACTTCCAGCTGCAGAAACACAGGTTTCTTTGTGGTTAAGATGGAGTTCCAGTGTTGTCTACATAGTGACTTATTGCACGGTAAGCCACTGTGTGAATGTGTAGTGCACCAACTTGCTGTGCAGACATTGTTACAGCACAGTGGAAGTCCTAGCGTACGGCTTAGCATACTACTTCAAAGTGCAGTATGTTAAGCCACTCTCTCAGACTTTTGCTGTAGCGGTGTCCACACCGTGAGTTACTACACAGCAAGCTGGTATAATGTAGATTCACAGTAACTCCTCATGTAGACAAGCCCCAAGTCAAGAAATACATATGTGGGCAAGCTGGACACATTCCATCCAGTAGTGTGTACACACATGTGCATGCACACACACAGGGATTATCCATCTCAGAGGTGATGACTAAAGAAGGTAACAAAAATAGCACATAAAGCAAGAGGTATTCCATATCTACCACACATGTGGCCAGGAAAACATCATAAACTCTATGTAACGCCATCTATTGCATCAACTGACCTAATACAGCCCCTGTGGGAATCAGTAACCTCCAGCAGTAACAACTAATGTATTTAACATATTTCAAAGACAAAACCCACCTAAAGTAACAACACATCCCTCCCAACAGTCACCATCCTCCGCTGGAAAACCATGTGATGGGGCGGAGTATTACTGCCACAAGTTGTCACTGATCACCACATTACTCAGAGTCATGGAGGCCTCATGTGAGGATAAAAACTGGATAGAGAATATACTTGGGGAGGAGAAAAGTGTCAGGTGGTAATGAAAACATAAGAGCTCCATTAGAGAGTAAGGCATCAATAGAATCGACACAATGATCGCTGACTAGACATAGCCTGTTGCGTCAATCAGGTCCCAACAGGCACAGATTCAGGTTGACTAGCAGGTTAAGTTTTTCTGTTTTAGCTACAGCAGGCTGACTTTTAAGTCATTGGCTTCTGCAGTAAATTATAAATAACTGCATCCAGTTAGCCCGAGATGTCAGAGAACAAAATCTGCTGAAGTCATGACTGCTTTGATGACTTGAGGTCAATGCAAGGAAAGACTGCGGGTAACCAGCTTTTCTCTTCCCTACTTCCTGTTGTCACTAAGTCTTCTAAAAAAACCGTAACGGGTTTGAGGGATGCCTCTTTGCTTGCTGATGTGCTGAGGAAGATGAACCACTGAAACAGGTACATGGTAAGGTTGAAAATATGAAATGGTGGTGCACAACCGTGAGGTTAACAGGGGAAGCATAAAGCAGCTCCAGTTACAGGCTCTACTAGCTGTAATGATGGTCAAAAGTCACAAAGAGACACTGCTATATGAAAGCAGTGGGTCCTTCTTATGGTATATGCCAGTGTCAGTTTACTGTGTTCTTAGCTTTTCTGATGTCCCTAACAAGTAGTCATCAAGGGTTCTCTATGTCCCATGTATCCTCACATAATACCCCACACTTCCAAATTCATAAACACAGGCTGAGATTTTCATCCACGTGCAAGAGATTTGGAAACCTAATCACCTTTAGAATAAATGGGAATTGGATATCCAAATCCCCCTAGGCAACTTTGAAAATCTCAGTCAGATACTTTTACTCACTCCCCACGCCCTCAAGTTTGAAACTCTGGACCTCTGTGTCCACGGTATTGACCACATGCATATCTGGTACTTCCTGTACCAGGAAACCTCTCTGCACCGTGGATAAAGTTATCACG
This sequence comes from Chrysemys picta bellii, assembly GCF_011386835.1. Taxonomy (NCBI): domain Eukaryota; kingdom Metazoa; phylum Chordata; order Testudines; family Emydidae; genus Chrysemys; species Chrysemys picta. The sequence continues at coordinate 124,989,519 of NC_088791.1, read as the reverse complement.
TAGGCTGAGCAGCAAGCCTGAAGCTGCTAAAACACTAAACCCTACAGCAAGCAGAGTCTGCTTCACCTAGCTCGTGTACCCTTACCTAGAAACTGTCCTGATAGATTTTGGCAATGGAAGGAGTTCACCAGCTGAGCCCCCATTCTTGTGAAATAAAGGCATGATCCAAAGCCCAATGAAGTAATTTGAAAGTCTCCCATTGACTTCAGTAGGCTTTGGATCAAGGCTTAAATGCAGAACGTTTTGGACCACAGACAGAACATTCTCTTGGGTGAAGAATGATGGAGGCAATTGCGGTTTGCTGCAGAAAGTGAAAAGATGACAGGATAAACATCAATCATATGCCAATGTTTGGCCTAGGCAGCTACTTTTAAAATATGTCAAAGAGATTTAATTCTACAATACCCCTTGTGTATATAAAACTCAGAACTGTATTGAATAAGCCCTCTGTACTCCAACAGTACTGAGCTGTGAATAACTTGAATAAAATTTACATTAATAAAGAGCCCTGAAATGGTACAATCCATAAAAAGTACTGAAGTAGGCATGATTTCATGCATTGCAGATATAGTCCAGCCTAAACCACCACAAGTCAACCACCACAAAGGAACTGAGCAATCTATAAAATGCCTTTTCCCCTCCAACAATATTTTTAAAAACAGTTGTGAAAACTGATTTTCTGTAAATTAAGTATTTTGATAACTATTTTGCTAATGTTTTTGAAAAAAAAATTAGTGAAAACTTAAAAAAAACCTATTTCAAAACACTTTGAAATGAAAACAACTTCAGTATTTCAATTTTTTTTAAATGTTTCTTGTTTTTCAACCTGTCTAATAAAGATGCAGAGCTATTCTGCTGACTCTTGCTGCTGCCAGATCAGGTGAAAGTTTTTAGCTACAAGCCAAGATATCATATAAAAAAATCCACCATTTCTCTCAGCGGTATTGTCCACACTTAAAAGCTTTTGCTAGTATAGCTTAGACAAGTTCCCTGAATGAAATAAACTATACTGGCAAAAAAATTATTTTGCCGGTATAACTGCATCTACAGCATTGCTAGGGTTGCCAGGTGTCTGGTTTTCAACCGGAACACCCAGTTGAAAAGGGATCCTAGCAGCTCCAGGTAGCACCACTGACCAGGCCATTAAAAGTCCGGTTGGCGCAGGGCTGGCAGGCTCCCTACCTGGCTCCCCAAGGCTCCCCGGAAGCAGCAATGTGTCCCTCAGCTCCTAGGCGGAGTCACGGTCAGGGTGGCTCCATGCACTCCCCCCCATCCCAAGCACCAGCTCCACAGCTCCTATTGGCCAGGAACCACAGCCAATGGGAGCTGTGAGGGCAGTGTCTCCAAATGAGGGCAGTGCGCAAAGCAGCCTGGCCACACCTCCACCTAGGAGCTGCTCCTTCCATGGACTCGGGAGCCACCCGAGGTAAGCACCTCCTGGAGCCCACACTGCCTCCCATGCCCCAACCCCCTGCCCCAACCCTGAGCCGCCACCCACACCCAAAATCCCTCCTGGAGCCCACACCCCGAAGCCCCTCCCATGCCTCAACCCCCTGCCCCAGCTCGGAACCCCCTCCCACATTCCAAACCCTTTGGCCTCAGCCCAGAGCCCCCTCTTGTACCTCAAGTCCTTCATATCCAGCCCCATCCCAGAGCCTGCACCCCCAACCAGAGCCTTCACCCCCTCCCACACTCCACCCACCTGGCCCAGCCTGGTGAAAATGAGCAAGTGAGTGAGGGTGGGGGAATGGAGTAAGCGGGGGACAGGGCTGCTGGGCAGGGGCGGGATCTCGGGTAAGGGTGTTAGGGTTTGTGCGATTAGAAAGTTGGCAACTCTAAACATTGCGAGCATAGCTACATCATTTAAAAAAAGCAACAACAACAAAAATACACTCCTAACTAACTGACACTGCTATGCCAGCAAAACTTTTAAGTATAGACCTGGCCCAATGCAGAGGGAACTAGTGGCAGGGGCAGAGGGGCCCTGCAGGGGAGAATCCTATGAACAGCCAAGCTCAGAAGCAAATTCATGTTTGTTGTTATTTACGGAAACACTAGGAAGGGAAATAAGTTGGACTCAGTCCAGTGTGTATCCAGCAAGGCAGGACTGTCACCTGCCTCCATATAGGTACATGTTAGAATTATACTTTTAAAATGATACAACATAAAACATGTAAATTCTGCTTCTAAAAACAATCAGTTCTGCTTAACCAGCTTTCATTCCACCATTGATCTACTTATTTAACTTCACATAGACATGAGCAGCAGTGATGGTGCATAAATAGATCATAACAGCTAACCAAGTGCAGACCAAAGATTCTGTGCTGTCTCTCTCTCTTTTTGTGAATATATCACCCTTTCATATGCAGATCAACTAGAAATCAGTGTTTCCAACTCTGACACTGAAAGCTGCGTGCCGCTCTTCCATCACCTCAGAATACCTCGCTGGGCATACATGAATAATAAACTACACTTGGCTCTTACAGTGCTTTTCATCCACAGATCTCATGAGAGGAGTTTACTAGAAGTGAACTAAGTATCATTCTCCCTGCTTTATACAGAAGGAAAACAAAGCACGGAGAGGTGAAGTGCTGTCACAAGGCAGGTTGGTGCCAGAGCCAGGGACAGAACTCAGGTTTCAAGGTTCCCAGTCTAGTGCTCTATCCACTAAGACCCATTGGCATCGCCAATGCTTTTCTTAAGTAGCTATTGCACAAATAGCTGGGTTATCTAATACACAACATTGGTGAAATATGGCATTTAATACCTAGAATGTTTTCCACTTTATTATTAATTTGCTCTTTATTTAGGAATACCAGTGCTGCAGACCCATTGGTTGAAATGATGTAAGAATTGTCTGTTCTGTTCTTCCACTTAAAGTTGCATTTCATGGCTATGGCATTTCAACTGTATTGAAGCTGTGAAATATGATCCTCCAAACTGGCCCTGAGGTTTGCGATCATTTGTCAGAAATGTCACTGCAGAGCCTTGTGGCAAGAGTTTTTACTCATTATTTTTCCACATAGCACACAATGGTGGACAAGAGTGGAAGAACTTAGAAACAGGAGGAGAGGAGCAAACATCCGGCCAGGCAGGAAACAAAAGGGACATAGAATGCCTTGTTAACAAGATAAGGAGGATACAAGAAGAGCTACGGTATTAGTTGTTTCCTGCTATGGAACGTGGCTCTATGGAAAACGGATGGGAGGGACTCCCACAGTAATCAACAAGAGAGAAGAGCCAGTTCACAGACACAGAAAGGCAGAGCATCATTGAGGAAGAGGCTCAGAATCACTGTTGTAGCTAGGGAAGGGCTCAATCCTGCAGCTCTTACTCGTAAAAGTAGCACCTCCTTATCCAAGCAGTCCTCTTACCTTCAATGGGGCTCCTTGCATGAACAAGGATTGTGGGATCAGGGCCCTACTTATTTTTCCCCCCTTTACACTGATGAATTCGTTGTCACCTACATTTAAACACAAGCTTCCAAATTACACACAATATGATCCCTTCACATCGTGAGTGACGTTAAACAGCAAGATCTAACACTGGTCTCTGGTAACCGTCTAAACACACAGAACACCCCACGCCAAGACACCATACGCAGTGCTTAGTGAAACCCTGTCTCAAGCGCCACCTCCAGGATTTGCAAGAAACAGGTTAACTCAAGAGGTTTCCAGTTGGGCAAGAAATACCACAATAGTGCCCAGCCTCTTGCAGTTATTTGGCACTCTGTAACCTGGTCATAAAATGAAGAAGACACACATCAGACTAAAAGCTACAGCCAAGGCAGCAGCCATGCAGGATTCCATGCACCATCCCAGTGCATGCCTCAACCCTGATGCCTAACGTCTCCAGGGCTGAGCTATCAGCTTAGCCTTGGCCCTACTTTGGACATAGCTGCACGAGTGCAAACCTCTGGCATAGACAGTCAACACCACTATAAGTTACCCCTGCTTGAAATCTGGAGACCAGCAATGGCTGTAGCCAGGGCAAATCCCCAGAGCAGACAAGACTGCCACCAAGAATGCCAATTGTAATGAAATGTGAAGTACTGGCCTGCTACGTTTTGGCAACGGAAGAAGTTCACCAGCTGAACTAGTTGAACAACTCCTTTAAATGATCAGTTGAGGTCCAGGCCCAGGTTTTGGGGACGCAAACACCCGCCAGAGCACAATTTAAGCATCTGAACTATCTGAAGCATATGAACTCTTGCTGAAAAAGGGATTTTCCTGCTGGTTACTCAGGTCAGGTCTACACTACAGACCTATAGTGGTATACAGGGCCAGCTCCAGGCACCAGCTCAGCAAGCAGGTGCTTGGGGCAGCCAAAGGGAAGGGGCGGCACGTCGGGCTCTTCGGCAGCAATTTGGTGGCGGGCCCTCGGTCCGTCTCGGAGGGAAGGACCTGCGGCCGAATTGCCACCAAGGAATGAAGCGGCGGTAGAGCTGCCACCGATTGCGACTTCCCCCCCCGCCACTTGGGGCAACAAAAACCCTGGAGCCGGCCCTGCTGGTATAACTAAGTCACCCAGGGGTGTGAAAAATCCAGACCCCTGAGCAACACAGTTATACTGACCTGACTCCCCGGGCAAACAGCGCTATGTTGACAGAAGATCTTCTCCCATTGGCATAAGAGCATCTTCACTTAAACACGACAGTCGATGCAGCTGCACCAATGCGTAGATCTTCCCTCAGAAGTCATTCTCTCAATCAGCATTACGCTCAGCAAGGTTCAGGGGAAGAACGTTAGGGTTTTTGTTTTGTTTTAAATAGTGAATCATTTCATGCCATGGGAAGCAAAATGGTGCTCATTCTGTAACAGAACGTTGTTAAATAGAGAGATCTGGTTGTTATATTACTGTATAGTTTCTCCAACAAAAGATAGCTGTTGGAATTACGATTGTATTGTCTCTGATATTTACATAGCAAAGATCTGTTAATTCCTAAATAAATAAAGAGTTTTAAAAGATAGTGGATCATTTAGTGTAAGTTTGTAGACTCAATCACCAGCCATGGAAAGATAACCAGCCACACACAAAAAAAAGAACAGGAGTACTTGTGGCACCTTAGAGACTAACAAATTTATTAGAGCATAAGCTTTCGTGGACTACAGCCCACTGCATCCGAAGAAGTGGGCTGTAGTCCACGAAAGCTTATGCTCTAATAAATGTGTTAGTCTCTAAGGTGCCACAAGTACTCCTGTTCTTCTTTTTGCGGATACAGACTAACACGGCTGCTACTCTGAAGCCACACACAGATCAGTTCATAGCCCTTACCTAGGGACTCTATTTATTGTTCAACACAACAAAAGAAATGCTGAGTGACACAGAAAAACAACAGTCCTATTCTCAAACCAGATTGTGGGGGTCCCTGGCAGTTTAGGCTATGTCTACACTGCAATTACAAACCTGCAGCTGTCAGCTGACTCCGGCTCATGGGGCTCGGGCTAAGGGACTGTTTAATTGTTGTGTAGATATTCGGGCTCGGTCTAGAGCCTGGGCTCTGGGACCCTGCGAAGGGAGAGGATCCCAGAGCTCAGTCTCCAGGCCAAGCCTGAATGTCTACACACAACTGAACAGCCCAAATCAGCTGACAGGGGCCAGCCACAGGTGGTTAATTGCAGTGTAGACACCTTTAGCGGTCAGCGCCTCCACCCAGCCAATACTCTCATCACCTCCCAGGCTTCAGCTGCATTTCCAGGAGAGTCTTCTCCCTGCCCTCTCATGAGCTGCAGCTTTCAGCTGCATCCCCTCGCTGGTAATCATTAGGCCCAATCACCTGACACTGCCAAGCGGGTTGGATGATTCCTAGCACCTGCCTGCCAGGCTCCTCTTCCAGCACAGGGCTGGCTGATCTCTGGCCTCCTGGGCCCTTTAAGGGGCAGACCACCCTATTACATTTGCATTGAGGGATTTAGATGGGGGACCAGTAACATGCTATGACTGAGTCAGTTTCTCCTGTTGCGGTGAGAAGCCAGCAAAGTAAGAGATCACTAAGATGAGAATCTCTCGGTGGGGTACCTCTGGCCAGCCAGGCTGTGTGGCACAGGTGATGGTAGGATTAGAAATATGGAGTTAGCCCGTGGTGTCAGAGGCCAGGAAGTGTCAAAGTTGAGTGCAGTCTTCTCTCTTTTAGAAAGCGAGCATCTTAAAATTGAGAGAGGGTGGATGAAAGGGTTTGTACCCTGGGACATGGGAGGGGGCGGGGAGAGCAGGTCTTGAATTCTTCTCTCTGCTAATTACACAACAACCGGATTGGCAGTGTCCTCAGGATGCAGCGAGCATGGCAGTGAGTGATGATGTTGCTGTTCCTCTCCATTTGATCACAGTGGCAGGGTGACTAAAGGGGTGGGGGGGAGGAGACACAGTGATTGCAGTGACGAGGGGGATTCTTGTTTTGAGAGGGATGGCCTTGTAGGATGCAAGAGATGTGAGTAGTGTGAAGTAGTGAATAGGTGGTAGGCTAGGAAAGGTTTTTTGGTTTAACCTCTTTTGCAGCCTGCCTTGGGAGTCACTATTTGGATACCTGCGTCCCTTCGATGGCCACCGTCAAGTGGCCAAGAGGGTGGATCAACACTGCCATTGGCTGGGAATATTGATACCCACTACAGTTGCTGGGGTCTGGATTCCTTGATCCTGTGGTAGTTGCCCAGAGGGAGAGACAAGGTAATAATAAGTTTGTATGGAGTCTGTGTAAGCACAAGATGTTTAATTTCTGTTCTGTTGGTGTCACCTCCTCAAGAGATGGAGTTGCTGGGAGATAAGGATCCCGGCCTTCCGTTCATGATGATTAACACATGGCTGATGAGAAATAAAACACCAGCCTTCTAGGATTTAATAAAAGCTGACACCTCTGACTTTGTACTACCAAAGTCAGGTTGGAAGACACTACTGGACCAGTCTTGACACAGTTGTCATCAGCTGGGTATTCGTTAGGTCATAAACCAAGAAGTGCATTGGGGGGGAAATCAACAGGAAGGTGGTGTGACTCTGCTGACTGCATCTAGCCTGAAGAGTAAGAGAGCTCCCTCTCCAAAACTGGATCTGACTGTGTGTGTCCAGCTAGCATGCAATTCCCAGGATAGGATTAAGATGGGACTAGTTTTAGTGTATTGCTCGACTTGGCAGGGCAGCGGAGCTTTTCATGAGCTGACTAAATTCCTCACCTCAGTGGCACTGGAAACAGAGATTGTTCTCGGCAACCTCAATCTGCATGTTGATGATGGATCTTCTGAGGCAACTCAGGATTTCCTGGCCATTATAATGACCATAGGCCTATCCCAGATCGTTACTTGCTCAACTCACACAGCCGGTTACAAATTGGACCAGTTTTTTGGTTTGGGATCGGAGGTTAGGCAATTGGACCTTAAACCTGTGTCCAACCATTACCTCCTACACTTTGAAGTTGGGGCTCTCTGTCCTGCCAGGACAAGGAACCTGTTTTGATTGTTCACCCTCAGAGATTAATGGAATCCCAAAAGTTCCAGAGTGTTCCTCCAAAAAGCAATCCCTTGATGGTTTGCTCTTTTGTCCTTCACCACTGGTGAGGTGGCCCCGAAGTGCCCTCTTCACCAGCTCTATTCTCACCTCACCCTTGTTTACGGGACAAGTGATGAGAGACATCAGCTTTTTGCCACCTGCGTCTGGTCATTTCGTTCAGATGTGGACTTTGAACAGCTATCCATTCTTTTGTCACCTCAGGATTAGATGACTGCAATGTGCCCCCTATGTGGGCTACACATTAATCAACACTCCATCTGAAGACCAACGGGCAGGCAGGTTAGATCCCAGAGCACTGGTTAATGACCTACAAAGTGCTAAATGCCTGGGATTGGCCTATCTGAGGGACCGCCTCTCTCCCTGTGCCATACTGTCACAGCTGCTGGCAGCAGGAGTGCTAGAGCTGGATCCCCCTTGTTATAAAAGAGAGAGGACAGCTAGCAGAGTGTTCTCTCCAAGGGCTGTGGGTCTGTGGAATGCCCCATACACACACTTTTGGTCCAGAATAGCCTGAATTTGGTACCCTTCAAGGTAGGCTGCAAAAGCCATCTGTTTGAGAGGGTTTGCGGAGAGGGCTGAGAGTATGCTCACACAATGACAAAAGGAGAGAAAAGGAGTTTTTGTAGGTGGCTGGCTGAGTTCCTGTTGAAATTCTTACTTTAACGCTCCTGGGATTTCAATGTATTATTAATGAGGTGTTAAGGTGCCTAAAGCCTCGGCTAGGCATCTTTTCAAATAATTTAATCTAAATTAAATAAACAAACTCTAGCTAATCGCAGAGCAGCAGCAGGAATTAAGCTTAGTACAGAACATCAGTGCATTGGGAGTTAAAGGAGTGTAATTTTTTGGTACACCCTGTCTCCCGTTCAGGCATTGTAGGATCAAATTAATATAGATTTGGCGGCTCCGGAGCTCCCACCAAAACAGCTGTGAGGCAATCTTGATCAAACTTGGCTATGAAGTTCTGCTTCCATCCATTCTTCCATGTAGAAGCAGTCCAATGGAGCAATCCTAGCCTGAAAATCCTTGACAGAACTTTGATGTGGAGGGATTGGATGGACAGCGGAATGACTGTGTCGCAGCTAATTGACAATGATAACTCTCTATATGCAGCCGAAGAAGTGGGCTGTAGTCCACGAAAGCTTATGCTCTAATAAATTTGTTAGTCTCTAAGGTGCCACAAGTACTCCTGTTCTTTTTGCTGGATACAGACTAACACGGCTGCTACTCTGAAACCAATGATAACTTTAAACCATTTGTAGATCTTTGGCAACAATTTGATTTGCCCTGCTCCAGATCATGGACATATCTCCAGTTAAAGCATATACTTATGAATATATTTGGACCAGATGCATTGGGAACTCCAGAAATTCTATGGTTTTGGAGGAAACTTCGCAGATTTACTCAGCCAACAGTATCATTTTATGATTTCCTGGTCCAAAAAACTCTGCCAAAGACTGTATGCAAAGCTTGTCTCTCTCACTAACAGAATTTGGGCCAATAGAAAAAATATTGCCTCACCCATCTTGCCTCTGCTAAAAATTGATAGTTTCAGAGATGCTTGGAATAGAGATTTGTATATACAATTATCTCTGACCCAATGGAATACAATTGTATCTAATGTTCAAAAACCAACTACAGACCCCAAGACTACAGTTTATTCACCAAAAGACACTTTTTCTAATATACTATTCCCAATACAGGATATTGGTAATGGGCCTCATTAATGCTGACCACTGCTGGATAACTCCATTGGTGTTACACTAGCTCATATGTTTTGGGAGTGTCCCTGTATCAAGAATTTCTAGTACGAGGTGGGTCAAAGGACCAATTTGATATTGGATGGCTAAGTTGAGCTCTCCCCCCTTAAGTTTCATTCTTGGATATGTTCCTGGTGCCTGGAGATTCCCTGGGTAGGGGGTGGGTCCAATGTGCAGTTTTGATCACTAAAAAAATTAATCCGGCAAAAATGGAAAAGTCAATCCCAACCAAATACTGATGCCTGGCTTAGGTATGTCACTTTCCCTCCCCTCCCTTTATCCTAACCCTCTTTATTTACCTTGTATATGATGACAAATCTAGTATTTTGGTATATTTGTTGTATTTGGAAAAACAAACAATTAATTAAACAGAGTAAATTTTTGCAGCATATCTACTCAGCTACACTTTCCGGAGTCTACATGACAGATACTGTAAAAAAACCAAGGCCCACTTTTACAAACCATATTCCACATAATCTATTCAAATAAAAAAAGATGAAGTTAGTTTTCTAGTGGGTCCAATCTGGCCATCCTCTTGATTGCAATGGCACTACTTCACAGGGTAGTGAAGTAGCACCTAGCATGTTGAAAGATAGTGACATGAGGCCTTGTGGACCTGATTCGGAAAACTTTATTCCATACTCACACAACTAGTCCCATTGATTTCAAAGAGATTGAGGAACTCTCGCCCCGTTGTTCACTTTGTTGATAAGCTCATTTATTTCTCAGGATTTCCCACCTCCCCGGCAATGAGAATGGAGAGGATAGTGGGAAAGTCTTTGCCTGGATGAGTCATAGGGTGCTTTAGACTTGGAAATGGATTTCAGTTTGTGTGGAGACCTATGCATCAAAATGAGCTACCCAGAGCAGTAAAGTGGCTATAGGGTGCATTAGTCAGTGGATACACAGCTGTTTATCCTGCTGATCCGCCTGTATGTGAACATATGGATATTGCTTTGCCACCATCTATTTCTACCTAATTGACAGAGCACTATTGATCCAGGCTATATCTTCTCTTTCATTGGTCCTGCACTGTCAGCAGGGGGAAACCAGCAGCTGTCAACTGTGCACCAAGCCACTGGCTGCTCAGTCTCCATGCTACATTGGAGCCCAGATCTCAAGGACCTTACCTTAACCTCCACTGGGTATGTCATTGTTGGTATCCATCAAAACCGTAACATTATTTAGATGCAGTTACATTAATTGTGTCTTCTGCAGCACTTACAACCCTCTCCCCACCTTTCCCTGATTACATGCTAAATCATAAATTGCGCTTTTTCTGTAACAAGTTCCTTCACCCTATACACTTTCATTTGGAAATAGCACTTAGTAATTAAGGCTGATGTATTTCTCTCACCCACTCCCCATACAGGCATTATATATAGCTACAAATAGTCAGACACCTGCTGCTCAAATCTTTCCCACAATCTCTGGCTAGGGAAAAAAGCTTCGCAAGAACAAAAGAAATGAAGATTGCAATGAAACACTCTCCTTCTTTATTTCCACATAGGAATGTCACTCCAATTTGACTGACAGGTGTTGGGGGAAGTTAAAAGCTGAAGACAACAGCTTTATCTTGCACCGCATCTTTTATATGATCTGAGTGAAGCTAAAGGCCCATCTAGCCTGCAAATTCAACTGCACTGGGGAACTTGGTTACACCACGTTCCTGATGTCGTTAAACCATGTTTTGGTTTTACATACAGATGGGTCCAAAACAAGTTCCTGAATCATGTTACTAGTTTCTATTTCAGCATGGGACTGAACCACATTTCTGTATAATATACACCAAGACCAAACTGCGTCATGGCACTACCATGTTACATGGAGGTTTGTCAGTACAGTACTTCCTACAGTGTAGATTTGATACAGATAAAGGAAAAGGAGAAAAGTAGTTTCTGACTGAAGTAGGGAGCTGCACAAAGGGAGCAAGGGTATGTGACATTATTTTTAAAGTCAGGAACACCTAATGAACGAGAGAGAGAGAAGATTATATATTTATTTATTTATTTATTTGCTCTACAGCCTTAGCTAACATCCAGCAGGCTTGAAGCTCATGTACTAAGCTCCAGAAGTCCCAGGATCGATCCCGCCCGCTGATGACCGGGGTCTGTCAGCGTTACATATGCAGACCCAGATTTTGAGACCTGTGACAGTGTGGGAGGGGGCATTAATAAGGGATATTTTATTTTGCTGCTGCCAAGAGTTCTTTAAGCAACAGCCTCTTGGCAGTGAGTAGTGTGAGGCCTGGTCTACACTAGGCGTTTATGTCAAAGTTAGCGCCGTTACATCGAATTAACCCTGCACCCGTGCACACTGCGATGCTATTTAGTTCGACATAGAGGTCTCTTTAATTCGACTTCTGTACTCCTCCCCGACGAGGAGAGTAGCGCTAAATTCGACATGGCCATGTCGAATTAGGCTAGGTGTGGATGGAAATCGACGCTAATAGCTCCGGGAGCTATCCCACAGTGCACCACTCTGTTGACGCACTGGACAGCAGTGCGAGCTCGGATGCTCTGACCAGCCACACAGGAAAAGCCCCGAGAAAATTTGAATTTGAATTCCTTTTCCTGTCTGGCCAGTTTGAATCTCATTTCCTGTCTGGACATCGTGGCGAGCACAGCAGCACTGGCAACGATGCAGAGCTCTCCAGCAGTGATGGCCGTGCAGTCTGTGAATAGAAAGAGGGCCCCAGCATGGACTGATCGGGAAGTCTTGGATCTCATCGCTGTGTGGGGCGACGAGTCCGTGCTTTCCGAGCTGCGATCCAAAAGAAGGAATGCAAAGATCTACGAGAAGATCTCTAAAGACATGTCAGAGAGAGAATACAGCCGGGATGCAACGCAGTGCCGCGTGAAAATCAACGAGCTGAGACAAGGCTACCAGAAGACCAAAGAGGCAAACGGACGCTCCGGATCCCATCCCCAGACATCCCGTTTCTACGAGGCACTGCATTCCATCCTCGGTGCGGCCGTCACCACTACCCCACCAGTGACCGTGGACTCTGAGGATGGGATAGTGTCCACGGCCGGTTCCTCAGACATGTTAGGGGACGGGGAAGATGAGGAAGGAGATGAGGAAGGCGAGGCAGTCGGCAGCGCTCACAACGCTGATTTCCCCGACAGCCAGGATCTCTTCATCACCCTTACAGAGATCCCCTACGAAGCGTCCCCAGCCGTTACCCCGGACACAGAATCTGGGGAAGGATCAGCCAGTAAGTGTTGTAAACATCTAAACATTTATTTTTAACAAAACAGGAATATTAACAATTAAAAGAATGGGTTGTTCATGATTAGTGTGCCCTAGGCGCTTAACGGTTTAGTCATGGGCAGTGCAAGTTTTGAAAAAAAATCTAGCAATGTCCGGTTTTCCGTGATTGTCCTGCACAAGCCGCTCTACTGTTTATTCCCTGCTACTGCAACTACAGTAATATGCGGTCTATATGTCCGGGGATAGAGCAGTAATCCTCCTGGGACATCTCGATGAAGCTCTCCTGGAGGTAATTTGAAAGCCGTTGCATGAGGTTCCTGGGGAGAGCGGCCTTATTGGGTCCTCCGAAGTACGATACGTTGCCGCGCCACGAGACTATCAAGTACTCGGGAATCATTGCTCTGCACAGCAGGGCGGCATACGGCCCTGGTCTTTGGAGGCTTTCCCGGAGCATTCTCTCTCTCTCGCTCTCAGAGATCCTCATCAGGGTGATGTCGCCCATGGTGACCTGCTTTGAATTAGGTAGGGGAATGTTAGTGTTGGGACTGCTTGCCCGTTCCTTTACAGAACTGTAACCGCTGGTTTGTAGCCACGCGGTGAAGGCGGGAGAGGGGCAGCCGAAAGGGATCGTTCCCGGGGACAGCCGCGAGGGGGTGGGACAGGGGCAGAGTTCCCGCTTGCCGGATTGCTGGCAGCAGGAACTGACATTGCTTTAAATGTGAAATGAGGCCAGTGGTAATATAAAAGTTTTAAACTGCCACAAGTGTACGGCTTACCATGTCTGCCTGCAACAGAAATTCCGTTGTGCTGCCCCGCTTCTCAAATGTGCTGTGCAAGACCCCAGGCACTGAATGCGAAGGCCGAGAATTCGACCTTGTGCTGAGTGCGCATGTGATAGGTGCTGTGCATGGTCTTGTTCACAGAGAAAGATTATGTTCTTTGTTCACAACTACATTTATCTTTCTGAGGAATTCACTCCCTTTTTCCCATTCCCACAGCCCCATCTGCGACTGTCTCACAACCTAGTCTGGCATCACACTCCCAGAGGCTAGCGCGGATTAGGCGTAGGAAGAAGAGGACACGGGAGGACATGTTCTCTGAGCTTATGGCCTGTTCCCAAGCCCAGGCAGCACAGCAGACCCAGTGGCGGGAGAACTTGACCCGAATGCACCAAGCAAACATGGATCGGGAGGAGAGGTGGCGGCAGGAAGACCAGCAGGCGACTCAAACGCTGCTTGGACTACTGAGGGAGCAAACGGACACGCTCCGGCGCCTTGTGGATGTTCTGCAGGAACGGAGGCAGGAGGACAGAGCCCCGCTGCAGTCCATCTCTAACCGCCCTCCCCCCGCCACCAAGTCCCATACCCACCTCACCCAAAGTGCAAAGAAGGAGAGGCGGCAGAGTCCCTGCTAACTCTCACTCCACCCCTGCAGAGAGCTCTAGTAGCAGAAGGCTCTCATTCCCCAAAATTTGAAAAGTTCTTCCCTTCCCGCCTGACACAAGCCCCCGTCCAAGTTTCACCTCCCAGTGCCATGTGTAGTTGATAATAAAAAATACGTTTCTGTTAACTACTGTTTCAATCATGTTCTTTTGGAGGAGGAGGGGAAAGGGGGTTGGTAATTGGACAGGACAGTCACCTTTGGCAGGGTACATAGTCGGGGGCAGGCACAGCAGCAGGGCACATACACAGTGCAATGATGCAGTGACTAGTTACCCTGGTTAGTCTGGGAGGTTGTTTTCATGTTATGTGGTGGGGGGTGGGTTGCTCTGTGACTTTGTGGCGGGGGAGGGCAGTTACAGATCTTAAGCGGCGGTCCTTAGGTAGGATCACAGAGCCACACAGCAGGGGATCTGTAACCGTCCTCCCCCTGCCACAAAGTCACATAGACCCCCCATACACACAGTCCCGATCAGGAGGGGTGACAGGCTCCGTTGAAACAACCATCCCACCGCAGCGGAGCCTGTCAATCCTTGAGTTTAGAAGCTGCATTCGCGTCACTACACTACACCCGCTCCGCACCACAGTCTGCGTCCCAGTTTTAAAAAATTCCCGCGAAAACAGTATTAAAGAAGACGGTGTGCTTTAACAAAGTAGAACTATTTTTATTTCGAAACGTGTGTTGGAAGGGGGGTGAAGGGGGTATGTAACTGGATAGGATAGTCAACATTAACTGGGTAAAGAAACGGGGGCAGGTTTAGCTTCTCAGTACACAAACTTTAAAGTCACAGGTTACCCTGCTCACTCAGGAACTTTGCTTTCAAAGCCTCCCGGATGCACAGCGCTTCCCGCTGGTCTCTTCTAATCGCCCGGCTGTCTGGCTGTGAGTAATCAGCAGCCAGGCTATTTTCCTCAACCTCCCACCCCGCCATAAAGGTCTCCCCCTTGCTCTCACAGAGATTGTGGAGCACACAGCAAGCTGCTATAACAATGGGGATATTGGTTTCGCTGAGATCACAGCGAGTCAGTAAGCTTCTCCATCTCCCCTTGAGACGGCCAAAAGCACACTCCACCACCATTCTGCACTTGCTCAGCCGGTAGTTGAAGAGTTCTTTTTCAGTGTCCAGGGCGCCAGTATAGGGCTTCATGAGCCAGGGCGTTAGCGGGTAGGCTGGGTCCCCGAGGATGACTATAGGCATCTCCACATCCCCAACAGTTATTTTGTGGTCCGGGAAGTAAATACCTTGTTGCAGCCGTCTAAACAGACCAGAGTTCCTGAAAACACGAGCGTCATGAACCTTGCCCGGCCATCCCACGTAGATGTTGGTAAAACGTCCCCTGTGGTCCACCAGTGCTTGCAGCACCATGGAAAAGTATCCCTTTCGGTTAATGTACTGGGTGGCCTGGTGGTCCGGTGCCAGGATAGGGATGTGAGTTCCATCTATGGCCCCACCGCAGTTTGGGAATCCCATCGCTGCGAAGCCATCTATGATCGCCTCCACGTTTCCCAGGGTCACTACCTTTGGCAGCAGTACATCAACGATTGCCTTCGCTACTTGCATCACAACAACCCCCACGGTAGATTTGCCCACCCCAAACTGGTTCGCGACTGACCGGTAGCTGTCTGGCGTTGCAAGCTTCCAGAGGGCTATGGCCACTCGCTTCTGTGCACTCAGTGCAGCTCGCAACCGGGTGTCACTGCGCTTCAGGGCAGGGGACAGCAACTCACAAAGTTCCAGGAAAGTTCCCTTCCGCATGCGAAAGTTTCGCAGCCACTGGGATTCATCCCAGACCTGCAGCACTATGCGGTCCCACCACTCAATGCTTGTTTCCCGTGCCCAGAATCGCCGTTCCACGGCATCAACATGACCCATTGCCACCGTGATGTCCTCGGCGCTGGGTCCCCTGCTTTCTGAGAGGTCTGTGCTACTCTCAGACTTCAGGACATCACCGCGGTGCCGTAGCCTCCTCGCCTGACTTTTCTGCATCTGCCTCAGGGAAACCTGTATGATAAGCTGCGAGGCGTTGAGAGCGGCCACAACTGCAGCGATGGTCGCAGCGGGCTCCATGCTCGCAGTGCTGTGGCGTCCGCACTGTCAATGACTGGAAAAGTGCGCGAACTGATTTCCCGCCGGCGCTTTCAGGGAGGGAGGGCGGGAGTGATGGACGGATGACGACAGTTACCCAAAAGCACCCTCGACACATTTTGTTACCCAGAAGGCATTGCCGGCTACACCCAGAATTCCAATGGGCAGAGGGGACTGCGGGAACTGTGGGATAGCTGACCACAGCGCACCGCTTCGAATGTCGACGCTTTCACCGTTAGTGTGGACGCACAAAGTCGAATTACTGTCCTTAGTGTGGACACACACGTTCGACTTTGCAATATCGATTCCAAAAATTCGATGCAAGTAAAATCGAACTACTCTCGTAGTGTAGACAAGGCCTTAGAGAGAGACTATTGGGCCCTCTGCTGGCCTGCTCTGGGAAAACATCCACCAACTATTGCCCCCACAGCCTTTTCCTTCAATAAACAACTATGAGATTGGGGAGCAATTTCCCACATTCCCAACCATAGAGGAAAGAGATTGACCACATACTTCTCATTTCAAGGGATGACACTCATTTTAGTCTCAAAGTTCCCTCTATTCCATGCCCTCTCACATTATTAATGAAAATTTAGACCAGAACTATCTAGAAACAAAGTACTGCCAATGTAGATGACCTCTCAAGGTCCCTCCCAGTCTTACATTTCCACGAGTCTGTGAATTCTGGCAACGTTATCTTGAGTCTCACAATTTGTGTGTGTAAATCCATAGTTCCTGGAGGTGTATCACTAGGGGAGAATCCCAGCTTTATTTTTATTTTTAAAAAGGCAGTTTCTAGGCCTGATGTTTGCAGAGCAAAGCTTGAAAATGTGCACCCAAAAGCCTCAAAACAAGGAGGCAAAGAAAAAGGACCCAACACTTAAAAAAAAAAAAATCCCATGATTTTTAAGCTAATTTCATGAATTGTTTAGATGCAATTCATGATTTTTAAATGCTTGGAGTCTACAATACTGGAATCATTAAACTAAGGTTACGGAGAAGGCTATTTATATTAAAGAAATGAAACCCACCATTTACTTTAAGTTTCCTGTATGTGCATTTTTGGGGGCTTTCATTTTGGATCCTTGTCACATACTGTATTTGGGCCTTGGCAGGTTGAAAGGAACAATTGGCTGATGTAGGGAAGAAGGCAGAAGAAGCTAAAGGAATGGAAGCCACTTTGCCTTACGGTGAATAACCTCCAAGCCCTCAAAGTCATAATGCTGGCCCTGCCAGAACATAAGCATGCAATAAACAAATTATTGGTAACTACATAGGTCTGTGGAAAATTGTTGTTTTTCATTTCCATTCATCCCATTTAAAGGAAAGAATCACAAATTTAGATTTCCTTCCCATCAAGAAAAGTAATACAACTCAAGCAGTTTCCCCTCTCAACACAAAAGACAAAAATTAAAATAAGAATTCTATAGCCAGTGGGAGCTGTGGCCACAACAGGAGTTGGCAAAATAATTGGCAAGCTCAGCAAAACACGTGTTTGGCCTCATATAAAAGTGACTGCGGCAGCGGATGTCCTGAAAAATACAATCCTACAATGTGGAAATTGTTTGTTTAAAAGTGATGCTGACAACCTATTTAGGCTCAGAGTCACCTTCAAAAACCAAAAACTTAGTTGTATATTTGAAAGTTTGGGGTCCCTTCCAAGAAATTAATTCCTCCATCCCCTTCTTTTGAAATTGACTTGTATCAGGGGACGTTGTTACTATATTTCTTCTGTACCTCAGAAATAGAATAGTGGGACAAAGTCTGAGACACTCTGGATTAAAAAAGTATACTAATCAAAGGAAATGGCTTTTCTTCTCCCGGGTTGTGGTTTGCTGTGACCTAGCAACATTTCCTTTGATCCAAGTTTGGATGCCAAACATTTATATTTAAAAAAAAAACAACTAAAGTTAATTGCTGTTCATAGAATAATTAAGTGTAATTAAAATGTACACAATTTCAATAGTTAACTGAAAGGAGTTTCAAATTAAGTGATTTATCCCCTTCTCCCTCACCTCCAATCTTAATCTAGACCAGAGCCAAGAATGTCTCTGATTAGCAAGAAGGTCAAAATTAAATTCAAACATAAGGAAATGACACTCAGATTTCCTGCTACCAGATATCAGTTGTTTGTGAGTAAGGATGATGATTATGAGGGATACTTCCTGTACAGGACTAGACATGCATTCAGAGTCAAAGAATCAAAGGAAAATTTAAGTTTAGTTTATAAAGAATTAAAACTAGTTCTACAAAATCTAATTGCAGTATCTTCTTGTTTGCATCATTTTAACTATACTGGTACAGTTAAAGCAGTATCACCACCCTGGGGGCTTGTCCACAGTTAAAATGTGACAGCAGCACAGCTGTAGCACTTCAGAATGGACACTACCTATGCTGATGGGAGGGGTTCTCCTGTTATCACCTCCCGGAAAGGCAGTAGCTAGGGCAAGGGAAGAATTCTTCTGTCAACCTAGCACTGTCTGCAAGGGGACTTAAGGTGACCTAGCTATATTGTTCAGAGGTGTGGATTTTTCACACCTTTGAGTGATGTAGTTAAAGGAAATTAAATTTCTAGTTTAGGCCAGGTCTTAGGCCTTGGCTACACTGGCGGTGTACAGCACTGCAACTTGCTGCGCTCAGGGGTGTGAAAAAACACCCCCCTGAACGCAGTGAGTACAGCGCTGTAAAGTGCCAGTGTAATCAGAGCCTGCAGCGCTGCACACTTGCTCGCAGCGCTGCAAGCTATTCCCCTCAGAGAGGTGGAGTATGTACAGCGCTGCGAGAGCTCTCTCGCAGCGCTGGCGGCACAACTACACTTGCACAGCAGCGCTGTGAAGTCCCGAGTGTAGCCAAGGCCTTAGTGTGGCTGAAATTTATACCAGCAAAACTCTGCTTTAGCTGGCATAGCTTATTCCAGGCCCTCGTCACCCCAAGAGAAATAAACTATACTGGTAAAAGTAGTTGTTTGAGCATTGGCCTGCTAAACCCAGGGTTGTGAGTTCAATCCTTGAGGGGGCCACTTAGGGATCTGGGGCAAAATCAGTACTTGGTCCTGCTAGTGAAGGCAGGGGACTGGACTCAATGACCTTTTGGGGTCCCTTCCAGTTCTATGAGATAGGTATAGGTGTATATAAATAGTGACCAATATAGCTATGCCAGCAAAACTTTATAGTGTAGACATGGCTTGGCTCCAGTACAACTGTGTCCACAGTAGGGCTACATTTACACTTAAGGCATAGTTGCAACACTGCAGTTGTGCCATGATAGCACTTCACTGTAGACACTCACTACAGCGAGGGAAGGGATTCCGTCACACCCCTAGCCAAAATAGTTACACCTGTAGCAAAACAGAACGTAGATCAGCCCTGAAAAACAACTGGCTGGATTTAAAGGATCTCTTGCCCTGTTTGCAACCTAAACACCACAGCATTCTGCTGGAGCAGTGGCTCTCAGTCTTTTTGCCATGATGAGCTCATTTTCCAACAGAAAAAAAGTTTCAGGCTTATCACTCCTAACTGCGAGCCCATGTGCAAGAGCATGGGAGCTGGGAAGTAAAACTAGACAGAAAAAAAGTGAAAGTGGCTCACCCTGCTTAAGGGAACAAGGAGTAAATAAAGGAAGAGCTTGTAGTAAGTAGTAAATGGGATGTTTCCAATATTCAGCAAGCTGGAGCGCCAGGGGTTTATAATGTGATACCAGTGCATTGCTCTGCAGCCTTTGACGTTAGTCCTGGCTAAACAAGGACCGGTCTTTAATGAGCGGTGCCCTCACAACCAATCTGGGTTGGACCCGCTCCCCCAAACCTCTCTGTGCTGCCCGGACGCCTGCCCCGCAACAGCGAGCGCTACCAGCGGCCAGGCTTCCTTTGCTGAGCACGGTCTCCACAGCCCACCCGGGAGGGCCAGGCCCCGGCACACCGCCCCTCGCCCCAGCAGGGCACCAAACCAGCCGAGGCTCAGCCGCCTGCGGGCTCTCGCTCCAGCTCCCCCCTTTTTCTCTGCCCCCCACTCATTCGCCCTCAAGCCCATGGAAATAACAAAGGGGGGGGGTTGTTCCATAGCTTCCTCCCTCCCCCCCTTTCCCTGGCCAGCGGCTAGGGGGAGCCAGCAGCAGCTGCTGCGAGTCACGTTGCTCTGATTCACTTTCTCCCCCCCCCGGCAACTCACCCTCCTTCGCTTTCTTCTTCCTCGCCAGGGTCCCGCCTAGCTTGCCCAGGAAAGACTCGTCCTTCTTCATCCTGTGGGGCCGCAGGGTGGGCGAGCGGAGGGGAGCAGAAGACATTGGGCTTGTCCCGGGGGATGGGCCGCGGGGCAGGAACGGGCTGAGAAGCTGGTTCTTGTCTGGCTGGGCTGGGAGAGCCACGGGGCAGGAACGGCGGGGGAAGCAGCGCAGAGCAGGGGAGGGCCGGGCGGCGTGTGTGTGTGAGAGAGCCCCACACACCGGGAAAGGGGCGGGCTGGGAGCTGCAGGGATCGGCCGCTTTCCAGCCTGTCACAGCGCCCTGCCCTGGCGTGGAAGTCCAGGGAAGCCCCCTCAGGGGCGACCCGCCCAGCACGGCAGTCAGCGGGCTCCCTCCCGCCGGCGCCGCCACCCCTACCCTGCTGGGGAGCAGCCCGGCTGCTTCTGGGGCGCGACCGGAGCCCTGGAGAAATGAAATCCTGCCGGGTGAAACACACCCGGGTGTGGAGTGTGGTTAAACCGCGCCTGTGTCAGCACCACACACACACTGATTGTAGGTTTGGGGTTGTGGTAGGGGGCTGACACACACAAAAATCCCACCCGTGCGCTGAACACCCCCCTTCCCCAAAAAGTCCTGTAAAGTGCAATCAAAGATCCACGTGTCCTGCCACTGCTTGGTCTGCCTGGGTTTCCTTAGCACGCTTTATTAGCCGGATGAGAAGAACAGGGCTCCGAGATGGGGCTGGTACATATTGCTAACGTGTGTATGTTGTTATTGCGTGTGTAAGAAAGACATGAGCTCTTAGAGGACACCTCTGAGATCTAGGCACCACACACACACTGAGGAGCCAGACCCTGCCCTGAAGAGCTGACAATGGAAACAGACAGGACGGGGGGGACAGGCATAGAGGGGTGAAGTCATTTGCCCAAAGTCGGTGGCAGAATTGGGAATACAGCCTAGGGGCAACACCTCAGCTGGTGGCAATTATCACAGCTCTGTTGCAATCAAAGGAGCTATGACAGCTTCCACTAGCTGAGGATTTGCCCCCAGATCTCCTATTTCCCAAGTCCAGTGCCCCATCCATTAGACCTCTCAAACAGTATATATGTTACTGTCTCCTCTCCCACGCTGCCTGAGTCTCTTATCACCTTAAGCAGCAATCCTGCAATGAGCTCCATGAGGGCAGATGCTTGTGCCTACTAGGACCACATTGATTTCAGTGGGACTCCCCATGGACACAGATGTGCAGAGTTCATTATAGGACGGAGGTCATTGACTCTGGAATACATGCCTTGTGTATTAGTGCAGCACCTAGCACGGGAGACTAAAGTAACTCATGATCCTGCTGAAAGACTTACTTATTACTTATCAGTTTATAGCCCCCATGAGTGTAAAAGTCACCCCAGGCTAGAGAATTAAGGGGACACAGCTGTTCAACCATCCAGATTGTACCCTGGTTAATGTCACAGAGCAGACACTTCCCCCCCCAGGGAGCCTCACAGAAGTCAATGGGGCTCTGCACAGGGATCCACCCATGCAGAACAATTGAAAGATTGGGACCTTAATGATGAAATAGACAGAGAAGTGAGAAACTGAGAGGATGGGGAGGGAAGAGGAGGAGAAGTTTCTGAGATATGACTGGGCGGTGACTTATTAGGCAGACATAACACTTGGTGGTTTACATATGTTTTCAAATGTGAACACTTGCATTTCTTTTTAGGTGATGCAGCAGAAGTGAGTTTTGTAGGAGCAATCAGAACCCTGAGAGGGCGGAAGGAACTAACAGATTTTGGAAGGGCTTTCCAACAGGACAGGGCAGCATGGAAGAACACCTGAAGGCATATGTAAGAGCAAGAGACAAAAGGGATGTCAAGGCTGTCACTGACTAAATGGAAGTGGAGGGGAAACACAAAATAGAGATCAGATCAGATGTATGCAGAGTGTGTGTGAAAGTAAGGACAAGCAGTATGACCTCTTTGCATATGGAGAAATAGAGAACAAGGTGCAGTTTGTTTCTGTTTTAAACTTTGTACGAGTAAGGGAAGTTAGAGGAGGGGATTATGCATTGGGGGTAATCTGGCTCAGTATTTTGTGTCTCTATAGCAACTTTCACTGAAGTAATTCAGAGCAGTTTATAAATATAAAGGGACGTTGTTGTTAATTTTAACAATCCCACTTCTCTCTGAAAATTAGAGTTGTCAAATAATTTAAAAAATTAATCGTGATTAATTGCGCAATTAAAAAAATAAGCGTGATTAATTGGGCGATTAATCGCACTGTTAAACAATAATAGGATACCATTTATTTAAATATTTTTGGATGTTTTCAAAATTTTAAAATGTATTGATTTCAATTTCAACACAGAATACAAAGTGTACAGTGCTCATTTTATATTTATTTTTATGACAAATATTTGCACTGTAAAAAACAAAAGAAATAGTATTTTTCAATTCACCTAATACAAGTTCTGTAGTGCAATCTCTTTATCATGAAAGTTGAACTTACAAACATAGAATTATGTACAAAAAAACCTGCATTCAAAAACAAAACAATGTAAAACTTTAGAGCCTACAAATCCACTCAGTCCTACTTCTTGTTCAGCCAGTCTCTCAGACAAACTAGTTTGTTTACATTTTCAGGAGATAATGCTGTCCTCTTCTTGTTTACAATGTCACCTGAAAGTGAGAACAGGCATTTGCATGGAACTGTTGTAGCTGGTATCACAAGATATTTATGTGCTAGACATAGATGCTGACTCCGTGGGTGCTCCGGGGCTGGAGCACCCATGGTGAAAAATTGGTGGGTGCTCTGCACCCACCAGCAGCTCCCAAACCCACCCACCCCAGCTCACCTCCACCTCCGCTCTGCCTCCACCTCCTCCCCTGAGCGCGCCGCTGTGTCCTGCTTCTTCCCCATCCCTCTCTGCACTTGCGCCGTGAAACAGCTGTTTTGCATGGCAAGCACTGGGAGGGAAGGGGGAAGAGGAGGAATGCAGTGCATTCAGGGAAGAGGCGGGGCTGGGGCGGGGATTTGGGGACGGGTCCAATAGGGGCTGGGAAGGGGCGGAGTCAGGGCAGGGCCGGGGGGGCTTGAGCACCCACCAGCGCCAAGGAAAGTTGTCGCCTGTGGTGTCAGATGCGCTAAAGATTCATATGTCCCTTCATGCTTCAACCACCATTCCAGAGAACGTTCATCCATGCTGATGATAGGTTCTGCTTGATAACGATCCAAAGCAGTGCGGATTGATACATGTTCATTTTCATCATCTGAGTCAGATGCCACCAGCAGAAGGTTGATTTTCTTTTTTGGTGGTTCGGGTTCTGTAGTTTCCACATCAGAGTGTTGCTCTTTTAAGACATCTAAAAGCATACTCCATACCTCGTCCCTTTCAGATTTTGGAAGGTACTTCAGATTCTTAAACCTTGGTTCAAGTACTGTAGCTATCTTTAGAAATCTCACATTGGTACCTTCTTTGCCTTTTGTCAGATCTGCAGTGAAAGTGTTCTTAAAACAAACAACATGTGCATCATCCAAGACTGCTATAACATATAATACATGGCAGAATGCGAATAAAACATACCAGGAGACATACAATTCTCTCCCAAGATGTTCAATCATTAATTTAATTAACACTTTTTTTTTAACAAGCATCATCAGCATGGAAACATGTCCTCTGGAATGGTGGCCAAAGCATGAAGGAGCATACGAATGTTGTGTAGTATCTGGCACGTAAATACTTTCCTGGCTCTTTGAGCTGTGGTCAAGTGAAAAATTCTCTAAGTTGTATCTGGCACGTAAATACTTTGCAATGCTGGCTACAAAAGTGCCCTGCGGATGCTTGTTCTCACTTTCAGGCGACATTGTAAATAAGAAGCGGGCAGCAGTATTTTTTCTATCCTGCCTCCCTGGTGATCCAGGAAACTATTATTCCCATTTTGCAGATGAGGAAACTGAGGCATAGAGGAAGTAAGGTCCAGATCCCCAAAGGTACTTAGGCGCCTAGCACCCATTTAAATCACTGGGGGTTAAGCGCCTAAATACCTTTGTGGAGCTGGACCTAAATGATTTGCCCACGGTGCCACAGTGAGAATGTAACCAGTACTCAGAACTCCCACTTCCAAGTTCTAACCACTAAACTACCCTCAGGTACCCCATAACCTAGAACTCTGTTTCTTCAAGGATCACTGCTGTACTATAATACACAAGGTTTTAAAAAATATTAAGCCTTTAGCACATGGACATGTTATGTCTTCTGAAATCTGCAGGATTTTCTGGAGCTCCTCATGCTTGCTGTGCTACTTTTCAGTATTCACTGTAATCCTAAACACAAAACAAAGTAGTTTGTGCTCTCAGGGTATGTCTTTAACGTGGCTGTGTAGTCGCGGCACCAGTGCTGGGAGAGAGCTCTCCTAGTACTGTAAACAAACCTCCCCCACGAGGGGAGTAGCAGATGCACTGTCTACACTGCCACTTTACAGCGCTTAAAACTTGCAGTGCTCAGGGGGGTGTTTTTTTACACCCCTGAGCGAGAAAGTTGCAGTGCTGTAAAGTGGCAGTGTAGACAAGGCCTTACACGCCCCATTGTCCCTATTTTAATCAAACATCCCTCCCTCAAGCCCTGAAGGTATTTGCTCTGTGGCCCTCACTATGGATTGATCCAGTAGCATGTTTGTGTATGAAGACTCTTTTGAGGGTTTTTTTTTGTTTGTTTTGGGGTTTTTAAGCCTTGATACTTCTCCATCGGAGGAATAAATAATCTCTGCCTCTTGAAACAACAGTGTGGCCCAGTGCAGCAGCTTTTAGAGTTTCTGAGGCAGAGGATATGGAAACGATGTGTGATACAAATTTATAAATTAAAAATGGGGAGGGGGGGATATTTAATTTAATGGAGGCTCAGAGCTGTCAGCCCCATGGAGCTGACAGCTTGCCACCCCCATGTAACCACCTTGTGACCTCCCCTGAGGGGTCACGACCCCCAGTTTGAGAACCTCTGCCCTATACAAAGGATCCATGCAAGGCCTATGCATCACATAAATCCCACCTAAACACTCAAAATAGGACTTAAGTGATGTAAGGTCTCATGCTGGCTTTCTGCCCAGGGCTGAATTTTACTT
Organism: Chrysemys picta bellii; assembly: GCF_011386835.1. Lineage (NCBI taxonomy): Eukaryota > Metazoa > Chordata > Testudines > Emydidae > Chrysemys > Chrysemys picta. The sequence goes on along the minus strand of NC_088791.1, from coordinate 124,964,230 downwards.
AGTGTGATCTGTTAAGGGAATCTTGCATAAAGTGCACTGAAACCATTAAGCCTTCCATTTTGCTCACACACATATATACTCTGACTTAACTAAATGTTACATTTTTCTGATTAATGTTTCTCTTCTTTGAGCTGTAACCAAGATGCATATCTTGCTGCCTGGGTTTGCATATTGCATTAATAAAAACACATATCTTGGTGAAACATTCCTGTGTTTCATAGATTTCAGTATGTGTATGGCTGTCTCTTACAACTGGGTTAGATTCTTAATAAGCTTTACTACTCAAAGCGTATTTTAGCAGAAGTATTTCCATAATATGGGGGTGGAACTGCATAATTCTGAGATTTAGCTATTGTACTAGGAAGATTTAAACACTTTATAGATGTACTTTGGTAGCCAAGCTGCACTACTAAATGGAATATATATCCTATGAGGCCTTTTTTTTTTTTTTTATGTGCAATGCAAATACTTACAAACAATCACAAGGCCTATAGACCTCTTAAGTTGGGACCCAACTGATGTATGGGCTGTCTACACAGAGATGAATTTCACCTTTAGAGAGTATACTGGTCACGCTTCAGTATTTTTCTATCCTAAATAAAGTTAACTCTCATACTACTGTAATATCTTTTGAGGGGGGGAAGGAGACTTGCAAGAAGAGGCAAATATGGTGGTTGTTTTTAATATAATTTAGGGAGGTCTAGAGAAAGCATTTTACTGCCTACCTTTAGGTCTGCATACAGCTTTGGGAAAAACATGCAATTAGTAAAGGAACTAATTTCATCTTATTTGCATGGAGTAAATGAGGCAGCTTTCCAAACTGATGTTTTCAATCTTTGAATACATTGAAATAAGGTAACTGAATCCAGAAAATATAGACTAGAAACTGCTAAACAAACAAATGTTGATCAGCAGCGTGACTGGCAGAGTGCATATTTCATTTGCTAGTTTCCACTGAAGTGTTAAAATATGCATCATTTTTAGCAACATGGAAAACTAAGTACTGCAGCATCCCATTCAACCATTGAAATAAATGGGCGTGCAACTAGTAGAGTCGATTATATGGTTGAATCAGTAAAGTACTAAAGTATGACTCAGTAAAGCTCATGAGTCCATGCAGTCGAGAGAGCATATAAACCTTCACTGACTTAAATATGCCAGCAAATCAGAAAAATACAACACATGAGATGTAAAATAATGTATGCAAACATTTTCAATCTAGATGTGTGGGTTTTGGGGGGGAGGGGGAAGGATAATATTTAAAAATAGAACTGGTAAAATTTAGGGAATAAGCAAAAATGGACAGAATAGCTGCTGCATATACAAAAGAAGGAGAGATCGGATTATTAGGCACCAGGACAGGGAAGGTGTGATAGAGTGATAGGCATCAACACCTGAGCCAGCACTCTGATCACTTCAACACCAATTAACTCTCCTGGGGTGGACCTGATTTGCCTATCTAGTGGATTAGAATTGGCTGGGGAAGGCTAAAGTGTTAATTATGTCATTAATTCAGAGGGTAGAAGAAGGCACAGGAAGAAAGCGCTAAGGAGAGGCAAGCTAGTGGAACCAGAACCAAGAAGTCTCTCTGGGTGGAAAAATCACTGCCCTTCCCTTGGTAGAAGATGGAGGTAAAACTGATGTTGTCAACCCTGTGTATGGATCAATGAAAAAGTAATGAAATAAATTGCATGGTGGGGCTTAACAATGAAAGGCGTCTGAATACTCTTTGGAGACAAAGGAGAAGACAGGTGTATGACCTGGCCCTGTCAGACAGGGCATAAGCCTCTCAGTGGAAAAATATTCTAGAATATTGGAGATCTTCATTCTAAGTCAGATCCCAATGGGTCTGAGCAAATGATCCACTTTTCTACATTGGGGATGAATAACTTAAGTCTGTATAATTCTACTTGTTGTTAGTCCTTAAAAACATTATTTAGTTCATGACCAGTTTTCCTGACAGATGGCTTTTTTGATCCATGATGCGGAAGGCCTAAGAGCTTGAACCAGAGTACAAGGTGCCTCTAAGGCCTGGTCTACACTACGACTTTAATTCGGTTTTATCAGCGTTAATTCGAATTTACCCTGCAACCGTCCACACAACGACGCCATTTATTTCGAAATAAAGGGCCCTTTAAATTGATTTCTGTACTCCACCCCGACGAGCGGAGTAGCGCCAAAATCGATTTTAACATTTCGAATTAGGGATAGTGTGGCCGCAATTCGATGGTATTGGCCTCCGGGAGCTATCCCACAGTGCATCATTGTGACCGCTCTGGACAGCAATCTAAACTCGGATGCACTGGCCAGGTAGACAGGAAAAGCCCTGCGAACATTTGAATTTAATTTCCTGTTTCCCCAGCGTGGAGAGCACAGGTGACCACAGATAGCTCATCAGCACAGGTAACCATGCAGGCCGATAATCGAAAAAGAGCACCAGCATGGACCGTGAGGGAGGTACTGGATCTGATCACTATGGGGAGAGGATTCAGTGCTAGCAGAACTTCGTTCTAAAAGACGAAATGCCAAAACTTTTGAAAAAATCTCCAAGGGCATGATGGAGAGAGGCCACAATAGGGACTCACATCAGTGCCGCGTGAAAGTCAAGGAGCTCAGACAAGCCTATCAAAAAACAAAGGAGGCAAACGGTCGCTCTGGGTCAGAGCCGCGGACATGCCGCTTCTACGCCGAGCTGCATGCAATTCTAGGGGGGGCCGCCACCACTACCCCACCTGTGATCGTGGATTCCGGGTCGGGGATAGTCTCATCAGCTACACCTGAGGATTCTGCCGATGGGGGAGAGGAGGAGGAGGATGAGCTTGCAGAGAGCACACAGCACTCCGTTCTCCCCAACAGCCAGGATCTTTTTCTCACCCTGACTGAAGTACCCTCCCAACCCGGTATCCAAGACCCTGACCCCATGGAAGGGACCTCAGGTGAGTTTACCTTTTAAAATATAAAACTTGTTTTAAAAGCAAACGTTTTTTAATGATTACTTTTCCCTGAGGACTTGGGATGCATTCGCGGTCAGTTCAGCTACTGGAAAAGTCTGTTAACGTGTCTGGGGATGGAGCGGAAATCCTCCAGGGACATCTCCATGAAGCTCTCCTGGAGGTACTCCAAAAGCCTTGCCACAAGGTTTCTGGGCAGTGCATCCTTATTCCGTCCTCCATGGTAGGACACTTGACCACGCCATGCTTGCAGCAAGTAATCTGGTATCATTGCCTGACAAAGCCTGGCAGCGTATGGTCCCAGTGTTTGCTGGCATTCAAGCAACATCCGTTCTTTATCTTGTTGTGTAATCCTCAGGAGAGTGATATCACTCATGGTAACCTGGTTGAAATACGGGAACTTAATTAAGGGGACAGAGGTGGCCGTTCCTACTGGGCTGTTTGCCTGTGGCGGAAAATAAATCCTTCCCTGCAGTTAGCCAAGCGCAGATGGGAAATTGGCCCTGAGCTTTTCGTGTTTGGCTAGCAGGGATCTTCCCTGTTACCAGCCACGCGGTGGGGGGAGGGGTACCGTGATCATCCCAGAGAATTTATGGCGGGAGGGGGGGGGTTAGTTTGGTTCCTGCAGGGATCTTCCCTGATACAAGCCACGCGGTGGGGGGAGGGGTACAGCGATCATCCCAGAGAATTCATGGCGGGAGGGGGGCGGCGGGGTGGTTAGTTTGTTTTCTGCTGCTGCTGAATGTTAACAGAAAAAACGCAGCACTCTACAGGCTATGCTTGGTATGTGGGAAAGGAGGGCGCAGAAGCTGTAAGACAATGGCTTACCATGGCCGCATGCAAGCCGAATTCTGTTGCCCGGACCTGTGATCTCTAGCAGCAAAGCCACAGGCACAGGCACTCAGTATTAAGAGGCAAAATGCGACCTTGCACAGAAATCACATGTGCTATGTAATGTGAATAGTGTTGGTCACCGTGAAAGAGTATAAGCATTGTTCTGCAAAATGTATCTTTTTAAACAATTCTCTCTTCTTTTTCCTCCCTACAGCAGCTGCAAATTCCTCAAGCCTCCCTCCTCCATCCTGAAGGCTATCACAGATAAGGCATCGTAAGAAGAAGACGCGAGACGAGATGTTTTCCGAAATTATGGAATCCAGCCGCAGTGACAGAGCTCATCTGAATGAGTGGAAGGAAACGGTTGCAAAGTATAGGAAAGAAGCCAGTGAACGTGAGGACAGGAGGGACCAATGTGAGGACAGGAGGGACCAACGTGAGGACAGGAGAGACGCTCGAGATGAGAGGTGGCGGCAGGAAGATCAGAGGAGGCAGGATGCAACGCTGGGGCTGCTGCGTGAGCAAACAGACATGCTCCGGCGTCTGGTGGAGCTTCAGGAACGGCTGCAGGAAAACAGACTGCCGCTACAGCCCCTGTACCCCCCTCCCCCCTCTCCGTATCCTCCTCACCCAGACGTGTAAGAACGCGGGGGGGAGGCTCCGTACACCTTCCCATTCCACCCCAGTGGACAGCCCAAGCAAAAGTCTGTCATTTTTTTAACCTTTTTTTAGTGGCCTTTTCCTTCCCACCGATCCTCCTCCCAAATCCCACCCGGGTTCCCTCTCTCTTTTTCTAATCTATTAATAAAGAATAAATGATTTTTAAATGATAGTGACTTTATTTGGTTTGAAAGCAAGCTGGGGGAAGGGGGAGGGTGGGTTCCTTACAGAAAATGAGTCAATAAAGGAGGCAGGTATTCATGAAGGAGAAACAAACAGATATTTCACACTGTAGCCTGGCCAGTCATGAAACTGATTTTCAAAGCTTCTCTGATGCTCAGCGCTTCCTGGTGTGCTCTTCTAATCGCCCTGGTGTCTGGCTGCGCGTAATCAGCAGCCAGGCGATTTGCCTCAGCCTCCCACCCCGCCATAAAGGTCTCCCCCTTACTTTCACAGAGATTGTGGAGCATGCAGCAAGCAGAAATAACAATGGGGAGATTTCTTTGGCTGAGGTCAGAGCGAGTCAATAATGAACACCAGCGACCTTTTAAACGGCCAAATGCACATTCTACCACCATTCTGCACTTGCTCAGCCTGTAGTTGAACAGCTCCTGACTCCTGTCCAGGCTGCCTGTGTATGGCTTCATGAGCCATGGCATTAAGGGGTAGGCTGGGTCCCCAAGAATAACTATTGGCATTTCAACATCCCCAACGGTTATTTTCTGGTCTGGAAAGTAAGTCCCTTGCTGCAGCCCTTTAAACAGAGTAGTGTTCCTGAAGACGCGAGCGTCATGAACCCTTCCCGCCCAGCCCGCGTTGATGTTGGTGAAACGTCCCTTGTGATCCACAAGTGCTTGCAGCACCATGGAAAAGTACCCCTTGCGGTTTATGTACTCGGTGGCTTGGTGCTCCGGTGCCAAGATAGGGATATGGGTTCCATCTATCGCCCCACCACAGTTAGGGAATCCCATTGCAGCAAAGCCATCCATTATGGCCTGCACATTTCCCAGAGTCACTAACTTTCGTAGCAGCACCTGAGTGATTGCTTTGGCTACTTGCATCACAGCAGCCCCCACCGTAGATTTGCCCACTCCAAACTGATTCCCGACTGACCGGTAGCTGTCTGGCGTTGCAAGCTTCCACAGGGCTATCGCCACTCGCTTCTCAACTGTGAGGGCTGCTCTCATCTTGGTATTCTGGCGTTTCAGGGCAGGGGACAGCAAGTCACAAAGTTCCATGAAAGTGCCCTTACGCATGCGAAAGTTCCGCAGCCACTGGGAATCGTCCCAGACCTGCAACACTATGCGGTCCCACCAGTCTGTGCTTGTTTCCCTTGCCCAGAATTGGCGTTCCATGGCTAGAATCTGCCCCATTAACAACATGATCTCCAAAGCACTGGGGCCCGTGGTTTCACAGAATTCTGTGTCCGTGTCCATGTCCATGTCCTCATCATGCTTGTCGCTGCGCTGCCGCCGCTGCTGCCTCCTCGCCCCGTTTTTCTGGTCCTGGCTCAGCATAAACTCCACGAGAACGCGCGAGGTGTTTACAATGTTCATGACTGCTGTCTTGAGCTGAGCGGGCTCCATGCTTGCCGTGGTATGGAGTCTGCAGTGTTCACCCAGGAAAAAAGGCGCGAAATGGTTGTCTGCCGTCCGTTGCTTTCATGCAGGGAGGGAGGAGGTGAGGCTGTACCCAGAACCACCTGCGACGATGTTTTTTGTCCCATCAGGCACTGGGATCTCAACCCAGAATTCCAATGGGCGCGGGAGACTGCGGGAACTATGGGATAGCTATGGGATAGCTACCCAGAGTGCAACGCTGCAGAAATCGACGCTAGCCCCGGTACTTGGACGCACACCACCGAATTAATGTGCTTAGTGTGGCCGCATACATTTCGACTTTATACAATCTGTTTCCCAAATTCGAATTATATAAATTCGGATTAATCCCGTAGTGTAGACATACCCTAAGAAAAGGATGCAAGAGCACCAGGAAGGCAAACTGCATTAGTCTTCTAATCACCTTCCAGACTGAATGATACACCAGTATTATCTATCCAAGAAAAATCACATCTCCAATGTTGCCTTGCATACCGGCCATGCAATTCCTTTGACTGAGTATTCATTAGGAAATCTGACAGAGCATGTCTGAAGAGCTCTGTGGAGCCTGAAAGCTTGTCTCTTTCATCAAAAGAAGTTGGTCCAATATATATAATATGTCCTATTAGGAATACAGGATTATATTTGGAACTTGGTGCAGGACCTGCCTTTGATTTCAGCATATGTTAAGTAAAGGATGTACCTTTAACAATGCGGAGTCATTTGAATGTTGCCCAAGTTCTTTCCTCATGGTTTTTCCATTTGCCTCTATTTTAAGTTGCATGCAAAGTTTTGTACTTAGTTCAATATTTTAAAGTATGTGAAGCGGTCATTATAATTGAGTGTCAATGGAATGGTGTTTGAAATTATATTCCAATTGATTTATTTTATTTATTCTATGGTAAAACTGAAAAATTGCTGCTATTCTCATTAACAGTGTGCTGTGACTTTTTTTTTAATGTCTGATTGTGTAAGCAAGCACTTTTTAAGTGAGGTGGAACTTGGGGGTACGCAAGACAAATCAGACTCCTGAAAGGGGTACAGTTGTCTGGAAAGGTTGAGAGCCACTGCAGTTGACAATATTACAGTTACAATACTTTTTTCTGTTATACCAAGTGAGTGACAGGTTTTATTGAGTTAGGACTGTGCTAGTTAACTAACTTGCTTCAGAATAGTTTAAAGGACAGATAGTGTATTTTACTGAATTGAAGACTAGCTTATGCAAAGTAGTAAAGATTATTTTATTTGTATATATGCAAAATTCACTGGCTGTAGGCTGACTTCCCTCCCCCCCGCCATACACCTGGGACATTGTTTAACTTACACTAATCTGACTGGCACAGTATCCATTCAGTACAATAGGGCCGTTCTCAGCATGGGTGAAACATTGCTGTAAGCACAGTGGTAGCTAATAGGGTTCTAGCATGAACCGCTCCGGACAGTGTTGTAAAACTGTTCTAGATTTGGCTGCACAGTTTTAAGAAAAAAGACTCCTCATGCTGCTAAAACCCTACTAGCAATAGCTACCCACACAGTTAACCTGTGTGAAGAGCAGGCTTGTAGAGCAGGTTTAAAATCATACACATTCTGAATCTTACCCATTTTAGGCAGTTAGTCCTGCACGTTGTCCTCTATGAAACTCAGGGTACTGAAAGGTATGAAGCAACTGCTGGTCATTTTAAGTGTTTATTTTGGGATGACAATACTGACCTTTGGGCTAGATTCACAAAGGGATTTAAGAGTAGCGATGCTGAGCATCATGGCGCCTAGCTTTTAGGGGCCTAGACAATCACAGGAACAACACAATGCTCCTGAGTTAGGTGCCTATATGACAAGGGCAGTGATAGGTGCCTTAGAATGTGATCCACAAAGCCAGCATGCTAGTTGGGGAGCTGCCTATGGTAGCCAATGGGAGATGTTGACCAGAGGGGTGTGTCCTAAGCCCTGCCCCTCTCACCAAGTTTAGCACCTAACTTGGGGTTGCAGGGAGGTGCCCTGACCACTGGATGATTTACTGTTTTGGGGGCCTGTCATAAACAGATAGTTAAGGGTTAATGCCTCTTTTACCTGTAAAGGGTTAAGAAGTTCACCTAGCCTAGCTGACATCTGACCAGAGGAGCCAATGGGGGGACAAAATGTTCAAAAGGAAGGAGGGAAGTTCCCTTTGTCTGGGTCACTTTCAGTTTTGACCGGTGTGGGAAAGCTCCAGAAATCAGCCTCTTATCAAGTAGTGAGTACTAGTGAAGGGAATAAATAGGTTTATGTTTATTTTCTTTGTAACTTGTCTTGGGCATTAGGGAATAATCAAATTGGGTAATTTTTGTGTAACTAAGTTTGTGCCCAGGGGAACATCCTATGTTTTGAATCTGTTGTCTGTGAGATCAGCTTGTATGCTATCTCCCAGAGGGTTTTCTTTTACCTTTCTTGTCTTTTAATTAAAAGTCTTATTTTTAAGAACCTGATTGATTTCCTTCCCCCCTCCCCCTTGTGTTAAGATCCAAGGGGATTGGATCTGGACTCACCAGGAATTGGTGGGGAAAGAAGGGGGGATGGTTAAATTCTCCTTGTATTTAAGATCCAAGGTTTTGGATCGGTGTTCACCAGGAAATTGGTGAAGAAGTCTCTCAAGGCTACTCAGGAGTTAGTACTTGGGAGTGGTGGCAGCAAAACCAGATGTAAGCTGGTAATTCAGTTTAGGGGTTCACATGCAGGTCCCCCTATCTTACTCTAAAGTCCAGAATGGGGGTGAAACCTATGACAGGGCCCATTCCCAATTAATACTTAATGATCCAATTGAAATAGAACTTCAGCTGGAGAGACTGAGGGAGCCCCACATTGGAATATAACATAGCTCAGTGGTTAGAGCACTTTCCTGAGAGATAGCAGATCTCTTTTGAATCCCTTCTCATCAGGCAGGGGTAGGGCTTGAACCCATGGTCTCCCACATCCCAGCTGAGTGCTCTAACCACTGGGCAAACAGTTATAAGGGAGGCTCTCCTCCCTCCCCCAAACTGTTTTGTGTGGAGTTAAGTGGCCTCTGAGCATGCTTAGTGGACCAAGCCCTGCACATGACTTAAGCACTTCTCTGCATATCTTCTCCTGGTTAGTGAATTTCTCTAAGGAAGTGGTTCTCAACCGTTTCCGGCTCAGGCCCCACTTGTAAATGTTTATGGCCTGTCGTGGCCTAGTAAATAATCTAGGGGTGGAGGCCCTGAAGCGGTTTTGGTTGGATCTGAACAAGGAGAGAGGCAGAGTTCTGCCCAGCACTCCCCACACAGTGGCAGCTCCCATGCTGTGGGGCTGGCTCTCCACTCCAGGCATTGCAGCCTTTGGGGTTGTGGCATTGCTCAGGTTTGCCCCTCCCTGGGGTCAAATTTGGGAGAGTGGAGTTGTGACTTGGCTCATGGGTTGCAGTGCCACTCAGCCACATTTGGGCTACCTGGACCCCCATTATCATGACAGCTTGGCTTTAAACTTGAATGGTGCTAGTACCTCAGAGGTTGCAGTGTCTGGCGCAGAAAGGAAAGGAAAGGCAAGCCCAGCCAGCCCCATGGGACAGGAGCCACAAGGAGCTGCTACACAACCCTTCGAAACATTCTGGTAACCCAGTTTTGGGTCCTGACCCACAGGTTGAAAAACCCTGCTATAAGGCTTAAGTAGGAGATGGGCATCCCTACAGAATGTGAAGCAGCAGTGCACATGCTCAAAGGCAGAAACATAAGCACTTAGGGAAACAGCTGAGCAGGAGTCTTGCAGATCGCAATAGGACCTAAACACAGGATTTTTATGCCAATGTACCTTTGTGAATCCCACCCTTGAGATTGGTGGATGGAAAGCATTATAAGCGCTTGGTATTACTATTTTCCTTCATTGAGATGGAGCCCAAGTGTGACTTCCTTATTCAGAATGGCAAGCAATTGTTTGCATGGGGAGTTTCATTGACTTCAATGGAACTGGTTGGGTGAGCAACAACATGTGAGCCAAGGTGGCATAATCTAACACGTAGTCCACCTTTGTACTCCGCCAGGTTTATTACACCCAAGACAGTTTTGATTCTATAAGCTCATAGTGGGTGCTGTCGTAACATCCCCTTCATCAAACATTGCCCATCCCATGGGCATTCTCTCATCAATGTTTCAGAACAAATTATTGCTGATAGTTCATTTGTCAGGCATTGTCTCACACATACACCTCTATCCCGATATAACGCTGTCCTCGGGAGCCAAAAAATCTTACCGCGTTATATTGAACTTGCTTTGATCCACTAGAGTGCGCAGCCCTCCAGAGCACTGCTTTACTGCATTTATATCTGAATTCGTGTTATATCGGGTCATGTTATATTGAGGTAGCAGTGTAGTAATAAGTGCCATAGTATTAGCCTCGGCCCCCTATGTACTTCCATTGACATTAAGCAGAGGCCTGGATAATAATTAAAATGTAGTGGCTTTTATTAAAACTCATTTGCCCCAGTAATGTTCTCCTGTTTAGAAGCATCTAATTTTAAAACTTGGGGATTTTTTAAAACTGCAAAGCAATTACCTTTATTAATAATGTCATAGTAAACCTGTTTCCAACTGTGAAATAAAATTTTTTATAGAAGAATCACCCTGCCAGTTTATTCTTTTGTCAGATATTGTGCTATGATCCTGCCAGCTGTCACAAGTGTAAAAGTAGGGGAGTAGCTTTTCACTTGGACAGAACAGTTTAAAGAGAGATCTCACTGCTAGAGGAAGCAGGGGTGGTGGTTTATAAGGTGATACTATTCCTCCTGCATTACCGCTGACCAGCCATACTACTGCCCTACCATGATGTGAGGGGACAACGCGGCTGAGGATACCAACTTTCAGATAATATATGCAACATGGATCCTGATCGCCTACAGCTAATAATGAGCCCAAGGGATTTTCCCAAAAAATTAAGTATCTTGGTCCAATTGAAATTTGAATAATTAGATGTTTTTCAATTCCTGTTGTAAATTGTTGGGCAGGGTTAAAAAGTAAAAGCATCTCAACCTACCTCCAGCTGAAGAGATGTATAAATCACCAGTTTAAGGGCTACAAAAATGCTTCCTCATTGTTCAGTGAGTGAGCATTAACCCTTCCATTGTTTTCTGATCACTGAGCAAACCCTTTCAGAGAACCTTCTGTTTCCAATGGAGACTGACCAGAAGAAGTAATTTGCTTCATGGTTGTGGGAGCACAGTCAGCGTTTGGGGAATCTCTGGTGCGAGGTCAGCACAACAGCATTTTAGCAAGAGTACCAGGAATGACCTGGCATATCAGCAAATAGGCAAAAAACTAGCAGAACTGCAAATTTACTGGACCAGTCACCAGTGCAGGGAGCAGATTAAGCAGCTGAAGACAGAGTACCAGAAAACCAGGGACCAGAACTGTACCTTGGGCAACTTGCAGACATCATAGCCATTTTGTGAGGAGTTTGACTGGATGCTGGGTACTGCACCGAGCACAAATCCAATGGCGGTGCACGCTGATATGGTCAGCCAGGATGGCGCTCTGCTAGCTCCAGAATCCAGCATGGAGACTGATGGAGCCAGCAGCTGGTGCTGAGAGAGGCCAGCAAAAAACAAAACCGTTAGTTACCTACCTTTTCGTAACTGTTGTTCTTTGAGATGTGTTGCTCATGTCCTTTCCATTCTAGGTGTGTGCACGCCCACATGCGCAGTCAGAGATTTTTGCCTTAGTGGTCAGGGCCGGCATCAGCGAAGGAAGCAGATGCCTGGGGTGGCCAAGAGAAAGGGGCAGCACTCCGTCCGTTATTGGGGCGGGATGTTCGGGTCTTTGGCGGCACTTTCAGCGGCAGCTCAAGAGCCGCGCTTTAGTCTTCGGTGGCAATTGGGTGGTGGGTCCTTCACTCTCTCTCTTCCTCTTCGGCAGCACTTCTGCGACAGCTCAATCGGGTTTTTCTCCTTCGCTGCTTGGGGTGGCAAAAAAGCTGGAGACAGCCCTGTTAGTGGTAGCCGTAGGGTCGGCTGTGGCGCCCTCTCGAGTGCCACACTCATGTCGCGGTATATCAGGTGCTGCCGGCCCCACACCCTCTCAGTTCCTTCTTGTCGACAACTCCAACAGAGGGGCAGGAGGGCGGGTAATGAAATGGACATGAGCAACACACCTTGAAGAACAGTTACGAAAAGGTAGATAACCGTTCTTCTTCGAGTGCTTGCTCATGTCGATTCCATTGTAGGTAACTCAAGCAATATCCTCGGAGGTGGGCTCGGAGTTCAGTCTTGCAGCATTGCTCTGCCAAAGGCAGCGTCATCTCATTACACGCTTGCTGGGTAAGCGCGTAATGAGATGCGAACGTGTGGATGGATGACCAGGTGGTAGCCAGACAGATTTCTTGGATCAGCACCTGCACCAGGAAGGCCGCCGATGACATCTGTGCCTTAGTTGAGTGAGCCATCATGATCGCCAGCGGGGGCATCTTTGCCAGCTCATAACAGTAGCAGATGCACGCTGTGATCTAAGATGAGATTCTCTGGGCAGACACTGGGCAACCCTTCATCCTGTCTGCCACAGCAACAAACAGTGTTGACTTACAGGACGGCTTGGTTCTATCTATGTAGAAGGCCAGCGCTTGCCTGACATCCATGGATGCAGCTTGCGTTCCTCATCCATCGCATGAGGCTTTGGACCAAAGACTGTAAGTATATGTCTTGACCAGAAAAGCCAGGTGTGGACGCAGCTGGACCTTGTTCTTATAGAAGACCATATAAGGGTAGTGCTGAAGTGAGCACCCTGATCTGACACCCTACAGGCCGAAGTTATAGTGACCAAGGAGGAGACCTTCCAACTACTTACCACTACTATAGGCAAACTATGTACAAAGGCCCTTCCGACTGACCACCACAGGCGGTAAGAATGAACTGAGGGGCGTAGGGCCAGTGGCACCTGATATACCCGTGGCATGAACGTGGCACTCCAGAAGACGCCACAGCTGGCCCGACAGGTACCACTAAGACACAAATCTCTGACGACCACACACATGGGCACGTGCACACCTAGAATAGAATCTACATGAGCAAACACTCGATAGAAGAATGACTGTTACTGAAACCAGTCCCAGAGACGGCATTGCCGCAGGAGCAGCAACTGCACATCCTGGGTCTATACTCAAAGAAGCTTTTTGATGCCCTCCACCAGAGAACAGCCCATTATGGAGCCTGCAGAAGACAGGGAACAGACAGAAGCCACTCCAAGGCCTGTAAAGTTTGTCTCTATTTTAATGTTTATTAATAGGGGAATGGGAGATTAATGAGGAGAGATTAATAAAACTGGGACTTTTCAGCTTGGAAAGGAGGCAGGGATACGATAGGTGTCTAAAATCATGACTGGTGTGGAGAAAGTAAATAAGGAAGTGTTATTTACTCCTTCTCATAGTACAAGAACTAGGACTCACCAAATGAAATTAATAGGCAGCAGGTTTAAAACAAATAAAAGAAGTATTTCTTCATACAGTGCAAAATCAACCTGTGGAACTCTGCCAGAAGATGTTAAGGCCAAGACTATAACAGGGTTAAAAAAAGAACCTATCCTCCATGAATTTATTTATCAAGGGCAAGGATGGTGTCCCTAGCCTCTGTGTGCCTGAAGCTGGGAATGAGCACCAGGGGATGGATCACTTGATTACCTGTTCTCTTCATTCCCTCTGAAGCACCAAGCATTGACCACGGTCGGAAGACAGGATACTGGGCTGACGGATCTTTGATCTAACCCAGTATGGTCACTCTTCTGTTCTTCTGTTCTACGAACCAAATGCAAAATGTATCCACTAATAGCAGATTGTACGCCAGTGCCTTTGCTCACCCCCACCTCCTATCTCTAGCACATGCAGTTCAAATTGGCAATCAGGAACCTTTAACAGTAAAATCTGAAACCAACTTTTTACTTGAAAGGTGCAGATTTTTGCTAGGGCATTCCTGTTTGTTCAAAATAACTTTACGTTGCCGCTGTTGTAAGTACACTGCTCTGTGACCACACAATGGTCTAACAAACTATCTGAAAGCAATGAAGTGGGGGAGGGGGAGGAGAGGTGGAACTGTGTTCCATTTACAAATTGAGTAACTTTTAGTTAAATACAGTCCACAGATGAGTCATGTGCCCCAAAACAAGACTGGTTTGAATTTTGCCCAGAAACATGCTGGAGAGAGAGAGGGTGTTAGGAGGATGGTCGTGGAGTTCTGCTTGTTTGCAAGCAGTCGAAACCCATCTCCAACAGGATTTCAATCTGTCAAATGCACATTCAACAACCATTCTACCCCTGCTGAGTGTAATTAAACTGTCATCTTTTGCCAGGACCTCTGATATCAGGGTATGGCTTCATAAGTGAAGGCAAGAGGTACGCAGGATCCCCCAGAGTAACAATGGGGATAGTAACTGTTTGTGACTATGCCATTTGGTGGGAACAGTGTCCCAAGCCTGTCCATGAATGTAGATTAAATTAAAAAATCCTGATCAATTAAAAAAATCATGAACTTTTCCAGTGTGACCCACATTGACATTCATAGAATGACCTCTGTAGTTCACAAGGACCTGCATAATTTTGCAATTTATGTACACCTCTACCTCGATATAACGCTGTCCTCAGGAGCCAAAAAATCTTACCGCGTTATAGGTGAAACCGCGTTACATTGAACTTGCTTTGATCCACCGGAGTGCGCAGCTCTACCCCCCCCCCCCCCCCGAGCACTGCTTTACCGCATTATAATATATCTGAATTTGTGTAATATCGGCTCGCGTTATATCGAGGTAGCCGTGTATTTGTGCTCGAGGAGGGCAAACCATGGGCATGAGTCCCATCAAAATTTGGAAACTCCATTGCCTCAAAGCCAGCAATTACCTCAGGCATACCTTTTATGAACACCACTTTGGGGTAAACTACATGCCTGACTGCCTCAGAAACCTTCACTGCCACTTTACCCACAATTGACTTTCCAGCACCAAACTGGCTGGCAACCATAGGCCCCAACTTCTCCTCTGCCCGGTGGGTGCTTGACCCCCCCCCCCCGCCTTTGACCCCGTTCCTCCAAGTCCCCACCCCTGCCCTGCCTCCACCCTTGAGCATACCACATCCCTGCTCCTCCCCCTCCCTCCCAGAAAGTCCTAAGTGTCACCAAACAGCAATTAGGCGGGGGGGGGGGGAGGGGAGTGCTGAGGGGGAGGAGCAGGGATGTGACATGTTCGGGGGAGGGTGAGAAGGGGGGAAGCGTAGCTGCCAGTGGGTGCAGAGCACCCACTAATTTTCCCCCATGGGTGCTCCAGCCCCGCAGCACCCATGGAGTCTGCACCTATGCTGGCAATGGACCTGTAGCAATCTGGGATGGCCATCTTCCAGATATTTATAGCAACTTGCTTCTGGACGAGCAGGGCTGCCCGCATGTGTGTCTTTGTGCTGAAGGGTTGGCGCCAGCTGCTCACAAAGTTCCAGAAATGTAGTTTTCTTTAGGAAAAGTTCTGGACCAACTGTGGATCACCTCAGGTCTGCATGACAATGTGGTCTGACCACTCTGCTCCAGAAATGCCACTCTAAGTCAGGGGCATCAGCATCTGTCCTGAGTGTCATGAGCAGAATCGGCCAGTTTGACTCTGCCATGTCTGTCTCTCCCCCCCGCCCATCATAACTATCAGGTGCCTTCAGTGGATCAGAAAATGCAGCTGAAATGTCCACCAGTGTCTCATGGAAGCTCTGCCCATTTCTGACACAGGAGTGGAAGTGTAGCTCTTCCAAAGGCGCCTCCCTCATGTTGCTCACTTCAGCTGCTGTGGAGCACTCAGATCAAAATGACTGCTCAGCAGGATGTGTTGGGGTTGGTAGCGGTTCGAACTTGCAGTAGTGTGCAGGGTGGACAGTCAAGTTTTCTCCCAGTACACCACAGCCAAAGAGCTAGAGTGCCCACATTTTGGGAGGGCGATAAGGAGTCTGGGATATGGTTGACTCTGGTCTGTGTGCTGCAGTGTGCAGTTCTGGGTTCAAATCTAGGTTAGAAAATTATTAACCTATGGTTGACAATCAGTGTAGACGCTCAAGCCCTGGGTTCTCTAACACAGGGTCAGATGACTCAAGTCCCATTAATTCTCAACTTGTATTGCAGTGTAGACATAGCCACAGAGGCTGCAGCAATAAGCTTCAATTGGAGGTATGTCAACTACAACCTTGCTAGCCTGGAGCCATCCTGCGCAATAACAATGTTTGATTTATATGATTGCTTCAAGGAAATACTTCTACACGTATCACATCAACTCTTATAAAGGCAATATACGCCAAAAAACAACTCTTTCATTATCCTTCAACAGTTCAATATCAGATCAGATTTCTGGAAATTACAGTTGTGATTAACTGTAATTTCTTAGTGTGAAGACTGAAGCAATTTTTATAGATGTTTAGGATTCAATTCAGGCATGTCACCTTGCCTTTTAAAATGACTGATGGTTGTGGTCTTGGTATTCTCTAGCCCTGGAAAGTACAAGATTTTAATTGACCTGTTTTTCCATCTGGCAACAAGCCTCATGTGTACATAAGGAGCTTTTCATATCTCTGGAGAGAGTGATAAAGCTTGTAGAAATTCATCTAATTTAGAAGCTTGAACAACTTGGACAAATTATACTTTTAGCTGCCATGAAACAATGCTTATGTTACCCTTTATTATGTAAACATTCCCACTCGTACTAAAAAGGAGTTTTATGTCAAAATGCTTAAACAACACTACAGGGAAACACTCATTTGTTGAGCCCCTTAATGGAATAAGACTTGACTTAGTAAAAAAGCTGTCCCTCATAACTGCTTTGTTAAATATTAATTTGTGGTCAATTTTAATTTCAAGAACTAAATTGCATTTGCTTTTCAATACACTGCTAATGATTCAATCAGATAAAGGTTCTTAAACTATCCTTTTACTGACAATCTATGCACCCCATTTCAAGTTCGCTATCCTGTTGATGCAGTGTTTTAAAACAGACAGATGTTTGGGAAAGCAAATCAATACCATTATTAAGTGGGTTATCACTATGAGTAGAGCAGCAACTTTCACCAACACCAAAACAACTGGGGGTGAAATCTTGGCCTCATTAAAGTCAACGGGGAGTTTTGCCATTAAGTTCAGTGGGACCAAGATTTCACTCCTGGGCTTTATAGCTTTAGCCACTAAAGTCAGTATTTTGCAAGTGTGATAAACCTGAGTCTTCAGCAGTACAAAGCGAGTCAAGAGAACGTGTTCATGCCCAGTGATCAAGCAGTCCCTTGACTATTTTCTAGTCTAGGATCAGTACTGGTCAATGGCTCAAAAGGACTTAGAAACCAGGAAAACCAACTGAACAAAGTAAGATAGTTATGCTGTATTAATTGGCAGGCAAGACTCTACTTCTCCAGGACGAGTCATTTTATTACTTATTTTTAATTTCTACAACGACTAACAAGAGAGTAGATTTTGATGCAAGGCAAGCAAATTTTATGCCTGTGCTGGTACATTTCAATGACAATTTAACAGGGCAAGTGACTTACACTAGCATCTTATAAGAATGCTTTTAAAACTCAAAAATATGCTTAGCCATTATAGCAGAGTGCAATTTAAAAGTGAAATGGATATTTAAAAAAAGTCAAAACTGGCTTTTGATATACAACCAAGTAATATGATAGAGGTATCAGATCTCAAATATAGACGTTGCCAAAAAAAAAATCATTGTCAACTGCTACAGAAAGTATTAAAGTACAAAATGCAGCTTTTAAGCCTGGCACTGCAAGACTTGTCTACAGTACAATATGACAAAGTATTTTAACTGCCTGCTTCACTGAGAGTCTGACGAATCAGCTGTTTCTGAATCAAGAATGTCTACTAATTATTCTTTGAATTTTACTATTCATTCAGGACAGTTGGGTTCAAATTTTTGAAAAGGGCAGGCAAAGTTTTTAAGGTTCAATTTGCAGCTCATTCTACAACATTCAAAAACAGTATTTTTATCAGAGTACTTTCCTGCAGGTATAACCATTATGCTTGTTACACAGTGCTTGATACTGGAATTTTTCACAGCATCCTCCCTATTCATCCAACTTGGCATAATGTAAGTACAGACAAAGAATATCCCACTGTATTAACATTTAAATGGTGTGTGTGTATGTATGTAGATAGATAGATAGTAGGGCCATCCTAAACATCTGTTTGGCTTGCAATTGAAAGGGTTAGAGTTTTATGAAACAAGCAGACCACTGAGAATTATAATACTGTGGCATTATCCCAGCACTGGTTTCCAATATACCTATTTTTTTCATTTAAAGTATCAACAGCCTCAGTAAAAGTTATAGTTTTAAAATCCCATGAAAGAGTACGCCTGCCTTTGATAAAAAGCAGAGGTACAGTGCACCTTTCCAGCATAATTCTTTAATGTAGTTTCCTGTGAAGTCTGAGAGGTTAATCACTCAAAGGCATATTTATACTTCAAGGGGGAAAAAAAACCTGGAATCACTGAGCCATATTTTATTCAAGTGCTCTCTTTTTTGACAGAAGCATGAAGTGTTTCTGTAATATTACAGGAATCTTATTCCAGCTCCAAACTGGACACCATCACATATCCTGAAAGAAAAAGGTAACACATTTGTATTAGCATGATATATAAGGTATTTGTTTCTCTTTGGACAGTTCCCTCCTACCTCCCACCCCCGATTTTCACTATTTTTAATCCTTGGAAAATTACAATTCAAATATATTTTGAGAAAAAAGCTATGCTAAAAATTTTCCATGCTTTTTGGCCTATTGGTGATGGAAGATTACAGGCCAAATTCTGCACTCTCACACCATCTCTAGCCCCAATGAAGTAACAGAATTTGGCACTATAAAACTAAGGATCTATCTTAACTATGTCAACAACTCAGAAAATAAAACCTGAGGTCAGCAAAAGTCTATTTGCAAAATCTGAAACTGTATTCCCACTGAAGCTTTCCGATTGTGTATTATACCATTCACTTTATAGATAAAATCATAGCTGGCTGCAAAATGCAATATAATCCCACCCTCCCATTATTAATGCTTAACTTTCTAAAAAGCTCTCTTTTTTCCAGGTGTGAAATTCCATGTTTGGTAACCTTTAAAATTTTTTGGATGGATAAGGAAAAACATCAGCTGTTTGAGTCTGTATTTCCTTATTGTAAAGAAATAGAAGCTGCCACACTTTTATTCATACAATTTCAACAGTTGAACTCAAAGTACAGTGAACTTCGAAACCTGAGATATAAATGGTTCTAAATTTGAGAAGTACTTCTGAAACCAATGTGGAAAAAGTTGGCTAAAAGAAAAGTGCTTCAGTGCTGAGAAATCTCCAAGGAATAAATAGATAAAGAACAAACAAAGACTAAAATTCTCACTGAAGCAGATGAATAAGATTCTAGGTACTCTTAAAAATTAATCAGTATTCTAAAATAAACTATAAAAACACAAACCTGTCACTACTTTGTACTCCCATAGGGATACAGTAGTTAAGTTCTAATCTAGCAATGTTTCCAAGTCTGAGCACTATTCCAGCACCGTAAGACCATCGGATGAACTCAGCCAGCTTCCGGAGATGGGCTTTGGGACCGTCACCTGAGAAGTGAAAAACATTTGGAGACTGGGACTCAAACCACACCATCAAGATGTTCAAGGGTCAACTACATTTTCAGGGCCAGTATACCTAGCACTTTAGAACATCCACTATAAACAAACAATCTAACCACGCTACGTACAAAATGTCTACAACTCCCATGGATTCTCAGCATCTCAGATCCATCTCAGATTCAGGAATCAGTACTCTGTGTACTTCCTTTCTGGTGTTTAAGAGCCACTTTCTAATCTCCACGGTTATGGTACCCAGTATTAAAGAGAGCATTTAGCATCTTCAATAAGTTTCTACTAAATTTAAATCAGATTCCTATGCTGCTCAATTGTATACAAAATGCACCTTCACTGCATGAGTTGGTTCACCTCTTCCTTCAAGCTACATAGGTAACAAATGTCACTATAATATTAGCTGCTCACCCACTATCTTCAGACTTTGGAAGAAAAGGAAGCTGAAGGAGTAAAGGGGGTGGGGGGCGTGCTGTGTGTGGGGTGGATCGAACTAGTTCTTGCACCCTTGGACATGTTACGGTACTACTACTTTTTAATTAATCTGAGCATAGAATTCTAGTTTGATTCTTCTGTTTGCCTGCAAACCCTCTTCAGAGTAGTCTGCCTGGAATAGTGGGCAGTATGGCTAAATCTACACTAGAAAGGTAGTCGACCTATTACAGTCACTGCTGTCATTACTGCATTGGTGCGTGCCCACATTACCCTCCCTGGATCAGTGGTGCACATCCTCACCAGGAGTGCTTCCACCAACTTAAGAGGTGCAACGTGGGGAGTGGAGAGTCCAGTCTCTCAGCTCGGATGGCAGCTTCCTGCTGGGCGCCTGGCTGCTCCACAGGCTCCCAGTGGGCTGCCAACCCCGCTCTGCTCCTAGTTCCTCTCCAGGAGTGGGGGGAAGCCACCTGGGGCTTCTCGTGCCGGGGAACGGGATCCACCTGCCCCTGTTTCTCAAGCCCCTCCAATCCCTGCCAGGAGCTGGGCAGCCTTGTCAATTTCACAGCTCCTGCCCAGAAACTGACAAGACAGCCAACAGCGATCTAAGCAAAGCAGTGTCTACACAGACACTGTGTTGCCCTAATTACACTGACAGAAGCTCTACACCTCTCGTGGACATGGAGTTAGTATGTCGGTGCAGTAGGGCACTTATAGCGACAGAATGAACACGGTAGTGTAGACACTGACATAATATTAGGTCGACATAAGCTGCCTTATGTCAACTTAACTGCATAGTGTAGACCAGCCCTAAGCAAGCACACCAGAAGGTGAACAAATAAATATATGGAAATACCACAATTAGACTTCCACCCACTGCTTCTGCAAATTGAAAAGTTCCTGGCCCACCAGGCTTTAAAACCAAGTGCTGTAGATAGAACGGTAACTTTAGTAAACTTCTACCTGACCATCTGTCAAATATGCGGGCTACCAAAAGTTGCTTTTTATTGGCCCACTAAATTATATGCTATAAATCAATAGCTTTGAGTAAACAAATATCTAACAACTTTATTATGCTCTTTGGACTTGGAGCATCAGGTTGCAATGGTTTATAAGTATCTTCTTACCATAGTTAAGATTGCAGAGGTTTCCAGCATTGAGAAAGAAGTGTGTTCTAAAGAGGTCTCCAAATCCCCCACGACCTGGCCGAAAAGGGAGAGGTGTGTACAAGTGCAGGCCCCCAGCCCAATAGGCTTCTCCTCCAAGGTAATCACCTACACGAGGAAAACATTGCAAAAACAGCATTTACCATGGAATATACCAAAAGGAAACTTTTCTACATACAATACCGGAGGAACTTCCTAAATTGCTTTATATAGCTTCAACCCACTTACCCGAGGTTTCCAACTCTCCCCATCCCCACCTCCAACAAGGATAAATTAACACTTAACTAACACTCTAATTCTCCTCAATGCTCTTCCTTTTTTCTCTCTGCCTTTAGACTAACTATTTGAAGCAGGGACCCGATAGGTGTTCAGCATTGCCACCTACTGTACACCTCTGAAACAGATATCCTCGTTTTAAAGAAAGGGAAATGATAGGATTGAGTGACTAACTTAGAGTCACATGAAGTCAGTAGTAGAGCGAGGATTAGAACTGAGGTAGCCCCTGGCTCCCAAATCCCCGTCTCAGCTTACACTCTCTCTCCTATACAAAACCCCATTGTTTTATATATAAACTACATGAGCATATGCTGCTCCAAATATAGATTCAGTATGATCACGACTATAACCACATTTTGTTTTTTAAATCTTAGAAGGTAGTTTGCAAAAAATCAAGGTGACTCACTGGAGACTGAAATCTAGGTCACTTCTGTAAACAAAGATCAGTAAATTCAGATGAGATTCTTGAAGGTCAAAGACATTTTGTTAGCCCTGTCTCTTGCAATGATACCTGAAAGAAGCAGGGCTACTGAAGCAGTATTAACTCTGCCTCACCCTCAACTAGTTTTAGTACTAGCCATACATACACAATATCTTAATACCCTTTGAAGGACATTGGGAAGTTTTAAATATTCCTTTAAAAAGGAGAAAGCTTAGAGAAGAATGTGTAAGGAGTAAAGGTACAATAGCCTAATCAAGCCTACACGCAGAGTCAGTTTAGAAGAAATATAACTGAGGGTTACTGTCTTTGTTCCATGGTGAACTAGTAACATAATAGGAGATCAAAGACACCTAAAACTTCTCAGACCCTTGGGATTATACCCACCGGTTCTGAGAGAGAATGCCAGAGGCAAAACTGTTTCCAGTTATTTGAAATCTTAAGTGTAACAAAGATACAAACCCTAGCCTTAAAAACGATTATTATTATTGTGTTGATATCAGATTGGGATTTAAGAGTCTCAGACCTTCGCTTTGGGGTCCAATGCTGTACATACTGAATCCACGCACGCTCGTTGGTCCACCAAGGTAAAACCTAATGAACAAAGTCATTTTTAATCAAATAAATAATCCTTAGTAAAAGTGTTCTAGTTAAATTGTAAAATATACACTTATCAATTCTTTGACATTTATATTCAGAATTACAGGAAACCTTTTTACGAGTGAAATGCTTTAAAAAAGTTACAAGAGCTGTAAACAACTCAAATCAATAGGACAACATATTTAGGCTTTCTTAAATTAAAAAATAAAAGCATTTTAAACTTATTTGGGGAAAAAAAAAATCTTTACTTACCAAGACCAAAGTACAGGAGTCTGCATTTCCTTTGCTATTCCTGATGTCACAATCAGTGTAAGAAATTCAGTTCCTTTACAGGGTTTGGTGCTGGTGGTACCCACCCCATTGGAAGAGAAATGCAGAATCCTGAACTCAGTTCTCAGTAAGTTCCAACTCTCTTAATATTTTCTACCTGTACCTATAACACAATATCTAAATATTGCTTAAAGTTAAAGCAGTTCACAGGAATATTATTTACAAATATCAAAGTCTAAATATTTACTGTTACAGATCTTTAACAAATGTTTGTATTTTAAAGCCCAAGCTAGAATACACCACCATTACAAGATGGGCTTACCACTTGCTGGTATTTACCTTCTCTGCAATATTTTCTAAATTTACAGTGGGTAATTCTGCAAATATGGTAAATTTAACTACTGAAGGTGACACATATTTGCTATTTAATGGCAACCACTGCAAGTTTATATAACAACCTTTATTATGGAAATGATAAATATGAGGTATGCTTGACATGTTAACGTGGTGCTCAAATTAAATGAGATCTTGCCCGGTTTAGTACCCATAACTAAAACTAAATAAACAAACCTCCCTACCCTTCTTAATGCAAAAGAAACAGCAACTATGGAGTTTTCACAGCATATTGTCTGCGTTTACAGAAAACAATGAAGAGAGTGTCAAACAGGACAATGAGAATTAAATGCATTACTTGCCTATCAGCAATACTGGAGGGCTTATCTCCAATAGGAACCAACATTCCACCCCAGAGAGTTGCTGAAAAAACCTTAGGAAAAAAGCAAATTTGTTTTTTAAAATTGTGTATTATTCAGACACTGTATAACAGTGTTGGTCAAATTCTGCCATTCAAGTCCCATGCAGAGCTCCCACTGGCTTTACTAGGAGCTACGCAAGATCAGAATATGCTTGTATGTAGTATCTAATCTCTAACACATGTATTTTCAGAAGAACTGTTGGCCACTGCTGCCCTCTTTCTAAAGTATGTAGTGTTACATTATCAAAAGAATTGTTAAAGTATCGTGCTATTTTTCAATTTGAAAGTCGAAAGTCTGGCTCCCACTTGCTCAGCAGTTTTCATATCCTGACTCTTTTATGCTTTTCCCCAAAATAAAATAAACCATCATTTTGACATCAGTTGCTCTCTGTGATTTCAACATTAGAACACACGTTATCCCTAGAGAACGCCTATTAAGAATGGAAGCTATAAGGCCCCTGTAATTTAAAAAAAACCCTATCTACTAGCCTACATAGCATAACATATTGGGTAAATTTACTGGTAACCAAATCATAATAAACTGTATTAGTAGCCTGCACTGTGTGCACAAAATAGAAGGAAAATACTGTTGGGCTGCTGGGTGTCCCAAAAGACTATAAAAATCTATAGTCAGTCAACTAAAAAAAAAAGCTATAGTTTTACTGAAGATACAGACTCTCAGTATACACAACCTAAACACAGAAGGCCAAATTCTTACACACTCGCTCACAATGAAGAATCCTTTAACCATTTCTACAGTGGCACTACTTGCGAATTACTATTCTGAATGAGTATGGGTGACAGAATCTGGCCCAGAATTATTAATGGAGACAGCAATTCAGAGCCATGTGTGCACTGCTGTAATGCATTTTATGTTAAACCTACTCAAAAGTTTAACTTCCTGTAAGTCAACGGACTAGTTGAATGTAGCAAGCAACAGCAACAAAGAAGCAGTGTTAAATCTCTACAACTTCTGTATGATTAAAGCATATCTTCCAGAAAGGCATTCAGTTTTGATTTGAAGACATCAAGAAATAAAGAATCCACCATTTCCCTTGGTAGTTTCTCCCAGTAGCTGTTCACACCAAATTTTAAAAATCTATGCCTTATTTTTAATTTGAATTTGTCTGGTTTCCACTTCCAGCCACGGGTTCTTGTTGTCTTTCTCTGCTAGATTAAAGAGCCCTTTAGTACCTGGTATTTCATCCCCATAAAGTA
Organism: Chrysemys picta bellii; assembly: GCF_011386835.1. Taxonomy (NCBI): domain Eukaryota; kingdom Metazoa; phylum Chordata; order Testudines; family Emydidae; genus Chrysemys; species Chrysemys picta. The sequence continues at coordinate 124,939,426 of NC_088791.1, read as the reverse complement.
CTTATACTCTATAATCAAGTTACCGCTCAATCTTCTTTTTGATAAGGTAAACAAATTGAGCTCTTTATGTCTCTCATTCTAAGGGCAGGTCTTCACTACGGGGGGTGGGTGAGTGGGGGTGTCAATTTAATATACGCAAATTCAGCTACGCGAATAGCGTAGCTGAATTCGACCTATCGGAGCCGACTTACCCCGCTGTGAGGACGCGGCAAAATCGACCTCCGCGGCTCCCCGTCGACGGCGCTTACTCCCACCTCCGCTGATGTAGTAAGAGCGTCGATTCGGGGATCGATTGTGTTGTCCCGACGAGACGCGATAATTCGATCCCCGAGAGATCGATTTCTACCCGCCGATTCAGGTGGGCAGTGTAGACCTAGCCTAAGTTATTTTCTCCAGCCCTCTAATAATTCTTGTGGTTCTTTTCTGCACACTCTCCAATTTTTCAACATGTTTTTTTAAAATATGGACACCAGCACTGCATGGAGTATTCTAGTATTGATTTCACTAATACCATTTACAGAGATAAAATCTCCTCCCTATTCTTATTCACTACTCTCCTGTTTACATATCCAAAGATCACATTTGCCCTTTTTGCCGCAACATTGCACTGGGAGCATGACCACTATGACCCATAAATCCTTTTCAGAGTTACTCCTTTTCAGGACATAGTCCCCCATTCTGTAAGTATGGACTGCATTCCTAGTTTCTAGATGTAGAACTTTGCAGTAGACCATATTGAAATGGATTTTCTTTGAATTGTCCTAGTTTACCAAGCAAAACAGGTTGCTCTGTATGATTGCATTGCTCCCATCATTATTTACCACTGAGTCAATCTGTGTGTCATCCATAAATTATATCAGCAGTGATTTCAAATTTACATTTCCAGATAATTGATGAAAGGGTTGAATACTGTCAGGCTTAGTACTGATCTCTAAGGAACACCCCTAGTAGAAACTCCCCTATTCAATTATGATTCCCCTTTGACAATGACGGTTTGAAATCTGTGAACCATCCAGTTTTGAATCCATTTAATAAGGGGTCTATTAATACTGTGTAATGTTAATTTTTTAATCATACTACATAATGCTAATTTTTTAAACCAGAATATCATGTGATGCTAAGTCAAACATGTTACAACAGTCTAAGTATATTACATCTATGCAGTTTTGCTGTTAAAAGTAACTTGTCATCTCAACAAAGAATGAAATCAGGTTTGTCTGACAATACCTTTTTTTCCATAAAGCCATGCTGACTGGCATTCATTATATTCTATCCTTTAATTCTTTATCAGTTAATTCCATGATCAGTTATTCCATTATTTTGCCTACGACTGATTTAAGGTTAATTGGCCTATAGTTACCTGGGTCATCCTGCTTGCCTTTTTTTTTTTTTAAATATTGGCACAACATTAGCATTGTTCCCGTCATCTGAAATGCCTCTGGTATTCACGATTTATTAAAAATTAACATCAGTGGTTCAGAGATCTGCTCAGTCAATTTTTTTTAGGACTACTGGATGCAAGTTATCCAGGCCAGCTAATTTAAAAATATTTATCCCTAGTAGATTAGTAATTAAAGAGGATGTTAAATATAATGAATTGAAAAGTACTTCATTCTCATATGATACAAGTATATCATCCTCATTTTTTCCAAGTACAGAAAAAATATTTACTGAGCACTTCTGCCTTATCCTCACTATTATTAACAATTCTACCATCTCCATCTAGTAGTGAGCCTTCACCATTGCTAGGTTTCTTCTGTTCCTAATATACTTAAAACCTCTTCCCTTATTGTCCTGAGCCCTGTCACCCATTGGTGTGTTAAGCTTCCCTTATCTATTTTCTGCAGTTCACAACTTGTAATGTATTCTAATTGCTCTCTATTTCCCCTTTTTTCCATTTCTTATACATTGCCTTTTAATTTCTTATTTAATGGGAGATACAGGATTAAAAACTGAACATACTGCCTTGAAAGCCCCCAAACAGTACTATTTGCCTTCCACTGCCCATCTGTTTTCAGTCACACCTTGATACACACAAGCAAGCTGATTATATAGCAGCACTACTAAAGTAACTCCAATAGTGCTCTATCACAATCAAAACAGCATGTGATTTAATTGAATCTCCTAAAAATCATCATCTGATAGCACATTAATGGTTTCCTGAAAGCTTTTTTGATTGAAACTTGTGTTATCTCAAAAAGTTCATCTTGCTTCCCCAAAGCGAGGGCCCTCTCTTGTACTGACTCATGTTTGAAGCATAGAAGATGCCTTCATTTGTTTTTCATGGTATATTATCTCCTTCCCACCCTAACGTGCCTGACCACAGAGATTTCTTTTAACCAAAGAGGGACCTTTGGAAACATTGCTCCATTTAAGACAACCAGTGGGTCAGTGGAGAACGATGTAATGAGCTGTCCTCTACTCACAGGCTGAGAGCGTACTGCCTTTCTGCTACCATTGCCCTCAGGTATTCAAATGTTTAAGTGTTTCACCTTAAAAATTCTTCATTTCTATCATACGAGTGAAAGTATGAAAAAAAGCTTTAGAGCAAAATATTGTGCTAAAGTTATTAAAAATAAGGGGCCATGGACAACTACATTCAAATTTATCCATTAAAGATACCACACTGACAAATTCCAAGGTGTTAGATGTAAGAATAATCAGTGTATGCATGAAACTTCTGGTATCTATCCATCATTCCGGGATATCTGCAGGGGACCCAAGAGAACAGAACTAGAGATCCTAAAGAGAGGTTTTTAAACAGATAAATTCAAATATATTCATGTGCTTAATGCTCTCCACAGGTTGGTATGTGGGGGCTTCAACATATAATGTTTTAGCACATTTTTGAGGTTAGCTTTCCAGTTCACCATCAATAGTTTTATATAGAAGATAACACAAACATGAAGATAATAATGGTGATAACAGGTATATAATCATGAATTCATAGCACTATTATAATCAAACAAAAAACAGTGTATAACTAAAATCTAGGCAGGCAAGACTGACAAGATGATTTATAATCAAGGAAAGAAGAAGAAATATGAGCTAAGGGGTCCAACCATCAATGAGAAAGCTAGTAACAGCAACCAGCCAGTATCAATGGACAGAAGATCCACATAAGTCAAACTGAATTCCTTTTTAAGGGAAAACATTTCTCACACCTAATTGTTTGAGTTATCCCTTCTCTTCAAAAAGTCCACCTTCAAAATTTCTATGACAGATGCAGAAGTGTCACATAAAAAGAGGAGATTCATCCAATGAGAAAATAATATATATTAATTCTAAGGCAAATCAAAGTATCGACACATCTTAGTTTTAGTCAATAAAACCTTTTTGAAGGTATGATGAAAAAGGATCATGAGAAACATTCAAATCACTCCATAAGTTACGTTAGCGAGTGAACTGAAAGTGTTTAAATACTTACTGAATCCCATAAAAGCTGCTTATTCAGCTGAAGCTCGAAGTCCTCTTTTAGAAAGGCCACATCTCCACCTGAGTAGCCAGCTAGCTCCTGGAAAAAAACCAAACTTTTAAGACACCACAAACACGCATATTTTCGAGACCCCCCTCTTCCTAACATAATTCATCTAAGGCTGTATCATCATCAGCAGTATTCTCTATGTAGGCAACAGCAGTTTTCACATTGGCATGGTTGGGCAACTGAATTCAACACCTGTGAAAAAGCACAACTGAGCCCTAGAGAAATGAAAGGTCAATCACACTTTTTTACCTCAGATGTTAAATCTGGCTAACCCTTTCTACACCACTTGTTGTCAACAAGAGCTTGGTGGAATGGGGCAACAGACACCTAATATCAAACAGATGAAGCTTTTTCCATGAGATGGTAACATTTCGGTTAGTAAAATCTAACTGAAGGCTATAAAAAAGTCAAGTTGCATTATACTAAAATATGGGTAAGAGTATAGAATAGAAGCAGCAAAACAAGATATTTTGTTTTGAACATTTAACAAACAATTGGCAATAATCAAAAGTTTAGTAATCTTGTTCACAGTGTGCACTTTATCACGTATGTATCCTTGAAAGAATCCCCATTTCCCCCACTGTACACGCTCCACTTCTTTCCTTATTAAGGCCCCAAATCACAGCCACCATCTTTGCTTAAGAGGAATAAGCAGGAAGTTGTTCAGTCTTGCTCTTATTTGATCCAAGTTGCTGCTGTAGCACTTCCAGACTTTGCTGGAAGGGAGGATGACATTTTGAGCCACCGTATGATCAAATTGTTAATGCATACATCTGATACAGCTAATTGTTTTAAGATATCTGAAAGGCAAGTGGATAGTGGAAGCCATTTTCTAAACATGCATATATCCTGAAAGTTATTTTTATAAAAATAACTTAGTACAATGAACTTTAAAACTCATGAATAGCTCCATAGCCTAGCAACATTAGGATGCGATGATACAAAATGTTGTCTCAATGTCTATTTTCCCAGATAGAGTTTTGGCATGTGATAGTATTTTTTAACCAAATAATTTAATGCCAATAGGTGAAGACTGTTTTGCAATAATATTGTTTATTTTCATATTTATATCTGCCTCTATAAAGAGAATTAGTATTTTAAAAATATGCACTGGTGCCAAAAAGTGAACACAACTATTTTGAATGGATTTTCTTATATTCAATTTATTCTTGCTTAAAAATATATAAACTCAGAAATGAGCAATATCAACCAGAAAAACAAACACCTGCTGCACACACTTATTACTGGAGTCAACACTACCTGATTAATTTTCAGCAAAGCACCTCGTCTAGGCAAGATTGAAGAGTTCCGAGAATCGATTACCATGGCGTGCTAAAAAGACACAGAGTTATTTAACTGGTACAAGAAGCTAGATATATTTTAAGCAAAGGAGGAGTTATTTGCCATCAGCAACTGGGCACACGCTGGAGACAAGTAGCACTCTCAGGCTAAGGCTAAAACATCTATCAAATCTACATGGATTTGAGAGCCAAGAGAGGACCATGTGCCTACAGGATAAACCAATTCTGTCTTAACAGGCTGCATCAAAGATGCATCTGCTCTGTTGGCTGTGGTAGGCCCCAGAAATGTAGTGGCTACAGTACCCCAGCAGAAATTACTCGGTCATATGGCAACCCTTTCCAAATCCACTCACGGTTCTGCATTTTGTGAGTTAAAATCAAAGACTGCAAATTGCTGCGGTGATACAATGCTTACAAGCAACACAGGAGCTCTGCCTCGCTAGGCGGGGAGCTCTGTAGGACGGAGGGAGGAACCTCTTTTCTACTGTGTTCAGCAGCTTTTCAGAAAAAGATGTGGGAAGAAGGGAAAGGAATCTCCCCCATGGAGCTCAGCAGGATGAGGAGGAGGGAGCCAACCTTCCCTCCAGCCATGCAAATACCAGTGGTCACTGAGGAGAAGTACTTTGTTTAGTGACCTGCTGGGCGATGTGTTGAGAGGAGTCACACTATGCAGTAGGTATAGGAGCACCAAAACACACGGCCTGCAATGATTATTAATGTTTCAGGCATCAGCAGCAGAGAGCGCTCTTTAGGCAACATTCACAATTCCTATAGCATTCAAAAGCATGCATATACCATATGAAAAATCCTTACTGAGAGAGAAGATTTAAGAGAGTGTCCACTTTCTTCTCGAACAGAAAAGGAGGCTGTTCTTGCAAGAGAGCCAAGCTCTCTCCAAACACCTTCCCATTTCAGTGTGTGATTGGTCTTCCATATGGGAAACTACAAATAAAGACATTTGAACAATACAGGAGCACACATATTACAAGGTACAAATATAATATTTTCCTCACAATTTTTCATTTCTAATGCCTCATTTCTATGTGGAGGAGATGGGTATGTTTACCCTTTGCAAGTTGCTGTACTGGATGTGGAAAAGTATGTAATTCTATAAGCCAAGAGAATTCATCTCTTTATGAATGGACAAACATTACTGAATCTTCTCCCAAATGAAAGACATTTTGAATTATGCGGATCCAGTGCCGCAGAAAAGCAGGTAGACACCTCTCTTTAGCGCTAACAGTTTTGTAAGATGAAAAACTTAATTTGTTTTTGCTACAGGTGAAGTGAGATTCAATTCCAAGTAATACAATCTATCAAAAGGATTAAAAAGTATTGTTGTCATCGTTCATGTTAAGGCAAAATGATCACGGTCATATGTATTTTAGAAATCTACCGAAAAAAAATAAAAGCTATACAAATACGCCTTGAACTGTGTACATCTAAAGGATGTTTCAACTCCACAAGTTCTTGCAGTGAAACAGGCAAAGGGAGGTGCTACTGTGCTTACATTTAATTCTGTCGATATTCCCCTGTCAGTCTCACGAAGGGAGCTCCAAGGGAACTGTCCAGTTACTTTATACAGGTTAACTGAAAAGCTAAAATAAAAAAAAGTACATGGTGATTTGAAGTCAAAATTGTTAGAACGTATAAAAGTTTAAAACTAAAGGTGCGTTTCGGGAACCATCTATGTGATGTTAACATAACAGAGCAGGAGGTGGCCCTTGATATTGGCACAAATCGTAAAAGCAGATTTAAACAGTCAATCTGTATTATAAGAGATATTAACTGTTTTATTTACTTATCAAAAGTGAAAGAAACTGAGTCATTTATTCTAGCTCTCAAGCCAACTCTTATTGGAAATTTCACATCCCCACCTTCCCTTAAGGCTTTGGCAGGCAGCTGTCTATATCAAAGAAATCTGAGTTGAGTTAGAATTGTGGCTCAATTTAGAATCTTATTTGTTAGAAACAAAACAAGCTATAGTAAACAGTGACTAATATATTCATTTAGAACAAGTTGTCCTTTCAAGTGAGAGGTCCTCCTGTTTGCAGGAAACTGGTGGAAGCTGTTGCCCTGTTATAGACACATGAAATAGTACAGTGGCTTGTAAACTTTCCAAACTACTGTATCCCTTTCAGGATTCTGATTTGTCTTGCGTACCCCAAGTTTCACCTCACTTAAAAGCTACTTGCTTACAAAATCAGACATAAAATACAGAAGTGTCACAGCACACTATTTCAGAGAAATAGCTTATGTCCTCATTTTTACCATATAATTATAAAATAAATCAACTGGAATATAAATATTGTACTTACATTTCAGTGTATAGTATATAGAGCAGTACAAACAAGTCATTGTCTATATGAAATGTTAGTTTGTATGGACTTCACTACTGTTTTTTATGTAGCCTACTGTAAAACTAGACAAATATCAAGATGAGTTGATACCCCCTGGAAGACCTCTGCGTACCCTCAAGGGTACGTGTACCCCTGGTTGAGAGCCACTGAAATAGAAAAGACAGTTACCTTTTCCGTAACTGGTGTTCTTCAAGATATGTTGCTCATGTCTATTCCACAATAGGCGTGCGTACTCGCCACATACACCGGTGCCGGAAGTTTTCCCCCTAGCAGTACCAGTAGGGGAGCACACCTAGCGACCTCTGAAGTGGCGCCTCTATGGCGCGGTATAAGAGACGCTGTGCCCACCCTCCACCCTCAGTTCCTTCTTGCCAGACTACTCTGAAAGAGGGGCAGGAGGGCAGGATGTGAAATAGACATGAGCAACACATCTCAAAGAACACCAGTTACGGAAAAGGTAACTGTCTTTTCTTCTTCGAGTGATTGCTCATGTGCATTCCACAACAGGTGATTCCAAGCTATATTTGTTGGAGGTGGGTAGGAGTTCACAAACTCTCGGGACGGAGCATAGCCCTGCCGAACCCGGCGTCTTCCCTGGTCTGGGAGACGATCGCATAATGTGAGGTGAACATGTGAACGGAAGACCATGTGGCAGCCCTGCAAATGTCCTGAATGGGGACGTGGGATAAAAAGGCAGCCGACGAGGCCTGCACCTTAGTCGAGTGTGCTCTCACAATTGACGGCAGGGGGATTCCCACCAGGTACAGAAGCACGAGGTGATCCAGTTGGAGAGTCGCTGAGTGGAGATCGGCTGACCCTCATGTGTTCGGCCAAGGCGATGAACAGCTGCAAAGACTTTCTGAACGGCTTAGGCCAGAGCCCTTCTCACATCCAGTGTGTGGAGGTGGCGCTCCTCACTGGACGCACGGAGCTTGGGGCAGAGGACCGGCAGGAAAATGACCCATATCATAGGCGGAGACCACCTTTGGGAGGAACGAAGAAGGTGGGCGGAGCTGAACCTTAGCCTTATGGAACACCATGTATGGGGGCTCAGAGGTCAGGGCCCTGAGTTCCAAGACCCGTCGAGCTGACGTGATCGCCACCAGGAAGGTTACCTTCCATGGGAGGTGCAACCAGAAGCATGTAGCTAGCGGCTCAAAGGGGGGGACCCATCAACCAAGTTCAGGTTCCACTGTGGGACTGGGGGCCTAACGTACGGGAAGAGACGATCCAGCTCCTTAAGGAATTGGCCAGTCATAGCATGGGAAAATACCATGTGCCCCTGCTCTGGCAGGTGAAAGGCTGATATGGCAGCCAAGTGCACCTTGATAGACAAGGACGTCAGGCCCTGGGCTCTAAGGTGAAGGAGGTAGTCTAAAATGAGTTGGATTGGCGCAGCCACGGGAGAAACGCCCCACTCAGCCACCCACTGTGAAAACTGAGACCGCTTTGCCAAGTAGGCTCGACGCATGGAGGGTCGCCTGCTTTCCAAGAGGACACGCTGAAGCCCTTCCGAGGATGCCCTTTCCTCCCAGCCTAACCATTGAGCAGGTTGGGGTGGAGGAGGCGGCCCTGGTCCTGGGAGAGCAGGTCCGGGCAGGAAGGCAACAGCCACGGTGGGGCAACTGCCGGCTCGTGAGGGTCCCGTACCAATGTTGCCTGGGCCACGCTGAAGGACCCGGGCCCTTGTCCGTCTTTATCTTTTCCAATCAGCGGGATCAGGTGGAAGACATCGAGAAGCTAGCCTGACCAGGATAGGAGGAAGGCATCAGAGAAAGCACCCATTCCTGTCCTCCCCCTCTCCGCCCCCCAGAGCAGAACTGGGGACACCGTCGGTTCTACCAGGTCATGAACAGGTCCAGCTGAGGAGTTCCCCACTCTTGGAAAAGTCTGAGCACCACCTCTTGGTGTAGAGACCACTCGTGCTGAAAGGAGAAGTCTCGGCTCAGGCGATCTGCCCGCGAGTTCCGGGCACCCGGTAGGTGGTAGGCCTGTAGGCAAATGTCGTGGGCTATACAGAAGTCCCACAGCCTGAGGGCTTCCTGGCAGAGGAGTAGGCCCCGCCTTGCCGGTTGATGTAAAACATCGAGAACCCTGACCACTATGCCCTCCAGGTGGGAGTGGAAGGCTGTGCATGCCAGCCGAACCACCCTGAGCTTCTTAACATTTATATGCAGGGCAAGGTCCTGCGCAGACCACAGACCTTGGGTCTGAACATCCTGCACATGCACTCCCCACCCCAGATCCGATGTGTCGGACACCAGCTCCACTGACGGGGGCCTGCTCCTGAACAGGACCCCGTGGAGCATGTTCCCCAGGGAGGACCACCATTGTAGGGAGGTGATCACCGGCTCGGGCACAGTGAGGACCTTGTCCATCCTGTCTCTGGCCTGGGAGAACACTGAGGCCGACCAGACCTGGAGGGGCCTCATCCTGAGTCTGGCGTGGTGAACCACATATGTGCACGCCAACATGTGACCCAGGAGCTGGAGACACACTCTGGCTGTCGTCACGGGGAACCTTGTGACTGTGTCGACGTGCCCTTTCAGGGTCTCGAATCTGTCCGGTGGGAGGGAGGCCCTGGCCGATGTCATGTCCAGGACTGCCCCGATAGTCCTGGTACAGCACAGAGTTTAATGTGGATTTGGTGTCGTTCACCAATAGGCCCAGGGTGGCGCACGTGGGCAGGAGGAGCGCCACGTGATCCCGCACCTGCGACCGGGAGCTGCCCTTGACCAGACAGTTGTCCAGATAGGGGAAGATCTGGACCCCACGACGTCTGAGGTAGGCCGCCGCCACAGACATGCACTTTGTGAATACCCTGGGAGCAGGGGACAGGCCAAACGGGAGGACCGTAAACTGATAGTGCTCCTGCCCAACCGTGAAACAGAGGAAGCGCCTGTGTCTCTCGAATATATGAATGTGGAAGTACGCGTCCTGCAGATTGAAGGCGGCGTACCAGTCCCCGGGATCGAGGGAGGGGATGACGGAGGCCGGAGAGACCATGCGAAACTTGAGCTTTACCATGTACTGGTTCAGGCCTCACAGGTCCAGGATGGGCCTGAGCGCCCCTTTGGCCTTTGGGATAAGGAAATAGCAGGAGTAGTACCTCTTACGTTTGAACTCCACTGGCACCACTTCCACCGCTCCTAAGCCAAGGAGCCACCCCACCTCTGCTCCGGCAGGGCCTCGTGAGAGGGGTCCCCCCATGGGGGACGGGGCAGAGAAGAGGTAAACTGGAGGTTGCAGCCCTGCGAGACAGTGATCTCACTCTGGGAGAAAAGCACACAACTGTTGGAGAAGGGAAGCTTTATTGCGGGTGGATCCCTGGTGTGAACTTGTAGGTCGCCCCCGGACGTCCCGTCAAAACTGAGATTTCCCTGCCTGTTTGCTCTTGGAGGACCCAGGCTGGGGGCGTTTCTTATAGTCCTGTGACTTTTTATAAGGGGGCTCATATTTAAAGTGGGTGGCCTGGGTGGGAGCCTGCTGAGGCTTAAACTTGGGCCTAGCCGGAGCTGGGACATAGAGGCCAAGTGTCTTAAGAGTAGTGCGAGAATCTTTCAGGCTGTGCAACTTCACGTCTGTCTGTTCCGCAAACAGGAACGTTGAACGGGAGGCCCTGCAGGGGGGTCTGCGCCTCACTGGACAGCCCAGAGAGTGGGAGCCATGACGCCCTTCTCATGGACTCCACAGAGGCCATGGACCTTGCAGCCGTATCCACAGCATCCAACGCTGCCTGCAGGATTGCCCTGGTAGCCGCTGTACCCTCCTCCACCACAGCCTTGAACTCCTTCTTGTCGCGCTCCTGGAGGGAATCCTCCAATTTGGGTAGAGAGCCCCACAAACTGAACTCATACTGACCCAGGAGAGCCCAGTGGTTCGCCACCCTTAATTGGAAACTCGAGGACAATAAACCTCTTCCCCAAATAAGTCCAGCCTCCTTGAGTCTTTATTTTTTGGAGTAGGGGCTGGTTGGCCCTGTCTCTCCCTGTGGAGTGGGAGGGCCACCCTGCCCGGTACCGAGGCCTATAGGATGTTGAAGAGGGAGTCCGAGGGTTCCTCCACCTCCTCGGCCTGAAGGTTGAGGCTTGATGCCACCCTTTTCAATAGTTCCTGGTGGGCCTTAAGAGTCCTCCTGCCGAACAGAGGGAGGGTGAGGATGCGGGCGCAGTACCCTGCGTACCCACTGGTACCGGAGGTTCCACCACTTGGTCGCCCTCTGGGCACGGAGACAAAGATGCACACCCCACCAACTCTTTCTGGGAGGCTAGGAAAGGGAGGCCAACGGTCATTCCAAGACTCCAGCCACCGAGCGAGCCCCCACTGGGGGCTGCGTCAGGGGCCAAAGGGCCCATTGGTACCACAGTGCCGGCCAAGGAGCCTGGTGCCATTGAACCTTCTGTGGCACCGGCGGAGCAGACTATTCATCCTGACTAGCCTGTCCCATCAACTGACTACTACGAAGGGAGGTCGCGCTGTCGTACGACTTGCCACTGTCCCTTGACCTGGAGGAACGGTGGCGCCGGTAGCAGCTGCTTCATGATCAGCTCCGGCAGGCGGATCCGCGATGGCAAGGTGCCAGCGATCGACGCCCAGGACTGCAGGAGCGGTGCCGCGGTGGGGTCCTGGAGCAAAACTAAGAACGGGAACGGCATCAACGCCCCTATTGCGATGGGCTACGGTAGCCTCTCTGAGACGAGGACCTCCGGTGCCATGTGTCTCAGTCTCGACGGGGCCCGCTCCCTTCGCAAGGTCTACGGTCCCTCGAAGTGGAGCGATGCCTGGAACCCCTGTCACTCGGAACCCAGCCAAACAACCTCGTGGAGGTCGATGGGGACCGGCGTGGACTACGCATGGGATGGTCGCTAAGCGGCGAATGGCGTCGGGAACATTCCCTCGACCACGAACGGTACTGACCAGGCGGCAACTGCGGAGATCCAAGCGGTGGCTTGCTTCTGGACCAGGGTGCCAACAAGAGTTCAAGAGGAAAGCTGCAGACCAGCTGGAGCAGAGCAGTTCCGATGCACCTTCACTGGCGGCAAGAAGGAACTGAGGGTCGGGCGAGCACGCAACGCCCCTTATACCGGGCCTTCGAGGCACCACTCCAGAGGTCGCTAGGGGCGCTCCCCTACGAATACTGCTAGGGGAAAAACTTCCGGAACCGGTGCACATGGTGAGCACACACACCTATTGTGGAATACACATGAGCAATCACTCGAAGAAGGTGGTCAATTTTCACTGCTCAATGTATCAGAGTAAGTAAGAGTGTGAATTGCATTCTATTAGTTTTCCATGCATGATAGTGAAAAATATCCCCTTGGAGATTTTACTAATTAAATCATATTTTGGATATATGTACTGGCAAACATTTCAAAAACAAAACAAAACTATCATGTTACCACCATTGTATTACTTATAAATTAATTTGCCATGTCTCTCACAGCTAATCACATCACAAGCATGGGAAGCAAAAGATTAAGATGTGAAGCTGGTAATTAAGCATTAGCCATAAAGAACTCAGCTTCAGATCCCAAATGAACTTCACAGTGCTGGTGTTAAGAAAAACATCTTTACACATGGAAATTAAGACAATGGGCCCAATTCACCTTGGCATAAGCAAACACTACTTCATTAACTTCAAACAACTCATATCACTTTCACAAAGTGAACTTGGGCCATTGAAAAATAAAATGTGGGCACCCATTACGCCATTTTTGTTATTTTTCAGAGAATAACCTCACTTTAAAATATTTCTGTCATTATGAAGAAATATTAGCGTATTCAGAAATGGTGTCTGTTTCCTACTTTCTTTCAAAGTTTCCAGGCTGTGGTTTGAAGAATGATAGGCCATATGAAGTTTCCTTTGTTCCATAGGAAAACTGGAAGGTCACCTTCTCAGCACGACCAAAGAGATTAGGGAGTTTGAGCCCAAGAACCTAGGAGAAATGGAAAAAAAAAAAACATTTGCTACTATTGATTTTGCTAGAATAATTAAAAAAAATTAGCAAACAATTATATGTTGTAGAAAAATGTATTTATAGTACTAATAATGTCCGGGATTAGACATGGAAGCATTTTAAAAAGCCAATTTATTCATCACTATCTATGCTCGTCATATTTTTTTGCATTTCTCACAGCACTGACAATGAAAATTAATTACCTCAATTTTACTTTTGTTTATAGCCAGTATCACTCTCTGGTTCTTAGTACTGTAATAGATGCTTTTCATTTTTGACTGTTTAAAAATATTTGGTTCAAAATTCCAATAAAAACATCACTATATTATTTGCTTTTATAACATGTAAATTGCACGTCTAATTTGAGTTGATAACGTCCTTTGTTCTGTTTAAAAAGTCCATAAAGTTTACAGCCTATACAAACTGGCAATGTAGCAACATGAAAGATTTAAGGTATTTCTCATAATAAAATCATTTTAAAAGTTAAATTTTCATCACTAACGCATTACACTAATGCCCTCCTCTGTTGCAAAGTTAGAGTACAATATTTTGCTACATTTCAAGTATTACAGTTAACTTCACCTGCCTCCTTGTACGCTAGCTGCATCCTTTTCATGATAGTGCCACTCCTTTGGCTGCGAAAATGAAGTAGGTCTTTCTCAGCCAGAGCTATCATCACTTATGTTTCAATGAGGTGTGCTTAGGAGGGTCTCCACCCCCCCCTTTTTTTTTTAGGAGTACAAAGCTGCTGAAAGACATGATCTAGAGATCCACAGATGTACCAGATCCAGCTTGCCTTGGTCTCACAGCCGTTGGGAAAGTGTGAAGATGAGAGCCACAACACTTTAGGGATGCCAGATGTCCAGTTTTCAACCAGAACGCGTAGTCGAAAAGGGACACTGGCGGCTCCGGTCAGCACTGCAGGGCTGTTCGGTTTTGTGCGATTAGAAAGTTGCCAACCCTACCAGACTTGCAGTTTATCTTTTGTGATTAAGATTACTATCTAGAGGATTTTCCAAGTAACTATAAAATACTAATATAAAAGGATATCAGGACAAATTTCTAGTTCTATATATTTCAAACAAATTTAAGAGGAAAGAATCAACCTGAAATCTAGATAATTCTTAAGAAGACTTAAGAGTGATTTTAGTCCCACAGTCAATTTGTGTGTTTACAAGTAGAGCCCTGCGCGGATATAAATTTATATCCACGGATGCGGATATAAATTGGTATCCATGGAACTGCAGGGCTCTCCTGGGAACTGCAGCGGTGAAAGGAGCAGAACGTGGGGCCGCCGCTCCCAAGAGCGAGTACCCTGGCCCAGCAGCTCCTCTGGTGCAGCTGTACCTCCTCAGCCCCGCCCACTGTGACAGGCACCAGGCTCACTGGCAACTGTCCCTGGTTGCGCTCATGTGTTCAAGCAGCACACACGCCCCCAGACAGGAGACGCAGACAGCTCGTGGAAGGGACAGGGGCATGACTGGCAGTGGTACAGCTGTGTCAGAAGAGCTGCCGGCACAACGCGCTGGCTCCTGGGAGTGGCGGCCCCATGTTCTGTTCCTTTCACTGCTGCGGTTCTGCAGATACCGATTTACGTCCACGGATATCTGCATCTGTGGATATAAATTTGTATCCGCACAGGACTCCATTTACATGTCACATTTTCCTACTATTTAATATGTTCCTCTCCTCCACTGCTTTGTGTGAAATGCAAACAAACAGAAGGGAAGCGGACTACAAGAGGGAAAATGGAGACAAGATGGGAAATAGAGTTTTGTCAAATGCACTAGAACTGAAACAGTTTTTTTCCCCATCATTTCATTCAGCTATAACTGTGTGACTTATAACACCAGTAGGTAAATCGTTTTCAGACAAGATTATAATTTAAGTTGATATGTATCTTTAAACATACTTAATAAAAGGTGAATGTAATGCAAATATGTTCTATAATATTTGAGGCCCTGAAAAGTCCTATAGATTTCAGCCCAGAACAGTCGGGATTGGTCTTCAAAACTATAGGAATGAAATAAATGTGATTTGGTGGTTAAACACCTCATACTACTTCAAGAAAAGCCTAGTATGAACTGATCTGCCAGAGACCAAGTTACTCATATGCTTTTCAACATTAAGCACATAAAACATCTCAAACAACATTCAACACATTTGTGAATTTTATATTTACATTATATATTTGTGACTCATTTGTAAATTATAAAAAACAAATTATTGGGCTAGGGTCACTGTGTATTAGGCCCAAATTCAAAACACAGCACCTTAAGCACGTTTAAGTGTTTTCCTGGATTAGGGCCTTAGCATCCTAGATGGACTTCTGAAAATCTAGCTACAGGCATAAATTACAAGTGAAAGTGAGTTATGATCTCAGCCTAGTACCCATTTGGGCACAACAAAAATACGCTCATTAGAGGAAAACCTGTCAGATGTGCCACATACAATCATAGAATGAAAACAATGGGGATATCTGTAGGTCAGGATGAAGGTCTTTTGGCAAACCTATATTGTGGAAGTAAGTTTGTGAGGATCAGGTCTTCACATGAGCATGAAATTCATTCTCAGATTAAAAAAATTAAATAAATTACACCACAACAAATGAAATTTGTAACACTTAAAAACCAGCCATACCATACTGCCTTCATTATTGCCAACCATAGTGTTATAGCTTCCAGTTAGTCTTCTCAGTTCTGTCACTTCAAATGTTACATCTAAACCATTTGGAAGGGCATCATCTCCTAAATAAACACATACATTTATTAGTGAACACTGTACATTTAATACATTTCTTAAAAGTAATCAGTTCAATATTGCTTTATATCTGTATAAAAGGCAACTTAACTTTTGTAAAACATTCTTTTATAAATCAAAAATTGGTTGGCTCAAATCTTCATGAATGGCTAAATTATACAGAAAAATAATCTCACAAAATTAGAAGTCCTAATTAGAATCTGAGAATTTGCATATAGGAGTTTGATTCTGTCATACATTTGGCTTCTTCACCATCAGTCCTTTAGGGTTATGAACTACTTTAACATATGTTTGGTAACCTACCCTATGAAAATATAGATTTACTCAGATTTTATGTTAGAAGGAGGTAGCGCTATCAAATAGTCACTGGAAACAGTGTTCCCAATCTCCATGGGAAAGTACTATGCAATGGAAGCATTTTTTTCCTCTCTTAAAAAATAAAAATAATTTCTGGCCCAATTGTCTTAACTCAACTGCTCTAAAATGTGATGGTAGAGGGCATCTGCCTTTGCTCTAAGCAGTACGCTTTTATGGAACACAAACCTTTCGTTTTCAGTAACACAATATTTCCCAAATTAAAACAAACAGTCTCTTGACAATAGTAAGCCATTTCAACAGAAGCACTATTCTGATAAGAAGAGGAAATTCAGAGTCTTCCTACCAACACATATTGCAGCAAAAGCATGAAATGTACAACTGCATTAAAATTCTCAGATTATTCATTATTTTTATTTCTACCATATCACTAAATGTACACTTTAAAAAAAGAAAAGGACAAATAACTGAGATTTTTTTATACTTCTGAGAGATGCTAATACTGACTGACAGCACCAGGAAATGAATTCCTCTATTTAGTCACAGAACAGGTATAGCACACAAGTTTCTCCACTCTGCCTTGACTATAGGTCTCAGTACTGACCTGTAGAGGATACCACTAAGAGTGAAAGGGTAGTTCATTCTGTATGCCTATTTAATCTTTAGCCCCGTTGAAACTACAAGATTTGTTTTGATTTAAAAGTAGTGTGAAGTAGTAGTTAGAGTCAAGGATGGGAGTCAGAAGGCCAGACTGTCACAGACTTGCTGTGGAAACTACTTGATTTCTATGTGCCTCAGTTTCCTTCTCAGATAAGTAAAATACCAACCTTTATAAAGCATTTTGAGATCCTGGGATGAGAAGTGGTAAGCATGTATATGACGGGGCACATGCCCCACACTGACACATTATGGATTAATAGGGAATCTGAGAGCCCAATTAGCCCATTCTCGGGCACCTGGGGGGCCACAAGTAATTAAGGATTAGACCCAATTCGGGAGAACCAAGCGGAGCAGCACCTATAAAGGAAGGACTGCAGAGCCAATAGAAGAGGACTGAGACAGCAGAGCTGCAGTAGGGGGCTGATACCCCAGGACTGACCCTGAAGGGAGAGGGCTGCAGGGGTGATGGGGTTCCAGGCACCTGGCAGACAAGATAAGTGACACCCTGAGAAAACGCCTTAAATACAGACTTGGAAAAGCTACACGGTCAGATGAAACTCCAAGGAGAGAGGACTAGAGGGTGCAGCTCCAGAGCAGACACCTGCATGCAGGCAAAGGTAGGGAACAGCTCAGGAGATCAGGGAAGAATCATAAGAAACAGACCCTCACTTCTTATTACAAGGGCCCTGGGCTGGAACCAGAGAAGGTGAGCCTGGCATCTTCTATTACAACTTTGCAAGAGGGATGGTGTAAGTCTCTGGAAAGGGACAAGGACTACAAGCCTGCTATGTGGCCATTAGGATTTTGGGTTTTCATTTGGACTTATTTTCTTTTGGTTATCCTGGAAGGGGACTGTATTGAAAGGTGACCTGGTTGGAGAGCTTGGACATGATGCTGACCGCAAGAGAACTAAAATGGTGATCAACTGTGGTTGCTAGAAGCGAGGGACCCTTTCAACATTCCAAACTAATTTCAGGCGTTGCTACCGATTGAGGGCAACCACTTACAATGTGAAAAAAACTATTATATGGACACTTGTCCATTAACACCATCACAACTATACCATTTCATTTACGCCACCCAGCTATCTGACTGTATGAATCTAGTTATTAGAGATGGTTATAATCCTAACCTTTCACCTCCAGTCCTACACTTTCATCCTACCATCTATCTAGTTTGGGCCAGAAGTTAGTTTAGTGACAATAAGAACAGGAGTACTTGTGGCACCTTAGAGACGAACAAATTAGGTGCCACAAGTACTCCTGTTCTTTTTGCGGATACAGACTAACACGGCTGCTACTCTGAAACTTGTCATTTAGTGACAATACTACTTCTTATATTGCATTTTCAAAATATATAGAAATACTCAGTATTCTTAAACAACTTTATTTTACCTTTAGTTCTTTCATATGGATGAGAACACCCTGCATTAAAACACAAACCCTTCAACTAAAGGTTGAAAACTGAAGTCTAGCTTTAAAAGATTATACAAAGACACAACTGTGTCATTGGATTTATCCTATTTGCTGTTAGTGTTGGGTTGGCAAATAGCTATAGCTTTCCTGAAGTTTCAGGCATATAACAATTTTGAAGGGGTAACAGAGGGAAGTTTCAAAGTTAACACCCCCTTTGTGATTGATGGTGGTAGTCCACACATCTCTAGGATGAATACTAGACCCTGACTCTGTAACTATGGCCCTACCAAATTCACAGTCCATTTTGGTCAATTTCACGTTCATAGGATTTTTAAAAAATCATAAATTTCATGATTTCAGATATTTAAATCTCAAGTTTCACAGTGTTGTAACTGTAGGGGTCCTGATCCAAAAAGGAAGGGTTTTTTTGGGGGGGGTGGGGGGGTGTGTCTCAAGTTTATTGTAGGGGGTGTTGCGATACTACTATCCTTATTTCTGTGCTGATGCTGGTGGCAGCGTTGCTGTCGGAGCTGGGCAGCCAGAGAGCAGCAGCTGCTGGCTGGGAGACCAGATTTCACGGTCTGTGACACGTTTTTAATGAATTTGGTAGGGCCCTATCTATAACCATGTACTTGCAAAACTAATGTGTATCCCATGCAGGTAGGCTATGTACACCCCATCTGTGCACCAAGGCTCTTAGCACCATGCGAGCTCCCAGCATGCTGCTATGTAACAGATTTGGAAATGTGGATCCAGATAGAAATGGATTCATTTAGCACATTACGTGTGTGTGGCAGTGCAAGCTACTGCTTAAGTGTAACTTGGGGACAAATGTAGAAGAGAAAGATTCCTTCCTACCACAGAGGCAAGGATTCTGGCCTTTGGCAGTTCACATCTCTCTCATGTAAAGCTGTCTGCAATCTAAGGTAGGCACCTCTGCATCTGTCATATTTGGTAAGTTGTCTTAGTTTACCCTAAGGCTTGGAAACTTTAAAAATAAGCCTAACTACTACAACATCGGATGGTAAGTGGGAGGCTCACCATGGAAAGCTGTCTCCTCCCCAATAGCAAGTGTTTTTGTCAAACTGTTTCATAGTTTGAAACTGGATAAAACAATAGTGTCCTTCAAATTAGAAAAGTCATTAGCATACAGACTTTCAAGGAGCTAGATGGTGTATACAAATACAAAAAAGGCTAAATTATGGATTTATGATACCTTATCAGAACTATGAATGAAAGTTAGCTTTGAAAGAGCAAAGTAAAACATTGATTTCAAAGAGATTAACTTGTATGTACAGTTCTGTAGATCAGATACAAGCTATAAAACAGAAGATGTTGACACATGGTCATTTAAAGATTTTTTTTTTCCCATGGTCATGTTAACACATTTGATCAATTCAAAATAAAAGTTGAAATTAAAATGACATAATACAACTCTTTACTGGACATTCTGAAGTGATGTTAAGGAGAGTAACTGAAAACAATGCAAAACTGATACTGTATCAAACAAGTCAGTCAGACAGCATGCATATTTACAAAAAAAAAATATGGTAAAAAAAAATGTTACGGTTGCAAAATCATGCTCTCGACAGTTAAGAAATTGCCTGTGCAATCTTAATTCAGCCCCCCCTTCTGCATATGAATTATGATACTGCCTTTAATTACATGATCACATACTATATTTTTCCAGAGAACCCCTGCCTTCTTCAATGAAAAAGTAGTTGCTCATTATTTCTTATTAGTACTCTCGTTCAATGTGTGGACATAAACACACCAAAACCTGCACTAAATACAAAATTATTAATTTTCTCGTAGGCATTTCTATGGTGATCTCACTATATCAGAATATTTCAAGCATGAATATATTCATCTTCACAATCTGTCCATGACATTAAGTGGTACTAATATCTTCATTATCTGGAGAACTGCGGTACAGAGATAAAGGACAAAACTGTCAAGCGTTCACTAATTTTGGATGCCCTACTTGAGAAATCTAGGGCCTGATTTTTCAGAGTACAGCCCTTTATATGTTCAAATCACTGTTCCACCCATTTCAGCTGCAGTTCTGAACACTTTGGCAAATCTGGCCCCAGGTGTTTCACAATAGGCAGTCAGAAAATGAGGAACACATAATTAATGATCACCTGTGAAGATCCTGGTTTAAGTGCTTTGCCTGGCATTTTACAGGAACTCTGGGGCACACGGAGGAATAGAATCCAATTCTTACCTTGACATGTATCAATCAGAACTTCCACCTGCCTAAAAATTCCTAGACGGAGCAACTTTTCACGAGCTTCATGTGATTTTCTCATTACCTATAGAATGAGAGAAGAAATTTGGATTGCACCTTACCAAGGAATCACTGGTACAATGGCTAAATAGCACAAGGAGATTCACACGTCATTCATAGATTTTGAAGGGCTTCTATATACATTACAACATAAATCGATTCAGGATCTACTTCAATACCCAGATGCAAGAAGATAAGTTAAACAGAGCATCCACCTCAATTTGCCGGTTTTGTTAACTTGCAGCTTTATAATACTGAAACATCCTTGCATATCAATTTTCTTTAAAACATTTTTAAAAAAGGAAAAAACCCTTCTGAACCATATCAGAGTTGACAAACTAAGATCTTAATGTCTCATTTGGATTCCTTATGTTTATCAACTGACTATACATTAACAAACTCAAAAGTGTAGATAAAAATCTTTCATGTGTTAATTATTGAATTGAGTACTTACAGAAGGAGCTAGCTATAAAGAACAAATAAGGGCTTTTCTACAAAAGGAAACTGATCAGCAGGACTGTTATATACAATGTTGTAGCAGTGTCGGTACCAGGAAATTAGAGACACCAGGTGGGTGATGTAATATCTTTTATTGGACTAATTCTCTTGGTGACTGAGACAAGCTTTCGAGCTTACAGGACCTGAAGAAAAGCTCTGTGTACACTCGAAAGCTTGCCTCTTTCACCAACAGAAGCTGGTACAAAAAAAGGAATTACCTCAGCAGAACTCTAGCAATATAAAGGCGGGCAGCAGCAATGAAAGCTTCCCCACATTGTCCTGCCAACCTTATTCTAGACAGACGTCTACTCAAGAGTGAGAGAATATCCATACGGATTCAGACTTCAATCCCAGATGACAATGCCACAAAGGGGTTACTCTGATAGCTGATGTCTTTTCTTTTTAAAGAACTGAATACAACTACATAACATAAGTACATAATAAAGTGTGATTCCACTCTGAAAAGGGACTGAAAAAACATCATGGTGTTCTGTGTATGGCAGGGGTGGGCAAACTATGGCCCGCAGGCCAAATCCAGCCCGCCAGCAGCTTTAAGCTGGCCCTTGAGGTTCCACTGGGGAGCAGGCTCTGGGGTTTGCCTCGCTCCAGCTGGGGAGCAAGGTTGTTGGCCGCTCCACGCGGCTCCTGGAAGCAGCGGCATGGCCCCCTCCGGCTCCTATGTGCTCCAATGGCCCCCTCCAGTGCTCCAACAGAGAAGGGACATGGCTGCTGCTTCCAGGAGCCACCTGAGGTAGCCTGCCCCCCCCGAGCCTCTCCCCACGCCCCAAACCCCCACCCCAGCCCTGATCCCCCTCCCGCCCTCCAAACCCCATAGTCCCAGCCCAGAGCACCCTCCAATACCCCAAACTCCTCATCCCCAGAGCCCTCCCCCCGCACCTCACCCCCCTGCTCCAGCCCAGAGCCCCCTCCTGCACCTTGAACTCCTCATTTCTGGTCCCACCCCAGAGCCCACACCCCCTCCTGCACCCCAACCCCAATTTTGTGAGCATTCATGGCCCACCATACAATTTCTATTCCCAGATGTAGCCCTTGGGCCAAAAAGTTTGCCCACCCCTGGTGTATGGTATCATCTAAATTTATAAGAAAACAAAATAATTTTTCAATCAGTTCTTCAATTTAACCTGGTCTAAAAGTCAAACTGGGTTTTTCTTTCTTGGGAATCATCAGTGGTAGCAAAGACATTGCAGACTAGTACAGACTAGTAGCACAAGTGACAAGAAGCTGGGCTGATGGGATACTCCTAACTATCGCCTATTTTTTTTTTTAAACTACTTTTGGCTTGTAGGTTTACTCATCTAATTAGTACCTGTAAGTGCTTGGTAAATTTTTCAAGTCTGGAGTGTTTTGCAGAGCAGATGCAACTCACTACAATACTTACATCAATGAGGTTTTTAGCCTTGAAAAGGTCACCAATTTCGTACATGATAATGTCATCTTTAGTCCTTCCAAGTCCATCAAAGTGTACATGTTGGACCACCACCTAAACATAAGATGACTATTAACAACACAAAATTAAAACCACCTAGACACAAATAATACTGTAGTCTGACTGAAGGTACAAGAATATAGGATTCACTTGTGAATTAGTATAAATTTATAATATCAGGGAGCAATACAATCATCAATCCTGGATTGTAGTTAATTATTTCCATTAACAAGAATTATGTTGAAAAACAGGTTTCCTAACTCAAAATCAAGAACTAATTACTGGAAAAGACACTAAGAGTCCATAGCTACTAGGATTTTCCTCACAGATCTTTATGCACAAGTCAGTCATTGGCTAAAACTATATGAACTTGAACACAAGTCCTAAACATATAGTTCTCTGTGTATTTCCTTCACCATTTACACATAAGCAGAGTTTAACTATACAGTCAAAAATAAGTCTCAGATACTGGAGTAAATATTAAACATTCCATCACCATCTGAACATTATAAACTAAAACACATAGCAAGGTCTACAATACTACAAAATACTAAATGATTTTTTTTAAACTCAAATTCTTGTTTGTCCATATAAACTGTAGCTAGTTTATTTAATGCACTATATTGATTAAATCTGCCTTATTTTCTCCAACCTTTTCAGTACACATAACTTTGGGACATATTACTCACTGCCAAAAAAACCAAAACCAAAACAAAAACAAAAACCCAACCCCCAAAACAAAAACAACCTCCCAAATAACCTCCTTTTTCTAATAAAATAGAAGACAGTTGCAACCTGCACTAGCAACGCGACAATAATAAATTGGTGTGCACATGTAATAGAATTAAAACTTTTTTTTATTAAGGAAAGAGACTTCATTACCAAGCTTCCAGTGGGAGTGACTGTGAACAAAGTCAAGAAAAGGAAACATCTTTAAAAATTAGAGCATTATGAGATGTCTCTTCTTTGCTGTATTGTTAAACATATTAAATGTATTTAACAACATCTTTTGTAGGAAAAACAGGGCTGATAAAAAATGATTATCTTTTTATTTTAATTGGATTTTATTTAAATTGAACAGGCTTTTTTTAAATAAACCTATTTAAAATTAAGTATGAAACTGACAAGCTACATTAAGGCTAGCCTTGGCAGAATTTGATTTTTTTAAAATAATTTCAATGGATAGTATCTTGCTTATTTTTAAGTTTTTAAAATATTTTTGTCAATTTAAATGCTTATGGTTGCAGGAAATTATGGAGGGCAAGACAATTATTTAATGACAGTAGATGCTGAGATTCTAAAAAGTTAAAGTTTTAGAACTGTTCAAACACAAATTGTCAACATCACATCGATATATACAAAGTAAATATCCTTAAATCAAACTCTATTAAGTTCCCAAGCAACATTTTTCTTACTATGCCTACCTGCACATTTATCATCACAGATGGAAATATTTCTTGTTGGATTGTGTGTGTATGGTGAAATCGATGTTCATCAACATTTGCCAATAAAAATCTAACACCTCCAAACCTTGTTAACGCCTTAAATTAAACAGTAGATTTGCTTGCTAAGTTTTAAAGAAAGTCAGACACTGAACTGCTGGATGTCACTGGCTAAGCACCTGGAACCAGAGTTTATTGATGTGCTGAATCAACTTTTGACCACAGTAGCCTCTACTGCATGTGGAGAGAATATTTTTTTCATTTCAGTTTATTCAACTAGTTTAGTTGAACAACTAGTTCATTCAAAGATAAGAAACCAACTGGGAGCTGAAAAAGAAGGAAAGCTTGTTTTCCTCATCCAATCTATGAATAAAGCTAGGTGTGAGAGGATGAAATCTGCTAGTTCCAAAATCTTGAAGAACATGGTTGCCAGAAACAATTAGTTCAATTCACTAACTACAGATAATTAAGGCTATGATTTAGTCACAGAGATCACGGAAGTCACGGATTCCATGACTTCAGCCTGCAGGGCTCAGGAGCTGCAGGGTCCCCTGCTGCCCGCAGGGGGAGGGAACTGCAGGGTACCCCTGCCGCCTCTGGAGGCCCCCAGAGTTCCAAGGAACCCCTGAGTTCCTGGCTGAGGCAGCAGCCCTGAAGATGCAGACAGTGGGGGAACCACCAACCTCCGGGCCACAGCTGGGGAACCCCCACAGCTCCCGGCTACAGCAGGCAGCCCCCCCAGACAGCAGGGGCACCCTGCAGCTCCTGGCCCCTGTGGGCGGACCCCCAGAGCTGCAGGTGGCAAGGGTACCCTGCAGCCCCCCACTGCTTCCAGCCATGGGCGGTGGGGGACCATGGGGCTCCAACACACAACCCACAGTAGGCGGTGTGGGGACCCTTGCTGTAGGCGGTGTGGGGACCTGCAGATCCCCATTTTGTCACACATATTTTTAGTAAAAGTCACGGACAGGTCATGGCTTCTGTGAATTTTTCTTTATTGCCTGTGACCTGTCCCTGACTTTTACTGGAAATATCCATGACAAAATCTTAGCCTTACAGATAATATTTTGTTTAATATAGGAGTTTTAAATGTAAAATATGTTTTGCTAAACTTTGATAAATTTCTTATGTAACAAGCACTTTTATTTAAAAAAAAAATCTGTTTGTGCATTTAATTGAATTTCCATCTAAATAGAGCTTGACACAAATCACAAGTAAAAAATTAACCATCTAGTAAATAAGAAATGCATAATTCAACATTTTAACAATATAATATAAAAGTTAAGAATCTGAATAAATGTAGGTTAAGTTATATAATTGTTTAAATAAATGTGTACAGACAGTGCAGCCTCCTGGTTAGCAAAAAGCAGCACCAAATTCAGCATGAAAGCTATATTTAGTTGCAATTCAGCATGTTTTAATACTTAACCATTAGGAATCAACTTTTTATTAGGAAAAGAACAAAAAAGTACAAATGCAGAACATGATTAAAATCTATTATTTAAATCACTTTAATCACTGTTTGCCTATTTAAATCACTCGTTCATAAGCCTAATTTTTTTTAGTAAAAACGGGAAGCACCAGAGAAGGGGGTCGGCTTATGAACAGGTATAGAGAGGGGAGAGGTGGGACACAGCCCCTCCCCCAACAGAGGGAGCAAGGAGAGGCAGCACAGCCAGCAGAGACAAAAGGGAAGAGGCGGGGCCAAAGTCTCTCCGCTTCTGGCCACGCTGCTCTTCCTGCAGCCTCTGAAGCAGCTGCAGCTCTGGGACTGGCAGGCTGCAGCTGTGCCGATTGGCCCCATCCCCCAGAGCAGGCTGTGGCCACGCTGCCCGGCCCGCCGGAGTACACTTCGGCCATGACACCCGGCCCAGCCCGCTGGAACATGCTGAGGCCACGCCGACCGGTCTGGCCCGCCAGAGTAGGCTGCGGCCGCACCGCCCAGCCTGCCGGAGCAGCTCCAGCCAGGCCAGAGACATCCACCCCTGGCCCTCCCCAGATAAGGTGGGAAGGGATAGGATGGGGAGAGTGTGGGGGACCTGGGCTAGGGGTGGGGTCATGTGGAGGGTGGTCACTCCCTTGACCCCCAGCTTCTCTCCTCTCCCCCCCCCCCCCCCAAAAAAACGTTTCCCCACCAGTTGCTGTCCCGGCCCATCAGGGTAAGCAGTTGGCACGCCGGGACACTTTGTTTACTTAGGTTTACCTCCGTGCCTGCAGACGCTTGAGGTAAACAAACCATCTCGGCCCACCATGATGGCCCGGGAGCCAAACTTTGCTGACCCCTGAATTATAGGGTCGGCTTATGAATGGGTCATGAAAAATTTCCATTTTTTACTTATCCATCTTGGGGGGGGGGAGGGGTGGTCAGCTTATAAATGAACCGGCTTATGATCGAGTATATACAGTAATAACAAAGGAAGCCAGACATTACTGGATTCATTCTCTTCTCTTATATCTCAAATACTGGTTTGGGATATTCCCTACAAATAAAAGATTTAAATAAAAACAAAAACAAAAAACACATTCACACCCATTGATTAGGAACTCACATCTTTGTTTTCAAGGACTTCCTGCTTGGCTTCAGGTTCAACTTCAACTAGTTCAGGTTCATCTCCTAAAGCACCAAAGTCAGACCCACTCACTGGAAGAGGCTCCAGACTCTGAATAAAATATATACACAAAATAATCTGTATTTTCTATTTAATAAATTAAACATTTTGTACCACATCTAAGAGTTTTTTTCTTGTGAGGAAAATTCTCAACATTCTGCCCATCATATTATAAGGAATGACAATACACCTCTACCTCGATATAACGCTGTCCTCCGGAGCCAAAATATCTTACCACATTATAGGTGAAACCGCATTATATCGAACTTGCTTTGATCCGCCGGAGTGCGCAGCCCTGCCCCCCCAGAGCACCGCTTTACTGTATTATATCAGAATTCGTGTTATATCGGGTCACGTTATATTGGGATAGAGGTGTACCATAAATAGAAGAGAGAAAATACTGGGCATCACATTTATGTATTTGTACAGTATATATTTGCTGAAAGTTTTACTATAGATTGAATAATTTCCATGTTGAGAGTGTTTTCTTTAGTAAGATACGATATACAGTAAGTTATGTCTGCTTAGAAAGTACAGTATGCTTCTTTATCTCTACACGGTTTTGCAGGAGAACAAGTTCCTTTCCTTTGTAAAATTTCAAATATTTAACTTTTCTGATATTATTTACCAGCCCTTCAAAAATACTTGTATAATTCAATTTTTAATAGGCATCTACACTTCAGTCAGTTGTCTTATTTTTAAGGCATACTTTCACCATGTGAAGTGATAAGCAAAATGAAAGATATCAGAACATTTGGTTTAGGTGCCAAATGTCCAGAGAAACACAGGTTTTTCAGCATGTTACTTTGTTGTGTGGCTTAAATCTTTTTAGATTTGCGAACACAAGGTTTTCTTCCTATCACCAGTCCTCCGAACATCATTCTAAGAACATGACTCACCAATGTTGGAGTCTGCTTTTAAGATGAAAAGGTAAGTCAGTTCATTCAGTTTTCCAACTAAAAATGGGTTTGTTTGCTATAACTTACAGCATTATGAAATAAGAACAATAAAAACTTCACAAAGTCATGGAGTACCCTCTTACACTACTGCTGCTATCAGACTTCAGCAACAATCTCTATGGCAAGGTCACCAGCAGAGTATACACTGCATCGCTTCAGGGAGAAGCTATTCTTTTGCAACACAGTAAATGCTATACTGCATCAGACCCAAGGTCCAACTAGTTCAGTATCCTGTCTCTAACAACAACCAGTACCAGTTGAGTCAGAGGGAGGTTTCAGAAGACTGAAGTAGGGAGATGTGGGATAATCTGCCCCCACCTTAGGTCTTATTCTGATCTCTACCAGAGATTTGCTTAAATCTTAATACCCCCTTCAAAAATTGTATAATTAATTATGACAACTCTGGATATTCTTGATATCCATATAAATGTCCAATCATTTTTAGAATCTTACTAAGTTCTTAGTCTCAGTAACTTCCTGTAACAATAAATTCCACTGCCTAATTACATATTGTGTGAAAAGACATGCCTTTATCAATTTAAAATTTATCATATTTTCATTTCACTGATTATTACGTTGGGGTTCTGGAACCAGAATGAAAAATACGAGCTAAGGCAACATATGCTGAAATTATACTATTCTATGACTTATGCAATATGTAAGCCGACGGCTCTGTTTTTGTGCATATTAGGTAACTTGAATCTAGGTATGGTACCTTAACTCCGAGTTTCTTGACTTAGAATCATAGAACTGAAGGGGGCCTCGAGAGGTCATTGCACTCATGGCAGGACTAAGTATTATCTAGACCACCCCGACAGGTGTTTGTCCAACCTGTTCTTAAAAATCTCTAAGGACAGCGATTCCACAACCTCCTAAGCAATTTATTCCAGTGCTTAACCACCCCGACAGTTAGGACATTTTTCCTAATGTCAAACCTATGTGGAAGTAGCGAAAGAACTGACAGGGATGTGAAGGGGATTTTCTCCGACACCTAAATCTCTCTTGCTGCAATTTAAGCCCACTGCCTCTTGTCCTATCCTCAGAGGTTAAGAAGAACCATTTTTCTCCCTCCTCCTAGTAACAACCTTTTATGTACTTGAAATCTTATGTCCCCTCTCAATCTTCTCTTTTCCAGACTAAACAAACCCAATTTTTTAAATCTTCCCTCATAGGTCATGTTTTCTAGACCTTTAATAATTTTTGTTGCTCTTCTCTGGACGTTCTCCAATTTGTCCATATCTTTCCTGAAATGTGGCGCCCAGAACAGGACACAATACTCCAGTTGAGGCCTAATCAGCATGGACTACAGCGGAAGAATTACTTCTCATGTCTTGCTTACAACACTCCTGCTAATAGATCCCAAAATAATGTTCACTTTTTTTGTAACGGTGTCATACTGGTGACTCATATTTAGCTTATGGTCCACTATGACCCCCAGATTCCTTTCTGTAGTACTACTTCCTAGATAGTCATTTCCCATTTTGTAGGTGCGCAATTGATTGTTCCTTCCTAAATGGAGTACACTGCTACCTCAATATAATGTGACCTAATATAACACGAATTTGGATATAACGCGGTAAAGCAGTGCTCCGGGGGGGGCAGGGCTGCGCACTCCGGTGGATCAAAGCAAGTTCAATATAACGCCATTTCACCTAAAACGCGGTAAGATTTTTTTGGCTCCTGAGGACAGTGTTATATCCAGGTAGAGGTGTACTTTGCATTAGTCCTCCTTGAATTTCATCCTATTTACTTCAGACCATTTCTCCAGATCATTT
Source organism: Chrysemys picta bellii (assembly GCF_011386835.1). Lineage (NCBI taxonomy): Eukaryota > Metazoa > Chordata > Testudines > Emydidae > Chrysemys > Chrysemys picta. The sequence continues at coordinate 124,910,154 of NC_088791.1, read as the reverse complement.
TGAATTTTAATCCTATTCTCCAAAGCACTTGCAACCCCTCCCAGCTTGGTATCGTCTGCAAACTTTACAAGTGTACTCTCTATGCCATTATCTAATATATTATCTAAAACTTCCAAATGTTATTCAGAAAAGCCAAATATTTTAATGACTTTTATAGTTTTGGGGACACCAGTGCAAATATATGAGACTGCCATGGGGGAGGCGGGAACCACTTTGCATAAAAGCCGCAGCCCCCATCCCCATTCTTCTATGATCTCGGTCCTTCAGATTTATTAATTATTATTATTATTATGTCACCAGTTCCCAGTTTTAGATTACAGAAAGACAGGTGGTCCTTTGAAAACAGCCAAAAGGTGTGCGACAGCAGACCCTAATCACAGGCACTTCAGAGAAGGAAGAAAGGACCTGGACAGAGAGTTAAACTCTTCCTGAGGAAATCAGTGTGGAGAGCAAAGCCAAACCCTGGGCGGGGGCGCTCACCATATGAGTCCCTCCCTCCTCCTAGCACAGCCAAATGTCAGCAGTTCTGCAAAAGGGCCTGCCATCCAGAGCTAGTGCATCTGACACCCCCCGCCCCACGGGCCTACATCCCACCTGCAGACCCTCATGGAGCGTATGTGAAATATTTCAGGTTAACTCGCCTGCTGCGCAGTTTGCCTTCCCCCGGCAGCAGTGTATTATTGCCTAGGCCAACAAATTCGCAGGGGGGGGGGGGGGGCAAATTTATAATAGCAGCATTTTTGTAATTGCGGCATCAGTAACGCTGCAATTCTACCAATCATCGCGCGTATTGAAGCCATCAATGATGGTGCAATGCCATTTTGGAAACATACTCGCGAGAATCCTAAACTGCACCGGACCCCCGCTTAAAGACGGGGTTTTGGATCCACGCGCAGTCCCACGCTATAAGCAAAATTGCGCTATACGGACAGGCGTTCAAGTGAAGGTCCACTGTACTTGTAATTTTATTTATAATAAAACTTGTAAATGTTCAATTACTTTAATGATATTTAGATTCATTTTAGTTCAAACGAATTTGTAAAAAAACTAAAACACGTTTATAGGGGGCCTGGGACGGCAAAGTCATTAAACCGCCACTGCCCACCGGGCAGTGACTCCACGCCGGGCAGGGGTCCCTGCTGCTGCTGCAGCCGGTCATTGACACGCGGGGAACGGAGAACCCTGCCGCCCCGGGCACACGCTCACAGGGAACCGCCCCAGGCCCGTTGTTAGAGGCGAGGCGAGGCGAGGCGGGGCGGCGCAGCCTCCCCCTCCCGGGATAAAGCCACAGCCCGCGGGGAAGGGGTTGGGAGGCCCCCGGGGACCAAGGCTCCCCCCGCTACTCAGAGGCCCCCGGCCAGGCCGGGCCCGGCCCCGCTCCCGAAGGTCGCGCCAGCGGGCGCGGCTCCTCCTCTGCCCCGGGGCCCTACGCGCCAGCTGGGCCGGCAGGGATCTCACCCGCGCGTGCACCGTCCCCATGGCCGCGCCGCCGCCGCCGAGCGGGGAGAGCAGCGATCCCACAGCGAGGGCAGCGCGCGGCGGTCAGCACCGGGCCCACAGCAAAGACCGCGGCACGGAAGCAGCCATGACACCCGGGAGCTCCGCCCCCACCGGCTCTTATTGGCCAGCAGAGCTGAAAGGGGCGGAGCAAGCAGTGAAGTTCCCGGATGGGGTGGGAGCTAGGAAGCCCCGCCCCACGAAGGGAGGGGGGAGGCAAGCGAGAGGGGAGGATCAGGATGGGCCAAGTGGCAGGCCCGGGTGGAGGGCTGTTCCCCCGCTTCCCTAAAGCCGCAGCTGCGGCAGGAGGCTAAGTTACTGTGGAAGTTGGTGGCCTGGGCTTGGCAGAATTTAAAACTGGTCAATTAAAACATGGCGCACCACCAGCAAGGCAGGGCAAGGGCTGCAGCGTGCAGAAAAGGTGAGGTGGTGGCTAGAGCATTTCAACCGAGGGAGGCAGAAGATAACTTTCAGATTTCAGAGTAGCAGCTGTGTTAGTCTGTATCTGCAAAAAGAACAGGAGTACTTGTGGCCCCTTAGAGACTAACAAATTTATTTGAGCATAAGCTTTTGTGGGTTTGCTGTCAGTAACACCGGGCTGCAAGGGTGGTGTCTGTTTGCAAGTGACTGCTAGGTGGGGGGAGGAGTCTGGTCTTAGCTAACCTCATCCCCTGCTCCTCCACCTTGCAAGACACAAGCAGCATAGTAGAGAGCCTTGCACTAGTTGATGTGAAAAACAGACTTCAGTAGCAGAGGAACATAATGCCAAAACCAGTAGCCGCACTGGCCCTCACACACATTCAGTCTCGCTGCATCATAGAGGTGCTGCCTTGTGCCAGTAAAATGTAAAAAGGCTTTTAGGCAGGGCCGGATTAACCTTTTGTGGGCCTGGCCCCAAACATATTTGTGGGCCCCCATGGAGGCAATGGAACATGGCGTGGTGAGGTCAGTCCCCAGAGCGAGGGGGAGCAGAGGCAGAGGTGAGCTGGGGTGGGGCAGGGAGCTGCGCATGGGTGCAAAGCACCCATCGCTTTTTCCCCGTGGGTGCTCCAGCCCCAGAGCACCCAAGGAGTCGGCGCCTCTGCCCCCAAGCCCCACCTCCTGGCCGCACGCACCAGCCCTGCTGGGAGGTGACTGTCTGCCGGGCTGAGCTGGCAGCGCAGCCAAGGCCAGTCCCAGGGCCGGGAATTGCTCTGGCCTCTTGGGAATGGCGCGATCAGCCAGGCCAGGACCTGCTAGGGTTACCATATTTTGTGCCTCCCAAAGGAGGACACTCCACGGGCCCCGGCCCCTCCCCCAGCCCCTCCCCAACTCCGCCCCCTCCCCAAAGTCTCCGCCCCCTCCCCTGCTTCCCGCGAACATTTGAGTCGCGGGAAGCCTGAAGCAGGTAAGAGGGAGTGTGGGGGGGAGGAGGCGCGGCCCAGGCCGGCCCGGGCCCGGGCCCGGGCCCGGCCCCTGGCCGAGCACCCCCGTCCCCCGGCACTGCCGGCCCGTCCCCCGAGCCGCCGGCCCGGCCCCCGAGCCCCCGCACGGCCGGCCCAGCATGTCCCGATTTTCCCGGACATGTCCGGCTTTGGGGGCTTTCCCCCCGGACGGGGATTTGGAGCCCAAAAAGCCGGACATGTCCGGGAAAATCCGGACGTATGGTAACCCTAGGACCTGCCCCGGCCAGGATCCCTCAAGATGCACTTCTCTGGAGGGGCCCAGCCAAGCCCTCCGCACTCTCTCCCCCTCCACCTGGTTGAGACTGGCCAGGCTTCTGCACCAGTCCCAAGTGGCTCAGCTCCGGGGAGACAGGTGGGGCCCCTCAAGTGGTGAGAAGCAGAGAGTGCCAAGAGCCAGAGGTGCACTGGGGTCCGGCCAGGGGTCTGAAAGGAGCAGGGGGTGGGGCCAGAGAGAGGAGAGGAGCCTTTGGCCAGCCAGCAGTTAGGCTGAGAGGAGCAAATGGTGGGTGGGGGGAGCCAGTGGGGTCTCAGGGTGCAGTGCAAGCGGAGCAGGCCGGGGCCCTTTCTGAGCATGGGCCCAGCTCCATGGAGCCACACTCAGCCTTGCCATGTGAAAGGGGTCACCAATACAAAAATTCAAAAATCAGTATGCTAGATGCTGTACAAACATGTAACAAAAAGTTTACAGGCCACATATAAGGCAACTAAGTTGATATACGGAAGAAGGAAGCACAAGGCCTGGTTCTCCACTTAAGATTTATGGCAGCAGGGTGGTGTAAAAAACCCCAGTGTAGAACACAGCTATGCCATCAGAAGCATGTTTCTGGTGATGTCGTTCGTGGAAGAGAGCTCTGTGTAAACTCCAAGTTGTCTCTCACCAGCAGAATTTGGTCTAATAAAATAATATTACTTCACCCACTTCCGCTCTCTTGTTCCTATTCTGGCAAAAATAAATAAATAAATAAATGTTGGTGGATGGCTGCATCTCTACTAGGAGGCTATGCGGGCATAGGCTCTGTAGTATAGAAATAGCCCAAAGCATGGGTCAACACTGGTCCTTATGGAAGGCAGGGGGTTTGGCTCTGGAGGCTGTGGGTCAGAGCTCTCTTTTCAGTTCAAAATAAAAAACACATTCTTCATTTAGTTTTCCTCTCCCGAGATAAATAAATACCCTAGAGAATCAATGTTTATATACAACTTCCTTGTGTGTCTTATTCTGAGTGTTCTTGTATTTATCAAAGTAACCATCTTACCCTTATGCAATTCTCCTGCCAAGACTGTAAGAAAGCATTTCACTCCCTCCTCCTCCTCCCTCTCCCCCAAACCCCAATCCATTAATTGATCACTTTGTTAGCTTGGCATATTTAAGTGCTTTTTGAAAGTGAATTCAAAACATGGAGTGTCTCAGCCTTGTAAACTGATGGATAAGATATCTCTCAAATAACAATACATTCAAATAGGAAGGAGAAAGGTACCCAGTCGTGTTCATGAACCTTTATCACAATGGTGTCCAAAGTATAGCCCCAATGCTGTACTTGTGGGGCCTGCCTTACATGTTCTGATTCAGAAGCTAAGGTATCATTAGAAAAAAAAAAAGTTTCTAGCCTGCACTGATGCAGAGATAATGTGAACAGACTATGAGTAATTCAGTGTCATCTGTCCAAGTCTTAAGGCAGTTTGAACCAAGACTCAGCTGTGAACACCTTGCCCCCTCTGACAGGGTGCCAGCTCTAAAGTCAAATGAGGATTCTTCAGAGTCAACCTTATCTATTTAAGCACTGATCATTTTAACGGAGGGACAGAGAGGAAGCAACAGACACTGGGTTGAGAACTGCAAGTTTCAGGACAGGAAATGCAGAGGAAAGAAGAGAGAGACTAGGAAGAAGAAAAAAATAGGATGGAGAAAAAAGAGCAACAAAGGGTTTGAAAAGCACTAGGGTAATTTAAAAATATTAAAATGCAAAGTTACAAACATCACATGTGGCACTTTAGTTGGTAGTCTCAGCAGAGAAGCCTAAGACAGTGTATGAAGCAAGGCTAATTAATGCACTAATTTCCTTGAAAGCAAATAGATCCTTTAGCTCCGACAGGAAGCATATAGAGAGGCTACTGGTAGGAAGCTTGCACAGTTGATACCCTTGCTGTATCTGTTACAAAGCTAAAAAATGGAGTCAAGTTTTGTTATTCCAACATTCTTCACTACCACAAATTCCACTTACAAATTAAAAACCAATTTATGATTTATTTATTTTTAAAAAGGATGATGAAGCTTACAGAGGTGTAAAAGTGCATGTAGTGATAGGAAAATCAGTCCAATACATGATTAGCAAAACAGCATTTCAGAGATCTCAACAACAGAGAGTTATAAGAAATGAAAAAGACTATAGCAAAGGAACAGCAAGGATTTTAAAAATTATCTTAGAAAACTTACAGTATCAACCCTAGTAAAGTGCATCTTCCTGTAATGTGTGAAACAAGCCTGCTTATTAGCCACTTTGCCTTATCGTGATTGCAAAAAATGAAGCGGTCTACAATACTTGATACAATTGTGTAGTTAACCATACTTTCCAAGAATATCAGTAGATTTCCATGTATTTCCTTGCTATTTTGAAGATTCCACTATGATTTTGAACAGAAAAATTGTAAAAAAAAATTAAATGGCAGCAAAGGGTGGGGGGGGGAAGAGAATTGTGTTACAGGAAACGCAGGCCACAATCCTGCAAAGGACTTGTGAATGTATATTAGTCCCATTGAAGGCAATGGGGCTTCTTATAGATGTAAAATTAAGTATGTTTGTAAGTCAGTAGAGTTGTGGCCTAAATATTATCTCATAAGGAGGACATTAAAATAATTTACCAAAACAGTATTTTCTAAAACATGGCAAGAAAAAAAAAAAAGCCTCCATAACATCAATTTACCATTACAAGTGAGATTATATAGAACCACAGCTTGTGTTTTATTTTTTTTTAAATAAAAATTAGTGGTTATACCAATATTTTTCTTTTAACAAGTCACCATGCAGAATCAAAGACATAAAAGAGTCCAATAACAAAAATCAAGTACCATTTTTTCAAGTGAGATAGCACCAAAGATATAAAAATTATGTAGAATATAAAAATGCTTCAATACTTTATGGGGGAACATACATTATAGTTTTACAACATTTTAACAATATTTTTAAAGCATTTTAATTAGAGTTTATTCTTAAGATGTAGTACTTTGAGTTGTGAATTTTCTTTGAAAACCTAAAGAACTGCTTAACATTTAGTCCAAGTTGGGAACGTTAAGGTTTTGACAACTTAAAGACCTGGAGATATTCAAAATTTACACTATAATATTATAAAAAAAATATTTTTTCTTCTCTTGTCCCTCCCATCTCCAGCCAGTTTTCTTTACAGGCCACTCCCAATAAATGCTTGAGAGAGTTCTCTCTTCTCCCTGGAGTACAGCTGATTTACTCCAAGTTTACACCACTGTACTAGAAATAACATTTGGCCCCTAAATGCCAAGTCTTTTTCAAGCAAGCCACAAGAGGTTACTTCCACCTATGGTTTTTTTCAAAACCACCATTAGCCCAAAACATGTTGCTAAAAAACATATATACTTATTTTATCATTAAAACAGTGGTTTAATAATTATCTTCATAACTATCAGAGTTTTGTCAGATGAGCTCATAAATACTTAATTTAAGCCTGTCTATACTGAGATTTTAAACCACAATGGCACCTTTATAGAGAATAATTTTTATAAACTGTTACAAATTTCAGCATGGATAGGACTTGATGTTTTGGGGAAAGAGGACAGGGATTTTTTTATTTTTTATTTTTAAACAGTTGATTTAGACCTGCATGCAGCTCTTTATGGTATAATACAAGGGTAACAATATCACCACATTTGTTTTGAACTTCGCTTATTCATTCTGATCTCAAGAAGGGCACAAATGTTAGTAAATTTTCCTACACTGCTTGAGATAAGTTAGCACAAGAAGTGCTAAACAAACCGAATGGAATCACTGGGATCCCCTTTCTGCTCCTCCAAGGAATAAAAAAAGAAGGCGGCCTCCTTTTCCATTTTACAGAAGATGTATATAATCCACAAATCAGAGCGGAAGCCTGACACTGTTCAGTCATAATGTAATGTCACAAAGATGTTTTGCAATGGTTGTATTTTGACAACTTAATTGTTGCTCTATACAGTTCCACTCAATGATACTGTCTTTTCAAAAGACCACTGGTCTAGAGATTTTTCTTTTTAAAATATCTTTAAAAACATTAGTTCAAATTAAGCCTTGCTAAGCATGCACAACTCCACTGAAGTCAATAGAGTTGTGCCCCTTAACACTTACGGCTAAATGTGGCCCAGTTCTTGTGACTTTTTTCCTTCTCAATACTTAAGGAAAAGAGGCACATTGTAAAACTTATTGGGAATGGTGAACTTGGATTACATTATGAATTGTATGTTACAGTATGTAATCAAAGTTGGTGCCTTTTTTCCACAAAACAGTACATTTAAACAAAAGGCAAATACACAGATATTGGAGGCCCTCAAAAAGTTCCTTATGTACATTTCCCTTTATAAAGTACAAGTTGCCTGATTTCATGCAAGTGCTAAAAATTAATCTAACACCACCATACACATTTATTATTTAAAAGCATGCCTTTTAAAATGCAACTTTTCTATAAATGCTTGTTTCAGTCTAGAACAAGTAATTTATAGGGTTTGATTTTATGTAGCTTTTTAATTACAGGTAGCTTAGAGTGAAATCTTTTTCCAGATATTGTGCTATTGTAATTCTGAAATGAAGCCGGTGATTTAATAGATTAACAAGAATGTGACTGTTACGTAGTACAGTGACAACTGTTTTGTATAATCCTTAGCACTGTAAAGGCCCCAAAGGCAATTTGTCATTGAGCTGTAAACAAAACAGTCTTCCAATACTTATTGGCAAGATGGAAGAATGAGTTCGGTTCACAAGGTTTAAGCTTCTCTGTCAGACAGATTTCAGAGCTTTCAAAATTAATCTTCTGAGGTAGTTTGGAAACTCTTGTCTGAGGAGGAGTCAAAATCCGTTTCCAAGCCAGATTCTTCAGAATTCATGAAGAAAATATGATGAGAATCAGAGTCTGAGAGCCCCTTTATACCAACAGAAATTTCCTTCCCTGCTGAGTCTCTGCAGTATGGAAAATCCCAGAGCCAACCTTCAAGGTCCGCAGCCGAGTGTGGCACTTTAGAATGGCAGTAGGGAGAATGGAACTCTACATTAGGTGGAACAGTCTGACATTTTCTTAGTGATGCATAGCTCTCTTTACTGTGGGGGGGTGGGGGAGAGGGAAGGGGAGAAACAAAAACAAATATCTATTAGAAATATTTTAAAAGGTTTCTGTTTCAGCTCAAGGGATAATGGAACAGGGGTTCTTCCTACAGACAAGGGGAACATAGATGACATGACAGCATCTCGCAGGGAAAATAAATGTGGATTCTAAGTATATTATTTTTAATGGGGTAATAGAAAATAAGGCATCAAAGGTCTGAACTTCAATGGAGCACATCTTACTGGGGGTGCCCGCATAGTTTTGAAGTGTGATGCAACTCAAGTATGGAAGGGTTGTGTGAAGAAAGTCAGTAGGATGATCAGATAAGCCTCAGATAACAAGGCTAAATTTGAGGTGCATCAGAGTGGGAAATCCAGTGGTCTGCTACAAACAAACAAACAAAAAAACTGGAGAGGTAGTACCAACAGGCAAGCTATCCATGAGCTATCAATTGTCTCAGCTATTATCAGTCCTGAGGAAAGAGCATGAAGCCATTTACTGAAGAAACCTCTTCAAGTCTAATGAAGAGAGCAGGAAAACAACCCCTTAGTATACTGTAATAGAGAGAACAGGGCTTTGGTAGAAGTGAAACAAAATTTCTACTTATCCTTGAAATAATCAACTAATGTTTGCAACAGAATATTAATAATTGCACTAAGTTTTGTTTTGACTGGCAAAATAAATGCAAGACAGATGCAGAAGTTTGCACATAGCAGCACAATGATTTACCTGGATGTACTGAGTAGCTTATTTCTTGCCCGAGAATAAACTGTACTAACAATCCGACGTAGTTGTCCCTGCATCCATTGAAAATCATCAGGGATATCGGGAAACCAGTCTACTAACCTGCAGTCATCAAAAAATAAAATGTTTCAGCAAACCTGAATTTATGTTGAAAGTTTCATAGAAGGTTTGGAATGCAAACTTTAACACACATGCGCACACACCCTGCTAATGTGGAGGTTACTTACTGTAACTGGAGACTCTTAGAAATGTGTGGTCCCTATCTGTATTCCACATGTGTGCCATGCACCCAAGTCTGGAAATTCTTCAAAGCAGCGTCCATTGACCCGCACATGCAGAGTAGCTCTCCTAGTGCTCCCAGCCGAAGGTATTAAGAGGCAGTGGGGGCTCAACACCTTTCCACTTCCTTTTCTAACCACGAATCCAACAGGCTCTGAAGCAGAGGGGATGAAGGAATGCAGATAGGGACCACACATCTTGAAGAAGCCTCCAGTTATAGTAAGTAACTGTGATGGCCCCTATGGTGTATTCCACACATGGGTAATTGGGAAGCAGTGTTCAGCATGGAGGTGGGTGCAAGGAAATTGGTAGCAAAGATGCATGTAATATTGCCGATCCTACTGCTGCCAAAGCATGAACTAGGGCATAATGTGTTGTGAACAGGTGCCTGCTCTGCAGATGTCCTGCAGTGGAATGTATGATAGGGATGCCATGGAGGCAGCCTGTGCTTGCGTGGAGTGAAGTGTGATACCTCGAGGGGGAGGAATGTTTGCTATCTTGTAGTATTCTAAGATATATCCCGAGACCTATTTCAAAATCTTCTGGGATGATATGGCTTGCCCACGTGACTTCTCTGGTATGGTGATAAAGAGTCTCAGTGATTTCCTAAATGGTTTGGCTCTTTGCAGGTAAAATGCCAGGGCAGGCCAGACATCAAAAGATTGGAGTCTCTTACCTTCAGAGGAAGCGTGGGATTTCAGGAACAATACAGGTAACTATCATTTCGTAGATGTGGAACTCAAACAATCTCGGGGAGAAACTTGGGGTATAATCAAAGAGAAACCTTTTCTTTGTGAAACACCATACAAGGAGAGTCAACCGTGATAGCTAAGAGGGTCAGGGAGCTCAGAACCGAGGTAATAGCTACTAAGAGTACCACTTTCCTGGACAGGTGGGCCATGGTACAAGTTGCCATGGATTCAAAAGGCAGACTACAGAGTCTGGACAGGACAACGTTAAGCTCCCATTAAGGGCTAGGGGTGGGTAAACTTTTTGGCCTGAGGGCCACATCTGGGTATGGAAATTGTATGGCAGGCCATGAATGCTCACAAATTGGGGGTTGGGGTGTGGAAGGGGGTGAGAGCTCTGGCTGGGGGTGTGGGCTCTGGGGTGGGGCCAGAAATGAGGAGTTCAGGGAGTGGGAGGGGGCTCTGGGCTGAGACAGGGGGTTGAGGTGCAGGGGGGAGGGGGAGGGCTCCAGATGGGGTTGCGGGCTCAGGGGTGGGGCTGGGAATGAGGGGTGGGGGGGGTGCAGGAGGTTGCTCCGGGCTGGGACGGAGGGGTTCGGAGGGCAGGAAGGGGTCAAGGGTGCAGGATACGGGCATTGCTTACCTCAAGCAGCTCCCAGAAGCGGCGGCATGTCCCCCCTCCAGCTCCTACGCGGAGGCACAGCCAGGCGGCTCTGCACACTGCCCTGTCCGCAGGCGCCACTTCTGCAGCTCCCATTGGCCGCAGTTCCCAGCCAGGAAGCACTGCAGGGGAAGCACTTAGGGTGGGGGCAGTGTGCAGAGTCCCCTGGCTGCCCCTATGTGTAGGAACTGGAAAGGGGACATGCTGCTGCTTCTGGGAGCCATGCGGAGTGGGGCAAGCCCCAGACCCCGCTCCCCAAGGGGAGCTCAAGGGCCGGATTAAAACGTCTAGAGGGCCGGATGCGGCCCCCAGGCCGTAGTTTGCCCACTCCTGGTTTAAGCACTGCTGGGAAGGTCCTGATCAGGCCTTTCATGAATTGTACTGTAGTTGGGTGAGTAAAGACAGAGTGTCCTTTCACAAGAGGAAGAAAGGCATTAATTGCAGTTAGGTGTACTCAGAGCAAACAAATAGAGATCTGAAGTCTGTATGGATAGGAGAATGAAAACTACTGCTCTATACTATCTTTTTTCATTTGTGGACCCCTAAACATTTTTGAATGGAGATGCAGATGTCTTTGGAAATTCAACCTATGGCCGCGGACCCCTAATGTAGAAGTCTTAGATTGAAAACTGACTGAACAGAATTCATTCATTGGAGCCGGCTCCTTAGGTACCATTCATGATGTCTCATCTGATCTGGACCGGCTCAGGGAAAAAACATGTTTCTTATGGACAGTCCTAAATGGTGATCTGTCTGTCATGACAGTGCCCTTTACTCATGGGGAGCCCTGAAAGAGGAGTTCTTGGGCTTACATGTTGATGGCTCTGCTGCAAGTCATGTGCTTGGAGGGGCACTGGTAGGCAGCGGAGGCTGATATACATAGGGATCTCCCTGCCCCAGGTCACAAAGCAGCCTCAGCCTTCTCCATCCAGTACTTCCATAAGCAAAACTCCTGGGCTTCTTGAGTTCTGGGTGGGAAGGAGTGACAGATGCTACACTTTGCAGAGATATGTGCCTCACCTAGACACTACAGGCAGCATTGAAGTTCATCACTGATAGAGAAGGATCGAGGGCAGGGGACACATTTCTTGAAATAGTCCTGGAGTTGGGGAGAGGTTCCCCAACCAGGAAAACAAACTACTCTATACTATGAACTTTTTAACGACTAACTATTAATCTAAGAACATAACTATTTACAATTTTTTTCTTTATAGGTAATGCAACGACATGAAGGAGGACACAATTCTGGCTCAGGCTATGCAGCAGTAAGGAGGATCTGGGGAAGCGTCTACTTGCACTGCCTCCTGTACTCACAGCCAGGAGCACTAGGAGAGCTACTGTGCATGTGCAAGCCAATGGAGACTGCTTTGAAGAATTTCCAGACTCAGGCACACTGTGTGCATGCGTACCCATGTGTGGAATACATATAGGGACCATTACTCAAAGAAGAACTTTTGGCTGTAAATTTTCATCCTAATCTTCCAGTATTTTCTGTAGAGTGAGTTATTGTGATGCTGTTTCTGCACTGGGATGCCCTCCATCCTAGTACAGAGTTTAGGACCTCAGGACAACTTAATTTCTTTGTTGTATGTCAGAGGTACACACAAGCTATGGGTTGTAGAACATGTTTTGACTCCAAGGGCAGAATTCTGCCCCAATAAGTAAGTTTGTATGAAATGTAAGGGCTTGCCCACACAGTATGCTCTGATCAGGGTGTAAATTCTAATGCACACCAGTGTGTTGCACAAGAAACTGTCAGGGAGGAACCTGCTGGTACACACTGAAAACTCCCTAGCGAGCATTGACATAATACTCTTTGAAACAGGACTACGTCCACTAGACAACTTTTAGTGCATGACATGCTAGTGTGCCCACTAGAATTTACACTCCAGCTGGCATGCATCATGTAAACAAACCCTTAGTGAAACTCTGACTGCATTACTATAAAGATTTTTGATGTGATTTTTAAGTGATTACAACATAAGTGAGACCTGGATACAGGTTAACTATCACCAAAGAATGAAGCAGTGTAAATTAAATTGTTATATTTTGCTATGAGCAGCACATTAAAAGGGAATCCATCTGAAGGCATTGTACCTGCTATAGCGGATTACTATAACTGAAAAAAGTTAGCAAATGAACAAAACAAAAAACAAACAAAGAAACCTGACCCTTTCTGATTTATTTTGTATATAATCAGTTTCCCCCCCCCGTTGAGGAGACACTTGTGGGCAAAAGAAATCCTTAATTTTTCAAACAAACAGTTTTTAGATATAGAACTCTTTTTTAGACGTGGCTTAGCTATTATAATTTTTTTTAAAATCAGTCAATTAAAAGATACTTCATATATTAAAAAGACGAAATACATATGGAATTCTAGAAATCTCCCCTTTTCTAGCCATCTTTCAGTTAGCAAGCTTTTATTAAAGGCTGTTCGCTCTGCACAGAAAACATCTGAAAGATGAAGCAATATGAGCAGGGCCGGCTCTACCATTTTTGCCGCCCCAAACGAAAAAAAAAAAAAAAGCCGCCCGAACTGCCGAAGCAAAAAAAAGCCGCTCGGACTGAGCCGCCCCAAGAATGGACAGAATGCCGCCCTTCAGCATGTGCCGCCCCAGGCACGTGCTTCGCTGGTGCCTGGAGCCAGCCCTGAATATGGGGAAGGGAACATAAGCTACAATTTACATACATGCTAGAAACAGTTCTAGAACTCAAAGTCGAGTCTTCAGTGCGTTTCAGAACACTTAATACACTGTTAGCTTGTTAGTCATGACTATAAAAATAATAAATGAAAAAGAATAAAAGAAATCTTAATGAGCCAGAAGTATGGGTTCTATAATAGTTCTTAAATAGAACCTCACCTTAAAGCAACAGAATAGGCAGACTCCACTGGCAGGGTATATGGCAATATCAGATAAGACATCACTCGCATTGGTAAGAGTTTAGAGAGCTGGGCATAGAACCCGCTCTTCTCTTTACAAGCTTCTTGTAATGCTGGAAAATAAGGATTTTTTAAAAAACAGCTTTTAGAATACATTTTTGGTTTTAAATTTACTGTTCAAACAAGTTATTTTAGGTGTAGTGATGTCTTTTAGTGTTCTAGAAGGGTGATTAATATTGAAGCACAATTGACAAGCAACATTAAGTAAATGAGCACTTAGTTTGTGGCAAGCTAGGATGTAAATCTACCCCCCACTTGCATGCTGTGCACGAAGTGTCTATGTAGACCTGGCTGCCACACACAAAGTTTTCTAATGTGCTTTGATCTACTCCTGTTTTAGGGAGCTTTTAGAGCATGGCAACAAGGTCTACAAAGACATTTAGCGGGCAGCACAGCACACTAGTGCAGGATACATTTACACCCCAGCTTACTGTGAACTAACATGTTCATTTAGACAAGCCCTATGTCACAAAATATTAGTGCTAAAACAAACTTTTTCTATTTAAAATGCATCACACTACAGAGGAAAGTTAAAATAGTACTTAGTGCTTCTATTTGCTTTTAAGCTATAGACCTCAGACAACATTACAAAGATGGGTAAATGTCAGCATCCTATTTTACTGGCTGATAAAAATCAAGGACATTGGTCCATGTTCACATAACAAGTCACCTAACATTCATAATAAGGCTGGCAATAGCACCCAGGTTTCCCCAAATTCCAGTTTTGTGTTTTGTCCATCAAACAACTCTGCTTTCATAATTTTCATATTTCTTTATGTAATGTACTTGTTTTCCTAAATCATAAGTCACATATTTCAGGCTTTAAATTGCTGGTCATGGTCTACAGGCACCTACCTAATCTAAGGTAAATTTAGGGACAGTAATCCAGAAATGTTTAGTATATACCTGTTAAGTTTTGTTCTCTGAAACATAAGGGTTTTATTTAGTCATAAGAAAAGTAATTTATTTAGTCATTAGTTTTGATGATGACTTCAAGTTCTTATTTATCCAATTTTAGTTAATGAATTATAATTAAAATATTAGTGATTAAAGATTTAATTTGTAAGGCATTTGAAATACTTCTCACATAGGATTGTTCATACCATGTTATTGTGGTTATTATTTGGGCTATCGATTAATTGCAGTTAACTCATGCGATGAACTCAAAATAATTGCAATTTAAAAAAATTAATCGTGATTAATCACAGTTTTAATCACACTGTTAAGCAACAGAATACCAAGTGAAATTTATTAAATATTTTTGGATTTTTTTCTACATTTTCAAATATATTGATTTCAATTACAATACAAAATACAAACTGTACAGTGCTCACTTTATATTATTTTTGATTACTAATATTTGCACTCTAAAAATGATAAACAAAAGAAATAGTATTTTTCAATTCACCTCATACAAGTACTGTAGTGCAATCTCTTTATCATGAAAGTGCAAATGTAGATTTTTTTTGTTACATAACTGCACTTTAAAACAAAACCATGTAAAACTTTAGAGCCTACAGGTCCACTCAGTCCTACTTCTTGTTCAGCCAATCAAAGACAAACAAGTTTGTTTGCATTTACAGGAGATAATGCAGCCTGCTTATTATTTACAATGTCACCTGGAAAGTGAGAACAGGCATGTTCGCATGGCACTTTTGTAGCCAGCACTACAAGATATTTACGTGCCAGATATGCTAAACATTCGTATGTCCCTTCATGCTACAGCCACCATTCCAGAGGACATGCTTCCATGCTGATGACACTCATTAAAAAATAATGTGTTTAATAAATTTGTGACTGAACTCCTTGGGGGAGAATTGTATGTCTCCTGCTCTGTTTTAACTGCATTCTGCCATATATTTCATGTTATAGCAGTCTCGGATGATGACCCAGCACATGTTTGTTTTAAGAACACTTTCACAGCAGATTTGACAAAACACAAAGAAAGTATCAATGTGAGATTTCTAAAGATAGCTACAGCACTTGATCCAAGGTTTAAGAATCTGAAGTGCCTTCCAGAATCTGAAAGGGACAAGGGAACATGCTTTCAGAAGTCTTAAACAAGCAACACTCCAATGTGGAAACTACAGAACGTGAACCACCAAAAAAGAAAATCAACCTTCTGCTGGTGGCATCTGACTCATGATGATGAAAATGAACATGCATCAGTCCGCACTGCTTTGGATCGTTATCGAGCAGAACCGGTCATCAGCATGGATGCATGTCCTCTGGAATGGTCGTTGAAGCATGAAGGGAACATATGAATTTTTAGGGCATTTGGCACGTAAATATCTTGTGACGCTGACTACAACAGTGCCATCTGAACGCCTGTTCTCATTTTCAGGTGACACGGTAAAAAAAGAAGTGGGCAGCATTATCTCCTGCAAATGTAAACCAACTTTTAGCGATTGGATGAATAAGCAGTAAGACTGATTGGACTTTTCAACTCTAAAGGTTTACATTTTTAATTTTTTTTTGTACATAATTCTACATTTGTAAGTTCAACTTTCATGATAAAGAGATTGTACTACAGAACTTGTATTAAGTGAATTGAAAAATACTATTTCTTTTGATTTTTACAGTGCAAATATTTGTAATAAAAATAAATATAAAGTGAGCACTGTACACTTTATATTCTGTGTTATAACTGAAATCAATATATTTGAAAATGTAGAAAACAAAAAATAAATGGTATTCTATTACTGTTTAATTGTGCAATCAATTTTTTTAATCACTTGACAGCCCAAGTTATTATAAATATATCCACAAAATTAATCAGTACCCAGTTTATGGCACTACACCTCAGTTATGCTCTACTAAACTACAGTTAAGTGACTTGTGAAACTAGCTTCCATCTTGCCAATTTCTGAAGCCAAATACAACTTTATTTTTCTTATGTGATCATACCTTATAACTATTTAAAGAACTGCTCTGGGTTACTTTAATCAATTAAAAACTACAGTAGATTTTACATTATCATCTTATGCAAGATAGTTTTGTATTTTCTATTATCAGAAGATATTGTCAAGATGAGAACTAGTTCAAGTCATTTATAAAACAGTACTGGCATTCAAAGTTATTGGAAGATATTCTCAAGCCTATACCTTTACGAAGTCTAGGAGGTAGATGCTCAAAAATTCTTTCATCCAATGGCCATGTGTTTAGCTTTAGCTGGTTATTAAGCATTTTTGTCTTCAACATCTCCTCTGTGCCCTTCCTCTGTGGAATAGTTTTCTTGTTTGTAAAGTCAGTGTCCTCTATGAGTTCCTGAGGGTTTTTCTTTAAGGACAAGTCGACATAAACTGAATCGTTAAGAATATCTGGGGAAATGAGAAAGAACGAACTCACATTTATGACAGCTGTCATTCAAAAGATCCCAGAATCCTTTACAACAGGTGTTCTCAACCTTTTTCTTTCTGAGCCCCACCCCCAACATGCTATAAAAACTCCACGGCCTACCTGTGCCACAAAAAGTGCTTTTCCTGCATATCCAGTAGATTAAAAGCCAGGGCCAGTGTTCAGGGATAGCATGCAGAGCAACTGCCTGAGGCCCCATGCCACGGGGAGCTCCGTGAAGCTAAGTTGGTTTCATTCCCATGCGGCAGGGTTCAGGCTTCAACTTCAGCCCCAGGCAGTGGAGCTCGGGCTTTGGCTTTCTTCCCTGGGGCCCACTGACTAACGCCAACCCTGCTCTCTGGTTTATTTTGGCGGCTCCCCTGAAACCTGCTCACAGCCCCCCAGGGGGCCTCAGACCCCTGGTTGATAACCACTGTTTTACAAACAGGCAAGACTTCATCTACCAGAGGTGAAAAGCAGGACTTTAAAAGAAGATAGTAAGCATGGGCCTGATCTTGCAAATCCTTATTCACGTGAGACCCTTAGACCATTTGCAGGACCAGGTATCATTTTAGGATAGGAGCTGAAGAAAAAATGAAAGCTGTCAACTGAATCTACATAAGGAATATATACAATCACTGAAGTCATAACCTGGCAACGGCATGGGATCACCTTAGGCATGTGGCAATTCTGCAAAAAAGGGCCTTATTTTTGGAGTTTAATCTACCTACAGAACACACTCCCACATCATAAATCATTTGCAAGTTTATTTTATGTCCATTTAAATGAGGCATGATGTGGAGCTGTCAAGTATAAGCCGGCAGGCAAGGTGAAACAATGGTACCCAAAATGAGAAAATGCCATTTTTTGCAATCCAGAAACACTGCATTGTGACTAAAGTTTTTACGGTTTCAGTTAAGTTCAACTCCTTTGTGTGGTGTTTATTGGTAAAAGCTACCAAACAATGTACTAAAGGGTATTTATTGGTTTTGCCTGGATAATTTTTCCCCCTCCCCCCAGGAATGATGGAGCTGTTTAGCATGTGCAAAAATGGCAAATACAACACTGTGCGGTATACAAACATGAAATGTTTTGACATCGCGTATTCTTAACTGTCAAAGTGTCACAAGTGATAACTCTTCTCTATATTTAAGTAAAATTTGCTGACCAGATCAGTCTCACACTGAAAGTTGTACAGCAGTAGCAATCAATTGTGCGACCACTGTTTGTACTGCATAGTGGGTAGATAATAAATTTATGTGAATTCCTAATGTAGTATTAGTCTGCCTGGTAGAAGGTTTAATATATAATTGTCTATGCATGCAGTATTACCCTTTGAAATGTTCTAGAAGCTAGCTTTTTAATTCTGTGACACTTATGCACAGGTCAGTGTTCACATTAGAGGTGACAATACAAAGTTTCATATTATGATTTTGCAAAAGCTAGGAGAGAAAGAAGTGGGCTAAGAAGAAGTAGTGAAGACAAAGTCTGCAAATAAGTCATTGCCTCTTCAGTGCAAAGGGATGAAGACCATGTTACAACTCTCACCAACCATGTCATCAACAATATGACAAACCCATTTGACCTGAATCACATCAAGAGGTGATCATCAACATAGTTACTGGACTGCATGTAACATCAGTTGTGCAAGAGTCTCTACCGAAAATAGCAGATCTTGGTGAAGTACAAATGGAGAGATCTGTAAGAAGTGCACTTGATTCCAATGGTACACATAGCTTCATCAGTCCAGTCAAGAAATCTGGCATCAAAACATTTGCTGACATGGCCAAGAAGACCAAATTTAAGTCTGGCAAGGTAGGAACAATCAGAGCAGCTAGGAGTACAGAAATTATTTTCTACAGAGCTCTTTCTTTAGCAAGATGCAGTGATGATATATCAATGGCAAAGTGTTCTTAGGTCACCCACCAGGACCTGTGCCTATGTCCCCCTTCCATGCTGATAGAATAATGAGACAGACAGACAACGCTAGACTAGGGCATCAACTTGAAGCTCAAGCTGAAAGAATCCATGAGTTAAGAGCATGCAAAAAAGAAACCACAGTATACATCAGCTCTAGATCATCTTTCATTTTAAAGGTAGACATAATAAGCTTTCAAATGATGTATGATGTGCATGTGTGTAGAGGGGGTACATTAAGTCAACAAAATCGGTGGTGTCTGCTGCACACTATTTCCGTCTATGCGTACAAAATGTGCCATACGTTTTTTAAGTGACCCAGCACTTTTACATCTCATCTGAAGGTCAATGCCACTGCACATTATATTTTGGGACATTAGCTCAAGGAACTAGTGCCACCTATTGTATCTACAACACCTTCAAGGTGTATCCAAGTATTGATTGAGCCCAACTGTTTATCCGGAGAAACTGATGGGTGCCCAACATAAGGTGCATACAGACGCATACTTTCCATATCTTACTGCCAAAACCTCTAGCAAAGTTCTTTCTGAAAATAGTGCTAGCTATTGAGTGCAAAATTACGTATCCAAAAATGTTCTTTGAGTTCTCAATTTCTAAAAAACAGCAGCAAAAGTAAGCCACTGTTCATGCAGTATTTCTATCTGCATACAAGAGCAGCAAAACTTAATTAGGTGACAATATAATGCATATTGCACTTACAGGTATTGCTGGAAAATCAAAAGCAACAGTATATAATGTAGATTTGTGCAAATTCTCAGCTGAAGTGAAACTAAATATATAGAAAAGTGTTTACTAAAAGGTATTCAATTTTGATAACATTCAGTAATTTCAACTATAGGCAGATTTTCAGGAGGAAGATCATGATTGAGGAATGATTTGGGGGAGGAGAAGAAGAGTAGTTATTGTGATAATTCATGGGAAGACTTCTGGTTCCATATATACTTATTATTTTGATCAATTGTTAATGGTATCAGACCATTGTTAACCAACCTTTTTTTGTTTGTTTGTTTCTTAAAGATCCAATTAACTTACTTCAAAAACACCAAGATCATAAGCAGAAAATTCTTCATGGAATTTGAACTGTTACATATAACAAAGCAGTTACAGTAAGGGAATGAATGTATTTGGCTATGCCTATACTACACAGCTGTATTGATGCAAGTTGCCATAGTGCAATGCATCCATATGAGGCATCCTATTTCACATTTCTTCTATTTTTGCATGTGTGCAGAAGCATTCTGGGAATACACTGGGAGGGCCAACTGCATAAATACAGTTGCTGTACTAGCATTTGATATATACGTCAACAGTGCACCAACGGAGACTGACATGACAGTAGATGATGTGCTGGTGATTTGCAAGTGTAAGCCAAGTGGTAGCATGACTGACTATGCACTGTTGGGACCTACTGTGTTTGTGGATGCATGGTATGTTACAGGGAAGCAATGGTGGCCAAAACAGTGGCTGGCACATCTGTTTTGCTAGTCCAGAGAAGGCCTTACATAAGGAAGGGGGACAATCACTTGCCATTACAGAAGACAGTTATAAGAGCAATAGTGTGAATTAATAAGTTCTCTTATCAGACATATTACAGAAATGATGTTGTCAAAGCTCATCGCAGACCGAAGCTCTTCATTCACCACTTATCTTGGAACTCTCCTACCAGAATCTAGATTTTCCATCTTTTTATGAACACAGAATGTCAGATTCTGAACGTGTTGCTTGTATCAACATATCTTAACACTCAACCTCTACATTTAGAAATACATTAATTATACAAACTTCAGAGGCTTATTGACTCTGTGTTAAGATTTTGAGTGGTACTGGTATCTTATCTTATTTCTGTTCAACCATAACCCCGAGTATTTTATCTAGAACCCAAAAAACTTTTTCAGGTTAAATATTAGTCTGTCTCTGAGAAATGTGAGTCCCAACAAATAGGTTTAAGAATGTTACAGTCGATACGCTTTCTTATTCCATGAACAGGACTATAGGCTCTATTTCTCTGACTTTGCAGACAGATCTGAACTTCAGTGGGAAATTATAAGACAATCAGTCTCTTTATTATGAACGCCTCCCAATTTCATGCTCTCATATTTCTCTATAGTATGCCCATTCCTTTGCTCCACTTCTACAATATTTGTGTCTTTGAATAGTCATTTACATCTGTGCAAAGTGGGTATAACAGTCTATCACTCTTAACTGGTGTCATTTAACACCCCCCTCTTTGCACAGGCATGAAAAACAGTAGAGAACCAGACTGTAGGAAATCAAACTTAAGGTAGGACCTCACACAACAGCATAAGGACAGCAATTTCACCAACTTAATAAAATTGCTCAAGTAAATTATTACTATTAAAAGATTATTGCCTACTGAATGGCTGAACTAAACTGGTTATCTTTTCATGATGACATTCACTTTGTCTCAAAGGAGGTTTTAACTTGTCCATCCCCCCCCAAAAAAAAGATAAGTAGAGAGTCACATTAAGTATTGATAATGACAAACAAATTTAACATACCATTTTCTTTCAAAAATCTAAGTGCATCTGAATATCCTTGTTCACAGATCTCTCCTAGTACCTGCAGACACAGGGCACAGCACGTCAGTCAGCCATCAGAAGGAAGATTCAAAGTGAAAACCACCAGTTCACAGAGCGAATGGCTGCTTTATTCACTTACACTAGTCATATGTGGAAGACAATTTCCATGACTGTCAAACTATAATAAAAGTTTTAAAGTGACGTATTCACATCTGCTGTGACGATACATAAATTAAGTCATCTTTCAACTTGTAAACATATGCCATTGATCAAGATATTGCTAAACTTCTAATAGTGCTTTTCCAGTTGTACCAAAGCATCAAATTAACATATTAAGCTTGTAAAAAATTTCTTTCCTTACTGTCTCCCTAAGTTGCTTTTTTTGATCAGACACACAGATCACCCCCCCCCCCTTAACTTTCTCTCCTTGCCACTTCTGAAACCTAAGACAGCCAACTGTGCAATTCTCCCAGGGAGGCTGAATTTCATGATTAATCCCAAACTTGGGTCTCCCCGATAACCGGTGTTACTAGGTGGCCTGATGGTTCACCTGGTATTGCACATTTTCAAAGTCCTAGACAAACAAACAAACAAAAACACAGAATGTTTAAAGCCCAGGTAAGCAGAAAAGTTTAAGAACAAAGTATAGATAAACTCATCACCTACAAGAGTGTTGGCTTGCAACTAGCCAGAAAGAAAAAAAAATTGATTTTAAAGCATCCAAAGTTATCAGGCATTTGATTATTAAAACACCGTATTTTTGCTCTAGTACCTCCCATCCGCAGACACCTTCAGCAGTCCCCATTCAGAAAGAGGACAAGTTCTGTGGTGGTCAATAACCACTTTTGAGCTGTTCTGGCTGCATCATGCACGTATCAAACAGATTTTTGAAGACCTTTAGCTTTAATTGTACCAGTTTCAAAGCCTGTGCTGGTTGGTGGCTGGACATGAACAGGCTATAACCTTGCACACTCTACTTTAGATTTGTACACTACTGCTTATACAGAGTAATTTGCAGTGCTAGAAATGTAAACACAGGAACAAGGTTTCTGTGCCAGGGAAGATAATGGAGCAAGTAATTAAGGAAATCATCTGCAAACACTTGGAAGGTGGTAAGGTGATAGGGAACAGCCAGCATGGATTTGTAAAGAACAAATCATGTCAAACCAATCTGATAGCTTTCTTTGATAGGATAACGAGACTTGTGGACAAGGGAGAAGCTGTGGATGTGGTATACCTAGACTTTAGTAAGGCATTTGATACGGTCTCGCATTATATTCTTATCGATAAACTAGGCAAATACAATTTAGATGGGGCTACTATAAGGTGGGTGCATAACTGGCTGGATAACCGTACTCAGAGAGTTGTTATTAATGGTTCCCAATCCTGCTGGAAAGGCATAACGAGTGGGGTTCCGCAGGGGTCTGTTTTGGGACTGGCTCTGTTCAATATCTTCATTAACGACTTAGATATTGGCATAGAAAGTACGCTTATTAAGTTTGTGGATGATACCAAACTCGGAGGGATTGCAACTGCTTTGGAGGACAGGGTCATAATTCAAAATGATCTGGACAAACTGGAGAAATGGTCTGAGTTAAACAGGATGAAGTTTAACAAAGACAAATGCAAAGTGCTCCACTTAGGAAGAAAAAAATCAGTTTCACACATACAGAATGGGAAGAGACTGTCTAGGAAGGAGTACGGCAGAAAGGGATCTAGGGTTATAGTGGACCACAAGCTAAATATGAGTCAACAGTGTGATGCTGTTGCAAAAAAAGCAAACATGATTCTGGGATGTATTAACAGGTGTGTTGTGAGCAAGACACGAGAAGTCATTCTTCCGCTCTACTCTGGTTAGGCCTCAGCTGGAGTATTGTGTCCAGTTCTGAGCACCGCATTTCAAGAAAGATGTGGAGAAATTGGAAAGGGTCTAGAGAAGAGCAACAAGAATGATTAAAGGTCTTGAGAACATGACCTATGAAGGAAGGCTGAAAGAATTGGGTTTGTTTAGTTTGGAAAAGAGAAGACTGAGAGGGGACATGATAGCAGTTTTCAGGTATCTAAAAGGGTGTCATAAGGAGGAGGGAGAAAACTTGTTCACCTTAGCCTCTAAGGATAGAACAAGAAGCAATAGGCTTAAACTGCAACAAGGGAGGTCTAGGTTGGACATTTGGAAAAAGTTCCCAACTGTCAGGGTGGTTAAACACTGGAATAAATTGCCTAGGGAGGTTGTGGAATCTCCATCTCTGGAGATATTTAAGAGTAGGTTAGATAAATGTCTATCAGGGATGGTCTAGACAGTATTTGGTCCTGCCATGCAGGCAGGGGACTGGACTCGATGACCTCTCGAGGTCCCTTCCAGTCCTAGAATCTATGAATCCAAGAGAAAAATATTTTATTTTAGTCTTGAAAAGCAAAACAAACATAAAAAGAATTAAGTATTCATGGAAGTGATGAAAGAAAAGCAGCAACACCAGATGTCATCAGAAAAGTTTATTTGGCTAGATGTTAAACTAAGATCCTTGCTGCTCAAATTGCTTCTGCAACAATTTTGGCCTTTAAATGCAAAACATTCTATTATGAACCATGTAAGAGGACATGTATTACCTTGGGTTCTGGTGGAAAGAGTGCTTGTGTTAGACGGTAAATGTTCCCTAAGCTGAACTGAATGCTGGTATTAGTAACATTCATTTCATGGAAGTTTGCAGAGTTCCCCTTTGGGCAAATATCGCACTCCCCAGAGAAAGGAGAAATCGTGATGGTATTCTTAGATTCATACTGAGGTAAGTTGTCACTGATTCCACCATCAACATAACGCTGTAAAGAATAATAAAAAAGGGAGAGTTTAATGCCAGACAAACAATTTCTATAAAACCAAACTTCCCGTATTAGTTAAATAGCACCTAAAATTTTAAAATAGAACTTAAAATCAGAAGTTTGTCTCTGCATATGCACAGAGGCCAATTTTTTTGATTTTGTATAAAAATATATTTCCTTATTGCAGTTTTAAAGCCAACATATTTCCTAATTCTCTGAAAAACTAGAATATTGTTAATAAATGTGCTTGAAGTTTTGTAATAGAGAAGAAATTGCTTCACTCTTTGGGTCATAATTCTGCTCTGCACAGAGCAGGCAAGGTTGGAGCTGCCTCCCCTTCACCAGAACGGGACACAATCCCAGAATTGCCCACAGTGCTCTCCCACAAAAGAAAAACACAAGATGAAATCAACTCTTTAAAAGAAGTTCTAAGTATTGGAAGCTAAAGTTGAGTTCCTTGGCAATAAAGTAACTGCTTTAATAACTATAAAAGATGTAAGACTTTCAGAAGAAACTATTTCAGATTATTATTATAAAAAAGCTCCACAAACAACTAGAAAGAAAAAAATTGCAAGTAAACCTTAACACTCTTGAAACCTTTAAAAAATGATACTATCTTACCATCTATTCATTTTCAAAATGTGAGTTTAGAAGTGGTTTCAGGTTCTACACCTCATCCCACCAAGTCCAACAGCCAATTTTGGTATTTTGACAAATCACTGTCTTGCACCTCTAACTTAGCCCTGTTCCACATATGTAATGTTTTCTAATCTTAGAGCTTAATATTACTAAGGATGAAACACATTCAAGCTAACATTGCTATAAAAACCTTAACTTCATATTTCCGGGTGTACATTTTTAGAAGACATAACTAATGTTGTTGCAGATTAGTGAATAGTTTTGTAATATTAAACAAAAATTCTGAGAACATTTTTAAGAGATGCGGTTTATTGGTTTGGAATGTCAGGTGTATGTGATGCTGCTAAATTCTTCTGAGCCAGACTACGTCTATGGACTTTACAGATCTGGCAGCCTGCTGTGTTTAAGCTCCACAAGAATTAAGTTTAAAAGCTCTACCAAGACCACCCAACTCCAAGGTTAAAATATTCAAGGCAAATGGCTATAAATTTCAGCACCAAGCCTTCTCAAAAGGCTTCTATGCACGAACTCCTAAAATGTATAATTTTGGAATTTCTACAATATCCCATATTTGATAGGATGTTACCAGAAAAATCCAGCTTTTCAAGATGTGAAAAGTCTCTCCACATCTATCCAGAATTCTCATATCTGAAAGAGGTCTTGCTTGATTACCAATCACCTTCCCACAAGAGAGCACATTCATAAAGTTTCAAGCAGAGAGGAATTTCAGTATGGTGGTGGTGTGTTAAATGAGGCTTATAATAGCAAGTCTTACAACCTCAGGCCCCCCCTACTGGGAAACACTTAGGTATATGCATAAGTGGCTGCAGAATTGGGGCCTTAATTATAAAATCTCTGACTCTCTAAATTAGCAAGCTAAGTCTCCTCTTCAAGGCCGAAACAGAGCTCCTATTTCTCTTCTCTATGTATGGAATGGGAAAGTCAATTTCCAAAACATTTGGAGTCCTCAAGAAAGTTTCCACCTTGACACAGACACATTTAATTTTTCACTTCCATTTCCCTGCAAACAAGAATTCAAGAGCCTGTTATGGAATCTTTATTGGGCAGGATAGGTCAAAAGAAGGCAGTCACCTTTTTATACAGGGAGGATATTCAGAGAATCAACACTTGTATGTTTTTGTAGTTTGAACTAAGCCCTTTTAGATAACGTTATTGTCCAACCAACGAGAACTGAATAGCCAGATTAGCCTGGATCCACCTAAACCTTGGATCCAGTCCAATGTCCTATTTCATAACACTTTGCCCCAGCTTAAAGAGGTAGGGATATAGAAAAGCTTTAGAAACATGCATAAGGCAGCTTTTGAAAATGCTTCTGAGTCAACTTGAACATTGCTGCTCTCCGATGTTACTTAAATATGAAGGGGGGGGGGCGAAGTTTTAATGGTTGTTATCTTTCAGCAAGTCCCAAGAAACAATGTTTGTAAAGCAACATATTTCAAGGCCATTCTTAGAAATGAGAGATATCCCAATAAAGGCTATCTGAACCAAATGTTGCAATGAACCATTATTAAGTCCTTGCCTCTGCAGTGCATAGGGATGAAGACCATGTTACAACCCTCACCATTATTTGGAATGCCTTCAGTTTTCTTTCAACGCTTGACCCTCTTCCTTCTTCCTGTTTTTACTAAAAAAGGCTGATGAAAGCAAAACAATTAAGTTGATGCAACATTATGGTTTAACACAAAACAGGTTAAGGTAGTAAGATTAACTTTCCCACAATGCACATGCATCTCTGACTTGTTTGTGTTAAATCATAATGTTGCAATAACTTGTTTGACTTTTAACTTCCCTCATTTTTAGTAAAAAAGAGGGGAGTTGAGGTGTAGCAGGGAGTAGGTGTTGTATGTGTGTTGCAAGAAAACTTGAGCCATTCCAAGCATTGGCACCTTGCAATGATTTGGTGTAGACAGTCATTAATGGGAGATTTCAAAATTCTAAGGATGGCTTTGAAATATGTTGCGTTAAAAAAAAAAAAAGAGGCCTTTTAACCATTATTTCTTGGGCTGTGCTGAAAGAGAACAATTAACACTTCACCTTTAAAACAATCTCCCCATACTGAAGTTAAATTGAAAACTCAAACTAAGTTATATCCTGTTTAAAAATGCAACTTTAAATTTGCACTAAATAGCTTATTTGCATTCATGTTACTGTGTATTAAGTGGATCTGCCGCGAAACATATAGAAGTGCAATGTGGTCTGTTACTAGGATACTTCTTTCCTGACAAGCGTTTAAGAGACCAGCCCTGCACCCTTACTCACCTGGATGATCTCACTGGCTGTGCCTACACTACACATTTTTCTTAAGCCTTCCTACAGTTGCTAAGTGCTCATTTAAATAAGCCAGTCTTTTAGCAAGTGTGTCACCTAACTCTGTTTAGATGGAAATTTAAGGGGGGAAAAAAACCTGCTGTAAACAAGGCCATTAGCTTCCCTTTTGTATCTTCTTACATATGTAATGTTACTTTACTAAAAATGAGTACTTGACTCAGAGTTCATGGTATTGAAGCTATATCTGGCTTTAACTTTTGCACAGAGTAGAGCAGGGGTCGGCAACATTTGGCACGCGGCTCAACAGGGTAAGCACCCTGGCGGACCGGGCCAGTTTATTTACCTGCTGACGCAGCAGGTTCGGCTGATCGCGGCCCCCACTGGCCGTGGTTCTCCGTCCTGGGCTAATGGGGGCAGCAGGAAGCAGCGTGGGCGAGGGATGTGCTGGCCGCGGCTTCCTGCCGCCCCCATTGGCCCAGGATGGCGAACTGTGGCCAGTGGGGGCTGCAATCGGCTGAACCTGCCGCGTCAGCAGGTAAATAAACTAGCCCTGCCCGCCAGGGTGCTTACCCTGGCAAGCTGCCTGCCAAACATTGCCGACCCCTGCAGTAGAGTAACCAAAAATATGTTCATATATTATCTTTCAAAATTTCCTACATGGTTATCAAGCTAAATTTAGCACTTAGCAGGAAACAATGCAGACTTACCACACCTCTGAATGATGGTGGAATTAGGCCACAATAAATAGGGACAAACGAGCTACAAATTAAAGCCTATGGAGAAATGAGATTACATAAGTAAGTTAAACAACAATTTCTCTAGTACTGAAAACTACTATATAAATGACGATACACTAGTGTCTCGATTTAATGTTAAAGTTTATGATAATATTAAAGGGACAGAAATCTATTTGAAATAAAGTTGAAAAACTCACTTTTTGAATTAGTTTAAATATATACGGCTGCCCCTTCCCACTCTCCAGAGTACCTATGCCAATTTGTAGTTTTCCAATCAATCATTTTCCTTTTTTAAAAAAAGGTTTCTCTCCTATTGTTCTGTGAAAATTCCACAACACCACAGGAAATGACTGATTATACAGAGGAAGTGTTGTCAAATGCATAAAGTAAACTAAAAAAAGAAAATAATTGAAATTAGGGAGAAAAGGTATTATTTTAACAATAGGAGGTGAAAAGTTTCCAGACAGAAGTGTTTTTTTTGTTTTTTGTTTTTTTTACAGTGTCCCTCTAAGTAAAATGAATGTAGGTCTCTTAATAAATATTGGGATACAAGGGTTTTATCTAAAGGGGTCTTTACAAATCAGAAGCCAAAAAAATTAACCATTCCATCTCCACAGAGATACTCTGAGTATAATAGGTATAATATTAGATACAAATCCAAAAGACTACAGTCCTTGCATGCTTGTTCTTTCATTATGGATAAGATAAAGAGCTCAAAACAGTCAGCAGCAGTATTCTTAGTTAGTTCTCAGTCATTTTTGCTCATCAAATAATTGCCTTTCAGCTTTTACAAATAAAACAGTTTGCACCTTAATTGGATATGCAGAATTTTCAAGCAAATGTTCATTCTACAATTTTAAACTTTCATAATAGAACATGTATGGCATCATTTTTGACGTTTAGTTTCCCCAATAAACATTGCCTCAAGAACACACATCATGACAAATCTGAGGTGACCATTCCATTATTGAGGGGGTTATTCCATGATTATTCAAGGATTAAGCAAAATGAAATTCCAAGGATCAATCTACACTTGGATTTAAAACTTAGAAAGCTAAATTGTGGCAACTTTTAAAGTTGTCATAATGGTGACCAGTAACACATACCTGAACAATTTCTTCTTTAGAGTTAAAATTAGATACTAACACATTTTTGCCATCTGACACTCTGGTCAGGGAAATACACAGCTTGCCTGCTGACAACTGGTGAGTATTTTCTGGTAGGTTTTTGAATAGTCCATCTCTTATTATCTTAATCACATTAAAAGAAGGATGAAGTGGACCAAGACTTCGCTTTCTGGCTTCTTTGGCTAACCCCAGAACATCTGCACAAGCTTCAGCTGAAAAACAGAATATGTTTCCTTTGAGACTGGAGGCAATTTCTACAGAGGATAAAAGTATTAAGATTATTTCCCCAGTAACACAGTCTCAAGCTTCTAGATTTTCTCATGCCAGCTCACAGCACTAAAACAAAAACTTTGTTTAAAGTACAGTGATATTACTATTTATGACTCATCTAGTTCAAGTCTAAACTTTCAAGTTCAAGTTGCTAAACTTGTATTTTGAACACTGCCACTAGATTACTTAAGCATGTTGTTTATTGTAATACAAGAGATCAATCACATTTTTTTCAAAAAAATTTCATCAAGAGCATATGTGCTTCATTATCAAGTCTATTGTAGAGTTTATGCTCCAGAAGTCTGCACTTTATTGTTGTTTTCCTGGTTGCTACATAAGAGTTTTCCATAAGCATACTACTATAGAAACGACAATGAAAGTTTATAATGTACATGGCACACAAATTTTAAAGTGATTATTCCACAACGTAAATTAAGATACCAGAAAACCTAGGGTTCACCAACGAGCTAATACTGTAACCAGAGCACATGGGATAGGAGGTCCTTTTGTAGCTACTTAAGAAGCCCTAAATCACATATGGTTTTATAAAAAAGTCAATATCTTGAACAATACCCAGAAATAATTAACTAAGTCAAAACACAAGTGCAACATGCTCCCTGCAATTACCACCACAAAGCAATCATATTGCTGCATCCCACTCCAGTTCTGGAATATTGCATTTAGTGAGTAGAGGGCTGTGTTAATATCTGTGATTCAAGATAGCGGCCAATGGGGCTGGCCATGGGGACAGCAGGAGCAGCAGTCGCAGCTCAAGGGCTCCCGCCAGCGATCCTGGGGCGGCCAGAGCAGCGGCTGACCTCCTGGGGCTCCCCCTGCTGGCAGCAGCTGGAGCTGCCACTGGCCAACCAGGGCTTCACACCCCCTCCTCCCCCCACTGCAGCTGGAGTGGCAGCAGGACCGTAGGGCTCCCCCGCACAGCTGGTGCCACAGGCTCCCTCCACCCACAGCACCCCCCCTTACAGTACAAGATTCAATCAGGGGTATTTATGGTATAAGTCATGGACGGGTCACAGGCTGTCATTTTTTATTTTTTGCCTGTGACCCGTCCATGACTTTTACTAAAAAGACCCACAATTAAATCGTAGCCTTACTTTTAACCCATCTCCAGCAAAAGACAACCTGCTGACAATGATGTTGTTTCCGTACCCAATCAGAGCACAAAGCAGTAGTACTCCTCTTATACCATATCCACAAGACTGGTACCTGAACTTTGTCTTACACCATCTTAGAACCATTCAGAGATGCATTAACTAAGGACTTGTCTATATTTAGGGAATTTTAGGGGAAAATTCCCACCGGTTTTGTTCAGCATCTATATAGGAGAACCGCCAGTACACAGACCTATTTGGGAACTACCTCTCTCTAGAATCTTCATGCCAATGGTAGATCTGCTTGACAAATGTTTTAGAGAAAGATTCAGTTACTTCCACTCCCTGAATTTTCACTTTAGTTTGTCTCCCCAAATGATACATTTCACCTCCACAGAAGTTTCAGCCACTGCACCCAATCATTTATACCACAGCTAAATAGGAATACATTTAGCTGCACCAGGAAGATCAAACCATGTCAGGGAAGACTATATTCAAACACTTAAACCATCCCAACAGTTTCAAAACTGGTCAGAAGTTACCCAGGATAGCAGCTCATTCAGATACTAAAATAAGAGAACAGTGTAAATATTTATTTAAATTCTTATACCAAGTATTTTGTCTGTACTTTACAAATAGTTTAAAGAGCTTCCCAGTACTTATCAGGCAGATTTGCTTGGTTTAAAAAAAAAAGTAATGACAAGTTCACAAATAACAGGTTATTATCCCCAAATTGACATGCTGCAAGGTTATCTGAAAATGTTTTTCAGAACTTATCTATTTTAGAAGTGAGTTATGGAACAAAAGTATATAAGGATTGACCTACTGAAATAAGAGTGTGTGCAGACTGCCCTCAATTCTCAACAAGATTTACTCTTCTACCCAGATGACTCAGCTGATTTACTAAAGTAGCCACTTTTTGCTTACACTTCTTGCACCTGATGTGCAGCAGTTTGAAATTTACTTACTCCTGGCTCAATGAAGCCAACCCTGATACTAACAAGTCATTTTGGAAACACTCACTCCTACAGATTGAGTGTTCTTGATTAATCCAATTTCTACTCATGAGTTAAGCCTGTTTTATTCTTCTCTCTAAACATAAATCTTGGATGTGCTTAGAAGTACATGGTTTAGTGGTCTTTTAAACTCAAGATTTTTAGCACAACTGCAATTGCTTCCAGGAACTGCTTATGGAGGTAAATACTCTCTCATGACAAAGTCATAAAGAAATTCTAAAATAGAGATTATTCCTTTTTGATCATTACAGCATGTCAGTGATGCTAGACAATACAGTAGCAGTCTATGTTTCAGAGATACTCATTTTAAAACACTTTTTCAGAAGAGTTAAAGTTTCCATCTTTATGTATTTATTCTTAAAAAGATAAAAATTATGACGTTGTCTAAGCAAGAGGAAAAAAACAAGTGCTTTTTCATGCTTTAAGGAAGGATATGCTATTTTTTGTTGCATCTATGTAGCTCAGTGATTTAGTTTTCAAATATCGCATGCATATAAGTGTGCCCAACAACAATTATTTTATCCAGTGTGGAAAGTATATTATGTGTCAAATAGTGTGCTACTTCAGAATTGTAGACTGCAGGCTTCTAAGCAAATTAGAAAATTTCCTGGCTGCTTATGTATTGAACAAAAATATTCCTTGTTACACTACACACAAATTTCACAACCTGGCAAATAAAATAATTCTCAGTTTTGTCCATTAAAAACATGAGGATTTCATACTACAATGTAATGAAATATTTGACTGAAGTTTCATATCACAAAGACAGCAAAACCACAGTCAATTCAAAGCACATTAATGGCATGCTATTCATCTTGAATAGGTGTGGGCGCACATTTTATTATGTGTGTTCAGAAGTGCTGCAGTTATCAGGGCTTCCTATGTGCACAGGGATCCAACTACAGAGATATAGTTACAGGATCCAACCTAAGCAAACACTATTTTGCAAGTCTGGCAGCAGACAGAATAAGGTTAAGGTCTGATTTTTCAGAGGTCCTGAGCACTCAAACTTTTAATTGTGAAGTTTGTAGTGTTCAGTACCTCTGAAAATTAGGTCCTAAGTGACCTAGCCCCGGGGTCATAAAAATCAATAATAAAAAAAAAAAATCTGATGTTTTTATTTAAATCGGATTTTTTTGATAAAAAGCTTTTTCCCTCAAAAAGCGTATCTAAAGATAGTTTTAATTAAGATACATTATAGCTCAAATATATCTCATCATGGAATAGGGATTATAAATTCTATAGTATGAGACAATATATTCATGTAATGTTTAAGAAAAGTTTTGTAAATGAGTTCCAATAGTTCATGGATTAGGGACCCAATCTTATGAGGTTCCAGGGGCTTCTGTATAGATTACCAGTATTTAGGTTAATCTTTCTATCTACCCAATGGGACTCAGTGCTCAGTCTAGAAGATACCATCAGAGATGCTTAGTTTTGCAGTTCTCAAACTATGGATTTGTGTCTCCAGAGATAACATACTTGTTAACAGAAAAATGTTTTTAAATAAATAAATAAAATATATAGAGGTGAGAAATAAGACTTCAACCCTATTGTCCCTCTGCAAATTTGTGTACACATAGTTAGTCCCTTACCTCTCTCTAAAAATGCAAAGTTTCAGAAAGTTCAATGAATAGAAGATTGTTGGGGGCAGAATAGATCTGGACAAGGAGAAGAAGTCTGGAGATAAATGTGAGAAGGGAGGGACAGGCAGTTGAAACAAAAGTGAAACAGAGAAGCATATTCCAGAAGTCTTGAGCCGGGCTGGCTCCAGGCACCAGCCCACCAAGCTTGTGCTTGGGGCGGCACCTGGAGGGGGGCGGCGCGGCGCTCCGACTCCGGCCACCGGGGAGAACGGAGCCCCGGCAGGGCTCGCCGCCCTCCCCCCGGCGCTCTGGCTGCCGGGGAGAGCGGAGCCCCGGCAGGGCTCGCCGCCGGGGAGTGCGGAGCCCCGGCAGGGCTCGCCGCCCTCCTCCCGGGGCTCCGGCCGCCAGCAGAGCCACGGTGGGCTTGCCGCCCTCCCTCCAGCGCTCTGGCCGGTCGGGGAGAGCGGGCCCGAGGCTAGGCTCGGCGCCCTCCCCTGCCGCACGGGGGGTGGGGGGGGGGGGGCGGCGGCGGTGGGAGGCTTTTTTGCTTGGGGCGGCAAAAAAGCCAGAGCCGCCCTGGTCTTGAGGTCTTTCTGAGTGTAGCCTTCATTGATTTGAGATGTACCATACCATTCTCTCACTAGAAGGGAAAAACCTGTAATGGCAGCAGGCCGTAAAAGAGAGCAGTTTGGGTTTCATCTATATCAGAGTTGTGAAGAATATGTATTAAGGTTATAACAACCAACAAGAATGCACTTTTATGTAGAAATCCATGATTAAATCAAGTCTTCCTGATCAAATCCACCATGCCTAGCCCACAACAGAAATGGCAGAACATAAATCTCCAGACTTTCAGCCTTGTACTCAAGGGCAGATGTACATCACCCCACACAAATGCTTATGTTGAGTATTAGTAAAAGTTGAACTTAACATAATTGTTTAAAGTGACAAGCTGTAAGATTCACACTATGACCACGATGATCAGAAGCAATTAGTGATTTTAAGCAACTCAATTTGTGTGTACCCAATATTAGATATCTGAGTTTTCCTGGAGTCTTTTGCACTTTTTGAAAATCTGGCCCATTTAAGATATTGATCCAGGATCCAAAATCATTACTCACTTTTGAAAATTTTGTCCTAAGTGTAGAGCGACTCAAATTAATTACCAGTTTGCTAATAATATTATTCTTAATATTAACTAAACATTGTAGTCTGTTGTACAAAAAACTAACAACCCACCATACACACAAAAAATAGCTGTCAAAAAAGTTCCACTTTCAGGGAGAAAAACAACATCGGAAAAATAAATACTTCTTTACAAACTAAAAGTTTCTAAACAGACATATAAACTTGGATTTCTGCTCTTACTGGAGTATTCTAAAACCAAAGCATCATTAAATTTTTTGTTTAAATTCTCACACTTCTTAAATATTTTGCGAACATCTTTGGTCTGGGTTTCCTCTCCCACCTTGCCCCTGTAGAGCAGAAATTTGAGCAGGTCAATGACCTGCAGTAACCTTGTCTCTAGTGTCAAGTAATCAGTCATACCACAAGTCACCTGAGGCTCAACTCATCCTTCTTATCCAATCACAGGGCTGAAAACCAACAGTTTACTAGGGCTGCTATTCATCAATATCAGATAGACATTTGCACTTCTCCCTGGCTTCACTTCCAGAAAGGAAGTTAAACTACCCATCAGAATGCAATTTTACCTAGAAATTTAAATCAAATAAAAGTTTACTCAACTTATATATGAGAAGTTCACACTACTTAAACATAGTAAACATTGGGAAACCTATAAATAAATATTTTGCCATTAAGGGAGAAACTAGATGGGAAGGTTCCCAAATGGTGGGCACAAAAAGGACTAGTGAGGTAAATCCCCACTTAGTGAAATGCATCTATGTGGTACTACTGATATACAATTGTGCAAGCACTTCCTTGGAGCACCTCACTGTACTAAATGTGTGAAATCAAGTATTGCCCATGAACTGTACAATTTTTAAAGACCCTTATTTTCTCTTTTCAAAAAGACTGATGATGTCCCATTATTACACCATTTGTCTTACAAGGACAAGGACACACAATGCAAAATAAAATAAGCAGAATCACAGAGAAATATAATTTTCCTCCTGCTTCAAAAAAGAAATAGACACCTGAATATATGGGCTTATAAGAGAAGTGTCTCCTCATCTTAATGACTAATAATTATTAATTGTTCTACAAGGGACTAAAAAAAAAAAAAAAAAAAAAAATCTATCACCTACTCATGATCAGGGCCGCCAAGAACAGGTTTGGGCCCCAGTGAAAAAAATTTTCAGGACCCCCAGCAAGGGCGGATCAGCTAAAAATCTTTACATGGGATTTGTAGACAAAAACATATGCAACATAGTCGGGCCCCGGACCCCCTTCCAGACCACCAGTCCCTGGTAATTTGTACCGGCTTTCTCCCCCCCCCCCCCCTCACCCTCCTTGTCAGCCCTGCTCATGATGAGTAACATTTCTAGGTGTAGAACATACTTTTCAAACAGAATAATCAAAAGCATTTGTATACAAGAACTAATATTTTAGTAAGTGATCATAGCATATACCATGTTAAAGCTAATGGATTCTGAAATTGGCACTCTATTTCACAGGGAAAGACAGAACTTTGACACACGGAAAAAAAATGTACAAGTTTCTTTTTTATATAAACTACGCCAACAGCCTTTTCTAAAGTCAACCCATTTCCCTAGACTGCTTTAAGCAGGATGGATTGATTTAAATCAAACAATTTAAATCACAAGCAGGAAACCTTGATTATTTAAGTCAATTTTAATCTTGTTTTGTATTTATACTTTTAGTTATTGTCCTAAAGAAAGGATGATTCTCATTGGTTGGTAACCATTAAAATGCTGCTTTGCAACTAAATATAGCCTTTACACTAAATTTAGTGCTTCTTTTTGCTATCCAGGAGAATATGTTATTTATTTAAATAATTATATATCTTAGTTTACAATTATTCAATTCTTAATTTTTACAGATTTTATTATGTTGGAAAATGGCAACTGATGCCTCTCTTATACACTAGAAGGTTTCCCCCCCACCCCCACACTTGTGGTTTGTGTCAAGCTATATTTGGATGGAAATTTGAAGTCAATTAAAAATGAACAAAACCAACATTTACATTTTTTTATTAGTTAAAACTATCTTAAATGTGCTGGATACATAAACAGTATAAAAAGTTTATCAAAGCATGTTTTGCATATAAAACTAAATTTATTAATTAATTGGATTGATTGTTTCTAGTCCCCTTCAAGATTTTTAGGAGTAAAAGATATCATCAGAGACCTAGCTTTTACACACCGACCACAAGAGGAAAACAAGCATTCCTGCTTTTCAACTCCCATTTGGTTCTCAACTTTGAATGAGCTAATCATTGAACTGAAGTTGTTGAATAAACTGAAATGAAGACACTAGTCTCTCTGCAACTGCAGAACAGGCTACTGATCTCCAAAAGTTGATTTAGCACTTCAACAAGCCCTGGGTCCAGGCACTTAGGCCTGGTCTACACTAGGCGTTTATGTCGAAGTTAGCGCCGTTAAATCGAATTAACCCTGCACCCGTCCACACTGCGATGCTATTTAGTTCGACATAGAGGTCTCTTTAATTCGACTTCTGTACTCCTCCCCGACGAGGGGAGTAGCGCTAAATTCGACATGGCCATGTCGAATTAGGCTAGGTGTGGATGGAAATCGACGCTAATAGCTCCGGGAGCTATCCCACAGTGCACCACTCTGTTGACGCTCTGGACAGCAGTGCGAGCTCGGATGCTCTGACCAGCCACACAGGAAAAGCCCCGGGAAAATTTGAATTTGAATTCCTTTTCCTGTCTGGCCAGTTTGAATCTCATTTCCTGTCTGGACATCGTGGCGAGCACAGCAGCACTGGCAACGATGCAGAGCTCTCCAGCAGTGATGGCCGTGCAGTCTGGGAATAGAAAGAGAGCCCCAGCATGGACTGATCGTGAAGTCTTGGATCTCATCGCTGTGTGGGGCGATGAGTCCGTGCTTTCCGAGCTGCGATCCAAAAGAAGGAATGCAAAGATCTACGAGAAGATCTCTAAAGACATGGCAGAGAGAGGATACAGCCGGGATGCAACGCAGTG
This sequence comes from Chrysemys picta bellii, assembly GCF_011386835.1. Classification (NCBI taxonomy): domain Eukaryota; kingdom Metazoa; phylum Chordata; order Testudines; family Emydidae; genus Chrysemys; species Chrysemys picta. The sequence continues at coordinate 124,873,035 of NC_088791.1, read as the reverse complement.
CCGCGTGAAAATCAAGGAGCTGAGACAAGGCTACCAGAAGACCAAAGAGGCAAACGGACGCTCCGGATCCCATCCCCAGACATCCCGTTTCTACGAGGCACTGCATTCCATCCTCGGTGCTGCCGCCACCACTACCCCACCAGTGACCGTGGACTCTGAGGATGGGATACTGTCCACGGCCGGTTCCTCAGACATGTTAGGGGACGGGGAAGATGAGGAAGGAGATGAGGAGGGCGAGGCAGTTGGCAGCTCTCACAACGCTGATTTCCCCGACAGCCAGGATCTCTTCATCACCCTTACAGAGATCCCCTACGAAGCGTCCCCAGCCATTACCCCGGACACAGAATCTGGTGAAGGATCAGCCAGTAAGTGTTGTAAACATCTAAACATTTATTTTTAACAAAACAGGAATATTAACAATTAAAAGAATGGGTTGTTCATGATTAGTGTGCCCTAGGCGCTTAACGGTTTAGTAAGGGGCAGTGCAAGTTTTGAAAAGAAATCTAGCAATGTCCGGTTTTCAGTGATTGTCCTGCACAAGCCGCTCTACTGTGTATTCCCTGCTACTGCAGCTACAGTAAAATGCGGTCTATATGTGCGGGGATAGAGCAGTAATCCTCCTGGGACATCTCGATGAAGCTCTCCTGGAGGTAACTTGAAAGCCGTTGCATGAGGTTCTTGGGGAGAGCGGCCTTATTGGGTCCTCCGAAGTACGACACGTTGCCGCGCCACGAGATTATCAGGTACTCGGGGATCATTGCTCTGCACAGCAGGGCGGCATACGGCCCTGGTCTTTGGAGGCTTTCCCGGAGCATTCTCTCTTTGTCGCTCTCGGAGATCCTCATCAGGGTGATGTCGGCCATGGTGACCTGCTTTTAATTAGGTAGGGGAATGTTAGTGTTGGGACTGCTTTCCCGTTCCTTTACAGAACTGTCACCGCTGGTTTGCAGCCACGCGGTGGAGGCGGGAGAGGGGCAGCCGAAAGGGATCATTCCCGGGGACAGCCGCGAGGGGGTGGGACAGGGGCAGAGTTCCCGCTTGCCGGATTGCTGGCAGCAGGGACTGACATTGATTTAAATGTGAAATGAGGCCAGTGGTAATATAAAAGTTTTAAACTGCCACAAGTGTACGGCTTACCATGTCTGCCTGCAACAGAAATTCCGTTGTGCTGCCTCGCTTCTCAAATGTGCTGTTCAAGACCCCAGGCACAGAATGCGAAGGCCGAGAATTCGACCTTGTGCTGAGTGCGCATGTGAAAGGTGCTGTGCATGGTCTTGTTCACAGAGAAAGACTATGTTCTTTGTTCACAACTACATTTATCTTTCAGAGGAATTCACTCCCTTTTTCCCATTTCCACAGCCCCGTCTGCGACTGTCTCACAACCTAGCCTGGAATCACACTCCCAGAGGCTAGCGCGGATTAGGCGTAGGAAGAAGAGGACACGGGAGGACATGTTCTCTGAGCTTATGGCCTCTTCCCAAGCCCAGGCAGCACAGCAGACCCAGTGGCGGGAGAACTTGACCCGAATGCACCAAGCCAACATGGATCGGGAGGAGAGGTGGCGGCAGGAAGACCAGCAGGCGACTCAAACGCTGCTTGGACTACTGAGGGAGCAAACGGACACGCTCCGGCGCCTTGTGGATGTTCTGCAGGAACGGAGGCAGGAGGACAGAGCCCCGCTGCAGTCCATCTCTAACCGCCCTCCCCCGCCACCAAGTCCCATACCCACCTCACCCAAAGTGCAAAGAAGGAGAGGCGGCAGAGTCCCTGCTAACTCTCACTCCACCCCTGCAGAGAGCTCTAGTAGCAGAAGGCTCTCATTTCCCAAAATTTGAAAAGTTCTTTCCTTCCCGCCTGACACAAGCCCACGTCCAAGTTTCACCTCCCAATGCCATGTGTAGTTGATAATAAAAAATTCGTTTCTGTTAACTACTGTTTCAATCATGTTCTTTTGGAGGAGGAGGGGAAAGGGGGTTGGAAATTGGACAGGACAGTCTCCTTTGGCAGGGTACATAGTCGGGGGCAGGCACAGCAGCAGGGCACATACACAGTGCAGTGATGCAGTGACTAGTTGCCCCGGTTAGTCTGGGAGGTTGTTTTGATGTAATGTTGGGGGGGGTGGGTTGCTCTGTGACTTTGTGGCGGGGGAGGGCAGTTACAGATCTTAAGCGCCGGTCCTTAGACAGGATCACAGAGCCACACAGCATGGGATCTGTAACCGTCCTCCCCCTGCCACAAAGTCAAATAGACCTCCCATACACACAGTCCCGATCAGGAGGGGTGACAGGCTCCGTTGAAACAAGCATCCCACCGCAGCGGAGCCTGTCAATCCTTGAGTTTAGAAGCTGCATTCGCATCACAACACTAGACCCGCCCCGCACCACAGTCTGCGTCCCAGTTTTAAAAAATTCCCGCTAAAACAGTATTAAAGAAAACGGTGTGCTTTAACAAAGTAGAACTATTTTTATTTCGACACGTGTGTTGGAGGGGGGGTGAAGGGGGTATGTAACTGGATAGGATAGTCAACATTACCTGGGTAAAGAAACGGGGGCAGGTTTAGCTTCTCAGTACACAAACTATAAAATCACAGGTTACCCTGCTCACTCAGGAACTTTGCTTTCAAAGCCTCCCGGATGCACAGCGCTTCCCGCTGGTCTCTTCTAATCGCCCGGCTGTCTGGCTGTGAGTAATCACCAGCCAGGCTATTTTCGTCAACCTCCCACCCCGCCATAAAGGTCTCCCCCTTGCTCTCACAGAGATTGTGGAGCACACAGCAAGCTGCTATAACAATGGGGATATTGGTTTCGCTGAGATCACAGCGAGTCAGTAAGCTTCTCCATCTCCCCTTGAGACGGCCAAAAGCACACTCCACCACCATTCTGCACTTGCTCAGCCGGTAGTTGAAGAGTTCTTTTTCAGTGTCCAGGGCGCCAGTATAGGGCTTCATGAGCCAGGGCATTAGCGGGTAGGCTGGGTCCCCGAGGATGACTATAGGCATCTCCACATCCCCAACAGTTATTTTGTGGTCCGGGAAGTAAATACCTTGTTGCAGCCGTCTAAACAGACCAGAGTTCCTGAAAACACGAGCGTCATGAACCTTGCCCGGCCATCCCACGTAGATGTTGGTAAAACGTCCCCTGTGGTCCACCAGTGCTTGCAGCACCATGGAAAAGTATCCCTTTCGGTTAATGTACTGGGTGGCCTGGTGGTCCGGTGCCAGGATAGGGATGTGAGTTCCATCTATGGCCCCACCGCAGTTTGGGAATCCCATCGCTGCGAAGCCATCTATGATCGCCTCCACGTTTCCCAGGGTCACTACCTTTGGCAGCAGTACATCAACGATTGCCTTCGCTACTTGCATCACAACAACCCCCACGGTAGATTTGCCCACCCCAAACTGGTTCGCGACTGACCGGTAGCTGTCTGGCGTTGCAAGCTTCCACAGGGCTATGGCCACTCGCTTCTGTACACTCAGTGCAGCTCGCAACCGGGTGTCACTGCGCTTCAGGGCAGGGGACAGCAACTCACAAAGTTCCAGGAAAGTTCCCTTCCGCATGCGAAAGTTTCGCAGCCACTGGGATTCATCCCAGACCTGCAGCACTATGCGGTCCCACCACTCAGTGCTTGTCTCCCGTGCCCAGAATCGCCGTTCCACGGCATCAACATGACCCATTGCCACTGTGATGTCCTCGGCGCTGGGTCGCCTGCTTTCTGACAGGTCTGTGCTACTCTCAGACTTCAGGACATCACCGCGGTGCCGTAGCCTCCTTGCCTGACTTTTCTGCATCTGCCTCAGGGAAACCTTTATGATAAGCTGCGAGACGTTGAGAGCGGCCACAACTGCAGCGATGGTCGCAGCGGGCTCCATGCTCGGAGTACAGTGGCGTCCGCGCTGTCAATGACTGGAAAAGCGCGCGAACTGTTTTCCCGCCGGCGCTTTCAGGGAGGGAGGGCGGGAGTGATGGACGGATGACGACAGTTTCCCAAAAGCACCCTCGACTCATTTTGTTACCCAGAAGGCATTGCCGGCTACACCCAGAATTCCAATGGGCAGAGGGGACTGCGGGAACTGTGGGATAGCTGACCACAGTGCACCGCTTCGAATGTCGACGCTATCACCGTTAGTGTGGACGCACAAAGTCGAATTACTGTCCTTAGTGTGGACACACACGTTCGACTTTGCAATATCGATTACAAAAATTCGATGCAAGTAAAATCGAACTACTCTCGTAGTGTAGACAAGGCCTTAGACTGTGACTTCCATCAGTTCAGTGCCCTGACTTTCTTTAAAATTTCAGCAAACATGTATTGCTTACTATTTTTTATTAAAGTAAATGATTTAATAGATTATATTAAGTTAAGGCCTTAACATAGGCTGTAATTTCAAATTTAACTTTAAATAGGTTTGTTCTTAAAGACAAATCTGTATTTAATTTAAATTTAAAAAATCTATTTATTCTTTATTTTTTTCAGAAAATTGATTGTTATACTTAAAGCCACGGTGGATATGTTCAACCTAGAACTGGACATATACACCTCTACCCCAATATAACGCGATCCGATAGAACACGAATTCGGATATAACACGGTAAAGCAGTGCTCGGGGGGGAGGGGCGGAGATGTGCAAACTGGCGGATCAAAGCAAGTTCGATATAACGCGGTTTCACCTATAAAGCGGTAAGATTTTTTGGCTCCCGAGGACAGTGTTATATCGGGGTAGAGGGGTACTAAAAAACACACAACAACAAAAAAAGGATTTCTAATCACGTGCGCCTAACGCTATTTGAGCATTGAGAGCTGACTAAGGCAGAAAAGCACGTTAAAGCTAGCCTAAGCTCTGATCTTAACTCTCTAAACCCTACCCCAAGAATGGAGAAGCTTTAGAGAAAGCACGTTAAAGCTAACTGAACCCTTACATAGAGTCAAAGAGAATTATAGAAAAAGTGAGAGTCACCTCTACCTAAGACAGAAGGAACAAATGAGAATTAATTCAAACGCTCAATATTTCTGCTTTGGTTGACAGCTGGGTGGGTGGGAGGAAGGTGGAGGGAACAGAACTAGAGTTTCAGCTACCTCCTTCTCTTCCTACAGTATTCAGTTTTTCTATTTTTTATTATTTTTATTATTTTGGGGTTAAGGAGTAAAAGCCTTTGGCCCAGATATGTTCTCCCTGAAGTCACTAAGACAGTCTTGTCATTGAAGTCAATGACAACTATAGGATTAAGCCACAAAGAGGAACAAGAGTAACTCTTAGAAAGGAGACATGCATGAAAGTCAGTCACACACACACACTTTTTTTGGTACCAGTTACTGCAGTATTTAGGTGCTACTCACAGCACATCTTATTGTGTCACAATATATTTAGCAATTGAAAATACCCAACTGCAGAATGGTGTATATAGAGTAGTATATGAGCACATTCCCTGAGGCTTTTAGGTTCTGACAAATATCCTATTTTTCAGCTGACTTTCCTCTCTGCACCATATATGGACTCAAACTTTTTAAATTCCTCTAACGCCTAAAGAGAAAAAATATTAGAAGACTTTAAAATCCTTGCAGGTCTCATTCATTCAAGAAGGAGAGTCCTCTCCTTTAGGATTAATTTTAAAGCAGGTTTTTAGAAGTTTCTCCCAATGGAGATATATATGTGTGTATTATATTCATACACACACATATTTAGGAGATAACTACATGGGAAATTTTACCAGCATAATTATACTGATATAACTATACATCTAGTTATACTAGTATGACAACATATAGCTTTTATTCTGGAATAAGAGTGTCTTTTCCAAGTTTAGTTATGTTACACTGCTTCCAAAGTGACAAACTGTAAAAATGCCCACTCTTACTCCAGAACAAGTGCTGTCCCACAAGGGTGTAATTTGTAATGTCATAAGTAAAAAAAATTTTAAAAAAAGCAAAAATGGCTGAAAACTTTAAAACAGAACGATGACAGACCACAAACCCCAGTGATGATTCAACATGGTGATATTCTAAACAAAAACAACTCTCAACAATGCCTGTAGCTGTTTCCATCGCTTCACACGGACTCATCACTCTGAAGCTGAAATGTGTGTAATTTGGGGTTATTGTACATGGGTTGAGTTAAACTGGGAGGAGATCTGCCTAGATTTGTGAAGACTCTGAATAAGGGATGTGTGCTGCCCTGAGGGTGTGTATGTGTTTGTGGTTACTGTGTCTTATATTGTGTGGGTGGCTGTGCTTGTGTTGATTTGCATCTGGAGCATTATGCTGGGAGATTTGTGTTTATTTGTACCGGTGGCAGTTGGATCAAGTAATCTATCATCAGTGCAGTCTCCCGCATACAACCTGTGAAATTTTTGGATGCAAGTGCTGTGGAGTAAAGGTGGTGATTGGCTGATTTGTCTCGGACTCCCAGCATAACACGGATATAAGCTTTGTCATTCATAAATTCAGAATGGCGGAGAAAAGCAATAACAGACCAGGAACCTCAGCGATGACTGAGCCTGGCGATATTCTGAACAAGAACAGCTGCAGCTCCTGTAGCTGTTTCCATCCCTTCCAACCGATGCTACAGACAACTTCAGAGCAACACTCCTGGAGTCTTGATCTACAGAGGATGATGCCGGAGAGTTTTCCCTGCGCAGACAGATCCTTACACAGGTACTAGATCTAGTCCAGACAGGCCACTTTTTCTGAAACAATTTGCTGACCAGCCGAATTTGGCACAAGAGTTTACACACAGAGACACACACACACACACACCGCTTTTGACACGATATGGTGGTTCTGTCAGTGACACAGACAGACTCTGCTCAGACCTTCCTGCCTGCCCCGAACACCTGGGGACCCCCCCCCGCGGATACAGACCCCCCTTCAGCCCCACAGTGCCACGGACCCCCCAGCCCCTGCACACACGCCCCCCCCCTCGCCGAGCCCCAGATGCAGAGCACCGCCTCCATCCTCAGACCCAGCATCCGCCGCCCCCCGCTCCAGCCCGTCACCCTCCCCCCCCATCCCGGGGACGGTGAGGGGCGGGGTGACGCACCCAGAGAGCCGCCTCCGACCAGGACGGCGCCGGCGAGGGCCCCGGCCGAGGCGCCGAAGATCTTGCGGGCGTCGCGGATGAGGTGCGGGGCGCGCTCCTGCAGGCAGGTGGCCGCCCCGATGTGATAGACGCCCAGGAAGCCGCAGCCGGCGAAGGAGACGCTCCAGCCGCGCTCGCGGTCAAACATCCCTGCGCGCGAGGAAGGGGGTGGGGGGGCGGTTGGAGCGCGGACTCGACAGCGGCCCAGCTGCCCGGTCACAATGAGGGGCCGCTTTCGTGGCCGCGCGGCGGCGGATGAGGCGACAGAAACGATGGAGCCGGCAGCGCTCGCCGGCCGGTTACTTAAAGGGCCCTGGCGACAGCCGCGGGGAGCAGCTGGGATGGCACCAGGAGCCCCAGCCAATCAGCGGGGATATGCAAATAGTAGCCCGCCCCCCAACCCGTCGGAGGTAACAGCCAGGGCGTGAGCACGCGCTCGCTGTCCTGCGCTGCCCCCGATGGACTCTGGGGCGGGGCGAGGTGACTGCAGCGCAGTGACCCTGTGCGCGCTCCCGAACGTCCCGCTCCGACTTGTCCGCCTCGTGCAGGCGTCTCTCCTTCCGTTTCACCCCGGCTCCCCCCGCCCCGCAGCCTTCTGCTGGTGCTGGGGCGCCTCCGTCTTTCCACCCTGCCCTCGCTGCAGCCACCGCCCCTGAACACCCCTCCCCTCACACCTCCAAGAGACCCATCCGCCTCTTCTCCACCCCCAGCTACCCATGCACCTGTTCCCCCCCCCCAACCCCCAACCCCTCGCTCTAGGGGGACCAGATAGAAATGTGAAAAATCAGGAGGGAGGGCTGGGGGGATAATAGGCACCTATATAAGAAAAAGCCTGTCCCTATAAAACTGGGATATCTGGTCACCCTACCTCACTCCGTGCTTCCCTCTCACCCTGGTCCATCCCACACACCTAGAGACAGAGCTATCTGCTCCCTGACCCCAGGGACCCCCCTCCTAACCCACCCCTCATTCTTTCCAAAACCCACCCCCTGCCACTTATTCCCCCCACTGCAGCGCTCCCAACCACTCACTTCCTGCTCCCCCCCACACAGACATCTACTCATTCCTTATCTCCCTCTTCCTTCTGAGACCCCACTCCCACCACTGTCCTCCTGCATTGAAAACTCCCTGCCTTCCACCCAGACAGACCCCTCAGCCCTGACCATTCCTACCTTTGTACAGTGCACATTAGTGCTCAACAGTTTTAAGTGTATAAATGGTTAGTTTTTAAGATCAATTCTCTAGCAATTTTATGTGAACAATATTTTGTGTAGTCTCTCTCTCTAGGGATCCAGTACATGCCTTTGTACTGGATATATTCCTTTTTATATCATCACTAAGCAGAAGAGAGTTAGGATGTTCTTAATTACTTGATTGTGGATCTGAGATTAAAACAATAAGAAAACCTTTTACAAATATCACTGAAGAATGACAGACTTTCACCACAAATTAATTCAGACAAGCAGGGAGAAAAGGTAATATTTGTATCAATGGTATTTATATCAGAGAAAGGTGTTTAATACTTGGGGTCTTTTTTGTTATATTTCTTGAGGAAAGAAAGTGAATAGACAGGTCTTGGATCAAACTGTAGAGGAGAATCATTTTGGTTTTCCCATCTGCCTGCTCATTTTCCTCAGAGGTTAGGGTTAGTTTATGCCTCTAAGGATAGTCCTGAGTACAGAACCACCCCAACCCAGGAGGAGCTCCTGATTGGATGATGCTTGAGGGGGGTGATAGTTACTACCAAGCATAGTTCCTATAACCATGAGTAGGGCCCTACCAAATTCACGGCCATGAAAAATGAGTCCGGGGGGAGACCAGATTTCAGTCCATGAAATCTGGTATTTTGTGTGCTTTTACCCTATACTATACAGATTTCACAGGGGGAGACCAGTGTTTCTCAAATTGGAGGTCCTGACCCAAAAGAGGGTTGAGGATCACAGTACTGCCTTTCTTCTGTGCGGTCTTCAGATCTGGGCGGCTGGAGAGCGGTGGCTCTTAGCCAGGCACCTAGCTCTGAAGGCAGTGCCCCACCAGCAGCAGCACGGAAGTAAGGGTGGCAATACCATACCATGCCATTCTTATTTCTGCGCTGCTGCTGCTGGTGGTAGCTCCCGGCCAGCAGCTGCTGCTCTCCAGCTGCCCAGTTCTGAAGGCAGGCCCGCCACCAGCAGCAGCGCAGAAGTAAAGGTAACTGCACCGCAACCCCCACTACAATAACCTTGCGACCCTCCCACAACTCCTTTTTTTGGGTCAGGACCCCTAATATTACCACACCATGAAATGTCACATTTAAATAGCTGAAATCATGAAATTTACTATTTTTAAAATCCTATGATCATGAAATTGATCAAAATTGAATTTAGTAGGGTATAAGTGGATGACGCCTTTAGTTTATATGTTTGACATGAACCAGTGAGAGATGAATAGCTAAACTGAACAACCACTATAAATCCTGGTCATCTAGTCTCACAAGCACATGCCCTTCCTTTGTTGTCAGCATTCATGTGTATATTTGGGGATCAGGCCTGCAACCCATTTACAGGGGGAATCAATAGGATTGATCACATGAGTATGGATTGTAGGAACAGGGTCTTAGACTGTAAGTTGAGGCAAGAACTGTATACTTGATCTTGCATGCTTACATTGCTGTATAATTTAATAATTATTCCAACATTGAGGCAAAGGCAGAATACAAAAGTTATCCCAGAAAATATTTCCCCAAACCTCATCAATCCCAGGGGATCTCATACTTTTCCCAAATACATCTTCCCAGGGTATGAAAGTGGGCATCTTTGCAAATTTGGGCTCATATGTCAAATGAGGACACAGATCACTGTGCACTCTTCATCCTGGAAACAAAACTGCAGCAATAGCCAGCCTAAATATGTTTTTCATTCAGAGTATAGCAAGAGTTCAATGGGAGTCATTGTTTCATATGGCAGGCTGTTTGGGTCCAGATTAAAATATTTTAAAAGACATAAGAAATATGAAAAGGAAGATTTAACATTACTGAATCAGGTCCTTTATGTAACAAAGACTTAAAATGAACAGTCTTATGGCTCTGGTAGAACCTGGCTGAATCCAGGCTTACTCTTTTTGACTAAAGTAATCACTAATCTTCATTATCTATGAGGAGTTGGAAACTTAAGCCTGATGAAGCTGTGATCCAATTACTTCAAGATACTAATCAATGCACAGTCTCAGCTGAATAAGTATGTACTATTTATATTGAGTCAAAACCAGAGACCCTTACCTATGTTGTACTCATGAAATTCAATGGGAGTTTGCCTGCATAAGGGTTGAATAAGATCTCAGTTTTAGTATGTCTTCTGTCATGTTAATATTCCAGTCTGATTTATTTTGTAATATTTTAGTGGTCAGAGAGTATCCTGCCAAGTAGACAGAACAGAATGTAATTACTCAAACTGGATTTTATCCAGGAAACCAAAACTAACTCACTTTTACAAAAAGCATCATACGGGTTTTAGTGACCCAAAAAGAGAGGTCAGGGCTTGGAGACCACAGTTCTACATTTCATCAAGGGCTCCCAGCAACATGTAGGAATAGTGCCACGGTTCACTATTGATTGCGGGAAAAGTGTTGCCTATCCCCCCATCACAACTTCCTGCAGCATTTGGGGTGTTACTGACTTGTTCTGAATCTATTTTGTTTATAATATCTCAGGAGATCATAACCCAAGGTCATGTAGCCAAAGACCACATATGATAAAATAATTTAGAATGGAAATGGAGTCCTGGTACATGACTAGATCTAAGCACTACGATCATACAGATAATATAATCAATAAATGGACATTTGGGATAGATTAGTAATAAGGAGGGAAGTGTAAATCTAATAAGAAAAGGTCTAACATTTTGGCAACATAGGATAATTTTATACACTGGGAAAGGTGGATATGAAAGACAAACCTTGCCATATTACAGCAGAGCCCATTAACAAATACATCCTGTGAAAACAAAGTGCAGGTTTTGCAATTATCCTGGTTATTAGATGCTCAGAGGAACACATTATGGTTCTTTATATATTCATTTAGCATGAATTGCTTTAAGAACAGGCATTGTACAAAACATAAGAACTTATTAATAAGTTACAGTAAGAAACTAATACTTTGCACTGCTAGTGTTTTTCTTCTGAGGCTCTCAAAGAATCTTTACAATTTCCAATTAGGCATGTATTATCCACATTTGATAGATGGAGAAACAAGCATAGAAAGAGCAAAGGCCAGATTTTCACCACTAGATTCATATCTGCATCTTTAAGCACATAAATACCTTTGAAAACCTGGCCCAAAGTGATTTAATAAAAACTCAGTGACCCAAGAATCCTGACTTCTAGGCCCTGCCCCCACTCCGCCTCTTCCTGCCCCAGTCCACCTCTCCCCCCCCCCCCCCCAAGCTCCCGCCCTGCCTCTTCCCACCCCAGCTCCACCTCTTCATGCCACGTTCCACCTCCTCCCCCAAGGGCACCCTGCCATTGCTCCTCCCCTTCTCCCCCAGTGCTTCCTGCACACCACAGAACAGCTGATCCTGCTGATCCGTGGCGAGCGGGAGGCCCTGGGAGGGAGGAGGGAGGCGCTGATTGGCGGGACTACCAGTGGGTAGAAGGAGGAGCTGGCTGCCAGTGGGTGCTCAACACCCACTATTCTCACCCACGGAGTCACGGCCTATGATTTCGGCCTGGATCCATGAAAGGACATAGGGGTTGCAACATGTAACTTTAAGGTATCTAGAAAAAAGAAAAAAAATTCCAGGAAGAACACTGGGATCCACAAAGCATGAATTAGGTGCCTCTCTCCCCCTGTTTGTTGTATAGGGAGCTTAATGTGATCCATAAAAGCCAGCACTCTAGGCAGGAAGCTGCCTAAACTAGCCAATGGGAGACGATGAGAGGAGTGTGTCCTAAGCCCCACCTCTCTCACAGGGTTGGGCACCTAACTCTGAACTGCATGGAGGTTCCTATCTCTGACAGTGATCCATAGCTGGGAACCCCTCTCCTGGAGTCAGGGGGCTTACATGCTAAGTGGGAGGAAGGGGCTACCCATCCTATAACTTTTAGTGCACTCATCCAGGACATGGGAGACCCAGGTTCAGTTTCCCTCATCTGCCTGATGGTGAGAAAGGATTTGAACTGGGTCTCCCACCTCTCAGCAGAGTTCCACTGAGCTATGGGATATTATGATGTAGGGGGTCCCTCAGTCTCTCCTAAAGAAGCTGTTCCACTGTGGAGACATAACGAAAGTGAATGGGCCAGAGAAAAGGTGAGAATGATTCCGCAGTCCAGTGGTCAGGGCACTCAGCGGGAAGATGGGATACCCAGGGTCTAGTTCCCATGCTCCAATCAATCAATCATTCTTTCATTATTTATCCACAATGGAACAGATTCAAGAGGAGAGACTGAGGGAGCCCCACATCAGAATATCCCATAGCCCAGTGGTTAGGGCACTCTCCTGAGAAAGGATCTTAACAGCAGTCTCTCATGTTTCCCCATTAAGCAGTGGGGAGAATTGAACTTGGGTCTCATGTCCTGGGTGAGTGGTCTAATCACAGAGCTAAAAGTTAGAAGGTGGGTGGTACCACCTCCTCCAGCAGCCAGATTATAACGGGATCTGATCCAGTAGGCTTACTGGATCAGACACCACAGGGAAGATAGCTGCTCCTCCACCTACCTTCTCTCAGTACATGGATTTCACTGGGGCTTAGGAAGGAGATATGCATCCAGATGCTTATAGTGAGGCAGCAGGACATATACCCAGAGAGGCAAAAACTTAGGTTCTAAAATTTAAATGCCAAGTGAGTTTAAGAGCCTACAGGGTTGTGCAGCAGCTGAGTGGGAGTTTTGTGAATTGCAGTGGAGCCTAGGACACACGGTATGTCTGTACTATGGAGACGATACTGGCATAACCCCATAACATAGACAACATACACTGACAGAAAGGGTTTTTACTCTCTGTAGGACAACCTCCCCAAACAAAGTTAGCCATGTTAATAGAAGCTCTCTTCCATCAGCATAGCTGCATCTACAATAGGGGATTTGTTGGCGTAGCTACATCAGTCAGGGGTCTGGGTTTTTCACATTCTTATAAAATCTGCTATATAGTAATAAGAGGAAAACTTGCAGTGCACAATTTGTGAAGTGCTTTGAGATCCTCTAAAGGAAAATGCAATATAAGAGCTCTGAGGGTAAAGGAATGGATTGGTATAGTGAATTATATGACTGTTCTCCTTTGCACTCAAAGATGGAGGGACAGGTAGGTATGGATAGCAGGCAAAAAGCAAAAAGGATGGGGTGAAAGCTTAGCCAAGATCCTGCTCATCTACCTCATGTTGAGAGGGAAGGATACCATCCTCTCAAAGTAGTGATAGTCCCTGCTTGGAAACATTGTGAAAATCAGCACCTGGTCTGTAATACCTTTGATTTGAGAGAATAATGATAACCCATAGCTCTTATGTAGAGTCTTGCATAAAGCACTTGACAAAAGGAATTAAGGATCATTCTATCCATTTTACAGATAGGGAAACAGGCACAAAGAGGTTAAGTAACTTACCAAAGGTCAACCAGCAGGCTAGTGGCAGAGCTGGAAATGCCTTTTTGCCTCTAGCCATCCCTTTTACTTTATTGTTTAGCCATGATGACTTTTTTATTTGGGGGTATACATTTAGTTTGAGCCTCTATTATGGTGTTTTTAAGTAGTTTCCATACAGCTGGCAGGCAGGTCAAAAATAATTTGAAGACCAACTAGCAAAAAACAAACTAAACAGCAAAAAACTGTAAGTGCATCTGAAGCCTACCAAACAGTCAGTGGGGCCATGGATGACAGATGCTAAAGGAGCACTCAGGGAAAATAAGACCATTGCAGAGAAGCTAAATGAATTCTTTGTGTTGGTCTCCACGGCAGAGGATGTGAGGGAAAATCCCACACCTGAGTCATTCTTTATAGATGACAAATCTGAGAAACTGTCCCTGATTGAGATGACAATAGGTTTTGGAACAAATTGATAAAACAATAAGAAGTCATCAGGACCAGACGGTATTTACCCAGCAGTTCTGAAGGAACTCAAATAGGAAATTGCAGAACTACCAACTGTGATATGTAATTGCTTAAATTAGCCTGTATACGAGATGACTGGAGGATAGATAATGTAGTGCTGGTTTGTTTGTTTTTCAAAAGGCTCAAGAGGTGATCCTGGCAATTACAGGCCTGTAAGACTAACTTCAGTACCAGGTAAATTGGTTGCAACTATAGTAAAGAACAGAATTATCAGACATACAGAATCATAGGGTTGGAAGAGACCTCAGGAGATCATCTAGTCCAATCCCCTGCTCAAAGCAGGACCAACACCAACTAAATCATCCCAGCCAGGGCTTTGTAAAGCTGGGCTTTAAAAACCTCTAAGGATGGAGATTCCACCACCTCCCTAAGTAACCCATTTCAGTGCTTCACCACCCTCCTAGTGAAATAGTGTTTCCTAATATCCAACCTAGACCTCGCCCACTGCAACTTGAGACTATTGCTTCTTGTTCTACCATCTGCCACCACTGAGAACAGCCTAGCTCCATCCTCTTTGGAACCCCCTTTCAGGTAGTTGAAGGCTGCTATCAAATCCCCCCCTCACTCTTCTCTTCTGCAGACTAAATAAGCCCAGTTCCCTCAACCTCTCCTCATAAGTCATGTGCTTCAGCCCCCTAATCATTTTCGTTGCCCTCCGCTGGACTCTCTCTAATTTGTCTACAGAAGGGACATGGACAAATTGGAGAGAGTCCAGCAGAAGGCAACGATGAAACACAAAGTTGGGGAAGAGTCAACACAGCTTTTGTAAGTGGTGAAGCATGCCTCACCAGTCTATTAGAATTCTTTGAGGGGGTCAACAAACACATGAACAAGGGTTATCCAGTGTATATAGTATACTTGGACTTTCAGAAAGACTTACTAAGGTCCCTCACCAAAGGGTCCTAAGCAAAGAAAGCAGTTATGAGATGAGAAGAAAAGGCCTCTCATACATCAGTAACTGGTTAAAACATAGGAAACAAAGGGTAGGAATAAATGGTCAGTTTTCAGAATAGAGTGAGGTAAATAGCAGGGCTCCCCTCCTCCCCAAGAATCTCTACCAGGACCTATGCTGTTCAATATATTCATGAATGATCTGGGAAAGGGGGTGTAAATAGTGATGTTTGCAGACAAACAAAATTCCTCAAGGTAGTTAAGTCTAAAGCAGACCTTTGACAGATGCAAAACTTGCAGATACATTTCCACTGCTACAGTAATTGACACCTTCCCCCTCCCCATCATGGATCCTACACATGCCTATCACAACATGTGATATCTCATTCAGTGCACTATATGCCCCAACAACTAGTTGGGTGAAACCAGACAATCACAACACTCTTAAATGAGCTCAGACAGGAAAATGATGAAAAAATAAATTACCTGTGGGTGAACACTTTTCACAAAGCAGTCACTCTACATCCAACCTCTCAGTCCCCATCCTCAAACCAAACCTGCACAACACTGTCAAAAGAAGAGCTGGGAGCTTAAATTAATAACTTTACTAAACACTAAAAATCATGAACTGAATACAGACACTGGATTTATGGCTTATTACAAACAATGCCCCCCACCTGCTCCACCCTTTCCTTTCCCCTTATGACTGGAGGGGTGTTAATGAGCCACTTCATCTTGAGTAACACATTTCAAGGAATCAACCTCTTTATGCTAAACAGTCTGTTCAAATATTGTATTTAGCAGTAATACTTTGAGTTAGTTTCCCAGACCTGAAGAAGAACTCTGTGTAAGCTCAAAAGCTAGTCTCTCTCACCAACAGAAGCTGGTTCTATAAAAAATATTCTCATCCACCTCGTCTCTAAAATCCTGGGACCAACACTACAACAACACTGCCTACTTTTACAAAGTGTCTGCTGAAGACCCAGATTGCATATTTCCTTACTGAGCCCAATAGCATGCAAGCATGACCAGGAAGCCCCTTACAACTTAAAATGACAAGAGATCATTTTAAGACCATTTTCCATACACCACAATCAACTAACAGAAATGGCAGAGATGAGCTTGCCTCCTTCTGTGCACCTGAGTAATAAAAGGTGAGAATACTAATCTAGAAGGTCAGCTGCTTCTGGAGCTCACAGAGCAGCAGTAGCTAGGAGTGTTTTAACTCAACTTCACAACCTCACTAAGTAAAGATTTCTCCTGGATGCAGACTTTGACATAGTAATGCAATACCTTTGGAGCCTACAGGTTGAAATACTGCAATACACTCTATATAGATCCACACCCAGAAACTACAACTAATGCAAAATGCCTCTGCTTGCTTGTAGAGAGGAATGTCTCACAGAAAGCACATTTTCAACCTGTGTTCCATGATCTGCTCTGGCTCCCAATTTGTACTGAGGTGCAATTTAAAGTGTTGCTTTTAAGCCACTTAGTGCTTTGTTCATTAGGCTTGTGCTCACTGCTCAAACTTACAGCCCTCTGGTTTAATTGGCAGGGAGCTGGAGGCAGGGCATTTTCAGTGCTTCATTGCTTCCCTTGGGCTTAAACGTGGACTATGCTCAACAAATTTTTGTCTGGGTGTGTTCTTTGGGTTGATGGGAAGTAATAAATCCAGGTGGATAGATTATTTCCTTCTTTGCACATTTATCTTAATTTGTTGGGCATTTTGTTTTGGCATATACCCTTTGGACTTTAGATGAGTTCACACTTAAATAAAATGAAATACAGATCCACATAGCAAAGGATCAGTTATCTGCTGACCTAAGGTGCAAAGGTAGACATTACTGATCCAAGTGAAAAACAAAACAAACAAAACAAAGTAGTCTCAGATAATGGCTTTTAAAGGTTGCCATTTTGTAGGAAGCTACTTAAGTGGATGCTGGGGGAGTATAGTGTAATCTTGATGGCTCAGTCCAGTAACATATGAGAAATCATTCAAGGTATAATAGCCCTTGTTGTTTGGCTGGACAAATGAAATCATAGAATATCAGGGTTGGAAGGGACCTCAGGAGGTCATCTAGTCCAACCCCCTGCTCAAAGCAGGACCAATTCCCAACTAAATCATCCCAGCCAGGGCTTTGTCAAGCCTGACCTTAAAAACCTCTAAGGAAGGAGATTCCACCACCTCTCTAGGTAACCCATTCCAGTGCTTTACCACCCTCTTAGTGAAAAAGTTTTTCCTAATATCCAACCTAAACCTCCCTCACTGCAACTTGAGACCATTAGTCCTTGTTCTGTCATCTGGTACCACTGAGAACAGTATAAATCCATCTTCTTTGGAACCCCCTAAGGGGGGGGGGGGGGAAGAAATCTCATTAAAAAACCAAAAGACATTTCAAGGTTTTCTTCTTGTGATAGCAGTCAGTCTCTCTCTCACCCTCAACCCCCACCTTACAACCACACATACAGCTCCCTCTGCTGGACACTCCCCATGTTGTGGTGCTGGGACCAGGTAAACTGGACTAATGTGTTTTAAGTTTCCCTGGGCTTAAGTAGGCTCTAACACGGTTTCGCCCCTAGGCCGGTCTGGCATATTTCCTAGGTACAGACTCTCTCTCTCTGTTACCCCTTTGTTATAAAGGCACCATACAACACAGCTGCCTTTGGCCCCCAGGACCAATGCTGACCCCTCCTCAGACTCCCTAGTAGCTTAAGCACAACTTTTCCCAAAGCTCTAACCCTTGAGGTAACAGTTCCCCTGTCATCAACACAGGATAGTAAAGCCAACAGACAGACTTTGTTCAGGATTCTAAATACAGTTACTCTTTACTTAGTGTTACCCCAAATTGGGCCAGCTAGTAAGCTTAGGGAGGATTAATGACCCACCAGAGTTTGGCAGAAAGCAGCACATTTATTATACTGATAGCTAAGCTCAAAAGAAGGGAGGGGGTATCACACTCGCATACTCACTCTCCCAGGACAGGCACGGCATTGGAGATGTCAGGATCCTTCAAGGTAAGTATCCCACAGCGCAGCGATGGGCGGTGCAATGAAGGTAAGTCTTCCCGAGGCAGGCGGTCCCGGCGAAGGGCCTTTACGGGAGGTACAAGCTTGTGAGTGCACTCCTGAGCACATGGCCCCTTCCCCTTTTAAGGACCTGCTCCTCATGGCCTGTGACTAGAGATGACTTGGGCGCATCTGGTTGGTCACACCCCACCTCGGACAGTGTCCATGCAGTGTCCATGCATTGGGTGTGTGAGTGCTGCCTAATTAGAGTCCCAGACACCTTATCTACCTGGGAGTTCCTCCGATCTTCCAGCTGTTCAAGCAGCCCATTTCACAAGCATTCCAGGAGGGAGGGGGAAAGCCACTCCACAGGTATTCAGAGCGGGAGAGGAGACACAAGTGGGAAGGAAAGTGTAACAGACCTTTTGATCCAAGAGGTTATACATAGCATACAGATTACTGGTGTTCCTACAACACTTAGATTCCATGAGAGACACGTACAGTTCAATACAAAGCAAATGGGTGTATGTATTTCCTTGCCTCAATTTTCTCATGGTTCTGGAGCATTTTTCAGGCATAGTCAGAGTCTTCTATGGAGGATGGTATCCTTCCTCTCCTTTCTTACTGTATGTGGCTTCTCATCCAAAATATCACATCAAATCTCATCCTCCTCAACCCCCCCCCCAATGGGGGGAAAGGGTTGAACCCCTTTATTTTATAACCTTCAACACCTGGTGTCAGGTGCCTTCATTATCAGCCTCATCAGGTAGGGAAAATCCCTTGCCAGGTGATTCATTGCTTAATAAGTTACTACCACCCTAGAGTTTAGACTTGAAAAAGATTTGGCCTGGGCAGCTGCCATTTCTTGGTCCAAAGGTGCTTAGTTTAAATGAATGATCAAAGTTTAACAATTCTTTATTATTAGCCTGGTGCATGAATGTATTCTATTGCTTCTTGTGAGTTATAGCTCAATATGGAGGAAACGGGGGAGGGAGCAAAGACAAGAAAAATGAAGTTTGCACTCTGACCTAGATACAGGGAGTGTCCCCAATATCAATTCATAAACTGTACATAGACTCCCCAAATTGTCACAGTAGCCTTTAGAGCTTACAACTGGATCTCTGTGGGCCCTCATGAGCAAATTCTAGGATAGCAGATGGGACTTTAGGGCCAGATTTGAAAATCCCTGTGACACTGGCAGACCAGGTGCCAACTCTTTCCAAGGCTTTAGGCCTCAGCAGAGCACTGACAAATTCATTTCTGGAAACCAGTCTGTTTCACTTGTGTGTTAGTATGGTTAAGATGGGTATTGAGCTTCTGATGGGTTTACCCATTTCCCCCTCCCCGTGTGCCACCTGATGTACTGGGGTACCACTGAGTCTGCCTGTTCCACCAGTCTGGGCTTCCTTACATTGTCCTGCTGAGCCAGGCCCTCATGCTCCTCCAACACACACACATAGGTAGGGACACACCCAGCTGCAGAAAGACAGACACTGAAATCAAAGACTTCTTGTTCTCCCTAGTGGTCCATTGACTTGTTCCCAGCTAGCCAACCAGACTGATTGCATTCTGTCTGGTGGGCATTCTCCAGGTGCAACCACTGTGTAGTACAGATCTATAGTTAATATTCCTAACTTTAGATACAAAAATGATACATGCATACAAATAGGATAATCATATTCAGTAAATCATAACCTTTCCAATGATCTCACAAGAGCCATCTTGCATAAAATACATTGCAATGACCATGACACAATCATATCATAATATTACTATGAAAAATATGGGAAGCAGTATCACAGAACTTATAACAAGGTCTTTAGTGTTTAGAATTTGTGAAATGCTTGTAAGATGCTGCATGCATTAATCTCACTTATAATACTTATCACATGCTATAAGGTAATATTTAAATTTTTGCTTTGTAAATCTAAAAAATCTTTGCTCTGAAACTGTAAACTTGGAGAAATCATCTCCTGACCATAAAGAAGGCCTCTCAAAACTAAGAGGGCCATTGTTGGACAGCACAATAAAAAGACTTTGTGAATTGCCCCTTTACAACCATGAAGAGGCTCATCTCATCATCTTGAATTCTGGAAAAGGGCAATAAAAATGCAGATAAGAACATTTTTCATCTCTTTTGCTGTTTGAATTCTGACAAAGCTGGAGCTACAAAACAGACACATGGATGGCCAGGGTCAACCTGGGTTAGCC
Source organism: Chrysemys picta bellii (assembly GCF_011386835.1). Taxonomy (NCBI): domain Eukaryota; kingdom Metazoa; phylum Chordata; order Testudines; family Emydidae; genus Chrysemys; species Chrysemys picta. Next base: position 124,852,780 of record NC_088791.1, on the reverse strand, counting down.
CTAAAAGATAGTCAGAGCTGGCAGATTACTACAACTCTCATCTTTTTGGAACCATGGACTATAACTCATTAGTGTATATATGCTTGCCTGCTTTAACCTTGTAATAACTCATTTAGTTTCGTAGTTAATAAATCCTTAGATAGTTTACTGTAGGATTGGCTATAGGTTTTATCTTGGATATGAAATCTAAGGTACAAATTGACCTGGGGTAAATGACTAGTCCTTTGGAACTGGGAGTAACTGGAATATTTTGTGATCTTTGGTGTACAGCAGCCATCTATCACTAACTCAAGCTTGCCTGGGTAGCAAGATAGTCACCATGGGATCACAGACAGATTGGAATGCCCACGGGAAGACGGTTACAGTGCTTTAGGAGTTAACACTTGTTACTGGGTTGGTGAAATCTAATTATAGAACATACAACCAGTACGCGGTCTTGAAAGTCTGCCCTAAGGTTGGCACTCACAGTCATGAGCTACTCCAGACAGCGTGACAATCCCAATGTTTGTGTTGAAAGCTCTGGAAAATCTGGGCCCTTCATTTTGGGGCTGGAATAGGAACTGAAGTCTCTGGAAAAATCTCGCAACTATTATGTAAATTTAGGCATGACAGTTGCTGAGTTTGAAATTATATATACAGAGAGAAGATAAACCTAAATGTGAATGCTATCTTCATCCTACTGATATGTCATTCAAAAATTGAAACTATTTCAATGCAGCAATTAATCAGCATGTAGCCAAAACCACAATCAGTCACCTCATACCAATAAAATGTACCAAGTCTGACTGCATTTTTGTCACAGGAGTCACGGATTGTGTTTATTTCTAAAAATAAAGCCTTGACTTTTGACATTTTAGATTTTTTTTTCCATATGGATGACGGGTGGATATGATGTTAGTCAATTTAATTGGCAACCAATTTAATTGAGAATTGAGTGCTGCTAAACCCTCAGAAAGTGAACAGAGCAACCTCTCAGCACACAGTGTAGGGACATAAAGAACCAGAACACTAAACTTTCAAATCTTTAATTTTTCCAAGGGTGATCACTCTTCCTTTTCAAAGTTAAATAAATAAATGTGGAAAGTTACAATAGGATTACAAAGGTCAGCTCTGATACAACTACTACATTAAAATCATATCACAGAGCAAGCAGTTATTTTTTACATGAACATGGTAAAATAAAGGTTATTTAGAGCAATGGTTCTCAACCAGGGGTCCGGGGCCCCCCGAGGGGCCAAGAGCAGGTTTCGGGGGTCCGCCAAGCAGGGCCAGCATTAGACTTGCTGGGGCCCAGGGCAGAAAGCTGAAACCCCCCTGCACGGGGCTGAAGTCCGGGGCCCTGAGCAATGTAGCTTTGCAGGGGCCCCAGGCAAATGCCCAGCTTGCTACCCCTTAACGCCAGCCCTGGCATTTATATGCAGAAAAACAGTAGTGGCACAGATGGGCCATGGAGTTTTTATAGCATGTTGGGGGGGGCCTCACAAAGAAAAAGGTTGAGAACTGCTGATTTAGAGTATAAAACAATGTCCATGACACTTGATGTTGTTGTTGACCATATGTCTACTGCTTTTGCTTTTTCACAACCCTGTGACTTTTCCTTTAAAAAAATGGCCATGCTAAAACAGCACTGATGACTTCATAAATGATAGCTGGATAAGAGTAAAATTTTAATCTCAGTCATCATCTCCTGACATTTACATTGCTTCATTGATCCTTTAGGATCCCAAAGGACTTTACATACTCTACAAATGATAGACAGGAATCACAACACCCACCACTGATTTGCAGCCACCACTTGTGTGGAATGCAGACATTTAACAGTTAACTTGCTATGTAATAGTTTAGGACAGGCAATGAAGAGAAATTGTTATAGCTAATTGAACCTGCAGGAGGGAATTTAGGTTGTCACAGAGGCTTAGATTTTTCAAAATATCATTTTATGTGAAAACCCACACTCTCCCTCCTGCAGTTTCAATTGGCTGTAGCAATTTCTCTGTTTCCTATCCTAAACTAATGTGTATCTAAACCAGTTATAACCAATACATTTTGAAAATAAATTAAAATATTAAATAACTTTTCAGTGACAAACATCTGCCTTTAAGGTTTAATATCTTGGAATCAACCAGGCCAAATAATAAACATTTTATACTAGTGCTTTCGGTAGATTCCTAGCTTCCAAATGTGGTATAAAGTGCTCATTTCCCCAGATTAAAGCCTGCCACTTCTCCAGGACTGAATATGTTTCCCTGTGGGCCTGAGTTGGTGTCATTTGGGGGAATGATTCTAAATGTGAAGTTTCAGAGTAACAGCCGTGTTAGTCTGTATCCGCAAAAAGAAGAACAGGAGTACTTGTGGCACCTTAGAGACTAACAAATTTATTAGAGCATAAGCTTTCGTGGACTACAGCCCACAGTCCACGAAAGCTTATGCTCTAATAAATTTGTTAGTCTCTAAGGTGCCACAAGTACTCCTGTTCTTCTTTTTTCTAAATGTGAAGACATTTCTCTAGCAGGCTGTTTTCTAAACACACGCTTTTTGAATCTGTTTGGAATGTTAGATTAAGTCTCAGGGAGAAAGTGAGCTGAGTGCAGATAAGGATATGACATGTAGACACATGCTGTGTACATTAAGATGCATCTTTGCCATGACCTATAGATTTGCCTTTTAAAAATATATATATATCAATTACTTGAGATTTTATAAGTTGTTTTCCCCCATGTGAACTGGTGGACGTGATGCTAAACAGCTGAACCATGAGTGTTACTAAACCAAACTCTAGGTTTCATGAGGATAACAGAAAGCAAGAACTCCACGAATACTGTTAAAGACCAGATCAGTTACTTTAGAAAGCTTTAATTCTTTCAGAATTGATTAGGTTTCTCTCTTCCAGAAAGAATAAAAATAATTTGGCACCCTTCCCCCGGGCCTCTCAATAATGTTTATAATGGAACTGGTCATGTCTGTATTATGACCATTAAATAATAAAGCACCCATCCACAAGAGTGCCTGGGGTGCTCAACTAATAAAAAGAACCCCCCAACCTCAGCAAAATCACAGACAAGATGACTAAACAAAATAAAACAGCAGCAACAATGATGGTAATTTAAAAACATTGCTGGAAAAAAGTTTTTAGGTGTTTTTTTAAAGAGAGGGGGAAATTAAATGAGACATTTCAGAAAGGAGAGCGTTCCACACCAGTGGGACTGCTGCAGTGAAAGCTCGATCGCCTATGATTTTAATTGCAATTATGGAACTACTTAGCACTGGCAGTATGCAAGTGCAAAATGAAAAGACCCATCAGGTGGAAACTCAGGAAGTAGGTCTTCAATTTAACTAGGGCCAGTCCCATTCAGAGCTTTATAAACCAGCAAAGCTAATTTAAGATCAATCTGCCTGTAATGGGGTTCACTCACCACTCTGGCACCTCCTTTTGGCTGTCCTGGGAATTAGCTTTGCACCCTCTTCAGGTGTTGTCTCACCACTGTCACTCCTGCTTTAGGATCCACATCTCTCCAAGGACCGCGGTGTCCTTTTCAGCATCACAGCCCTCCGGCCATGCCACACTCTGTGCTCCTCCCTTCTGGGGGACCTGCAGTCTGCTGTTCAGCCACTTCCCTTAGTGGCTGGTACTGCAAATTGTCTGGCCATTTCCTTGTGGCCCCAGCATCCTCTTTGCCCTTGCCTCAGGGCCTCAGCCTGCAAACCGCAGCAGCCAGCCAGGAGCTCTCTCTCGCTCCCCCAGTCCCTGCTAGTAGCACTGCTCTGTCCAGAGTGCTGGCAGTTCTCTCAGCCCTCCAGAGACACAGTCCTTCCTCCCTGGGCTCCCAGCAGAGAACTGCCCTAGACTGGCCAAATCTTAGACTAGAACTACCCAGAACACCATTTGAGTCCAGGTGCTCTTGGAGTTGCAGAACCACCACCTTCTCAGTTACCTTCCACCTATCCTAGATCTAGTTGTTGGTACTTACAAAGCAAATGGGGTGTATAGTATTGAATGAGACACCTGATGTTTTAGTTTTTTGAACTCGTTCTCATTCACATCACTTGATGTTTCCTAAGGATTACCGTAATAAAACATTACCCATTATTATTACAATTTGAAAAAAACCTCACTTAGAACCAGATCTTCACCTGGTATAAGTTGGCATAGCTCTATTGAATTCCATAGAGTTACACCAGTTTAAACCATCTGATGATCTGGTACTTACTTTGAATTTTGCAAATGTTGGGCCATATTCTGCCACCCTTGCTCATGCTGAATAATACCTTACTCCTTGAGTAGCCCTACTAAGTAAGGCTAAGTAAGATACTATTCAACAAGAGCGAGGGTGAAAAAATCTGGCTAGCTATCTGTAAAACAGACAAGAAGTGGCCTGTTTTGGGTTGCTGGAGTGAGACTTACCTTTGGAAACACAGGAGACAAGGGAAGAATGTGGGGGAGGGGCAAGACACATTGTGAGGAGTAACAGGAAAGAGATGGCCTGTAGGTGTCACTACATCTACCATATGCTATTATTAATTTGTTCTCTGTCAACAGAAGTGCCTGACTTCAGCCAAGTCCAAACAAGTTTAGCTCTGAAGAAGAAAACCTCCCTAGTTCTCGTCTCACTCTAGCCCTGTTCCTGGAAACCTTGATTCTCACAGCAAATCTTTCTTACAGCATGCTGGGGGCAGGGGTGCTGGAACAATTTGTATAGTGGGGGTGCTGAAAGCCATTGAGTTTGACAAACTGTAAACCCTGTATATAATGGAAACCATTTCAAGCCAGGGGGTGCAGCAGGAACCCCAGCATCCCTAGTTCCAGCACCCATGGCTGGGGGAATTAATTTCTCTACATTTGGCTTAGTTGTGCCAACCTGTAGTTGCAGTCAGGGTAGGCAGCTATCATCCTCCTAGCCAGAGGGAGATTAATCCCTTTCCTTACAGCCTCCAGAAGGGGGCTTTACATCCCATTTGCAGTAGATAAGAACAGTCGTTTACTACCACTTTCAGAGCTCCCCTGCATGCTAGAGCACAGGAAGCTTTGAAGGACTAAAGCTGCGTGTCATGTAGGCAGATACACCTCCAAAATGCTGGCTCACATATTCTGCCCACACATGCACACAGATTCTTCTGCATTCAGGGCTTTGTATTTTTCCTGTAGAAATAAGGCTCTTTCAATGTTTCTTTATTAAAAGCAGTATAGCACTGATGACAATTTACTCCACCATTTTTAGGTGTTGTGCAAAGGGTAAGCTAGCTCTGGCACAAAGGAATAATACTGCTTTTGTTCCTATCCACCGACTAATAGGAATGAAGATTAGTTCCTAAAGGTTAAAAAACCCTATTCTCTCTTTGCGTGGCCTCTTCAACCTTATTTGTTGCCAGTGTCAACACATAGAAGTTCTGTTTATTTAAAAAAAAAATCTTTAAGCTTCACTCTGTATTCAGTTTGTCAAAGCAGAACTACTCTGATGGTTCAAAAAGAACAGGAGTACTTGTGGCACCTTAGAGACTAACAAATTTATTAGAGCATAAGCTTTCGTGGGCTACAACCCACTTCTTCAGATGCATATAGAGTGAAACATATATTGAGGAGATATATATACACACATACAGAGAGCATGAACAGGTGGGAGTTGTCTTACCAACTCTGAGAGGCCAATTAAGTAAGAGAAAAAAACTTTTGAAGTGATAATCAAGATAGCTCAGTACAGACAGTTTGATAAGAAGCAAGTGTGAGAATACTTACAAGGGGAGATAGATTCAATGTCTGTAATGGCTCAGCCATTCCCAGACCTTATTTAATCCTGAGTTGATTGTGTCTAGTTTGCATATCAATTCCAGCTCAGCAGTCTCTCATTGGAGTCTGTTTTTGAAGTTTTTCTGTTGTAATATAGCCACCCGCAGGTCTGTCATTGAATGACCAGACAGGTTAAAGTGTTCTCCCACTGGTTTTTGAGTATTTTGATTCCTGATGTCAGATTTGTGTCCATTAATTCTTTTGCATAGAGACTTGGCCAATGTACATGGCAGAGGGGCACTGCTGGCACATGATGGCATATATCACATTGGTAGATGTGCAGGTGAACGAGCCCCTGATGGTATGGCTGATGGTATAAAGATAATCTGTCTTTTCAATACAATCTTTACTCTGACAAGACTTCTGTTGAGTACAGACTAGTGTATTTCCATTGACCAAGCTGAGAGAAATGCAGAAAGCGAACAAATGGCATAAATGGTGAAAGGCCATTTAGATTTGTATTTTTTACCCATACATTTTAATAATCATTTAAGGTTCATTGAGCCAGATCCTGTTTTCCCGGAATACCCCAAAACTCCCAGAGACTTCCATGATTTGGCTGATTACCAACATTACAAATATTTTTATTTGTTTGTTTGTTTGTTTGTTTTACCTTGGTGTCCATTTAATTTTCTTGGGCTTTTTTCTGACCTCAAACAATTCTTTAGTTTTGAAAATGGTAATGCTCCAAATTTTCCAAGTGTGCAAATCTAGGACCAGACCTTCAGTTGTACTGGAACGGAGCACGGTGCACTTGAAGAGTGGGGAAACTATAGGTGTTACACCTTGCTGAGACCAGTCATGATTACTGATGTGATGCCAAATATGATTTGCACTGATCTACACAGACACGGGCAGCTAACTGGATTTTTCATATTTGTATCTGAATATGAAAAACTTTGTTACATGGACAAGTGCACGGGGGACCGTATTGCAGCCTACAGCCTGCTTCTTGTGTGTAGGGGGAAAGTAAGCTGTTTTCTTCTTCAAAGCCCTGCAGACAGCCACAGGGTGCATTTCACCCCATTGATGGTTATCCAAGTAGATATATGCTTATTACAGCAGCACTGGGAAGCTGCAACTGAGATCAAGACCTCATTGTACTAGGCCTTGTGTAAACACATAGTGAGAGACTCCCTGGCTCAAAGAATTTATAACTTAAAAAGAAGTATTATAATCCTCATTTTGTAGATGGGGAACTGAGGCACAGAGGCACTAAGTGACTTGCCTATGGCCACATAGGAAGTCTATGGCAGAGCAGGGAGTTGAACCAAGTCATTCAAGGCCATTCTTCCTCTCTCCTACCTATACTTTCCTCCATCCCAGATCAATCAATCCCAGAATCAGAATAAAGTCTTCAATGGATGTTGGATCTTCCAGTTGAGATAAATATTCCTTTAAGTGACTATGAAGTCTATGAATACTTCCTTTCCCTTTGAAAATTTCTTTGAAGGCTGACTCTGAAAAAAAAAAAACTTACCCGATCCTACTGCTCTCTCTCTCTCTCCTTTGCAGAGAGTTAACTGGACTACTGGTTACTTAAAGTGCCAACGGAAGATAGACCCAACATAGCACTAATGTTCATGCTTTATACATGTTTGTTTTGAACCCCAAATTAAACCTTTTTAGGGGAACTGCTCTCTTTTCTTTTTCCCTTTCTTTGTACATGGTACACTGAGGTTATGTTTTGAGGAAGCCTGAATTACTAGAGTGAAAAGTTTCAGAGTAGCAGCCGTGTTAGTCTGTATCCGCAAAAAGAACAGGAGTACTTGTGGCACCTTAGAGACTAACAAATTTATTAGAGCATAAGCTTTCGTGGACTACAGCCCACTTCTTCGGATGCATATAGAATGGAACATATATTGAGGAGATATATATACACACATACAGAGAGCATGAACAGGTGGGAGTTGTCTTACCAACTCTGAGAGGCCAATTAAGTAAGAGAAAAAAAACTTTTGAAGTGATAATCAAGCTAGCCCAGTACACCCACGAAAGCTTATGCTCCAATACTTCTGTTAGTCTTAAAGGTGCCACAGGACCCTCTGTTGCTTTTTACAGATTCAGAGTAACACGGCTACCCCTCTGATACTGTTTGATTTTGTTTGCTTAATTACTACTTGTAGCGTGTAAAGTTAAATCAATGGGACTATGTAAGGGCCCTAGATGGTTAGTGTTTCAAATCAGGACCCGTTATATACAAAACTTCTTTTATAATGAATGATCTACTTAGAAAGAATTTTATCTCAGCTTCAAAGTCTTCCATGGTTAGATTTTATTTATTTGTGTCTACACAAGAGTCCTTCTGTCAAATAAACATGGCTCATTTCTGTGTTCCCAGAAATTGGGAGAGGATTACAATTTATGGGAGAATTAAACCAAGGACTCACCATCCTCTGCATGCAACTACATATCTTACCAAGAGAGCCAGGGCTGTCAAAGGTTTATTCAATACTTAGGAAAGAGTGTACAGGAAGGTTTAAAGAAGCCCTTAAATGCTGACAACTCTTAGAAGAATTACAAAAAGAACAGATCAAAGGTGAGGAACTGGCCTAGTACATGCCATTGCAGTATGTGCTATTTCCATAAACTGCTTGAAAAATAAATGTCTTTACAGGTACAACCTGCAAAATAATGCCCTGATAGTAAATGCAGAAAAGGCTCAGTCTTGCAGCATTTCTGTATGAAGCATTTAAAAATAAAAAAGGCTGAAGATATTTCCTTGCTACAACTCATGAGATACAGTCACAGAGTTGTTTTATTTTACTTTGACTCCGTTTTCTTTACAAGAAAATTTGCTTTATTTCAATTATCTTAAAGGAAATTCAAGGTTCCAATTCACTTTTTTATTTAAACATTTGATTTCTGATGAATGCAAAGGCAGATAGAGACAGACAGCTACACAGATTTACAGCTGTATTAATGTGTGATTAGAGGATACGTCAAAGCACACATAAAAAAACCCACCTTCCCATATACCCCATTCTAACCATTTCATTTTCAGTCAGGTTTGAGATCTGCCCCTGCTTGATCACTATTTCCAGGTAATAGGTAGTGAATATTTAGAGAGACAGTTCTCCATTAGTTTAGGCTTTAAATTTAACATAAATTTGATATATCCTGATACAGAATGCTGTCTGGAGTAAAAAATAAAATATAAAAAATATCTATCTAAATCCATCACTGACACTGGAGAAGAAAGAAAACAATGGGCCAAATTCTCAACTGGTGTCACTTGACATAGTTCAAATTAAATTAATGGAGTTACGCATTTGCCCCAGTTGATGATCTGGCCCAATAGCTATTGCTTAGGAATGACTGATATTTTCCTTTGTAGTTGCAAAGGCAATAATCTAGAAAGCAGGTGCAGCACAGATTAATGTAATCCTTTTCCCAGAGCTGTGCTGATACTCTCAGTAGTAAAGACTAGAAAAGCTTGTGGTTAAGGTATGGATTTTTCCTACCGCTGGGCAATGCAGTTGGGTCAACTTAACTTTTTTGTGTAGACCTAGTCTAAGTGAAAGAAGAACCGGGCCCAGTGGAGTTACACTACATATAAATTTGGGTCCCTGTGTGACATGGAAAATTTGGCCCATAGTGGCTTGCCCAAAGTTAGGCAGGCACAATTGCATGCTAATTTGTGTGTGAAATGATTGATTGCAGATCAGACATGCAACTGGCATTTGCAAGTGCAATCATAATCATTCAATCTGTAATTTTTGTTTAAATCAAAGTAATGTGCCTGAGGTCACACAAGATATCTGGGGCCAGAGCAGAAAAGTAAGTCTCAAGTGTGATGTAGGTACCTCTTGTTATTCTGCAAATTTAGTATGAGCAGAGAACACATCCAGGTGCCTGTGGAACCCCAGAATTCTACAGTACTGCAGTCAGCCTTTTTGTGTTTTCAGCCACTGCCAGCTGAAACCCAAACATCACATAGCTAGGATAATCTTAGGCCCTGAGAGGCAAGGCAAAATAACTGCATGTTTGCAGTTTTGCTATCCGGATGGGAGGATGGATAAGAAGTGAATGTATTGTGAAAATAGAAGGAAGGTTTGAACAACGACCTTGATTTTAGGTGCCTCTCATATGTAAGTTTCATTGTTGTTATGACTAGAAATGTTTTGCTGATAAGGAGAATAATGAATTGTTATTGGCTGTTGCTAGAGAAATCATTAGCCTATGAGAGCTTATTATGAGTTGTGCTTTGTTCGGAGAAAAATTATAAACATTTTAGGTAGAAAGTGTGTTTTGGAGAAGTCCAGGGAAGCTTTCCTCTGGGCTAGGATTTGACACGTAAGTTCCCCAGCAGCTAGACGGAAGGCGGTCCCCCTACAGAGGCCTGGCTGCTGATTTCTTGAAACCATTTCAGACTTTTTGGGTAGCTATAAATGTTTGGAATGCTCTGAAGCTACTGCTACAGCATGTGTGTGTGTGTGTGTGTGTGTGTGTGTGTGTGAGAGAGAGAGAGAGAGAGAGAGAGCTTGAGATAAAAAAAGTAGTTTTAGGTAAAAGCACTCTTGCTTGTGCCAATCATTTATCAGACAGATGAGCATGCCCCACTGACACCACCTGGAATGAAACAGTAAAGTTACCACTGCTTTGGATTCTGAAAACTTTGGGTAACACCTGTAGCTGCTCCTCATAGGCTTCTAACCAAGTAAATGTTTCACACTTGCAATGTTAATAATTGAAGGCAAAACTTTTCTAGTGTAGACCTGGCCTGAGTCTGATCTGCAAAGATCATTCGAGACTGAGAACCTTGACTGTGATAGAAGCTCTAACAACTCTGTTCTCACTGTATCACAGGAGCAAGGGTGATGAAAGTTTCATTCCTAATCAGTATAAAACATAGGACAATACAGTACCATAAATCTTGCGCAAACAGTGCCTCCTGACTGTGCTGCCACAGGTGGTTTCTCAAATGGAATCAACTACCTTTATGGAACCATTACAGTTCCCATTTCAGACAGCTAACAATATGAAGAAAAAGGAAGCAAAAAATGTAACAGCTACTTCATGAACAAATGCAAGAAACAACATCATCCCCAGAGGTCTCACCAGCTATAACTCTCTGATCACTAAATACAACTCCGAGAACGGAAGAAGAGCTCTGTGTGTTTCAAAATGTGTTTCTCTCTTACCAACAGAAGTTGGTCTAATAAAAGATTTACTTCACCCACCTTATCTCTCTTTATGGACTATAAGCAGAGAAAACAATGTCAAATCATCCCCCAATCAGCTTTGTATCAGAGAATTGTCTGTACTGGAGAAATTTGATGAAATAACCACTATTTGGATCCCATGACATGCCTGTAACACAGCATGCACCTGCACACAAGTTGCTCACAACAGTGCACACAGGTGTTCAAACAGTAGATTTGCTTTAAGCATGACTAATCAGCATGTTGTCCTCCACCATGACCATCTTCATAGATTCAAATGCCAGTGTAGGCAACAAGCAGCCTTGTTCCCAACCCCAACGGTGAAAAGTCTTCCCATTACCATCCCACCTGATTAGGTGTCCTGTCTAGTGGAGTTTCTGAGCTCTTATTGGCCTGGGGTCATGTTTTCTAGAAGCCTCTGATCTGTACCAAGAATTGTAAAGCTCATTTGTACATAGTTTCTCCAGCAGAATCAGATTCCCCGTCACTGTGTATTGTAGCAAGTTAATTTCTTAGCACACTTTCTATAGAAGCCTCTTTACAAGTATGCTGCCAGCTGTCCCAAGCCAGACAACCAGGGAGTCATGAGCATCTGGGCTGACGAGGCGATCCAGTGATACTGAATTGTTATTTACAAGACCTTGGTCTATAATTGCATGTCTGAATGACTTGCCAACTAAGGCATCACTCAGCACACTAGACAGTTCCACAAGAAAACAAGAGGGCTGCAGATCCAGTATGGAGGTGGCCTGAAATAACAGTCTGGAACGGTGAGGAAAGACTCTCCATTCTACTATGGACTGGACTCACAGGGCTCATCCCTCAGTGCAATCCAACATACAGGTGGACATGCCAAATCCCAATCTGCCCAGGACAGAGACATACACCTTGTTCATTTGGTCCTTCCTGTGCATGACCCTGGTATTCTATCCTTACCCAAGATCAGGCTAAAGAAAACTAGGACGCCCAAAACATGCATTTCAAGTCCCTGTGGACGGTGTGGAAACATTTACCCCAAGTTCTTTCCCACTGTCACCTCTCAGTACAGCAGTTACTCATTGCAGCTGGCCTGCAAGTGCGTGAGCTGATTTTGACATTTTCTGTGTCAAGTGTATGACAAAGCTTTCCAGAGTGACTAGTGATTATGTTGGCTCCAATTGGAGACAGCTTAAAGTGCTGAGCATTCACCTCCTGGAAAAAAAAATCAAGCCCCTTTAAAAGGGTCTCACATTGGGTATCCAAAAGTCATTAGTCACTTGTGAAAGATTTGACAATAAATTCCATAACAGTCACTGAAGAGAACCCTACTTGTATTATAAGAGTAAACCCACAACAGGAAACAATCCCAGTTAATTCCAACAATTGCTGACATTTGCTTCAGTCTATATCAGGCACTTGTGTCCTCCATCTGCACCCTAGACTTGCAAAACCTGTGCACAGAACATATTGGATTTGGTGTGCACATCAACAGCAGGTTGTGTTGACATAAGTTACAGCTTCAGGTGTCAATTTGATTTTCCAGCTCTATATGTTTTGCTTCAAGTCCCGTGGCCTCCTCCCTTAGTGTATCAAACACCTCATCCCTGCTCCCACAGATATTATCCAGAGTACAACAGGCAGGTCTGGAGATTGTTGATTGCCCTAAGAGGCTATCATGTCAGTCATGCCCACCTTGCTTTAAGGGTCCTGAAAAGCCACTATGTTGAATCTGCTATATATCTGAATTGACATCTGACTGTTAATAGGGTATGGATTTTTGAACCCAGGGTATGCTGCATTACCAAGAATTACTGTGGGGATGTAGACACCATTAATATCAATAGTATGGGGTGGGGAGAAGGTGCTTCTCCGTTTGCTCTGGAAAATTCAAAGTTGTGGTGGGGTTTTGTTTGTTTGTTTGTTTTGAAAAGCATTGTTTGGCCCTCTCATGTAAGCATTCTGGAACCAGCCATGATAATCCACTGGTTAAAGGTTGGAGTGATAGCTTGTTCTGTTAATGTACTCCAAGACTTGGTAGGGTGAGTGTTTGGCACAGAATGGGCAGATGATCCTCTATACACACACCTCTAATGATTTGGGAATCCTGACTCTCAGTGATTTGACATCTTGATCATACAGTCCAGCAAAACATTGCATTTCCCCACAAGCATCCACCTGGACACCACCACTGTGGACTCCCCAACTGAGTGGTTGCTACCCAGTTCCTCCCCCCACCCCCAGGTGATCTCTGGTACTTCTTATTACCTCCACCCTCATAGAATCTGAGTACCTCACAATATTTTTGTATTGATCCTCACAATACTCCAGTGAGGTAGGGAAGTGCTAATATCCCCATTTTACAGACAAGGAATTGAAGCTCAGAGAGGCGAAGTGACTTGTCCAAGGTCACAGAGGAAGTCTGTGGCAGAGCAGGGATTTAAACCTGTGCGTACCTTCCTCCCAGGCTAAAGTCTTAATCACTGGATCATCCTTCTGCCCACCTTGGTAGTTTGTCTCTGCAATTTTGAGGCCAGCTCCCACCGTGGTACAGAAGTAGCACTTCACATGGTAAGCTTCTTGAAGCACCAGTAGCTGGTTACTCCAAGACATGAGCCCTGTGGTGGCATGAATTCCATTTACTGCTGGTCTTGTTCTCTGGCTTTTGCAGATAGTGCCGACTCACCCTCCTCTGCCTCTCCTGAGCCATCTGAAATGCAGGAGCTCCAGCAAAAGGCTGTCTTCCTGAGCAAAGGCCCCTCATCCTAGCTACCATTGGGAAAAATGCATTGGAAATGGCTGAGTTTCACTAGGTGTTCTGACACAGAAGCAGTTGCTGCTGCAGGCACCAGTGCGTCCCTCCTCCCCTTGCTGCAAGCTGAGCATGTTTTCAAAGTAGGGCATCACAGGAGTGCATTTCAGTGGAGGATAAAGGAAGTTGGCAGAGAAGAGAAAGGAGCACATACTTTCCTCTCCCCCTTTCAGAAACATAAATCTGGGCACTCTTCCCCTGCACTGACCTTTACTATCAAACAGTATTTCTATCACCCCACCACTGCTTATTCCCCCAGTCCCTGTAATACACCTGTGAGTAGCTTCCAAGATGTACTTCTCCCCAGCTAATAACTGACCTTCAGTTTACTAGATGTAACCAAGAGCCTTCCAGTCAATTTCACAATTGAGAGAAAGCATGAGGGCAAAACAGTTTTTTTAAAAATTCTTAACACAAGTTAAGGCCCAGGCCACAATTCAGCCTCCCCCCTCCCTACACACACAACCTTAAGCCTCTAGAAAGGTTCATCACTTAAACAAAAATGAATCCTCTTTCATAGGCTAAGTCTACACTAAGAACTAGAGGTGTGATTCCCCTACCCATGTACACATACTCAAGCTACTATAAGTATAAATAGCAGCATAGCCACAGTAGTGGCAGCAGAGGCATGGCTTAGCTGTCCTGAGTACAGATATGCCTAAACCCTGTGGGTATAAATGTGGCAGAGCTAAACCAGGCCTCTGTTGTTGCTACCCATGCTACCATGGCTACAATGCTATCTATACTCATGCTACCTTGAGGAGAATTAGCTTGAGCATTCACCAAGAGTCCTGAAGGAACTCAAATATGAAATTGCAGAATTATTAACTGTTGTATGTAACCTATCACTTAAATCAGCTTCTGTACCAAATAACCAGAGGATACCTAATGTGATACCATTTTTTCAAAAAAGGCTCCAGAGGCAATCCTGGCAATTACAGGGAACACAAGGAAACAATGAGAGAGTGTTGGTCGTGCTAAGTCTTGTCATACCAACAGCCTAACCACTGTCAAGATTTTTTGTAGGCAGGGAAGTTTTGAGGAGGGATTTGAAGGAAGAGAATAAGTTAGTTTTGAGGAGGATTACAGGGAATGTCTCCCAAATGGGAGGGGCAGCAGTGGATAAAGTACAAAGGTGTTTGAAAATTTGACAGGTAGGTAATGGAGGCTCGCATTATGGGCCATTTGGAAGTGGGAGTCGACTGATCTAGCCCAACATTTCTAACGTTCCCACAACTATAGTACCTGGGCACCATTTACATAATGGAGTAAGGGAAAGCCACCATTTTCCAAATTGCAAACGCTATCACACTTCCCTCTTTTAGCAATGAGCCTCTGCTACTACACCAAAACTCAAGGTAATCATTAGTGACATCTTTTGTTCTAGTGCAATGCATTTTAGTGCTTAGCACAATGCTAGATACCACAATACCACAAGCTAGGAGATGTAAATCCAGACAATATAAAGAAACAAAGGATCTGTTGACAGTGGAACAATAGCACCCAGATTGGGTAATGGATAATTAGCCATGTTATAGTACGCCTCATGTTCAAAGTGCTGTACAATCATCTGTAATGTTAAAATTTAAAGTAGTTCCCAGAGGTCACCGTCAAGATCAGAAATCAGTTTTTCTTCTTTGAGCAGTGTCCCTGTGGGTGCTCCACGTAGGTGTGTCTGTGCCCCTGTGTCTCTGATTGGAGTTTTTAGGCAGCAGTATCCATTCAGCCCACACATGTGCCCTCCCTTCCTGTCTGCCTTGAGGCTATCTGGTACTGTGCGGGTGAACTGCCCTCAGTTCCTTCTCAACTGCCCTTGGCCTGAGACAGAGCAAGTTAGCAGTCCAGTTTACTTATCCTTTATTATAGTTGATAGTGTTTCTCATAGAGTTTGTTTTATAGCATTTGTAGAGCTTCCATTGTCTTTCTTCCTATCCCCTTTTCCCTCTTTTGGGGGATTGTCACCTGCAGGGGCATGCCCAGCTCCCCCAGGTTTAAACAGTGCCTCTCCTGTAAGGAGGTTATACTAATTACAGACAGACACGTCTGCTGTATCCAGTGCCTGGAGAGGCTTATGTCCCACAGAAGTGTACCTTCTGCCAACAACTCAAGGCTAGATCCAGAAAGAACCATGAGTTAAAGCTGAAACTCCTGCTCATAGAGGGTGTTCTTAAACCTGCAGCTAATCCCAAATCTAGGGTGACCGTGTGAAAAATCGGGACATCTGGTCACCCTACCCGAATCCCCTCTGCAGCACAGATTGTCCCCAGACCCTTCAACTTCTCAGGAGGGAGAGCTGAGGAGAAAATGTTTTGACTCCCCTCACAAAGCCTCCAAAAAGAGGGTGGTGAGCCCTCAAACCAAGCCCCTGATCAGCCAGAGGAGATCTCCGACGCAATTGATCACTTCAGCACTGTCGGCAGAGACAGCACCAAAGCATGGTACTAGAAGACACAGGGACCTCAGGTGCAAGTTACATCTTAATGCCTAAAGACCTGAAGGGCACAGGGGCGGAAGCTGCAGCACTGCCTTCCAAAGATAAAAGTACAGACTGTACTAACTCTGTGGAATTGGTACCAACAAATAAATCCATGGCACCAACTGCCTCGAAGCATCCTTCATCGGACCATGCTGCCTATAAAAGATCATCGGTACCGACAAGCCAGCACTGTCAACCCCTACTCACTCACTCACTCATGCCCGTCACCCCAGTCGGGGTATGGGCCGCCAACCACAGATCTCCAGAGTCCTTTAGCTGGTTCCAGGTATAGCCCATTTTTAATCCTCCTGGTTGCAAGAAGGGTAATCGGCTTAGTGGCTTCCTCACGACTTTCACCACCCAGCGTCATGCGTCTTCGAGTCGAAGACCCTTCTTTTTCCAGGCTAAAAGTCTCTGTTATCTCTATTGTTGGCGTTTCTATAGCAGGTTGATTTTTTACGGGGTGGAGTTGCTAGCCCCACGCCCAACCCTCCTCCTTTATCCTGACTTGGGACAGGCAGATGGCCCCAAAGGACCTCTCTGGTGGAGTTTGTCAACCCCTAACCGGACCAATTACAACGATGGTGCCGCACAGGAGTTTCGCTTTTCCAGGGATCTCATGATTGCAGGGACACCAGAGTCCCACTACTCGATACCAGGGCCTTGGTACCGAGCACTTCCCGATCCCTGGAATCACCAGCAGCACCAGAGCACTCACCTCGAGCTCCACCCTATTTCAGCAGGGAGTCTGACAGTGACCAGGATGACAACATCTCCCTGGTCCCATACCATGCCCCATCATTACAACAGCTGAGGCCTTCCTAACTACACCCACACTGCAATCACCACCCTTCCTGGTCTGGCCACTCATGGGTGCCGCCACTCATGCCCTTCCCTTCACCCCAGTGACCATACTGGGACCCGTGGGCAGCCTACAGGCATCATCCTTCCCAGGCATCTAGTGTCTCCTGCAGGGAGTCTACTAGACGATCACTTATAGCCTCTGTATCCAGAGCCCCAGAACTTGAGGAGGAAACTTTTGAGGAGCATGGGGGCAGACTAGAAGAGGAGGCTGCACCACTGGCAAACATCTCCTCTTCCTCACCAGATAAGGTGGTGATGCCCCCTCCGCCATCGCTGGCAGATGATTTTAAGGTTTTCTGGGATCTCACTAAGAAGGTTGCCAACACATTGAAAACCCTCCTCAAAAAGGTGAAAGACACCCCCCACAAACTGCTGGTCATATTACACACTTCCTCCTCTTCAAGAATTGCCCTCCCAGTCAACAAGGCGATTCTGGATCCTGCCAAGGTCATCTGCTAGACGCCAGCCTCTCTATCACAAGTAAAAAGGCTGACAAGAAGTACTATGTGCCGCGCAAAGATGTGGAGTTCCTTTTTACACACCCTCAGCCTAACTCTATTGTCCTGGGTGCCATTAACTCACGAGGGAAACAGCACCAGGGTAAATCAATCCCTTATGACAGAGACTGGAAAAGGCTATACTTATTTGAAAGGAAGGCATATTCCTCTGCAACTCTGCAGTTCAGGATTTCAAACTGATCACCCCCACTTGGGTGAGACAAGTGTGGTACCCATACCTGACACAGCTGGCAATGTGTCCTCCAATTCCTCTTCAACCCATTCCTCACCTACTCTCCCCAAATGTCGGGCGGATCCATCATCCTGACCTGCACATCCTCCATCTCCAGGCTGGACTCCTTCATGGTTCCAACACAGAGAGATGCTGCTCCAAGAAGGTGAAGGACATGTCACTACACAGCAGAAAAATCGATGCCTCATCACACTTACATGCAAAAGTGGAAACAATTCCAAATTTGGTGTCATTCCAAACACGTTGCTCTGACATCTTTCTCCCTCCCTTTGATCCTAGACTATATATTTGTGGTGTTTAGATACTGCTTGTAATTATTAGAACTGGGAGCACTGGCTGTTGGGAGTCTGAAAGGACAGGAAACAGGAAGGAGGGGGGAGGAGTTGAGGAGGCTGGGAGAGTTACAGAGTGTGCAGCTACAGCTTGGAGAAGAGACTTGCACTGTAAATAAAGTTCTGTTGAAGTTGTTAATACTTTGCCTGGTGGATACAACATTTTGGAGACGAGGATGGATCTTCTGCCTCTGAACCCACCTGCACCCTTTCTGCAAAGCCCAGGTGAACCTCCAATTGCTTTTACTGCCTGGATCCGTATGTTTGAGACTTATCTGCTTGCAATCAGTGCTACAGAGATTTCTGAAGTAAGAAAGCGTGCTCTGCTAATCCACTGCCTTGGAGCAGAAGGGCAGCGTATATTTTACACTTTTCCCCTTGCAGATGATAAATACGAGACTGCACTCACTGCATTAAAGAACTTTTTTGTGCCAAAAGTGAATGTAGTAGCTAGTCGCTACAGATTTTGCCAGCATGAGCAGAAACCAGGGGAGACTATAATGCAGTATATGGCTTCCCTGAGGAGTCTGATTGTAACTTGTGACTTTGGGAATATGGCAGATGAGATGATTAGAGACCAGCTCATTGAGAAAACAACAATGCTTCATGTAGGAGAACGCTTACTTCTAGAACCACAACTTACACTAGAAAAAGCAATAACCATTGCTACTCAGATTGAGTCAGCTATAGCTGAAGCCAAAATAATGAGCCAGGGTACAGGAGGCCCAGTCCCGGCTGTGACTCCTTTGCAGAAAAGTTCACTATCACTGCAGACAAACAATTACAAAAGGAAAACTAACGAAAAGCCACTGAATCAAAATACAGTAAAAGCATGCTTTCACTGTGGATCCCCACAACATCTTACAGGCTACACAGGATGTCTAGCAAAAGTAGCTCAGTGCAATCATTGCAAAAAGATTGGGCATTTTGCTAAAGTATGTCGCAGTAGCCAGTTCAATCAACAGGTGCATGCAGTTACAATACCAGATGTTACTGTGCTGAGTGTAGACAAAATCACTACTGCACATATTCCAGAACAGATAAAGTGCGCTGTAAATGTTTCTGCCATACCCTCAGGCAAATCACACTCTATTCAGCTAATGTTGGACACTGGCTCAGCAGTATCTATACTACCTGATTCCATCTATTTGCATTACTTTAAAGATGTGCCTCTTAGGGTATGTCTACACTACGAAATTAGTTCGAATTTATAGAAGCCGGTTTTATTGAAATCGGTTGTATACAGCTGATTGTGTGTGTCCACACATAAAATGCTCTAGGTGCTCTAGTCGGCGGACCGCGTCCACAGTACGAGGCTAGTGTCGACTTCCGGAGCATTGCACTATGGGTAGCTATCCGACAGCTATCCCACAGTTCCTGCAGTCTCCGCCGCCCCTTGGAATTCTGGGTTGAGATCCCAATGCCCGGATGATGCAAAACAGTGTCGCGGGCGGTTCTGGGTACATGTCGTCAGGCCCCTCCTCCCCCCCCCCGTCACAGCAATGGCAGACAATAGATTCGCGCCTTTTTACCTGGGTTACCTGTGCAGACAACATACCACGGCAAGCATGGAGCCCGCTCAGCTCAGCTGAGCTCACTGTCACCATATGTCCTCTGGGTGCCAGCAGACGTGGGACTGCATTGCTACACAGCAGCAGCTGCTAACTGCCTTTTGGCGGTAGACGGTGCAGTAGACTGGTAGCCTTCATCGGCGATCTGGGTGCTGGCAGCCGTGGGGCTTGCCTTTTGGCAGTAGATGGTGTATTACGACTGTTAACCATCCTATTACAAGTCGGGTCATCGCACGTTAGCAGAGTCTTCCCCGAGCACCCGATTGTGCAATAGGCCTGAAGACCATCGTCATACACTAACTGCCAAGCGCCCAGTATTTGCTGCCAAGCACCCAGAAAGATGCCGAGGGCTATCAGTCACACTGCACCGTCGTCTTAAGATGTAAAAAATAGATTTGCTCTGTATTCATTTGCTTCCCCCTCCCTCCGTCAAATCAACGGCCTGCTAAACCCAGGGTTTTCAGTTTAATCTTTGGGGGTCCATTCTGTGTGACAGTTGTTTGTGTTTCTCCCTGATGCACAACCACCGTTCTTGATTTTAATTCCCTGTACCTGTACGCCATGTCGTCACTCGGCCCGCCCTCCCTCCTTCCCCTAGTCCGTCAGATACTACTTTCGCGCCTTTTCTTTGAATTCTGGGTTGAGATCCCAATGCCCGGATGATGCAAAACAGTGTCGCGGGCGGTTCTGGGTACATGTCGTCAGGCCCCTCCCCCCTCGTCACAGCAACGGCAGACAATAGATTCGCGCCTTTTTACCTGGGTTACCTGTGCAGACAACATACCACGGCAAGCATGGAGCCCGCTCAGCTCAGCTGAGCTCACCGTCACCATATGTCCTCTGGGTGCCGGCAGACGTGGGACTGCATTGCTACACAGCAGCAGCTGCTAACTGCCTTTTGGCGGTAGACGGTGTAGCATGAGTGATAGCCGTGAGGCTGGCAGCCGTAGGGCTGCATTGCACCAGCCCCTTGCCCTTTGGTAGGCGATGGTATATTATGATTGGTACCCATCGTCGTCGTACTGGAGTGGCTGTCAATCATGGCCACCTGGGCAGACATGCTACCAATCGTAATATACTATTTTCTGCCAATTGCCCAGTATTGTCTGCTAAGCACCCAGAAGAGGCCGAGGGCGATGCTGGGTGCTGGCGGACGTGGGGCTGGCAGACGTGGGGCTGCATTGCTACACAGCAGCAGCCCCTTGCCTTTTGGCAGACGATGGTATATTATGACTGGTAACCGTCGTCATCATACTGGAGAGGCTATCACTCATGCTGCACCGTCGGCTGCCAGCTTAAGATGTAAAAAATAGATTTGTTCTGTATTCATTTGCTTCCCCTTCCTCCGTGAAATCAACGGCCTGCTAAGCCCAGGGTTTTCAGTTTAATCTTTGGGGGGACCATTCTGTGTGACAGTTGTTTGTTTTTCTCCCTGATGCACAGCCACCTTTCTTGATTTTAATTCCCTGTTCCTGTACCTGTACGCCATGTCGTCACTCGGCCCTCCCTCCCTCCTTCTCCTGGTCCATCAGATACTAGTTTCGCGCCTTTTTTCTGACCAGGCGCCATAGCTAGCACTGGGATCATGGAGCCCGCTCAGATCACCGCGGCAATTATGAGCACTATGAACACCACGCGCATTGTCCTGGAGTATATGCAGAGCCAGGACATGCCAAGGCGAAACCCGGACCAGCCGAGGAGGCGATTGCAGCGCGGCGACAAGAGTGATGAGGAAATTGACATGGACATAGACCTCTCACAAGGCACAGGCCCCAGCAATGTGGAAATCATGGTGTCACTGGGGCAGGTTCATGCCGTGGAACGCCGATTCTGGACCCGGGAAACAAGCACAGACTGGTGGGACCGCATCTTGCTGCAGGTATGGGACGATTCCCAGTGGCTGCGAAACTTTCGCATGCGTAAGGGCACTTTCATGGAACTTTGTGACTTGCTTTCCCCTGCCCTGAAGCGCCAGGATACCAAGATGAGAGCAGCCCTCACAGTTGAGAAGCGAGTGGCGATAGCCCTGTGGAAGCTTGCAACGCCAGACAGCTACCGGTCAGTCGGGAATCAATTTGGAGTGGGCAAATCTACGGTGGGGGCTGCTGTGATCCAATTTGCCAGGGCAATGAAAGACCTGGTGATAGCAAGGGTAGTGACTCTGGGCAACGTGCAGTCAATAGTGGATGGTTTTGCTGAAATGGGATTCCCAAACTGTGGCGGGGCCATAGACGGAACCCATATCCCTATCTTGTCACCGGAGCACCAAGCCACCGACTACGTAAACCGCAAGGGGTACTTTTCAATGCTGCTGCAAGCCCTGGTGGATCACAAGGGACGTTTCACCAACATCAACGTGGGATGGCCGGGAAAGGTACATGATGCTCTCGTCTTCAGGAACTCTGCTCTGTTTCGAAAGCTGGAGGAAGGGACTTTCTTCCCGGACCAGAAAGTGACCGTTGGGGATGTTGAAATGCCTATCGTGATCCTTGGGGACCCAGCCTACCCCTTAATGCCATGGCTCATGAAGCCGTACACAGGCAGCCTGGACAGGAGTCAGGACCTGTTCAACTACAGGCTGAGCAAGTGCCGAATGGTGGTGGAATGTGCATTTGGACGTTTAAAAGCGCGCTGGCGCAGCTTACTGACTCGCTCAGACCTCAGCGAAAAGAATATCCCCATTGTTATTGCTGCTTGCTGTGCGCTCCACAATATCTGTGAGAGTAAGGGGGAGACCTTTATGGCGGGGTGGGAGGTTGAGGCAACTCGCCTGGCCGCTGATTACGCGCAGCCAGACACCAGGGCGGTTAGAGGAGCACAGCAGGGCGCGGTGCGCATCAGAGAAGCTTTGAAAACGAGTTTTGTGACTGGCCAGGCTACTGTGTGAAACTTCTGTTTTTTTCTCCTTGATGAACCCTCCAAACCCCCCCCCCCGACCCGGTTCACTCTACTTCCCTGTAAACCAACCACCCCACCCCACCCTCCCCTCCCCTCCCCAATTCGAGCACCGCTTGCAGAGGCAATAAAGTCATTGTTTTTTCACATTCATGCATTCTTTATTAGTTCCTCACAGAAGTAGGGGGATAATTGCCAAGGTAGCCTGGGATGGGTGGGGGAGGAGGGATGGAAAAGGACACACTGCATTTTAAAACTTTAACTCTTATTGAAGGCCAGCCTTCTGATGCTTGGGCGATCATCTGGGGTGGAGTGACTGGGTGGACGGAGGCCCCTCCACCGTGTTCTTGGGCGTCTTGGTGAGGAGGCTATGGAACTTGGGGAGGAGGGCTGTTGGTTACACAGGGGCTGTAGCGGCGGTCTCTGCTCCTGCTGCCTTTCCTGCAGCTCAACCATACGCTGGAGCATATCAGTTTGATGCTCCAGCAGACGGAGCATTGACTCTTGCCGTCTGTCTGCAAGCTGACGCCACCTATCGTCTTCAGCCCGCCACTGGCTCTGTTCATCCCGCGATTCAGCCCGCCACCTCTCCTCTCGTTCATATTGGGCTTTTCTCATCTCCGACATTGACTGCCTCCACGCATTCTGCTGTGCTCTATCAGCGTGGGAGGACATCTGCAGCTCCGTGAACATATCGTCCCTCGTCCTACGTTTTCTCTTTCTAATGTTCACGAGCCTCTGCGAAGGAGAAACATTTGCAGCTGGTGGAGGAGAAGGGAGAGGTGGTTAAAAAAGACACATTTTAGAGAACAATGGATACACTCTTTCATTACAAGGTCGCATATTTCGGCTTGCAGGCAGCCATGGTAGGCCACAGTGTTTTGGCTTTTTTAACCTTCTTAACATGCGGGAAAGGTTGCAAAAAAAATGGTTGTCCATTTAAAATGGGTTTTCAATGTAAAAGGAGGGGCTGCGGTTTCCCGGTTAACATGTGGCACAAACACAAGTAAACCACCCCCCCACACACACGATTCTCTGGGATGATCACTTTACCCCTCCCCTCCACCGCGTGGTTAACAGCGGGGAACATTTCTGTTCAGAAGAGCAGGAACGGGCGCCTCTGAATGTCCCCTTAATAAAATCACCCCATTTCAACCAGGAGAGCTTTCTGGAGATGTCCCTGGAGGATTTCCGCTCCATCCCCATACACGTTAACAGACTTTTCCAGTAGATGTACTGGCCGCGATTGCCAGGGCAAATTAATCATTAAACACGCTTGCTTTTTTTTTGGTAATGTTTACAAATATTTACAAAGTTACACTCACCAGAGGTCTCCTGTGTGCCCTGAGGGTCTTGGGTGAGTTCGGGGGTTACTGGTTCCAGGTCCAGGGTCACAAACATATCCTGGCTGTTGGGGAAACCGGTTTCTCCGCTTCCTTGCTGCTGTGAGCTACCTACAGTACCTCCATCCTCATCTTCCTCGTTCCCCGAACCGTCTTCCCTGTGTGTTTCTCCAGTGAGAGAGTCATAGCACACGGTTGGGGTAGTGGTGGCTGCACCCCCTAGGATCGCATGCAGCTCCGCGTAGTAGCGGCAAGTTTGCGGCTCTGCCCCGGACCTTCCGTTTGCTTCTCTGGCTTTGTGGTAAGCTTGCCGTAGCTCCTTAATTTTCACGCGGCACTGCTGTGCGTCCCTGTTATGGCCTCGGTCCTTCATAGCCTTGGAGATCTTTTCTAATACTTTTCCATTTCTTTTACTGCTACGGAGTTCAGCTATCACTGCTTCATCTCCCCATATGGCGAGCAGATCTCGTACCTCCTGTTCGGTCCATGCTGGAGCTCTTTTGCGATCCTGGGACTCCATCACGGTTACCTGTGCTGATGAGCTCTGCATGGTCACCTGTGCTCTCCACGCTGAGCAAACAGGAAATGAAATTCAAACATTCGCGGGTCTTTTCCTGTCTACCTGGTCAGTGCATCTGAGTTGAGAGTGCTGTCCAGAGCGGTCACAATGAAGCACTGTGGGATAGCTCCCGGAGGCCAATAACGTCGAATTCCGTCCACACTACCCCAATTCCGACCCGCAAAGGCCGGTTTTATTGCTAATCCCCTCGTCGGAGGTGGTGTAAAGAAACCGGTTTAAAGGACCCTTTAAGTCGAAAGAAAGGGCTTCGTTGTGTGGACGTGTCCAGGCTTAATTCGGTTTAACGCTGCTAAAGTCGACCTAAACCTGTAGTGTAGACCAGGCCTTACTGAACCCAAACTTCACTTGGTATGCTATTTGAAAAACCATATTCCAGTACATGGCTGCCTGCCAGCAATAGTTACTTTTGGTGATCGCTGTGTAACTGTGGAGTTCTACATTGTCCACAAAGGCACTGCTATCCTTGGCAGAGATTTATTAGCTGCTTTAAATCTCAGGGTAGTTAATGGACGAATTGATCTTCCTCAGCAAAGCACTCTTGCGGTACACACACCAGTTTCAGCTGGGACCCAACTCCAGGTTGAGGAGAAACTCGGCTGTGCTTATGGGTTTCTGCATAAAGTTAAAATGCGGAATAATGTGTTGCCTGTACGACAGAAATTACGGCGCTTACCATTTTCAGTCAGGGAAGCTGTTTCAGAGGAACTTAGAAAACTTGTTCAAAAGGACATTATTGAAGAGATTAACTCCTCGGAATGGGTTTCACCTATAGTAGTGACGCAGAAGAAGGGTGGAGACATTCGCCTTTGTGTGGACTTAAGGGAGCCAAATAAAGCTATTGTGATTGACAGCCATCCTCTTCCTCACATAGAGGAAGTATTTGCAGAACTCCATGCAGTAAAGATGTTTTCTACTCTTGATTTGCAGAGCGCATACCACCAGGTTATGTTGCATGAAGATAGCAGAGACCTCACAGCATTTATTGCACATGAGGGACTATTTCGTTTTAAACTTGTTCCATACGGTCTTGCATCAGCCCCAAGTGCCTTTCAAAAAATGATGTCATTGATTCTGAGGAATCAGCATGGAGTTCAGTGCTATTTGGATGATATTACTGTGTTTGGAAATACTACTGAGGAGCATCACAGTAACCTGCAGTCTGTACTAAACTGCATCAGCAAGGCAGGCCTCAAGCTCAATAGGTCCCAATGCAAATTTAGACAAACTGAACTCTCCTTTCTGGGACATACAATTTCACAGGCTGGACTAAAACCTGATCCAGATCATATCCTGGCAATTTCAAATGCTCCTCCTCCAACAGAATTGCAAACTTTACGTTCCTTCTTGGGTCTTACCTCCTGGTATGCAAAATTCATTCCCAATTATGCTTCTGTCATTGAACCGTTACGAGAATTACTACGGAGAAGTTCAACCTTAGTGTGGACAACGGATGCACAAGTTAGTTTCGAAAGGGTGAAAGACTTGATTGTACATAGTCCAGTACACTTGCATTATTCAGTCCCGCATTGCCCACAATTGTAACTACTGATGCTCCTGATTATGGACTTGGGGCTGTCCTCACACAACTTCATGAGGACAACACTGAGAGGACTGTTGCATTTGCTTCAAGGACACTAAGTAATGCTGAGAGAAAATATTCTACAGTTGAAAAAGAAGCACTTGCTTGTGTCTGGGCTACTGAAAAATGGAGAACTTACCAGTGGGGCCGCACGTTCAAGTTGCGCACAGACCACAGCCCTTTGACGACGTTGCTCACCACGAAAGGACTGGGAAGAGCAGGATATCGTATTGCTAGATGGTCTGCAAGACTACTCTCTTTCAATTATGAACTGGAATATAAGCCTGGAAACAAAAATGTGGTAGCTGTTTGCCTTTCTCGCCTGCCTTTGCCTTCACCAGATGGTCCACCAGAGGATGAGGATGTAGTAGTTGCACTTATTTCAAGCACTCTTACTACAGTTACAAGAGAACAATTTCAAGCTGCTTGTTCAATGTGTCCAATTCAACAAAAACTGTGGGAATTTCTGACAAAGAGATGGCCCAGTAACCCTAAAAACCTTGATCCAGTTTTGCTGCTTTATTTTAGAGTTCAGGATGAACTTTCTTTGCTCGATGGCTGTGTGCTACGAGGTACACACTGGCTACTTGTGCTAGAAGAATTACAGTCAAAACTCATACACCTGGCACACGATAATCATCAAGGAATTGTCAGAACCAAACAATGACTACGGGACCTGTATTGGTGGCCAGGGATGGACTCTCAAACTGAAGCACTCATAAAATCCTGTGTCACTTGCCAAATGCATGATAAGACAGCAGTGACATGTAACCCTCCATTACAGCCTGTTCCTCTTCCTGAATCTGCATGGGAAAAAGTGGCGATTGACATTGTAGGACCCTTTGACACTGCTCCAATTGACTGTCGTTATGCCATCACTTTAATAGACTATTTCAGCAAATGGCATGAGGTAGCGTTTACATCGCAAATTGCTTCTGCTACAGTAATTAAGTTTCTCTCTTCAGTTTTTATCCGGGAAGGTAACCCCAAAGAACTGGTTTCAGATAATGGTAGTCAATTTACTTCCCTGGAGTTTGAAACTTTTCTAGCAGAGAGGAACATTTTACACAGGAGGTCATCCCTATATTACCCTCAAGCCAATGGGGAAATCGAACAGTTTAACAGAAGTTTGAAAGAGAGTTTGCAAACAGCTAAACTGGAAGGGCGATTGTGGATACCCTTCACTACTGATTTCTTGCAAGCATGCCGGGCTACACGACATGCCACAACGCAAAGATCACCCACAGAGTTACTTCATGGGAAACAGATGACTACTAAACTGAGCATTGCTGGATTGTTAAAGGCACGATCTGATGCCCCAAACAAGGATGATGTGAGAAAGACAGTTGAACAGAACCAAGCAAAGTCTAAGGCTTTCACAGACAAACGGCGGGGTGCTAAGGAACCAAAGTTTGAGTGTGGTTCCTTTGTTAGAATACGAAAATCTGGAATCTTACGCAAAGAGGACCATAAATTCACAGCTCCTCTTAAAATCATAGAGAAGAAGGGACCTTACACCTATCAACTTTCTGATGGGCGGGTATGGAATGCTTCTTATCTTGCACTTGCCTATACACCAAGAGGAGATTATGCCAATACCCAGTCTGCATTGATGACTTCACTGTAGAACCAACACAACAAGACATTGCACTGGAACCGGGGCTTGAGAGACGGCCTGTCAGACTCAGACAACCACCTGCCTGGACTAAAGACTATGTTATGTAGTATCTACAGTGTTTTCAGTGTAATATTCCTGCCAGTATAGTGTCTTGTTTCATATTTGTTCTTGGGGTTAGAACAACGTTTATTTTAATTTGGAAAGTTTCTTAAGAGAGGAGGGAATGTGGTGTTTAGATGCTGCTTGTAATTATTAGAACTGGGAGCGCTGACTGTTGGGAGTCTGAAAGGACAGGAAACAGGAAGGAGGGGGGAGGAGTTGAGGAGGCTGGGAGAGTTACAGAGTGTGCAGCTACAACTTGTAGAAGAGACTTGCACTCTAAATAAAGCTCTGTTGAAGTTGTTAATACTTTGCCTGGTGGATACAACAATATTAGACCTCAAAAGGACTGGTTTGTCTCTTAACTCACTCAAAGTACATCTTGCAGCCATAACGGCCTTCCATCTACAGGTGGATGAATACTCGGTATTTGCCCATCCAACAACTTCGAGATTCCTCAAAAGCATGGGAAACCTCTTGCTGCACACCAGCCCCGCCCCTGTCACTTCAACATGGGACCTCAGTCTGGTTCTAAAAGCCCTAACTAGACCATGCTTTGAACCTATGGGGGACTGCTCTTTTCTACACCTATCAATGAAGACACCATTTCTAGTGGCCATCACATCGAATAGGAGAAATAGCAGCATTGATGGCACACCCACCCTTCACAGTCTTTTTTAAAAATAAAGTCATCCTGAGGCTGCATGTGAAGTTGCTCCCTAAGGTGGCATTGTCCTTCCACATGAACCAGCTCATTCACCTCTCCGCCTTTTCCCCAAAGCCACACCGTGACAACAGGGAGGCGATACGACATACACTTGATGCTGGAAGAGCCTTAGCATTTTATTTGGACAGGACTAAGGACTTCAGGAAATCTCCTAAACTCTTCCTCTCAATAGTGGAGAGATCCAAGGGCTCGTCAATATGAACTCAAAGGCTCTCCAAATGAGTCTCGAGCTGCATTAACTATTGTTATCATGCCCATAACCTGCAACCTCCATCAGGAATTCACATGCATTCCCTGAGATCCGCTTCCAGCTCAGTTGTTTTTGTTAAAGATGTTCCCAACTCAGAAATCTGCAGGGTAGCAATTTAGGCTTCTGCTCACACTTTCGTGGAACCTTACACGATTCCTCGAGACTCAGCTTCTGATGCCATCTTCGGCTCCACAGTATTATCATCAATACAGTACTCCTCGCTTAACGTTGTTGTTATGTTCCTGAAAAATGCAACTTTAAGCGAAACGATGTTAAGCAAATCCAATTTCCCCATAAGAATTAATGTAAATGGGGGGGTTAGGTTCCAGGGAAATTTTTTTCACCAGACAAAAAACTACAGTAAAACTTATAATATATATAGAACATATATATATAATATAAACAAACAATTTAATACTGTACACGGCAGTGATGATTGTGAAGCTTGGTTGAGGTGGTGAAGTCAGAGGGTGGAAGAGGGAGGGATATTTCCCAGGGAATGCCTTACTGCTAAATGATGACCTAGCATTCGGCTGAGCCCTCAAGTGTTAACACATTGTTGTTAATGTAGCCTCACACTCTACAAGGCAGCACGAAAGGAAGGGAGGGGAGACAGTATGGCAGACAGAGACAGAGACACACACTCTGTGTGTGTGAGAGAGAGAGCTGCGCATTGCCCCTTTAAGTACTCTGACCCCACTCTAAGTATATTGCCTTTAAAAAGATCAGGAAGTTGAGACAGCAGATGCATCCAGCAAGATCTCTCCATCCTGAGCTCCGTGTTCCCACCCTACTCTATATGGAGAAGGGGCAAACGGGGGGGCAGGAGTTGGAGGGAGGGGGACACCCTGACATTAACCGCCTTCTTCCCACCCTCCCCTACCCAGCAAGCAGGAGGCTCCCAGGAGCAGCTCCAAGCAGGGCCGGCTCCAGGGTTTTGGCCACCCCAAGCAGCCAAAACAAAAAACAAAAACAAAAACAAAAAAAGCTGTGATCGCGATCTGCGGCGGCAATTCGGCGGGAGGTCCTTCACTCCCAGGCGGAGTGAGGGACCGTCCGCCGAATTGCCGCTGAATACCTGGACATGCCGCCTCTCTCCGGAGTGGCCGCCCCAAGCACCTGCTTGAGAAGCTGGTGCCTGGAGCCGGCCCTGGCTCCAAGGCAGAGGACAGGAGCAGCACATGGCAGTGGGAGGGAGGAACAGCTGAACTGCCGGCAATTGATAGCCATCTGGGCGGCTGATGCACAGGGAACTTAGTGGAGTGGGGAGCTGATAAGGGGGCTGCCAGTCCACCCTGGTTCCAAGCCCCCACCAGCTAGCTCCAATGGGCTGCTCTTTCTGCAAGCAGTGGACAAAGCAGGCAGCTGCCAAACAACTTCATAAGGGAGCATTGCGCAACTTTAAACGAGCATGTTCCCTAATTGATCAGCAACGTAACAACAAAACAACAGGAGTACTTGTGGCACCTTAGAGACTAACAAATTTATTAGAGCATAAGCTTTCGTGGACTACAGCCCACTTCTTCGGATGCATATATATATGTGCCACAAGTACTCCTGTTCTTCTTTTTGCGGATACAGACTAACACGGCTGCTACTCTGAAACAAAACAACGTTAACCAGGACGACTTTAAGTGAGGAGTTATTGTACTAGACTCCACACTGAAGTCCCAGCCCTTCATGGGGGATACTGCTGTGAAGTATCTACAGTGGAGCACCCCTAGGGACACTACTCGAAGAAGAAGAGGAAGTCACTCTCCTTGTGCAGTAACAATGGTTCTTTGAGATGTGTGTCCCTACGGGTGCTCCACAACCCGCTCTTCTATTCAGAGTTCTCGACAGGGGGCTCTGCGATAGAGAAGGAACTGAGGGTGGTTTGCCCACATGGTCCTACATAGTCTCAAGGCAAACCACGAGGGATGGAGGATGCATGTGCAAGCCAAATGGACACTGCTACCTAAAATCTCCGATCAGAGGTGCAGACACACTTACTGTGGAGCACCCATAAGGACACACATCCCAAAGAACCATCATTACTGCATATGGGGAGTAACTTCCTCTTACCGGGCACTGTATGCACACATACAAAGAGTATGTCTACACTGCGAAATTAGGTCGAATTTATAGAAGCCAGTTTTATAGAAATCGGTTTTATACAGTCAATTGTGTGTGTCCCCACATAAAATGCTCTAAGTGCATTAAGTCAGCGGACCGCATCCACAGTACTGAGGCTAGCGTCAACTTCTGGAGCGTTGCACTGTGGGTAGCTATCCCACAGTTCCTGCAGTCTCCGCCGCCCATTGGAATTCTGGGTTGAGATCCCAATGCCTGATGACGCAAAAAACAGTGTCGCGGGGGGTTCTGGGTACATGTCGTCAGGCCCCTCCCCCTCCGTCAGAGCAACGGCAGACAATGGATTCACGCCTTTTTACCTGGGTTACCTGTGCAGACAACATACCACGGCAAGCATGGAGCCCGCTCAGCTCAGCTCACTGTCACCATATGTCATCTGGGTGCCGGCAGACGTGGTACTGCATTGCTACACAGCAGCAGCTCCTTGCCTTTTGGCAGTGGATGGTGTATTAGGACTGGTATCCGTCATCATCGTATTCCTCAGTGAGTTCAATCAGAGGCACCTGGGCAGACATGTTTTGTCTCCTGGCCTACTGAACCGTCTTGACGATGATGTCTAGCAGTCGTAGTACATCATTTTCTGCCAAGCACCCAGAAGATACCGATGGCTATCAGTCATGCTGCACCGTCTGCCGCCAGCTTAAGATGTAAAAAATAGATGGACCAGATTTGTTCTGTATTCATTTGCTTCCCCCTCCCTCCGTGAAATCAACGGCCTGCTAAACCCAGGGTTTTGAGTTCAATCTTTGGGGGGGCCATTCTGTGTGACAGTTGTTTGAGTTTCTCCCTGATGCACAGCCACCTTTCTTGATTTTAATTCCCTGTACCTGTAAGCCATTTCAGCACTCGCCCCTCCCTCCCTCCCTCCCTCAGACAATAGTTTGCGCCTTTTTTCAGCCCAGACGCCATAGCACTGGGATCATGGAGCCCGCTCAGATCAACGCGGCAATTATGAGCACTATGAACACCACGCACATTGTCCTGGAGTATATGCAGAGCCAGAACATGCCAAAGCAAAACCAGGCGAGGAGGCGATTGCAGCGCGGCGACGAGAGTGATGAGGAAATTGGACGTAGACCTCTCACAAAGTACAGGCCCCAGCAATGTGCAAATCATGGTGTTACTGGGGCAGGTTCATGGCGTGGAACACCGATTCTGGGCCCGGGAAACAAGCACAGACTGGTGGGACCGCATCGTGTTGCAGGTGTGGGACGATTCCCAGTGGCTGCGAAACTTTCGCATACGTAAGGGCACTTCCATGGAACTTTGTGACTTGCTTTCCCCTGCCCTGAAGCACCAGAATACCAGGATGAGAGCAGCCCTCACAGTTGAGAAGTGAGTGGTGATAGCCCTGTGGAAGCTTGCAACGCCAGACAGCTACCGGTCAGTCGGGAATCAATTTGGAGTGGGCAAATCTACTGTGGGGGCTGCTGTGATCCAAGTAACCAAAGCAATCAAAGACCTGCTGATATCAAGGGTAGTGACTCTGGGAAACGTGCAGTTCATAGTGGATGGCTTTGCTGCAATGGAATCCCCAAACTGTGGTGGGGCGATAGACGGAACCCATATCCCTATCTTGTCACTGGAGCACCAAGCCACCGAGTACATAAACCACAAGGGGTACTTTTCAATGATGCTGCAAGCCCTGGTGGATCACAAGGGACGTTTCACTAACATCAAAGTGGGATGGCCAGGAAAGGTACATGATGCTCGCGTCTTCAGGAACTCTGGTCTGTTTCAAAAGCTGGAGGAAGGGACTTTCTTCCCGGACCAGAAAATAACCGTTGGGGATGTTGAAATGCCTATCGTTATCCGTGGGGACCCAGCCTACCCCTTAATGCCATGGCTCATGAAGCCGTACACAGGCAGCCTGGACAGGAGTCAGGACTTGTTCAACTATAGGCTGAGCAAGTGCCGAATGGTGGTGGAATGTGCATTTGGACGTTTAAAAGCGCGCTGGTGCTGTTTACTGACTCAGACAGACCTTAGCGAAGCCAATATTCCAATTGTTATTGCTGCTTGCTGTGCGCTCCACAATATCGGTGAGAGTAAGGGGGAGACATTTATGGTGGGGTGGGAGGTTGAGGCAAATCGCCTGGCCACTGATTACACGCAGCCAGACACCAGGGCAGTTAGAAGAGTACAGCAGGGCGCGGTGCGCATCAGAGAAGCTTTGAAAATGAGTTTTGTGACTGGCCAGGCTACGGTGTGAAACTTCTGTTTGTTTCTCCTTGATGAACCCTCCCACCCCCCACCCCCCGGTTCACTCTACTTCCCTGTAAGCTAACCACCCTCCCCTCCCCCCTTCGAGCACCGCTTGCAGAGGCAATAAAGTCATTGTTACTTCACATTCATGCATTCTTTATTAATTCATCACACAACTAGGGGGATAACTGCCAAGGTAGCCCGGGAGGAGTGGGAGAGGAGGGAAGCGCCGGGTGGGGTGGGGGAGGAGGGAAGGACAAGGACACACACTGCAGTTTAAAACTTTAAAACTTTAACTCTTATTGAAGGCCAACCTTCTGATGCTTGGGCAATCATCTGGGGTGGAGTGGCTGGGTGGCCGGAGGCCGCCCACCGTGTTCTTGGGCGTCTGGGTGAGGAGGCTATGGAACTTGGGGAGGAGGGCTGTTGGTTACACAGGGGCTGTAGTGGCGGTCTCTGCTCCTGCTGCCTTTCTTGCAGCTCAACCATACGCTGGAGCATTTCAGTTTGATGCTCCAGCAGCTGGAGCATCGACTCTTGCCTTCTGTCAGCAAGCTGATGCCACCTATCCTCTTCAGCCCACCACTTGCTCTCTTCAGCCCGCCACCTCTCCTCTCATTCATATTGTGCTTTTTTGCACTCTGACATTGACTGCCTCCACGCATTCTGCTGTGCTCTGTCAGCGTGGGAGGACATCTGGAGCTCCGAGAACATATCATCCCGAGTCCACTGTTTTCTCCTTCTAATCTTCACTGGCCTCTGCGAAGGAGAAACATTTGCAGCTGGTGGAGGAGAAGGGAGAGGTGGTTAAAAAAGACACATTTTAGAGAACAATGGGTACACTCTTTCACGTTAAATTTTGCTGTTTACATTACACAGCACATGTGCTTTCGTTACAAAGTCGCATTTTTCCTCTTATATTGAGGGCCTGCCGGTTTGGTGTGAGAGATCACTCACGCAGTGCCAGGCAACAGAATTCGGCTTGCAGGCAGCCATGGTAAGCCACAGTCTTTTGGCTTTTTTAACCTTCATAACATGTGGGAATGGTTTCAAACAGCAGCGCCCTCATTTCCCATACCAAGGACCCGTTGGGTTGGCCATTTAAAATGGGTTTGCAATGTAAAAGGAGGGGCTGCGGTTTCCAGGTTAACATGCAGCATAAACCCAACTACCCCCCCCCCCCCCACACACACACCCAATTCTCTGGGATGATCACTTCACCTCTCCCCGCACCGCGTGGCTAACAGCGGGGAACATTTCTGTTCAGCCAAGCAGGAACGGGCACCTCTGAATGTCCCCTTAATAAAATCGCCCCATTTCAACCAGGTGACCATGAATGATATCACTCTCCTCAGGATAACAAAGAGAGATAAGGAATGGATGTTGTCTGCATGCCAGCAAACACCGGGACCATACGCTGCCATGCTTTGTTATGCAATGATTCCAGACTACATGCTACTGGCCTGGCGTGGTAAAGTGTCCTACCATGGCGGATGGAATAAGGCAGCCCTCCCCAGAAACCTTTTGCAAAGGCTTTGGGAGTACATGAAGGAGAGCTTTCTGGAGATGTCCCTGGAGGATTTCCGCTCCATCCCCATACACGTTAACAGACTTTTCCAGTAGCTGTACTGGCCGCGATTGCCAGGGCAAATTAATCATTAAACACGCTTGCTTTTAAACCATGTGTAATATTTACAAAGGTACACTCACCAGAGGTCCCCTGTGTGCCCTCACACGCCTTGGGTGAGTTCGGGGGTTACTGGTTCCAGGTCCAGGGTGATAAACATATCCTGGCTGTTGGGGAAACCGGTTTCTCCGCTTCCTTGCTGTGAGCTATCTTCATTGTCTTCATCATCATCATCTTCCATGTACCCCGAACCCGCTTCCCTGTTGCGTGATTCTCCATTGACGGTGTCAAAGCACATGGTTGGGGTAGTTGTGGCTGCACCCCCTAGAATGGCATGCAGCTCCGCGTAGAAGCAGCATGTTTGCGGCTCTGCCCCAGACCTTCCGTTTGCCTTTCTGGCTTTGTGGTAGGCTTGCCTTAGCTCCTTAATTTTCACGCGGCACTGCTGTGCGTCCCTGTTATGGCCTCCGTCCTTCATGGCCTTTGAGACTTTTTCTAATATTTTGCCATTTCGTTTATTGCTACGTAGTTCAGCTAGCACTGATTCGTCTCCCCATATGGCGAGCAGATCCCGTACCTCCCGTTCGGTCCATGCTGGAGCTCTTTTGCGATCCTAGGACTCCATCATGGTTACCTGTGCTGATGAGCTCTGCGTGGTCACCTGTGCTCTCCACGCTGGGCAAACCGGAAATGAAATTCAAAAGTTCGCGGGGCTTTTCCTGTCTACCTTGTCAGTGCATCTGAGTTGAGAGCGCTGTCCAGAGCGGTCACAATGAAGCACTGTGGGATAGCTCCCGGAGGCCAATAACGTCGAATTCCATCCACACTACCCCCAAATCCAACCCACAAAGGCTGATTTTAGTGCTAATCCCCTCGTTGGAGGTGGAGTAAAGAAACCGGTTTAAAGGGCCCTTTAAGTAAAAAAAAAGGGCTTCGTCGTGTGGACGTGTCCAGTCTTAATTCGATTTAACGCTGCTAAAGTCGACCTAAACTCGTAGTGTGGACCAGGCCAAAGTCACAGTCCCTGGTCTCTCTGAAGAGGTTATAAAATCCAGTTTACATCAGTTCATTGATTTTCACTCTGCCTCTGTGAGGTACATAGTTATCCCCATATTAGAGATGGAGAAATCAAGGCAAAGACATGGAGTGAGGTGCTCAAGGCACAGTAGTACCAGACCTGTACCAGAGCCAGACTTAGAACTTGTGAACACCTTGTTCTTAACCTTGCCTTAATTCTACTAGACCAGCAGTTCTCAAACTTTAGCAGCCCAAGGACCCCCATTTGGTTTTTAATTTTTTGCAGACCCCCAACTCCCCCACTCAGCCCCAGGCCCTGTCCCCACTCCACCCCTTCCCCCAAGACCCCACTCCTGCCCCACCTCTTCCCCGCCTCTCCCCCCCTCCCCTGAACGCCCCCCATCCCCGCTCCTCCCCCTCCCTCCTGTTCCCCAGCATGCAGGAGGCACTGGGAGGGAGGAGGAGGAGTTGATCAGTGGAGCTAATGGCCTCAGACATGATTCCGCCCCCTCCCCTGAGCGCGCCCCATCCCTGCTCCTCCTCCTCCTTCCCAGCGTCTCCTGCATGCTAGGATCAGTGGCGTGCAGGAGGTGCTGGGAGGGAGGGAGAGGAGTTGAAGGAGGGAGAGGAGTTGATCAGCGGGGCCCGTGGACTTCCTGGAGTACCCTCGAGGACCCCCAGAGGTCTGTGGACCCCAGTTTGAGAAACGCTGTACTGGACCACAGTGGTTTTCAAACTGCAAATACCTCTGAAAACAGTTACCAAAAGTTGCTCATTCATATGATCTCACCAAGAGTGTGACACATGACTGTTCTGAATTTTTTGAGGGCGTTTAATAACAAGCTAAACAGAACAGATGATCATATTGTCTTACTGATGTTCACAAGACGTGCTGACAGATGGTATCAGATGGTAATGAAATCACAGCTGATGACACATGGTCACATGTATCAGGTCCCATTTGCCTGAGGGTTGTTGAAGGATAGTTAAGTGGTTAGGGCACCCACCTAAGACTTGGGAGACTGGGTTCAGTTTCATGCTCTACCACATGATACTCCTGTGACCTCTCTTAGGTCCAGATCATTAAAGTGACTTAGATGCCTAAGTTCCAGTTTTAGGCACCACTGTAATTCACATAACCCCCACTGAGCTGCTGCCTAACTCTGTAAACTCATACACTTACTTTGCAAGTTAATTCCTGCCTCCAGGCATATACACTGCTACCTCACTGTAGGTGTCCAGACATGCCCAAGTCCCAGCACGATCCAACCAGGTGAAAATAGCCACTGCTCTGCTTGTCTTGCCTCTAGTGTTGCCAATTTTGCTTGGATGTATTCCTGGAGTTATCACATGACATAATCATTAATTAAAGATTAATCTTTAATTCCTGAAGACTCCAGGACAATCCTGGAAGGTTGGCAACCCTACTTGCCTGCAGTGCCCAGAGCATGGCTAAATCCACACAAAATGGTGCATGAGCCCTCCCTTATAATCTATAAACCAGTGGTTAGAGCAACCACCCAGGACATGGGTGACCCAGGTTCAATTCCCCTGAGCAGGAGAAGGGATTTAAACTAGGGTTCCTACCTCTCAGGAGAGTGCCCTAACCACTGGACTATGGGATATCCTAATGTAGGGCTCCTTCAGTCTATCCCCTTGAAGCTGTTCCACTTTAAATGTTAATTGGGTCAGAGAGAGCAATCACTGTCCAGTCCAGTCATTTAACTGAGAGGCAGGAAACCCTGAGGCAAGAGGCAAATGGGGCAATTGAAGTTGGGTCTCTCACATCCCAGGTGAGTGCTCTAACCACTGGGATAAACATCACTCCAGAGGACACCTCGCCCCATTTCCCCCCTTCCCTAGGCCTAAATTTGGAGTTAGGCAAATGGCTAAGCTGTTCTCACAAGAAACAGCTTAGCACCTAAGCTGCTTGACTTCAGGGGAGAGGCTTCCAGCTGTGGATCGCTAGCAGAGACAGGTGCCTCGCTGCAGCCCAGACCTACCTACCTCCGTTTGTGAGAGGGGCAGGGCTTAACATACACCCCTTTTGTCAGCATCTCTCATTGCCTAGCTTAGACATCTGCTCCCCCAGAGGGCTAGCTTTTGTTGATGTCATTCTTAGGCACCTAAGACATAGATCTGCAAAGGTATTTAGGCTCCTATGTTCCAGTGCTTTCAGAGGAAGTGATGAATCTAAATACCTTTGTGGATCTGGGCCTAGATGCTTCACTCAGGCTTTGTTCCAGTGATTTTCTAGGTACCTAAAAGATGAGCGTCACAACGCCCAAGTCCCTTTGTAGATCAGAGCCTCAGATCCCAATCAGCAAAAATGGGGATAATAGAACTTCTGTACTTCACAGGATTATTTGGAGGATAAATGCAGTAAAGATTGTGAGGCATTCAGATACTACGGTAATGGGGACCATATAACTACCTGAGTTAAAGATTTGCTCATCATATTTCCTGGTTTTGAGATACTGACAAAGCATCTCACACGGCTGGACTCTGGGGGGGAAAAGGTCTCTAAAAGTGAAATTTAGGATGAGTTTATATTGACATGAGCATGAATATATGGTTGCATGCAAGCAAAATATAAAGTGATGCAGTATCTGGGTGATTCATAGAGGCAGGCTCACAATATAGAATGACTTATTAACGGCTGTGGTAGTTTACACAGTATGGACAGGCGTTGGAGTCCTAGATGACAGGATAAGTGTGTTGGAATGTGATACATATCTTGAAAATTCCCTGCACGGTTGCTGTCACCTCCCACACAAGTTTGTAATTTGTTAAAGGACTTAAATAATTAGGCATCAACCCAGCATGGTATTTAGGCATGTTTTTTAATTTTAAGCATGTGACTAGCCCCATTCACTTCAATGGGACTACTCACATGAGTGAGGTTAAGCACATGCTTAAGTGCCTGGATATTAAGACCCAATTTACATTTTAGCAGTTAATGTTTAGATCATATTTCTGTTTGACTCTGCTCACTACCTGAGTTGATTGCTGGTATTTTGGAGGCAGAAGGCATTAGCTACCAAGTGGCAGAGTCCTACTACCAGCCCTTGTGGGAAATGTAATATCCTATTCTAGTGCTGGCCTGGTCACTAACAAATCGATACTAGATTTACACTATCCTCCAGACTAATCATATGTCCAAGTGGCCAGCTGAAAAGGAAGAAACAACAGAACTTACTACTAGCTATTTTCTGCTTTGCTCCTGGTTTCTTTGGGGTTGGATGTTGGCTTTTCGAAAATGCAACCAGGCATCTCCCCCGGCAACACAGTAGCTGAATGTTATAACGGACATATTTACAGCAGTGTTTTAGTATTTCTCCATTAACTGGCCTAACTGTTCCCTGGCTGGTCATTTAGGGTGACCAGATGTCCTGATTTTATAGGGACAGTCTCGATTTTTGGGTCTTTTTCTTATATAGGCTCCTATTACCCCCCACCCCCGTCCCGATTTTTCACACTTGCTGTCTGGTCACCCTATCTTCATTCTTCCCATAAACTCAGGGCCAGAGTCTGACATGAGATTTTACTAATGTAAATCTGGAGTAACACAAATCAATGGATTTACACTGGCATAACAAATGAGACTAGAGTCTGGTGCTGTTCTTAACAACTCAACCATCTCTTAGGTCTATTCCAAACAGAAGTAATTCTTCATGAAAGATCTATGCCTGTATTTCTACCTCTTCTCTTGTTGTAATCAAACCTTCTCTCTCTATTATCTACTGTCTGCCTCCATCTTTCCTCCCCTAACGACTCTTCACTTCATCCCAGTACCAGCTGTCTCATTTCCCCCAACTCTCATTGTACCAAGAACATTGTCATTCCAGAAGGCTCCTGATTATGGCCTTATCTCTCAACTTCCCATTTAATTTTTAAGAGAACCAGAAACATTTTTTCCAGAAGAACAGCCAGTCGAGATAGTCTGGAATGATTTGTGCTTCATAAACCTGTGCTGCTTATTTTTTACTGGGTCTAATTCAGATCTCACACACATTAGTTTCAATGGAATTTACAGAGCCAGGGTTTATGCAGAATTGGGCTCATACAAAAGCATAGTCCCTGATCTAAAGAGCTCACTGTTACACAAAGCAATTATCTTTTATTGTCTTCCTGTCTGCTTCCATTATCAGCGTGTGGCCTTAGTCTTGATCAACAAAGTCATTCATAGAGCAGGTCCTAGTTACGTTAGTGATTTCTCTCAACTCACGACCTGCCAAGATAGCTGCATTGTTCTGGGACAATACATTTTATGAAGTACAGGATGAGAGCTGGAGATCAAGCATTTTCAGTCAAGGGAATTCAGTGGGGGAATGTATGAACTTCTAGAGGAGATTACATTCTGGATTAATCTAAGCACCTTTAGGACACAATGCAAGGTCTTCCTCTTTGATAAAGCTTTCCCACCATAATCAGAATGATTTTTTACATATCTCTCCCCCACCACAGAGTCTGGGATGGGAGAAGAGCAAAAGAATCCATGAAATGCTCTAATCCCTTGCTATGACAATCTAATTTGCTTAAGAAGTGAGGCTTAGCTACTGTGGTAATAAGTGCTATAAAAAAAACCCTTAGATAGACGCAGATATATCTCTTCCTATAATATAATTTGCTTTCTTTTCTGTTACTTCATCTTTCCCCTCTCCTGCACACCCATTTGTTTGTCCAGTCAAATTGTTGCATCTGCCATAATCTAGATTGTAAATTCTTTGAGGCAATGACTGTCTTTTTACTGTCGTCCTGTATAATGAGTGGCACAAGGGGACCCTTGACTTGTGCCATTAGCTGCTATTGCAGAACAAATGAATAAATTCACCTGTGCAATCCCATTGACTGATTATGCTTTTATTTACACCTGGGCAATGCCATTGTCATCAACGAGGCTGCTCTGGCATAGCTACTTAACTTCAGAGTTGTTGCACAGGTGTCACTCAGGGCAGAATTTGGAATTGTAGCTTCATTAATGCTTACATTGATGACATGCAATAACTCTCCACCCTCAAAAGACAACACCTTATTTTTGGCACTAAAGTTGACAGATATGACTTAGTCACACAGGAAGCAGATCTGTTGACTAAGATGATACTGTTTTTTATATAGTCATTTTTCAAAAGAATGGCATTTCAATATTATTCTATGGGTTGAATTTAGAATGACCAGAATCACTCTTCATTCAGTTTTTGAAAGTTAGTGACACAATTGCTTTTCTCCAGTCCTTTTCTACCTCCCCACTTTGTCATGATATTTATAAAAATAAGTTGACAGTAATTCAGTACATTCATTAAATAGTTGATTCTTTTCACACTAATTTATATCAACAAATCTGGATGATAAATATCCTTAATTTTTTTCAAATAAATATTAATGCAAGTTCCTCAATATTCCTAGTTGGTCAATTTATTTTCATTATTTTTCTTGTCAACTATAGTTAAAAGTAGGTCAGTAGCCTGCAAGGTGACAGTCAGGGGTCTTGGAGGAATATTTTCTGGGAATATTTTGGCCCCAGTCCTGCACATACTTATGCATGTGCTTTAGTTTAAGCATGAGGTGTAGTCAATAGGGCTATTCACATGCTCAGATGAAAGTAGTTGCATAGATGATTGCAGGGTTGGGGCCTCTAAGAGAAAAAGTGACCACCTAGACCAAGTGAGAAGCTTGAGGACCAGAAGGGTAGCAGGTGAATAAACAGTTGTAGGAGAAGCAGGACGGCAGGAGATATTGAGGGAATCCCATGGAACATCACCTAGCTCAGTGGTCAGAACACGCTGCTGACAGGTGAGACATCCCTGTTCAATTTTTTTCTCCCCATCTGTAAGAGAAGTAGAATTTAATCTGGGGTTCATCATCCAAGATGAGTGCTCTAGCACTGGACTCAAAATTATAAGGTGGCCTCCTCTGGCCATTTTGTATGGAGTGAGGCCAGCACCTAACTCATTCCTGCAAGCAGCTTAGACAGCTGATTCCCATTCGTGGATCTCTAGCAGAGACAGGCACTTCTCTGAAGTCTGGACTTAGGCACTGAGCTTACTAGTGGCATCACCTAGTGATTAGGTCATTGAGCCTCTGTGATCTTAGGCACCCCTGTAGTCACATCCTACTGCAATCATTTGTACAAAATATGCCTTGTGAGGTATCATCTGAAAACTACAACCACACTGGTTAGTAATCGTTGTAAAATCCATGAGTTAACATTATATGCGAAGTTATGAATTCCCTCTGTAGGGTGTTGCTAAAATGTATTTGAACCTGACAAGTCTTAGGAGTGGGCAAACACTTTTTTTTTCAGACAAAGGCATGGCCAATGTCTCCATCCAGGTGCACTCAGAGACAATTGGCAATCACATGGTTGGTAGGGGAGCATGGGCCCTCCTACTCAACCAGGCTCCAACCCAGAGCCCTGTGAGAGGCAACAGTGTCAAGCACCCTGGACTGCCTCAAGGCTGCCTCCCTGGGCCACTTGCTGTCATTCACCTCCCCGTCAAAGTCCTGCATAAGATAGCAAAAAGAGAATAACTGAACTTTCAGACCAGCAGGGCTCAGCTCCTTCCTGGCAGCAAAGACTTCTGTAGGCCTTTGTCCTGGTGCTCTCAGGATAGAGCGAATCCCGCTTTTGACCTGTCTGGCTCCCTTTTAAGATCCTCCTCCCACTGGAGCAGGCTCTGCAGGGGTGTGTGTGTGTGTGTGTGTGTGTGTGTGTGTGTGTGTGTGTGTGTGTGTGTGTGTGTGTGGAGGGGGGGCAGAGTCACCTTGGCCCAGAACTGCTCCTTAGCCCCTTCAGTTCCAGTATGGGGTTTATATATCCCATCACAGGCATCTATCTCTGAGAAATGGGTGAGGCTTACCACACACCCCTCTAGTCAGCATCTCCCATTGGCTATCTTAGGCAATTCCCTGCCTAACATGCTGGGCTTTGTGGGTCACATTCTAAGGTGCCCATCTTTCCCCATTCACTGTATAGGGAGTCTAGGCATCTAACTCGGCTTTGTGGATATTAATGTTGTTTGTGTGGTTTCTTAGGTGCCTAAAAGTCAGGCACTCTGTGACGCTCAGCATTGCAACACAACTCCTTTTGTCGATCCTACCCTTAATCTCTCTGTGCCTCATTTTCCCATCTGTAAAATGGAGATAATAGTGCTGTCCTCACAAGTGTGTTGCAATAATAAATACATTAAAGATTGTGAGGTGCTTAAACCCTACAATAAGAGGAGCGGTACAAGTTCCTAAGTACAGAGTTATAATTATAAAACAATATAAGGTTAGATCATGTTAGTGTTATTGACTGAATGCAATCCACTCCAGTGTCTAATGATTCCAAAATATTTAATAGATAATGTTATTCATCCATCTGTGCAAAAGACTAACAACATTTACCATCCAATTTGCATACAGATTTTCTTAGGGATTTACTTTTTTTAATAGAATCATTTACTGT
Organism: Chrysemys picta bellii; assembly: GCF_011386835.1. Lineage (NCBI taxonomy): Eukaryota > Metazoa > Chordata > Testudines > Emydidae > Chrysemys > Chrysemys picta. The sequence continues at coordinate 124,809,529 of NC_088791.1, read as the reverse complement.
TATAGTAACTCCTGAAGTATGATTTCTCTTAGCTCTGATAAAATTGACTGCCACCATGTGTTTCTAAAACAAACATGACTCACAGCCCATAGATGGCTTAAGGACATTGTAGGCAGGGTAGAGTATATTACTACCCACTGAAGCTTTGAGAGACTCTGGACTGGAAAAACAGGATAATTTCTCAATATGTGTTTTGATGATGGCATACCTAATATATCAACTGGTTCTGACTCCTGTTAATCTTGTAGTAAGTTGTGTCATTGTTGTAACTATAATGAGGGCCTGATCCTGTGGTCTTCATGCAGCCCAAGCCCCTGTGAATGTCAATGGGTAGTTTGGCCCGATTAAATTGGCAGCATGGAGCCCTTTGTGTGATTGTAGTGATTCAGCGGCGGGGTTCCTCGCCCTTCAGGTCGGTGGGCAGCCAGTCCACCTCACTACGTCTCTGGGTGTCACCTGTCGTGGGGAATTAGCGGTGCAACAAGAGTCTATAGCTCGGGCCTGTGGTCAGGGGCCAACCAACAAACACAGTTAAGCAGCCAGGTAGCCCAGACCCTCAATCAGGGCATGGCAGTGAGTCTATAGAATGAGCCTGGGGTCAGGGCAAGCAACAAATGTTGTCAGATAGCCCAAGCCCTCAGGCAGGGTGGGGTAATGAGTCTATAGCTCAGGCCTGCTTCAGGGCTGAGCAGCAAACACAGTTAGATGGCCCAGACCCTCATACAGGGCAGGGCAGTGAGTCTATAACTCGGGCCTGTGGTCAGGGCCAAGCAGCAAAACTTGTTAAGGAGCACCGGCCGTCAGTCAGGGTGGGGCAATAGGAGTCTAGGGCTTGGGCCTGTGGTCAGGGCTGAGCAACAAAGGGTTCGGGCATCCTAGCTGAATAATGATGGCTGACAAACACTGGCTCCTTGGCCTAGAGACGGGGAGACTGGGTTGGGGTGGGGGAGGCGCAGGCCCTCCCACTTCCACTGGGTCCCAGCCCAGAGTCCTAACAGTGGCAATGAGATTTGCCACTGGGTCAGCGGGGATCCTGACTGCAACATGATCCTAACCCTAAGCGGTGCTGGAGCCAGACTAAGGTCTGCTGCCCCTGGGCCACTTCCTAACTCCCCCTCGGGTTGTACCTGGTCCTGTAGAGGGTTGTCCAGATCGTCCGAGTAGAAGGTCTGTGGTAGTGCTGGCAGCTCCTCCATGGTTGGGTCAGTGTGCTACTCTGGCCAGTCCTCAACTCCCCAGGGGTTTCAGGTCTGTCCTTAGGATTTATGGGGCGCTACACAGTATTATTAAACTGGTGCCCCTATGCCCGATGGCAGCCTGGGCTCGCAGCCCGGGGGCGGAGGGACAAGACAGCAAAGGATATCAATCTGCCCAGCCCACCTCACGGCGGCGGAGACTCACAGTCCCCCGCAGAGACCCCTCACCTCCGGCGCATTCGGCTCTGTGAATACGGCCCCTGCCTAAGGAGACTGCGGTGTGCACTGGGTGTGTGGGAACCGACCTGCTCTTACCTGCTGTCACGGACAGTGAGTGAAGCTGCTGCTTGGGGAAGCTCCCCAACCCACCTGTGTCCCCACCCATATTCTGACGCTGCTCTGCCCAGGCCCCGCCCCCACTCTGCCTAGGCCCCGCCCTCTCCCCACTGTCTCCCGCCTCTCTTCCCTCCCCCTCCTTTATCACTCCCTTCCAGCCAAATCCCTGAACCCAAATGAAGCAAATGACATTTGAAAAAAAAACACTCTTCTGCAGTTTCTTTCTAAAGAAAATGGAGCATGTTTTCCACTGCATGCCAGAAGGTGAAGACTGGACATGCAGAAGGTACCTAATTAAAAGCACTAAACAATGTCAGTCATGGGCTTTTTGATATGCCCTGAAGTTTGTCAGACATTTATTTGCATAATCTTTGTAGTAAGGGCAAGTCAGTTGTCCTGCTGAATACAACATTAAATATTATGGAATACATGATGCAGCTCTTTTCTGTTTTACATTTTCTTAATCAGTATTTCTAAACTGATTTTGTATTTTAAATGTACTCTTAAGCCTTCATAAAGTAATCATTCCAGATGACTACATATTTAACTCACTGAAACAAAGACATTATTTTAAATTAATCAGTCACAGAGGTTTAGCGTGTTCATAACAATGTTCATTGCTTTTAGAAAAAGGGAACACTAATTTACTTTGTGTGATCTCCATAACAATAGACACGTTTATAAAATTTCACCAACTTTAAAAAAAGATGTTTCCAAAGATTTTAGGCATAACAAAGGAATTTATATCTTACTAAGATACTGATTTTGCTAGAGGGTTCTCTTAAAACTCGTTCATCAAATAGTCAGAAGTAAAGAAAGGGAAATTCGTTTGTCCCGCTATCTGGCAGGAAAGGGGTGTTGTCTCTTTAAGGACTGTCTTCAACAGGGGAGTGAAGGGAGAAAGGGATGGACAGAAAAGACAGGAAGACTTTGGAAGCAAGTTTTTTGTACTATGGTAATTAAAATGTGTATTTTAGATAAGGGTAGTTCTTTGATCAATTTATTTAAAAAACTAGATATCTGAATATCCAAGCATTTAAGACTAACAATGATTGTGCATCTAAAAATCTATGTAAGGATTTTTTAGAGATGTGATTTTATCTTCTTCAGCAACACACTAAGGACATATTTTTAAAGCACATTTTAATCTAAGGTCCTGTAGACTAAAATGTTCTGAGTAAATATTACAGTAATGCACAACTGTTTTTGTCAGTAAATTCAGAAACTGACAGTATATACCTGGGGGTTGGCAAATTCCTGTTAAATGGCTTCATTACCACTTGAATGGCTCTTTAACAGTTTCAATGTTGTGCTAATAGGTCTGACAGGCTGGAAGGCTTTTTCACTTTTAAGTTACTAGATCCCCTCTGGAGTAAGAGTCACCAGGCTGCAGCAGCTAGCTGAGGGAGCCTGCAGGAAGGGTCAGAACAGGAATAGGAAAAGGCGAAAGGGTGGACACTAAGACCCAGGGGTACCCCAAATTTTCCAGTGCCCTACACAGCTGCTTATGCTCTGTATGCCTAAGGATATCCCTGAGGGGCCGGCAACAGTCTCCCAACTCAGGAGCAAGCTGGAGACGTCTGGTTACTCTGGTGGCTGCAGCTCAACTGACCTTCCAGCCCTGCCTTTTATACTTCCTGTCCCACCTACTGACTTCCGGCAGGAGGAGTGAGCATGACCTGCCTCTGCCCACCAGGGCTCAGTGAGGGGTTCCTCCCCCTCTGGGTCCGTGGGAGGCCACTCCGCCTCACTACAGTGATAGACTAGAAAAATCGTACAGCAGAACCTCAATGTTAAGAACACTAATCTTATGAGTTATATAACACAGTTTTCCCGTCAGGAAAAATTCGATGCAGAACAAGCTGACATCCCTTCCCATTCCGATGGCTTCAGTGCACCAGAACTAGCTTTTCAGTAGTTTGAAGGACAAGAAGAAAGTGATGCAGTGCACCAGACTGCAAAGTATGCACTGGGCCTACTGTAATTTTGACTTGTTCCATTTTATGAACTTTTCAATTTTATGAACTCCTCAATCCCCAATTAGTTTGTCAAATAGAGGTTCTGCTGTAAAGCCGTGAATAAATATATTAGCTTGTCTTATCCTAAGGCAGACACAATCACAACCTGTTTGTTCCTTACTTTCTTCGTCTCTTTGCTGCTGCTACCTTATAAATTAATATTGAATGGTGGGATATACACAGCAGAGGGAACCTCCTTGCACCCTCCTCTTCCCTTCACTCTCTTCTTTCTTTTACCCAGTGGGATTGTGATTTGACACTTACCTGCAATTCCCTCCTCTAGGAACTCTGTGGCACAGCATTGGTAAGGGGAAGAACATATGGAGTCAAAGAGTATGTCTGCATTTGAGCTGGGAGATGTGATTCCCCACTCACAAAGATGTCCCCATGCTAGCTCTGTTCAAGGAAGCATGCCAAAAATAGCAGTGTAGCAGGGGTAACATGGGTGGTAGCTCAGGTCAGCCACCCAAGTATGTACCCTGGGGGTTCAGGAGGGTACATTCGTGTGCAGCTAGATCATGTCACTGCCCATGTTAGCCTGGCTACACCGCTCTATTTAACACTGTGGCACTTGCTCAGGGAGCCCAGGACAGTTGTTAGCACCTGGCCCTAGTGAGAGGGACTTGTTCTTGTAGCAGCTGAATGTCATCTCCCTGACACTGCCCGTCCTTCAATCACTCAAGCTCTAGGCTTATGTCAGCCCTAAATTCACCCTGTGGGTTAACATTAGGTGAACCTCAGCCACCAAGCTCCTCTGAAGCATCACCCTGCAGTATCCAGCCCCTGTCACTGGACATTCAGAGAAATTAATAGGTAAGCTGTCCCCAGAGGGACTACGAACACACAGCTTGGCTGGTAAAGCTCAGGACCGGTCCTTTATAACATCCCAGCACTGAAATACATTGATAGTGAAACAATCATAAGTTTATTATCAAAAGTTAAGATTTAAGAGATACTGAGTCAGGATAATGGGAAACAGAAATGGTTACATATAAAACAAAAAGTATAACATGCTTCTTAGAGTCTAAACTTAACTTTAACAGGCCAAAAATCCTTTCTCATCTAAAGCAACCTGCCAGCATCACTAGCTCACACGGCCAGGTTCCAACTTTCAAGAATGCAAAAAGCTGTGTCTTTTTTGCATCCTCGGTGAAGGATAAAATGGTGTCCTTTTTGCCTTCTACTTATACCCCAGTCCACTGTTTTTGTCTCCTAAGCCAGGATGGCCCCTGTGGTTTCTTTCCTGAGGGGATGGGGGGCAGGGGGGCAGGCTCCCAGGTGTCTTTCCCATACTCCTGTTTGTTCTGTATACAAATGGACTTCCATTGTGTTGACTCGCAATGTTTAATTTGCATGTGACAGAAAGAGACACATCTTGTCTCCTGTCTGGAAGAAAACTGTTTGTCAGCTCTGCCTGCAACATAAGCTTTAACATATAAGTTTAATACATATATACAACTTCTTAATATCATCTGTATATACATCTCTCAATGACTAAGAGAACCAGTATGTTATAAGCTTTTATTAGACACCTTAATGACCCTTTTTGGATAAATTCTATGAAAGCAGTGTGTTGAGTGTAATAAGTTTATCAGGCCTGATAGGAGTTCTGTTACAGAACACTGAATCCTTTACCAGTTGGTAATGAGGGGTCCTTTGGATCACAGGCACATTAGTTTGAGCAAAGCTAGTGCAGAAACATCTACATGAGCTGGGAATCATACCCCTAGCTCAAATGTAGATGTACCCAAAGAGTTAAAGTTCCAGACGGGACCGCCAGATCATCAAGGTTGACCTCCCATATATCACAAGCCACTCAGCACCCAGCAACTGCACACTAAACCCAACTACCAAAATTAGATCAAAGTATTACAGCACTTAGGAAACTCAACTATTGAGAGCCTCGAGTAGCGGTGCATGAGGAAATTGCACAAGGTAAGAGGGGGTTCCATTGGGCACTCTCCACCCACTTACCTCACCTGTTCAGATTCCAAACAGGTGGACAGACAGACACCCCCCACCAACAATCCAAGCTCCACAACTCCTCCAAATCATCATTGCTACTGGCATGCTTGTAACTTGCGTAGAGTGAGGGCTGCCTGTTTCTTGATTTTTCCCTCTTATCTCTTGCTCCAGCAGGCACATCTACTCATCAGCCAGCTGTCCAGGGGGAGAATGTGGATGTTTAAGGCTTCCCTCGATGCCATCTGCCTCCAAGTTGACTTCTCTTCCCACACCCACATTGGAGCGCAGAGATGCTGTTCCATGAGGAAGCCATTCACAAAACACCTCCATCCCATATGTGGGCCCTTGCTTTCTGACAGCTCATCCGTGGCCAGCACTAAGTTTCTGTATAACGGGTTTCCCTTTGCGCCATCCCTGTCTAGATGTAGCAGAGGATAGAGCAGAAGAAGAAGATAAAGAAAATAGGGCAAGACCTTAACTTCCCTTTTCATCACAACCAGTCAGAGGGAAGTGGGGATGATGTCGAGGGCTCCCAGAGGAGAGAAGCCAGTGTTTAGTTGGAGGGCCTATCTCTTTTGCAGATGTTGAGAGACGTGATAGCTAATAGCCAAGATAGCTATTCTGGCTGGAATATGCATAACCTGAACCATTCAGATAGTCTCCTGAGTATGGCTAGGAGCATCTTGGACAAAAATGTGTTCCAGCAAGCAACTTCTACGTTTGTCAATGGGTGTCCACGCTGCAGCCCACACTTCCCTCACTTCCACTTAGGGTCCTTGTCAGAATGTGGTCACTATTATAATAACTGGGCCTACAAATGTACCCTAATTGTGAGCTCAATGGTAAAAAGTGAGTGAAAGTTTATAAATGTCACAATAACCTAGAACAACAAATGTTGGTGGGAAAAAGGGAGACAGAAAGACTGAATTAGTCCAAACAAAAAGGCTACTGATATAACTCAAGGACTGTATTAAATAATGCCTGGTAAACAGGGCCAGCTTTAGGAAGTGCGGGGCCCGATTCGAATACCCAGCGGCGGTCCGGGTCTTCGGCGGCACTTCGGCGGTGGGTCCTTCACTTGCTCCGGGTCTTCCGTGGCACTGAAGGACCTGCCACCTAAATGCCGCCGAAGACCCGGAGCAAGTGAAGGACCCGCCGCTGAAGACCCGGACCGCTGCCAGGTGAGTAAAAATTAAAAAGGCGCCTAAGTTAGGCGTTCTTTTTTAGGGCGCGGGGCCCTCTTAGGCGTGGGTGCAGGGACCTCTTAGGCGCAGGGGCCGATTCAGGGGAATCGGTCTAAAACCGGCCCTGCTGGTAAATAAAAAAAATAGGGGACTGGAAATCAATGGACCAAAATTGGTGTGTCAGAAATTAGGCCTAACTGGTGGACAAAATAATGAAGCATGGGCTATTCTACCTGTCACCCCCTTGCGGGGTTCAAAAAAGAAAATACTTTTTTAGGGAAAAATACAGATGGCTGGAGGTGAAGCGAGCACAAGTGAAAGGAGGATCTAACTTCACCATCATGGCTGTCACCCCACTATCTCCTGGGATCCACATGACATCATTGGGCCTTCCTGATTCTAATATCTTGACCAGACAAGGCCAAGAGAGGGACCCAAATGACATCACCACCTCCACAGGTCTGAACACCATGTGGGATGAGAGCCTGTCTCACCCACTCCCTACCCCATCTTCTTTCCCTTCCCTACTTTATGCTTCTCTTTCCTATCTCTCTCCTTTTTCCTTCTGCCTGATAAGAGTCTGGCTTAGCCAGGCAAGACTGCATATTTTGCAACACCATTGTGAGCCTGTGACGAGAAAGAGGCAACTAAAAGCAAAGCCCTAGACAGCGCAATGCTGGTACAAGTTTGCCAGATCTTGGAGTGGCTGATAAGACCATGCACTGTGTCTGTTTATTCTAGCAGCAAGGTTGCAAGTGAGAGTCAACACCAGAGACAGAAGCTGCATTTTCTCCCTTTGCTGTTCTTTTCTCTGTTCTTGTGTGTGTTTGTCTTCTAGGAAATGGGATCAGACTTTAACAACAACAACAACAACAGCTCCAGTCCATCTCAACTAACTTTTCTTTTTCCCTAATGGTCAGTAATTACCATCTTTAAACCACCTAAGGGACTATCAAATACAGAGTTTTTTCCTTCTAAAAACTCTCTTCAGCTCAAGGGAAAGGGAACAAAGGACCTTTTGAAATGAAAGCCTTACTTAATGCTTTACTGTTCAAATGCTTTAACCTCACCCTCTTCTTTTCTGTACCTTTAATAAAAGGTTAAAAAGATTTCCAATAATGTGTTTGTCATGGTACTAAGCAGACTGAGGTCTCAGTATACCAAACCTTGTTTATCATTGTTTAATGTTGGACAGTGTGATTTTTCTTGGGATGCCCAGGACTGTGAGTCATAATTACCCTCCTGCCTCAACTAGAGAGGTGGTGGCACTTACTGAGGTGTCATCTCCCTGACACCATCAGTCTGTGAGCCCACCCAAATAATCCCCCCAGTTTTCTACAGCTCTTCAGTATCTTGCAGATTAACAATAGGTGTACCTGAGCCCCTCTGAAAGCATCCCCCTGTAGTATCTAGTCCCTGTCACTGGACATTCACAGAAGTTACCAGGTTTGCTGTCTCCAAGAGCAGTGGCTCTCAACCTTTCCAGACTACTGTACCCCGTTCAGGAGTCCGATTTGTCTTGTTTACCCCATGTTTCACCTCATTTAAAAACTACTTGCTTACAAAATCAGACAAAAATACAAAAGTGTCACAGCACACTGTTACTGAAAAATTGCTTACTTTCTCATTTTTACCATATAATTATAAAATAAATCAATTGGAATTAGGGCTGTCAAGTGATTAAAAAAAGAATCGTGATTAATCGTGTGATTAAAAAATTAATCACAATTAATCACGCAGTTAATTGCTCTGTTAAACAATAAAAGAAAACCATTTATTTAAATATTTTTGGATGTTTTCTACATTTTCAAATATATTGATTTCAATTACAACACAGAATACAAAATGTACAGTGCTCACTTTATATTTATTTTTATTACAAATATTTTTAATACAAAAATTTGATTTTTCAATTCACCTAATACAAGTACTGTAGTGCAATGTCTTTATCAGGAAAGTTGAACTTACAAATGTAGAATTATGTACAAAAAAATAACCACTCAAAAATAAAGCAATATAAAACTTTAGAGCCTACAAGTCCACTCAGTCCTACTTCTTGTTCAGCCAATCGCTCAGACAAACAAATTTGTTTATATTTGCAGGAGATAATACTGCCTGCTTCTTGTTGACAATGTCACCAGAAAGTGAGAACAGGTGTTCTCATGGCACTGTTGTAGCTGGCATCGCAAGATATTTACGTGCCAGTTGTGGTAAAGATTCATATGTCCCTTCATGCTTCCAGAATACATGCTTCCATGCTGATGAAGGGTTCTACACAATAACAATCCAAAGCAGTGTGGACTGATGCATGTTCAGTTTCATCAACTGAGTCAGATGCCACCAACAAAAGGTTGATTTTTTTTTGCTGTAGCTATCTTTAGAAAACTCACATTGGTATCTTCTTTGCATTTTGTCAATTCTGCAGTGAAAGTGTTCTTAAATCGAACAACTTGTGCTGGGTTGTCATCCAAGACTGCCATAATATGAAATATATGGCAGAACGCAGATAAAACAGCAGGAGACATACAATTCTCCCCCAAAGAGTTCAGTCATACATTTAATTAAACCATTCTTTTTTTAACGAGCGTCATCTTCATGGACGCATGTCCTCTGGAATGGCCAAAGCATGAAGGCGCATACGAATATTTAGCATAGGGTTACCATACGTCCGGATTTTCCCGGACATGTCCGGCTTTTTGGGCTCCAAATCCCCGTCCGGGGGGAAATCCCAAAAAGCCGGACATGTCCGGGAAAATCGGAGCGGGGCCGGGGGCTCCGGGGCCGGGCCGGCGGTGCGGTGCCGGGGGCTCCAGGGCCAGGCTGGCGGTGCGGTGCCGGGAGCTCGGGGGCCAGGCCGGCAGTGCCGGGCCGGGAGCTCGGGGGCCGGGCTGGCGGTGCCGGGCCAGGCCGGGCTGGCGGTGCCGGGCCAGGCCGGGCCGGGGGCTCGGGGGCCGGGCCGGCGGTGCCGGGGGCCGGGCTGGGGACTGGCGGTGCGGTGCCGGGGGCCGGGGGTGCTCGGCCGGGCCCGGGGCCGGCACCCCAGGGCCCGAGCCGACCCAGGCTGGAAACGCCGGGGGGGCCAGCCTGGGCCGCGCCTCCTCCCCCCACACCCCCCTTACCTGCTTCAGGCTTCCTGCGACTCAAATGTTCGCGGGAAGCAGGGGAGGGGGCGGAGACTTTAGGGAGGGGGCGGACTTGGGGCGTGGGCGTGGGCGGGGCTGGGGGCGGGGCCGGGGCCCCGTGGAGTGTCCTCCTTTCAGAGGCACTAAATATGGTAACCCTAATTTAGCATATTTGGCAAGTAAATACCTAGTAATGCTGGCTACAAAACTGCCATGCGAACACCTTTTCTCATTTTCAGGTGACATTGTAAATAAGAAGTGGGCAGCATTATCTCCCGTAAATGTAAACAAACTGGTTTGTCTTAGTGATTGGCTGAACAAGAAGTAGGACTGAGTGGACTTATAGGCTCTAAAGTTTTACATTGTTTTGTTTTAGAGTGAAGTTATGTAACAAAAAAAATCTACATTTGTAAGTTGCACTTTCATGATAGAGATTGCACTACAGTACTTGTATGAGGTGACCTGAAAAATACTATTTCTTTTGTTTATCATTTTTACAGTGCAAATATTTGTAATAAAAATAATAATATAAAGTGAGCACTATACACTTTGTATTCTGTGTTGTAAATTGAAATCAAATATTTGAAAATGTAGAAAAACATCCAAAATATTTAATAAATTTAAATTGGTATTCTATTAACAGTGTGATTAAAATTGCAATTACACCTCTACCTCGATATAATGCTGTCCTCGGGAGCCAAAAAAAATCTTACCGCGTTATAGGTGAAACCGCGTTATATTGAACTTGCTTTGATCCACCGGAATGTGCAGCCCCGCCCCCTGGAGCACTGCTTTACTGCGTTATATCCGAATTCATGTTATATTGGGTCTCATTATATCGAGGTAGCGGTGTAATCGTGATTAATTTTTTTAATCACAATTTTTTTGAGTTAATCATGTGAGTTAACTGCGAATAGTTGACAGCCCTAATTGGAATATAAATATTGTACTTACAATTCAGGGTATAGTAAATAGAGCAATATAAACAAGTCATTGTCTGTATGAAATTTTAGTTGGTACTGACTTCTCTAGTGCTTTTTATGCAGCTTGTTGTAAAACTAGACAAATATCGAGATGAGTTGATGTACACCCGGAAAGATCTCTGCGTACCCCCAGGGATATGTGTACCCCTGGTTAAGAACCACTGTCTAAGAGAACAGTATATACACAACTTGACTGGCACAACTCAGGATCAGGGTCATTATAAGATCACAGCACTGAGATATAGTTCTAGTGAAAATAATCATAAGTTTATTACCAAAGGCTAAGATTTAAGAGATAGTGACTAAGGATCACAAATGGAAACAGAAATGGTTACATATAAAACAAAAAGTATAACATGCCTCTTAGAGTCTACACTTAACTTTAACAGGCTAAAACCCTTGTCTAAAGTAGTTTCTCACCTAAAGCAATCTCCCTTAACAAAGACTATTGCATGCTACAATAACTGTCCAGAAACTACAACCTACAATAATGATATTGCAGCAGTTTGGGGAAATTACTGTAGAATGCCACGGCCTATTATTAAAAAGGTTGCTATTTGTTATTAAAAATAATTAAAAGCTGAAATTCTACATGGCTGGAGTACAATAGGAAAAGTGTTGATCATTGATGCAAACTGCAACCACTGCAGAAAAATTTACATTATGGCTAGCTCAGTTATGCAAGCCATGGCTGTGCACTCTTCTTTGATGGAAACATAATTGCCTAACTCTAGGGGAAATTACAAGTACAAGATTGTGATTCAGGCCTTTTTAGAAAAGCCACATTATTAACTTATGCTTCTGATTTGTTTGTTGCGCATCTTTCTCACTTGCAATCTATGACCTAACTTCCTTATAATAGCTCTTCAATTTTTAATTTTTAAGGAAATATTGCAGAATGCTGGTTATTTTTAGTCATCTGCCTTTTGCATGCCTGCCTTTGTTGCATGCTTAATGCACATGATGTGTCAGTGAAGTAAGTGGGGGTATTTCTTTATATTGCTGAGAGTGCAGTGGAGGTGAACTGCATTTGTCCTGAAAACCTCTCTCAGCCTACTGGAAAATGTAGTCCTGGGAATGAAAGGGCTGCTAAATTTACCTACAATCTCGGCACAGTCCTCGATGTGTGCTGAATTTGAAGTAGTACATATTGTAGCAGTATAAGCATTGCAAAATTCAGTGAAGATAAGGTATTGTCAGGCTTGATTGTGCCTGGTTCTGTAAGGAGAGGATGTAAGGAGCCTCCCCTCTGCCTTCATGTAACTTCCAGTGGTGGCACAAACATTGCTCTCTGCTGTCCAAGTACTTGTATAGCCCCCATCACCATAGCATCTGAGCATTTCAAAATCTTCAGCATATGTATCCTACAACATCCCTTTGAGGCAGAGAAGTGCTATTATACACATTTTACAGATGGGAAACTGCAGCCCAGAGAGACTAGGTGAGTTGCTCAAGGTCACACAGGAAGTCTTTGGCAGAGCAGGGAGTTGACCCTGGAACTCCTGAGTACCAAGCAGCACTCTAACCCCGAGTATCCCTGCAGGTAAATGAGAGGCTATGGTCTGATCTCCATCGTCACTGGCAACAGAGCTGGGCGGCCATGTTGAGAGCACATGGTGCAACTTTTGAAAAGGTGATGTAGTCACTACTCTGGTGTGCTGTCCTCAGGAGGAATTCTAGCTGGGTCAGCAAGAAATATTCCTGGGAGTTAGAGTGGAGCAAAATTTCAACATTTGTTTAATCGCAAATCAAAACAAAAAGTGGTAATTTTTCACGGAATGGAAAATCTAAAAAAATTCAATTTGGAAATGTCAAAATGATTTCATTATTTTCAATCACAATGAAATATTCTGACATTCTCGAAATTGAAATGGTTCATTCTGGTTTATTGAACAGACCCAAAAATCTTTATTTCAAGTCAGCTCGATATTAAACTGCATTTTTTCATAGTGCTGCATTGCACCACAGAAGTTGTAGTTCAGGATCCTGATGTCCCAATTCTCCCCAAGAGGCCAGGCTTCCTGGCCAGGCTACATGTCTTATAATGCACCCAGAGCATCTCGCATTCACTTCCATGAAGAACTGGGCAGCTCAGTCAGAGGGAAATCCACATTGCACTGTAGGAAGATGTAATCCTCGAGGGAGTCCATCCCATAGGAAAGACTGGAGACCGGAACGACAACTCCTATAAGGTAATGTGCTGTTAGGGAATTGAAGTTTAACATTTTGTTGAACTTATTCAAAATGAAAAATGTTGGGTCAGTTCAAAAAATGAAATATTCCAAATCAAGTAAACATCTCTGATTGATTTCAGTGCGCGTTGTGAGAGCAGAATTTGGCCCTTAATTAGGATATCACAGCAACAAGGATATTTTTCTCCTACTGTTGAGATTAAGACATTTTGCCTACCATGAAGATCACATGCAGAAAAGTAGAGGAAGAGCTTTACATTGCACTGTTTGGATCAAATTCTCCTTTTAGTTACATCAACGCAACCCAGTTGACCTCAATGGAGTTGCATTCATGTAAATGAAAGAAGAATATGGACCATCTTGTGCAGGTCACAAAAGGTGCACATGAAGCACATCACAGTAGCTAGTGGCCTACTCAATGAACAGCGGTGGGTAGAGCAATAGTAAAGGAATAACACAGGTAGTACAGGATTCACATGTCAAACTGTTGGCAATCATAGACAGCACAGTGCACAAAATAACACACTGGTAGCTGAGATTCCACAGCCTGTGATATTTATGTTGCAGCTATCCTATCACAGCCAACATCCTGATACAACCAAGAAACAGTGCCTTGAAGCCTTTGGTAGTTGACTCTTTTAGTTCTCACCAACCCTTCTGTGCAATGGAAGGAAGAACGTAGATTTCCCCATGTCCTTGACATCTACTCGTCTTGTCATAATCACCTTACTCACTCCCCCTAAAGAGGACAGAGATCCCTTTCCTTTTAGAAGGCCCATTATTTGATTAAGAGCCAAAGCCTATTTCAGCGAGATTAAGCAGAAGAAGTATTACTTGGTGGTTTACAAAAGAGAGAGAAAACCAAAAGTTAATTAAAAATTCCCAAACTTGAGATATGAGAAAAGACCCTGTAAATTAGCAACATAAATTTAACTTAACTTTAACTTAAATAGGGCCAGATTCTGCTACATTTGACCTTGCGTATCTAATATTAAAGAGGAATATTAAGGCACTGGACTAGGACTAGGAAATCTTGGTTAACTTCCCGGTTCTGCTACAGAATTCCTGTGTTAACTGAGGCAAGTCATTTAGTCTCTCTGTGCCTCAGTTCCCCATCTGTAAAATGGGGAACTGAACAGCCTTGTACTTGTAATTTCCCCTAGAATTACACAATTATGTTTCTATCGAAGAATAGTGCATGCCATGCCTTGCATAACTGAGCTAACCATAATGTAAATTTTTCTCCAGTGGTTGCAGTTTGCACTAATGAACAGCACATTTCCTATTGCACTCCACTCCATCCACATAAAATGTCTGCTTTTAGCTATTTTGAATAACAAATAGCAACCTTTATTTAAAAATGTGCCATAGTTGTAGTGTTTGTCAACGCTGATGCCCCACTCTGGCACTTTGAGTGCAGAAGGTGGGGGCCCGCAAGGATTCTAAAAATTAATACTGGCCACTCCAGGCTTGTATTAAACTCCCACGGTTACAGCTTTTCTCTGACCTTGGATGGGTAGATGCTGCCACCACCCAAGTGCAAAAACCCCTTTTGAGAACCCAGGAAGGTGCACTTGGGAATTCCTTCCTGTTGGGTACCCTCAAGCCCTTTCACCCCCACTCTGGGGAAGAGCTGAGAAAGAAAACAAAGGAAATCAGCTGTTGCCACCAGCTAATTAAACAACATGTGCACAAACCTGTTAGGACATAAAAATTCAATCCTGTTCTTAAAAAAGATACATTTTGTTAAAAACAAAAAGAAAGAAAATACATCTGGAACTCAGGCTATTGCTAGATTTAAAAAGAGCAAATACAAAAATTAAGAATCAAGAATAGCTTTCTTGAGGTCCAGCTTAAAGGTTAAAAGCAAAACAAAAGCACCTGGGGTTAGCACAGAGGAGTCTACAAGCCATAAAGAAATAAAAGAGATAAACCTAATCACGTCTTCCTAGACATTTCCTGATCTTCTTACATATCTGGGGTTTCAAATGAGTAGTTTCTAGGTATAATCTGGTGATTTTCAAACCTGGCCCAAGCTCCTACAGCATAGTTCCAGCCCTGTCTCTGCTCTCTGAGAGAACAACACAGACTTTTTAACCCTTTAACGGTAAAGCAAGTAAAGAGAGATTTTATAGCTAACTGGCTGGGTGGGTGTCACACATGCTATAATATTTGTTAAGGTTACTGTGAAACTGGTTTGAAACAATCAGAAGATATTGATTGTCAGGTTTTAAGATTTTATGGTAGGTTCTCTTTAGAGTAGTGTGGCCTAGTGGATAGCGCAATGGACTGGGATTTATGACCCCTAGGTTCTATTCCTTGCTCTATCACTGGATGACCTAGGGTAAGTGCCTTCACTTCTCTGTGCTTTTATTCTCCCTCTGTAAAATGGGGATAATACTTTCTGTCTCAGATTGCAAGCTTTAGGACAGAGATTGTCTCTTACTTTGTGTTTGTACTGAGCCTAGCACAATAGGGACTCAACCTCAGTTGGTGCTTTAGGTATAATATTAATATTTTGACCACAGTTAGGACAGTCGGTGTGGTCTCCAAAAGAACAGCATTATTCTCTGTCAAAAGAGTAGTTCTGAAAGTAAAACTACGAGAATTATTATGTTTGTGTTTATTTTATACATCAGCCAAAGGGAATGGCAGGACATCTCTTACAGAAAAATGTTAAACACAGCAAAGATAACAAAGCTTGTAATATGCAGTAGCTACCCTGCTTTTCAACTGCATATGATAAGAAGGACTATCCTTCATTGTTTGATTCAAATTTATTTCTAACCCATATACCAGTAAGTTTATAAGATCTCTGGGATATGGATTGCCATGTACTATAGATTTGTACGGTACCAAGCACAATGGCAACTGACCTGGTGCTACTATCACAATAATGTCAGAAATAATACAATAATAATTAACTAAGCTGATGTTATCACACATTCATTATAGTAAATTATTGACTTTATAAATTCTCAGTTATAAACATGAGGCTGTAGATAAACATATACATCCTCAAGAAATTAATCCCACCCCATTTTGAGCTTCCTCCTGTATACTTCTGTATTTTGGGTCTCTCTTTTAGTTATGCGTGTATTGGTAGATGGAGAAATGTATGTCATTAGCATTGTGAACCGATAGCCATGTCAAGTTGCTTTTATAGGCTTCTCTCCTTCCTCACGCTTTTAGACATTTTGCTGCTTAGACCTTTATTCTGTACCTGGCCTTTTGAAGAATTACATGTAGCTATAAGGCTTTTTTGGGAGTCTAATTATAACACCATCTTGCTGTCTTCAGCCCCATTAACACTTTTAGCCTTCACCTCTCAAGAATGAGCCACACACTCTAATTTTGTTAATCTGTATTTTTGTTTTTTGGCCATGCTGGGGCATCCAAGCAGGTATTATCATTACAAATGTCTCCAGTTTAGA
This sequence comes from Chrysemys picta bellii, assembly GCF_011386835.1. Classification (NCBI taxonomy): domain Eukaryota; kingdom Metazoa; phylum Chordata; order Testudines; family Emydidae; genus Chrysemys; species Chrysemys picta. The sequence goes on along the minus strand of NC_088791.1, from coordinate 124,793,099 downwards.
CAAGATGGGGGGGAGGGGGGAGGCTGTTTGCCTTTGGAAGACTCCAGCATTCCAGCAATGGACCCATTAGCTGGAGTTTGGGCTGTCACCCATCCATGAGTTGCTAGGGTAGGTTTAGTTTTGATGGGCTAGATCCTCCCTCCCACAAGCATTGTCTGCAGAATGGCCACCACCCCTAAAATAACGTTTGTGGCCTGAGAGATATTGTAGGGGTCACTGCTGCTGCCTGATAACTTACTGCTGACTCCGAGCCCTCACTTCATCACACTCCTTGACCTTTGCCAAGAAGAGCCCTTGCAATGCTGCGAAGGACACATTTAGCTCATCCCACACAACCCCGCAGAGGTGGCCCCAATGCATGGGTGGGTCGGTGGGGAAGCAGGATGAGGGGCTGATTGTGAAGACACAACCCAACCCCCTGCAGCCCAAATGACATCTTGGGGTCATCCTCCATTGAAGGGGCTGCTGCACAGCTGACTTCTCCATGGGGTCGTGTATGATTGGGGGGGTTGCGGGTGCCCCCTGCAACCCATGAGCTGGAGTGGGGAAGGCAAATCAAATCACTAACCCCTTCTTCCATCTCAAATATGAGTCAACAGTGTGATGCTGTTGCAAAAAAAGCAAACATGATTCTGGGATGTATTAACAGGTGTATTGTGAGCAAGACACGAGAAGTCATTCTTCTGCTCTACTCTGCTCTGGTTAGGCCTCAGCTGGAGTATTGTGTCCAGTTCTGGGCACCGCATTTCAAGAAAGATGTGGAGAAATTGGAAAGGGTCCAGAGAAGAGCAACAAGAATGATTAAAGGTCTTGAGAACATGACCTATGAAGGAAGGCTGAAAAAATTGGGTTTGTTTAGTTTGGAAAAGAGAAGACTGAGAGGGGACATGATAGCAGTTTTCAGGTATTTAAAAGGGTGTCATAAGGAGGAGGGAGAAAACTTGTTCACCTTAACCTCTAAGGATAGAACAAGAAGCAATGGGCTTAAACTGCAGCAAGGGAGGTCTAGGTTGGACATTAGGAAAAAGTTCCTGTCAGGGTGGTTAAACACTGGAATAAATTGCCTAGGGAGGTTGTGGAATCTCCATCTCTGGAGATATTTAAGAGTAGGTTAGATAAATGTCTATCAGGGATGGTCTAGATGGTATTTGGTCCTGCCATGCAGGCAGGGGACTGGACTTGATGACCTCTCGAGGTCCCTTCCAGTCCTAGAATCTATGAATCTATTAATCCCCCAACTTCCCTTGCATCCCAGGATGCCACCAGCCTGGTGCGCATAGCCCATGGCCCCACCTCCCTGCTGTGTGTGTGTGGGGGGGGGGGGGGCGGGGGAGAGAGGAGGGAGCATCGCTCCAGCGCGGCACCAGGAGGGTTAAGCAGTGGCGAGGAGACCAATGCTGCCGCCGCCGCTGCTCAGAGCTGAGCTGCTGCATCCTCCCGCCGGCCCCGCGCCGCATTACATCACCAGCGCCAGAGCCCATTCGCTGCAGGTCGGACTCCTCTCCCCAGCCCGCCTTGCCCGCGCAGCCAGCCCGCTTCTCTGCCCCCCTGCACCCCGCCGCCGGCCGGCACCCGCCACCTCCTGCTCCCGGGCGTGTGGCCGCGTGGGGGCTGCTGCTGCTGAGCCCGCAAAGTCTCCTCCCTCCTCCCCAACCCGCGTCTCCAGGCTGAGCCCTCCCCGGGGCCCTTGCCCACCTGGCCCGCCCCTGGCAGGAAGGAGGATGGCGGAGAGTGAAGCCGAGACCCCCAGCACCCCCGGGGAGTTTGAGAGCAAATACTTTGAATACAATGGAGTGCGGCTCCCTCCCTTCTGCCGGGGGAAGATGGAGGAGATCGCCAATTTCCCGGTGAGGGGCAGTGATGTCTGGATTGTCACCTATCCCAAATCAGGTACAGATTCATTCTCTCCGAGCCGGGGGCAGCGGCCTTTTCCTCCCCGCCCAGGCACTGACTGCCCCTGGGGTTTGCCTCTTTCCCAGCTGAGCCCCGGGGCTTGGGTTTTGAACAAGTTCCAGGCTCTGTCTCCCTCCCCGTGGCTGCTTTAACTCGGTAACATACGGGATAACGCAGCCTGAGCTGATGGGCTCTGTGCTGATGGGCTTATGTCTGCACGGTAACAGGCTATGTAGCAATGTCTGCACAGCACTTTGGAAACCATACAGAGCAATAGCCATGCTATTTTATATCGGGTTTGCCTCTCCTTAGCCAGGTCTGGATCGCAGAACACAGCGACATGAGCAGACATAACGTGTGTGGCGTGTATTGAATTCTACATCGTCAAAGTGTTGCACACACTTATGCAACAAAAACTAAATGAGACACACTGCCTGACAAATCGAATTGTTTTAACAGTGGCGCTCAGTCTCCATATTAGATACAAGAATTTGCTTCAAGATAGGATCTTTGAAGCTGAAAGAGCTTTGGAAAGCAATAAATTAGATACTGGGATGATGGATTGCCCTCCATTCAAACGTTCATTGACATCCATCAACACCCTTTGAAGTTAAGGGGGAGTTCTGTGGCCAGGGCACTTTACTGCGGGGTTGGGCGGGGTGAATGGGAAATATAGATCCCTCTCCTAGGGCTTTTCGACTGCATACAAAATAAAGGGCCAGTTGCTGCTACCCTTTTTTGGAGCACCCTTGTCCATTGATTCCACCTGGACTGCTGAAGAAGGAAGGTACTAGTCAGTGAGAGTAATGTGTCATAATCTAGCCCAAGATAAATATGTAAAGGCCGGATATATGTTGAAGCAGATGTAGTGACAGCACTCCACCACCACCCTCATTCCTGTCTCTAAGCAAAAGGAAAGCCAGAGTGTTCAGTGAGGACATGTGCTTGGAACAGTTAAACAGAATAGTAAGACATGCCCCCTATTAATATAAGTATGTGTTTCTGCAGTAAACAGTTTGAGCTGATTACTGTAGTATCTATGCTTTTAACACCATATTATTTTATTATTCTCTCCATTTTCAAACAAATGCTTAGACTGAATTAATATGGATACAGTGCTGCTGCCAAAGAAGCAGACAATATGGTAGCTTCATAACCCACCTGATAAAACTGGAAACAAACAGAGATGAATGGACTCTTTCTTTTTAAACACATCATTGAATGACTTTCCCCCTGGTAATAAGATGATCTCTTTCTGGAAAATTCAAGTCCATTGTACTGAGAGAACAGATGTTAGCTCTCTCAGTACAATGGCAAAATCGTGTTGTTTTACATTATGGGTAAAAAGATTACTTACTGACTCTTTTCATTTGACTGTATATTTTATCAAAATGTTATGTGCTTCTCCAGTTTCTCTTGATGTACCAGTGTAAAAGTGCATAGTCTTCCATGATGAAAGATCCTGTTATTGTCCACTGGAGTTTTAAGTGCTTATTGCAGCTGCTGTTTCTTTATACTTAACTAATAATGATGCTGTTAATGATTCTGGTCAGTGTTTGGCAGATGTCTGCAGTGTAGTGCAGACCGACCAGTGGCCCAAAAATGCTAGGAGTAGAACCTGATAGCTATTGCCTTTTTTAGCTCTCTCTCTCTCAAAATCTATGACATGCAGAAAGCACTAAAAGTTCTATTTAATTATTTCAGCTTATTGAGGTTTCAGTTTTGTCTTGTGTTACTGTTCTTGAATCTAAAGTGGTTCGTTAGAGAACCCCATATTGGTTTGTATTGGTGAGCCATAAAATATGCCTTACTACCCTGTGTCCCCCCCATAATGCACATCAGAACAATATAAAGTGTCAAGAGGCAACTGCTTAGTTCCCATAACTTTACAACCACTGAATCATAAGTAGTTATGAATAGTCACCCAACTCACAATTATTATTATTGTTGTTGTTATAGTAGTAACATTATAGATGCACAGAGGCCGCAGTGAGATCAGGGCCCTATTGTTCTAAGTACCATATATACACTGTAATAATGATGCCTCGCTCTTAGAAACTGCGTTTCACCTGCAGATCTCAAAGCACTGTACAAAGAAGATCAGTATCATTATCCTCATTTTACAGATTGGGAAACTGAGGCACAGAGAGGTGAAGGAATTGGAATTGCTCATTTATGAGTATAAATTCGATTTTGTTGATATAACTGAAACCTGGTGGGATGATTCCCATGATTGGAATGTTAAAATCAATGGTTATAAACTATTTAGGAAGCACTGAGTGGGAAAAAGGGGAGGGGGAGTGGCACTCTTTGTCAACAGGGCATTACCTGTTTCCGAGTAACTGATAACTCAGAAGAAAATTATCTTGAATGCTTATGGATCAATGTCCTAACAGATAAAGCATACGAGTATTAACTGGTGTCTGCTACAGACCTCCAAATCACACTAGGGAATACGATAACTGTCTCCTAATGTACCTGTCTATAAGGTTTAGGGGGGGAAAGCTACATGATCGTGGGGGCCTTCCATTTGAATGACATACACTGGAGATCTCATGCTGCCAGTACTAAAACAGCCGAGGAATTTCTAAATATTATAAATGGCAATTTCCTAACTCAAAAAGTGTTGTGTCCAATATAGGGAAATTCTATATTAGATCTCTTCTTGACAGATAAAGAGGAACGGATCACAGAACTAAAAATTAATGGTAACTTAGGTTCAAGTGTTCATGGTTTGATCACATTTATAATGTGCAAGCAGAATAAAGTCCAGACCAGAAATTATATACATATACTTGGGGCTTTAACATGGCCAATTTCACAAAGCTGAAAACAATTATGAACCAGATCAGCTGGGGAGAAGAAATCAGAAAAATGTGAATGATAATTGAGAATTGTTTAAGAACACTTTATTAGATGTCCAAAAAGCCACAAACCCACAACTGAGGAAGAAGGCCGTACAGGTTAAAAAATTGACCTGGTTTTGCAAGAGAAGTGAAGGTAGTTATAACAAAATTATAAACTTTCCCTTTCTGTTGTTGTTGTGGTGTATGTATGTGTATATATATATTAGAAAATTGGTAAGGGAAACAAAGGGACACAGGGAGAAATTCATGGCCAGCACCATTAAGGACAATAGGAAGGAGCTTTTAAAGTACACCTCTACCTTGATATAACGTTGTTCTCGGGAGCCAAAAAATCTTACCGTGTTATAGGTGAAACCGCGTTATATTGAACTTGCTTTGATCCACCGGAGTGCGCAGTCCCGCCCACCCCGCAGCACTGCTTTACCGCGTTATATCCGAATTCGTGTTATATCGGGTCGCATTATGTCGAGGTAGCGGTGTATATTAGGAACAAAAAGAATCCTACCTGTGGTATTGGTCCATTACTAGATGGAAATAGTAGAATTTGAGTTATAATGCAGAAAAGACAGAAGTGTTCAAGACATATTTCTGTTCTGTATTTGGGAAAAAACATAATGTAATCATATTATATGATAAGAACATTCTTTTCATTCTACTGGTATCTCAGGAGCATATTATGCAGCAGCTTCTAATGTTAGACATTTTTAAATTAGCAGCTCTGGATAACTTGCATCCAAGAGTTTTATAAGAGGTGGCTTAGGAGCTCTTGGTCAAAAGGGATAATGAAATCCTTGGATGCATAAACAGGGTAATCTCGAGTAGGAGTTGTGAGGTTGTTTTACCTCTGTATTTAGCACTGGTGTGACCACTATAGGAATACTGTATCTAGTTCTGCTGTCCACAGTTCAAGAAGGAAGCAGATAAATTGGAGAGGGTTCGAGAAGAGCCACAAGAACGATTAAAGAAATAGAAAACATGCGTTATAGTGATAGACTCAAGGAGTTCAATCTATTTAGTTTAACAAAGAGAAGGTTAAAGAGTGACTTGATTAGTCTGTGAGAACCTACATGGGAAACAAATATTTAATTATGGGCTCTTCAGTCTAGCAGAGAAAGGTATAACACAATCCAATGGCTGGACAAATTCAGACTGGAAATAAGGCATACATTTTTAACAGTGAAAGTAATTAACTATAGGCATAGTTTACTAAGAGCCATGGTGGATTCTCCATCACTGACAATTTTAAAATGAAGATTGATGTTTTTCTAGAAGATCTGCCGTAGCAATTTATTTTGGGGGAAGTTCTATGGTTTGTGTAATGCAGGAGGTCAGACTAGATGATCACAGTGGTCCCTTTTGGCGCTGGAATCTATGCATCCATGAAAAAGTGACTTGCCCAAACTTACCCAGAAGCAGAAATGGGGCTAGAACCCAGCCCGGAGCACCCATGAAAAAAAATTGGTGGGTGCTAAGCACCCATTGGCAGCTCCCCGTGGCCCCGCCCTGTCCCCCTGCTCCAGTTCGCCTCCGCCATGAGTGTGCTGCTGCGTCCTACTTCTCCCCTCCTCCCTCCCAGCGCTTGCACTGTGAAACAGCTGATTTGCGGGGCAGGGAGGGAGGGGCGAGGAGGGGGAACGCGGCTTGCTGGGGGAAGAGGCGGGGCTGGGGCAGGAATTTGGGGAAGGGATCCAATAGGGGCAGGGAAGGGCGGAGTTATGGCAGGGACTTTGGGAATGGGATTGGAATGGGGGTGGGGCCAGGGGCGGGGACGGGGTGGAGTTGGGGCGGGGCCAGGGGCAGGGGCGCGGGCATCCACCGGCGCAGGAGAAAGTTGGTGCCTATGCCGTCCATAATATTATCTTACCTCTTACAATAAAAAAAATATTGATAATGACCTCACTGGTAACTACAGCTAGTCAGACTTGTAAAGTAAAAAATGTGGCCTTTTAAAAAAAAAAAGTAATTTCACACAAAATATTATCAATAGTGTCAAAATTTTTCATGAAAAATGTAGTGTCATTTTCAATCTTTTTTCCCCAAGATCTTATTTATTTATCCATTTATTTATTGTGAAAATAGGTTTTTATTGTTTGACTAGGTCTAGTGGTAATCACTCAAAAGAGAAAATAAACAACAACTGAATTAGTCAATTGACAGAGGTCAGTGCTTCTAGCAGTTATACTTCCACAGTCCCACACTGCAATCAAATGACAGAAGGATCTATCCTAGTTATTCCTCGTATGGCTGTTGATTTGGCCAAGAAAAGAAACAAATGGCTACAAATCCATATTTCCGATGAGAGCGGTGCTGTCTGAATATGCATAATGGTAGACCAAAAAATTATTTAACTTGTACTGAGACAATTTCACCCCACACAGTCTGGGTAATACAACCTGTGTTGGTGAGAGTTCTTGGCAGTGGGTACATATATTGGGAGTGACCCAAGATAAAGGATGCTGTAACATAGTGGAAAATTTAATATGTCAGTGGTCCTGCTGGGAGTAATGTAATAAACTTAGGAGAAAAAGATCCTACTTTAATGTGATTGCTACTGACAGCAGCTAAATAAATATACTCTTTATATCCCTAATTAATCCTAACATCTGCCTCCAATAAATGACTTAAAGTTTGGAAATTCCTGATCTTGGAAAAAATCATACATGCAACCCAAAAGACACATTCTTCATATAATTACAAGGAAACTATATGTTACCTCTGCAACGTTAATGCTAGTCAGGCATCTTGCAGTCTGTCTTTCTACCTTTTTTAAAGAAAAGGGGTCACTAACTTCTTCCCCGGTGTAACTCCATTGATTTCAGTGGAGGTATATCAGGGAGGAATGTGACCCATTACCATTATGTTTTGCACTGGTTGTGAATGTAAAATGGAATACCATTCTGTATATGATGAAATAATTGGAACCTTTACAGCAGATTGCTTTACAGATGAGATAAGATGTGTAATACTCTGCAGGAAGGCTATTGTTATACTACAGCCTGTCAAAACTCATTGTGATATACTCACTCATACAGCTTACTCTTATGTGCCCATCTCAAAAAAATAAAATTTCTATATATACATTTAATAAACGTTATTACAAAATTAATAATGGGATTCTTGTAAGATATTTCTCCAGACGCTTTGCCTAAGGCCATGTACATCTCTGTTTAAACTCCATGGACTTGAATGGAGTTAAACCAGGGATGCAACTGGTCCCTGAAGTATGGTGTAGCTCACCAGTTTTGTCATCCAGATGCTATGCTCCTATGATGCTAGTCAGCTATACACCCGAACTATATATTTGCCTCACTTTCAAGCTGATATACAATGCCCTTCTTGATGGTTATCGTTACTGCACCTGTTCTGAATGAATGTGTATTTTACGTTCTTGGGTCAAAGCCTACAAATTAATGCCCTTTATTTTCTTCACTTTGCAAAATTGGTAGCTTGAGAAAGCAGAGTTATTCAAGTGAATAATGAAGCTGTCTTTCCACCTTGGCTATTCTGCCAAATAATTAGCTAGAATTCTATCTGGGAAAATGTCAGCATTGGGCAAATATCAGCATCAAGTTACTGCCCAAGTGGTCCATGCAAACTCCTACTTGTCTGCATTGTTATGCTGTGTCAAATGCCAGTGGCAGCTGCTGTCACTATCAGATACTTCCTGTATCATCTTGTACTCGCTGGAGTTGTATTATTACGAAGTCTTGAGCTTTTTTAATCCAGCACTGGAATCCTGTGGCCACACAATTAAGTTTATTCCCCAGAAACACGAAGGTTGGCCCTAGGCCCTCTGTAAATAAACACGGACAGGACACTTACACATAGCAAAGTCCTTCTTGAACTGACCTGTAAGTTCACTATGCTCCCCTTCTTCAAATCCTCTCTCATTGTCTCTGGCATGGTATCTTTAAAAAATCAGCCAGTGAAGGGAGAGATGGGTTAGTTACCACTTAGTTTACTTACAAATATCAAAAAACAAAATGGTACAAATGTATACTAGAGGGTCCCAGACTTTGTTCCTTCTCTGGGATGAGTGCACTGCACACACCAGGGACTTTTTGGATTCCTCCATTCTTCCCCATAACCTCTAGGTGCCACCCTCCCATCACCCTCTATTTCAGGGACTCCCTGCAACCTCCCCACTCCCTCCTCCATACCAAGGACTCTCTGTGTCCCCCATTTCTGCCTCTGCCACATGCGAGGGGCTCTGTGTGCCACCTCATTCCTCCATCTCTCCCACAGACCTCATTCTGCCACTTCCCCATCATGTGTGGGCTCTGCGTACCCTCCATTCCCATCTCTGAAATTCTGGGGTTGATCGGATGCAGTATTCAAAAGTGACCATGTTACAGACAAACACAGAAATGCCATCGAGTTCAGTGTAAGACCTTGCCTCACTTGGCCAATAAAAATTGTATGTTTGTGTGTACCCTTCTCTGCCCCATGTTTCATGTGTCTTCTCAGATTGTAAGCTCTTTGGGGTAGGGAACCAGGTGTTCCTGTAGCACTTAACACAATGGGGTTTCTGTGTGGAGCCTCTGGGTGCTAGTATATAAATATTAAATAATAATGATATAACTGCACATGTAACAGTGCACAATTGCATAGGACCAATCTTCCCGGGGTTCTGTGGTCTATACACATCCTGACTCACCAACTAAAACACCATCTGGAATTACTCAACTACAGTTTTGTCTGATTAATTGGTTAATGTTTGTGCAGATTTAAAAGGTATTAAGTATTATTACTCCACTATGAGTGGATCATGGCATAGATTCTATTCCTTATGTGCTCATACGCATTCTCTTGGTTGCTGCTTGGTAATGCCAGCAGCCTTTGCGTGACACAAGTGATTGATGAGCATGGACACAATGGGATGATTCTTTTCTCACGTACACCAGCTTTACACTGCTATAACTCCACTGACAGCCTTGATTTGCACAGATATAAATGAGAGGAGAGTCAGGCTGAAAGGCTGCTGGGCAGCGTACGCAAAGCTGCCTGGTTCGTGTGCCAGAAGCAGCGTCAGACAAAGTGGGATGAATCAGCTGAAGGCTGCAGTGGACTGCAGTGTTTGTTCCTGGTGGTGGCAGTAGCGGGCCCAGATCTGGCCACAAATTAGACATGCTGTCAGAAAGACAGACGTGGAGTCCAACTGTCTCACCTGCCTGTTTCCTTTAGACCCTCTTCCCAACTTCCATTGTCTGCGCAGTGGTGAGAGTGACAGTCACCTGGTATTTTTTTCTAATAACTATCTCTTGTGCTGCTCTGGACTCCATTGCCAGATAATTAGCCCATTTCTGCTATGATCTGACTTTTGTAATTCCCCATTCTCTTCCCCAGGAACTTCTACGAAAATAATAAATTTAGGGTTATTTTTATTTGCCTTCTGTTTTTTTGAGTCTTTAGGGTTCATGTTTTTATGTTTTCCTTCACAAGCACAAGGGCTAGAACTTCAATTTATGCCCTGTAAGAGGGTCCGGACTCACCCCTGCGGCGCCTCCTGCTGGTTGTCCAGGGAATTAGCTCTCCAGCCTCTGGAGCACCCTCTGCAGGCCAGTGATCTGCCTGTCCTCTTCCTCAGGCTCCCGTGTCCCTCCCAAGACCCCAGTGCCCCTTGCTCTGGGTGCTGCTCCCTGGCAATACCCATACGCTAGGTCTCCCCTCCCAGGGGAACCCCCACCTCACCTCAGGTGAAGGCCACTGCCAGTCACCATCTAGCCCCCACTCTCTGGGGCAGACTGCAGTATAGGCCACTCATCATCGGCAAGGTTGGGTTCGGACCTGCTGCCTTGGCCTAGCCCTGGGCTGCCCTCTGCAACCCCCAGTACCCCTTGGCCTATTACCAGGCCGCAGCCTGGGGCTATCCAGGCTGGAACTCCCAGCTCCTCAGCCTTTCCCCAGCCCTACTCCACCCAGGTACCCTGTCTAGTTCCCTGCAGCCAGGTCCTTCTCTCTCTGCCTTCAGAGAGAGACTCTTGAGCTCCTGGTTCCCAGCCTCCTTATACAGGCCAGCTGGGGCCTGATTGGGGCATGGCCCAGCTGTGGCTACTTCCCCAATCAGCCCAGTAGCTTTTCCCTTTGCCCCAGCCCTCTGCCAGGGCTGTTTTAAACCCCTCAGGCAGGAGCGGGGTAACCACCCCGCTACATGCCCCCACACAGGAGCACAGGTTGAGAGACAATCTAGACCTAATATAGGCAGGGCTGGTAGCACTGCTATTATTAAGGTTCCTTGACACTTCCCATTGTAAGACCCAGTTTTGAGTTGCTTAATACTTTGCCAAACTTTAACCACCTGAAATTTTCCAAGCTGGGTGTTTGCTTCTGCAGGCTGATTAAATCAATAAATAATCATTTATTATTTATAACAACTAAATCAAAAAATAATTTCAGCCAAAATAATTCAGGTGTTTTTGAGAAGGAAGCTAGGGAAAAATATGTTTTTTTTTTTTTTAATGTTAAAAAAATCTGGTGACCTTTCTTTCCTTTGGAATGCTCCAATCCTCCCATGTTTTGGAGCTGGGTCTTAAAAATTCAGCTACGGGCTGGCCTTTATCTTAGAGTTTTTGCTGTTCCATGAAAATACGCCCAGACTTGGCCAAGTCATAAGCCTTTGAAAATGGCATTCCTCATATGCTCAGCAGAGACTTGCTAAAGCAGGGGTTCTCAACCTTTTTCTTTCTGAAGCCCCCACCAACATGCTATAAAAACTCCACGGCCCACCTGTGCCACAATAACTGGTTTTCTGCATATAAAAGCCATGGCCGGGGTTACGTGGGTAGCAAGCAGGGCAGTTGCCTGAGGCCCCATGCCACAGGGGCCCCAGCGAAGCTACATTGCTCAGGCTTTGGCTTCAGCCCTGGGTGGTGGGACTCAGGGCCCCGGGCTTCAGTCCCATGTGATGAGGCTTCGGCTTTCTGCCCTGGACCCAGCAAGTCTAACACTGGTCCTGCTTGGCGGCCCTCCTGAAACATGCTTGCAGCCCCCCAGGCAGCCCTGGACCCCTGGTTGAGAACCACTGTGCTAGAGCTTAGCAGCTAAAATCTCCAACGATTCTGTCCTCACTGGAACCTCTCACAGCTCTCGGTGCTGAGCTGCCTGCCCTTGCACTTGCACCATCTCCCAGGGAGCCACTGAGCATGCTCCAGCCCAGGGCTACAAGAATGAAACCAGGCTTTCCCTATAATGGCTGTTTGCACGATGGGCCTGCAGCTAAAAGCTGTTTGGAGCAAGGACCATCTTTTTGGTCTGTTCTAACACAATGGGGTCCTGGTGTATGACTGGGGCTCCTAGACACAACCACAATACCAATAAATAATAAAAACTAATTATAATTGTAGACATTGGGAATTTTGCCCTTGATTTCAGTGGGAGCAGGATCAGACCCTAAGTGGGTCGAGCAGGAAGCATTGCTATCTAGATTAGATGAAGAAGCAATGCACTTGGTCTCAGTATAGCAGTACCTCTCTTCAGCGCATCTCATCAAATGAGCAAAGAGATGTGACAAGAGCGGGAGAGAGCAGATAGTCCAAAAGGAGGAAAGACCTACTACCATTTAGCAACATTAGGGAACCCAGGAACTGTAGAATAATGACTTTCCTGTCAAGAAAGCTGTAGAGAAAATCCAAGTAATTTCCTTTTTGTAAACAGGCTCAGAAAAAATGTTTCCCCATTAAAAAGGTCAGAAGAATTTTTATGGACATCTTGTACTTGTGCAACATTTGGTATTGACCAGACTGCAATGGCTCTGAAGGCTAAAGAATTTTTTAAAAATGTATTCAGTCCTAAACCAGTTGCTGATCACTGCTATCTCATTTTGTTGCTCATCTGCCTCATTAAAGATATAAATTAAAGGAGTTTAAGTGCTTTAAAGATGAGCTAAAAGGAATTGAGTAGCCACAACTCAGTATTCTCATTATGCAATTCTCTGTTAAAATGCTCTTTGTCATGGTAACTACTTCAGTACTGCCTCACATACACGATACACAGAGCAAAACACTACCTCCAGTGTTGTCCCATGTAAGTTGCCTCAGAAGTGCTGTCAAACTCAACACTTCAAAGAACAGTTCTGCGTACACAAGAGGAAGATTGGTTTTGTAATGAAAGCACTGGTACTGGGACACAGTAGATATGAGTTTCCTTCCCAGACAGGCAATATAGACCTCCAGTGTGACCTTGGCCAAGTCATTTAATCTCTCTGTGCCTCACTTCTCCATCTGTAAAATGAAGATAATTATACTTCCTTCCACCTATGCTTTGTCTTGTCTATGTAGATGATAAACTCTTTGGGCTAGGAATGTTATGTACAGCCTCTAGCAAAATGCGGCCCTCAATGGTTTGAGCATTGGCCTGCTAAACTCAGGGTTGTGAGTTCAATCCTTGAGGGGGGCACTTAGGGATCTGGAGCAAAATCGGTACTTGGTCCTGCTAGTGAAGGCAGGGGGTTGGACTCAATGACCTTTCAAGGTCCCTTCCAGTTCTAGGAGATAGGATATCTCCATTAATTCAATTCACTTGAGAGGGGGTCTAGGCATTAAAGCAAGTAATAAAAATACTAATAATTAAATAAAGTGTTCTCTTACACTGGGTGGGAACAACCAGCAAAAAAATTCAAATGCAAACTTCTGATGTTTTCAGTCACTTTAATTTGAATTTTCTATGCTATTTCAGAACAGTCACAGCTTGGGTATTAGAATTGATGCCACTGTGAGAAGGTGCTGAATAAATCAAGGTATTCAAGGCTTCCTTAGTATACAAGAGTCCTTTACAGCCTCGTACATTGACAGGCAAATAAAATCAAATAGTTTAGATAGAAACAGTACTAATTTTATAGGGTATTGTGGAGTCAATGACTGTTAAGTGTTTCACTGACTAGTGTGTGTATGTGTATACACTAGTGAGTAAGGCTGGGGAAGCACACCAGTCTTGTAAATATGTCAGTCTTGAAGGATTATGGGCTGAGGCAATCCACTAGCCCCACACAGTTCTTAAGAGGGGAGTGATGGTAGCATTGGGAAGTGTCAGGAAGGAAGCAAGTCTGTGAGATGAAGGTGTGAGGAAGAGGCGTTAGCTAGGAATAAGAGTAGCAGCCGTGTTAGTCTGTATCCGCAAAGAGAAGAACAGGAGGACTTGTGGCACCTTAGAGACTAACAAATTTATTAGAGCATAAGCTTTCGTGGACTACAGCCCACTTCTTCGGATGCATATAGAATGGAACATATATTGAGGAGATATATATACACACATACAGAGAGCATAAACAGGTGGGAGTTGTCTTACCACCTCTGAGAGGCCAATTAATTAAGAGAAAAAAAACTTTTGAAGTGATAATCAAGCTAGCCTAGTACAGACAGACAGTTAGATAACAAGTGTGAGAATACTAACAAGGGGAGACAGATTCAATGTCTGTAATGGCTCAGCCATTCCCAGTCCTTATTCAAACCGGAGTTGATTGTGTCTAGTTTGCATATCAATTCTAGCTCAGCAGTTTCTCGTTGGAGTCTGTTTTTGAAGTTTTTCTGTTGTAATATAGCCACCCGCAGGTCTGTTACTGAATGACCAGACAGGTTAAAGTGTTCTCCCACTGGTTTTTGAGTATTTTGATTCCTGATGTCAGATTTGTGTCCATTAATTCTTTTGCGTAGAGACTGTCCGGTTTGGCCAATGTACATGGCAGAGGGGCATTGCTGGCACATGATGGCATATATCACATTGGTAGATGTGCAGGTGAACGAGCCCCTGATGGTATGGCTGATGTGATTAGGTCCTATGATGATGTCACTGGAATAGATATGTGGGCAGAGTTGACATCGGGGTTTGTTACAAGGATAGGTTCCTGGGTTAGTGGTTTTGTTCAGTGATGTGTGGTTGCTGGTGAGTATTTGCTTTAGGTTGGGGGGTTGTCTGTAAGCGAGGACAGGTCTGTCTCCCAAGATCTGTGAGAGTAAAGGATCATCTTTCAGGATAGGTTGTAGATCTCTGATGATGCGCTGGAGAGGTTTTAGTTGGGGGCTGAAGGTGACAGCTAGTGGTGTTCTGTTATTTTCTTTGTTGGGCCTGTCTTGTAGGAGGTGACTTCTGGGTACTCGTCTGGCTCTGTCAATCTGTTTTTTCACTTCAGCAGGTGGGTATTGTAGTTTTAAGAATGCTTGATAGAGATCTTGTAGGTGCTTGTCTCTATCCGAGGGATTGGAGCAAATGCGGTTATATCTTAGAGCTTGGCTGTAGACAATGGATCGTGTGGTGTGTCCTGGATGGAAGCTGGAGGCATGTAGGTAAGTGTAGCGGTCAGTAGGTTTCCGGTATAGGGTGGTATTTATGTGACCATCGCTTATTAGCACAGTAGTGTCCAGGAAATGGACCGCTTGTGTGGATTGATCTAGGCTGAGGTTGATGGTGGGATGGAAATTATTGAAATCATGGTGAAATTCCTCAAGGGCTTCTTTTCCATGGGTCCAGATGATGAAGATGTCATCAATGTAGCGCAAGTAGAGTAGGGGCGTTAGGGGACGAGAGCTAAGGAAGCGTTGTTCTAAGTCAGCCATAAAAATGTTGGCATATTGTGGGGCCATGCGGGTACCCATAGCAGTGCCGCTGACTTGAAGGTATATATTGTCCCCAAATGTGAAATAGTTGTGGGTGAGGACAAAATCACAAAGTTCAGCCACCAGGTTAGCTGTGACATTATCAGGGATACTGTTCCTTATAGCTTGTAGTCCATCTTTGTGTGGAATATTGGTGTAGAGGGCTTCTACGTCCATAGTGGCCAGGATGGTGTTTTCTGGAAGATCACCGATGGATTGTAGTTTCCTCAGGAAGTCAGTGGTGTCTCGAAGATAGCTGGGAGTGCTGGTAGCGTAGGGTCTGAGGAGAGAGTCTACATAACCAGACAAGCCTGATGTTAGGGTGCCAATGCCTGAGATGATGGGGCGTCCAGGATATCCAGGTTTATGGATCTTGGGTAGCAAATAGAATACCCCTGGTCGGGGTTCTAGGCATGTGTCTGTACGGATTTGTTCCTGTGCTTTGTCAGGGAGTTTTTTTAGCAGATGGTGTAGTTTCTTTAGGTAATCCTCAGTGGGATCAGAGGATAATGGCCTGTAGAATGTGGTGTTAGAGAGCTGTCTAGCAGCCTCTTGGTCATATTCCAATTTATTCATGATGACGACAGCACCTCCTTTGTCAGCCTTTTTGATTATGATGTCAGGGTTGTTTCTGAGGCTGTAGATGGCGTTGTGTTCTGCATGGCTGAGGTTATGTGGCAAGTGATGTTGCTTTTCCACAATTTCAGCCTTTGCACGTCGACGGAAGCACTCTATGTAGAAATCCAGTCTGTTGTTTCGACCGTCCGGAGGAGTCCACGCAGAATCCTTTTTTTTTTTTTTTCAATGTCTGTAATGGCTGAGCCATTACAGACATTGAATCTGTCTCCCCTTGTTAGTATTCTCACACTTGTTATCTAACTGTCTGTCTGTACTAGGCTAGCTTGATTATCACTTCAAAAGTTTTTTTTCTCTTAATTAATTGGCCTCTCAGAGGTGGTAAGACAACTCCCACCTGTTTATGCTCTCTGTATGTGTGTATATATATCTCCTCAATATATGTTCCATTCTATATGCATCCGAAGAAGTGGGCTGTAGTCCACGAAAGCTTATGCTCTAATAAATTTGTTAGTCTCTAAGGTGCCACAAGTCCTCCTGTTCTTCTCTTAGCTAGGAATAAGTGGGGCAGTCACTGGGAGAGGGTGTAAGGTAAAGAGAGACAGTGAAAGGAGCTGAGAGGAAGGTAATTGGGTAGCTAACTGATTAGAGGTTTTACCAGTCACACCAAAATCTACCTATTATGTAGAAAGTGGGAGCTAATTCCAGACCCTGAAGCCATCCCCATTCCCAGTGGGAGAGAGGGGCAGCAAATGAGATGTCCGAACTCATCATTTAAAAGGCTGAAGGTTCTGGATAATATCTAATGAAATTAGATTAATAGACAATAGTCCTGATTCAGCTTTTAGCTACACTGGTGTAAATGAGTAGTAAATCTATTTAAGCCAATTAAAGGATACCCGTTTGAAACAGGTAAGATCAGAATCAAGCTCAATATATGCAGATTAGCTATATATACAGTGGTCCAGATTCACCAGCATGCTCTGGCTGTTTTGCAGTGCACTGGTGACGCCGAGCAGCTATAAACCCAGGCTAGCCAGCCAGTTAAAAGCCATGTTTACTGCTGCTTTGTGTTGCCAGAGGGGCAAGAAGCAGCTGTAGTGTACCATTGAAATTGGCTCATTCTGTGTATATATTGCTCAGACTTAACTTAATGATGTTCCCTTCAATGTCTATTGAATTGTTATTGCCTTCTGTTTATAAGGAATGTAGAGCTCTGAGCAAAAGATTGCATTGCAGAAATCACGCACATAGACACACAAAGACGTAACCATGCAGATCAGCTTGCCATGCATTCTGTGCTCATTTTATTAAATTAGGGCTACGTTCTCTCCTAATTTAGAACAATGATAGAAACATTGTTGCCTGCCTCAAGCTGTGATTTTACATTTATGAAAAAGCATGAAAACATTTTTGACGTGACTAGGGGTGCAGGTATCTTGCAAACATTGATATCACTTGGGGCAACTCTTGTGGCATATGATCATAACTCTTTCTGAAAAAAGAAAACAGTTTGATACAAAAATGTTTGACCATTTTGTCCCTGTATGATTAATACAGTAGCATACTTATTGCTAGGTGATTGTGAAGTAGTGCCATGTCTGGAGGGGGAGCAACATTTGTTAAATGTTTAAAACACTGAGGTGCTTATTTCTTATTTTTGGTACATATGGCTCTTGCCTGCAGCGCATTTACATGGCACTGTGGGTGCACTGGCTTCATGCTATTCGTTTTCAAAAATATATGCAAATGCACACCAGTGTGGGTAGGTTTTTGCTGATGACTTTCCTGAAGCAGATTTCAAACTGGGGCATGGAAATTCCCTTCTGACTACAAAAGGAAGCTGTATGAGTTTGAATGCCAAGAGAGCACTTTCAGAACTGACGAGCGTGCTTCCAGCAGAGCCTAGCACATGGGAAATGACTGGTTTCATAGAAAAGGCTGGATGCAGTAACATCTCCTGCCTTCTGATCCCCTGCTTGTCAGTTCCAGCACACACTGTGAGGCCATGGATTAAGGGGCCACTGTGGCCACATTAAGGGTCTCTATATACCAGGATAAAGACCATGATTTCAGCCCCCTGAAATCAATGGTGCTGAAGATAACTAAATGGTACTAACTGATTTAAAGCAATGGCATGCTAAATGGGAGTTTTGAAAAAATTGGCACTAGGACAAGACTCTTTTCTGCATCATTGCCTTCTACAGAACATTGTATCACCTTTCTGAAAATGCAGGGGAGTTAAACAGTGTGGGAGGATTCAGAACTGCAGCTCAAGCATGTTTTAGGTGCTGCTAAGGTAATGCACCAGGATACGGTTCTGGCATCTTTTTAGAATAGGCTCTAGAATGAGAATGGGACTGAAACTGTCAGAGGCAGCTGGATGTAGGACACAGTTGATAACAGTTGTGTAAGGGCCTGCACCTCACTAAGAGTGCTGTAGAAGAGTTGAGATTTGAGGATCTATAGATCCTGCAATTAGTGTAAACACTGGCTGGGATTATTACTGTTATTTTATATACCCAGAATATTCCAGGTGTTTTTCAAATACATAGGAAGGCAGATCCTGCCCTGAATAGTGTATAAAGAACATGTTTTCCTCCAAAGCTTCTTACTATCCTGTTGATCTTCCCGTCATTGCGACTGCAGGTCTCCTGTATTCTCAACACTGGTCCCTGTTCCAGGGTTCTAATATTAGGTAGGACCTCTGAATCACTCAGAGTCACAGAGGTAATCTTCACCAAAGGGAAGCCCTGTAGGGAAGGCTGGAAAAGCAAGTAATAGGACTGGATTATCTGTGGACATGGTCATGTACCTGGTTTATATTGTTTTTCTTTTTCTGTTCAGAGCCCTTATACTATTTTTTCCTTGTTATTTTGACATCATAGGTCTTGTGTATATCTACGCCATGGTAGAGTGTTACATTTAGATAGCAGAGACTTAAGGGGATAAAAACAACAAGTAGTCTGGTGACACCTTAAAGACTAACAGATTTATTTAGTCATAAGCTTTCATGGGTAAAAAAACACTTCTTCAGATGCATGGAGTGAAAATTACAGAATCAAGCATAAATATACTGGCACATGAAGAGAAGGGAGTTACCTTACAAGTGAAGAACAAACAAAGAGACAAACACCTACAAGATCTTTATCAAGCATTCTTAAAACTACAATACCCACCTGGGGAAGTGAGAAAACAGATTGACAGAGTGAGACTGTACCCAGAAGTCACCTACTACAGGACAGGCCCAACAAGGAAAATAAAAGAACACCACTGGCCATCATGTACAGCCCCCAGCTAAAACCTCTCCTGCACATCATCAAGGATCTACAACAGGGGTAGGCAACCTATGGCACATGTGCCGAAGGCGGCACGTGAGCTGATTTTCAGTGGCACTCACACTGCCCGGGTCCTGGCCACCGGTCCGGGGAACTCTGCATTTTCATTTAATTTTAAATGAAGCTTCTTAAACATTTTAAAAACCTTATTTACTTTACATACAACAATAGCTTAGTTATATATTATAGACTTATAGAAAGAGACCTTCTAAAAATGTTAAAATGTATTACTGGCACGCGAAACCTTAAATTAGAGTGAATAAATGAAGACTCGGCACACCACTGGGGAAAGGTTGCTGACCCCTGATCTACAACTTATCCTGAAGGACAATCCCTCACTCTCACAGACCTTGGGAGGCAGGCCAGTCCTCACTACAGACAGTCCCCCACCCTGAAGCAAATACTCAGCAGCAACTAGGGTGAGCAGATGTCCCGATTTTATAGGGACAGTCCTGATTTTTTGGGTCTTTTTCTTATATAGGCTCCTATTACCCCTCACCCCCGTCCCGATTTTTCACACTCGCTGTCTGGTCACCCTAGCAGCAACTACCCACGACACCACAGAAACACTAACCAGGAACCAATCCTTGTAACGAACCCTGTTGCCTACTCTGCAAAGTTGTCAACAAAACTTTTGTCTTTCATGGGTACTTAAAAAAGCCCCCCACCCCCCCCGCAAAAGACAAAAGTTTTGCCGACGCAAGTGGCAGTGTGAACGCGGCTTTCCTGCCGACAAAGCTAACATTGCTCACAGGGCTGGAAGTATTTTGTCAGCAAAAGTGCCAACAAAGTACCGAAAAAGAGCGTTTACACACTGACTTTTAGTGACAAGGCTGTACACAGCCTTGTCACTAAAAGCTGCGTGGTGTAGACAAGCCCTAAAAATCAAGACACTGGATTTTATGGCTCATTACACAGGCTGTAACCCACTAACTCTCCTTTGTCTGACAACTGAAGAGGTATTAACTCCTCATTTCACCTTGAATGGTCTCTTGTAATGTGTATTAATCCCTCACCCTTAACAATCTGTTCTACCTTGTTTTGGCTGTGACACTCTTGAGTGTCTTTCCCAGACCTGAAGAAGAGCTCTGTGGAAGCTTGAAGTCTTGTCTCTCTCACCAGCAGATATTCTCTCACCCACCTTGGATCTGTAAACGAAGCATTTATCTTATGCCTTAAAGTTGGTCTGATGGTTAAGACACTAGACTTGGCTGCAGGAGATGTAGTTTCTATTTCTGGCTCTGCCACAGACTTTCTGGGCAAGACTATTAGTCCTGAATTTTTAAAAGTGATTTTGGTTGCCTCAAATTTTTGAGTGCCCAAGTGATGTCACTTTAAATGGGCCTGGTTTTCAGACAGTGAGTGCTCAGCACTTGCTTCAAATCAGGCTCTCTAATGTGTCTGATGTTGGGCACCCAAAAAATTGAGGTAAAATCACTAATTGCTTTTAAAAATGTAGGCCTTAGTTTTTACTCAGGAAAACTCTCATTCAAATCAAAATGTGAATTGTGGGTCCTACGTACCTAAGTCATAGCAGAAGAACTAGGGAAATATGGCATCCAGTACAGCTTTATTTTATTGTTAGGCCAAATTAATAAACACACAGGACCAGATTCTTAAGTCCGTATGCAGTGTTACCTCTGTCTTTCTCAGGCAAACTCCTATTGATTGAGCATTTGGGGGGAAAGGGAAAATCATCTTGCAAGCAATTAACAGAACTAGGCAGAGAATTTGTTTACAGCATTTGCTCAGTCAGTCTATAATAGTTTTAACATCCCTCATTTTAATAAGCACTTGCATTTACTGAAGCTATAAAAAAAATATGAGTCTTAATGGTACCATTGTATTGTATTAGCTGAAATTTGACCAAGCACTGATGGATCAATAGAGGCGAGACTAACGGGCTGCGCTGGAAAACTGCTAGTGTTAACATTATGAATACCTAGAAAAAATATGCCTACCTTTATTGTATTTTTCCATAACACTTTCAAAAACAGGGGGTTAAGAAAGGAACATATGAAAGGGCTCAAGGTCAGCTTTGTCCTGTTATGTGACTTGGAGGGAAACAAAGTTCTGTAAAAAGCTACAGTTGGCCACGTGGGAAGGAAAGAAGAAAGGGTGTTCCTTACTTTACAGCTGCCATTTTCCCCTTCCACAAAATATGTTTGCAGCCAGATGGCCATATGGGAAAAGGGGAGATTGGCTAGAGAACAGTGGGAGGAGCCAGGGAATAGCTGCTCTAAAATGAAGTAGCATTGAGCATTCTTGAAGCATCATTAACTGTTCTGTGACTTCCTCTGGAGTAGTTCACAGAATGCGCACTTTTAGCCATTAGCAGCATGGCTATAAACTAGTTTGTACTGCTATTTCTGGGGTGTTGGCCCTAGGAGGATCATGTTTTTTTCAGAGTTACAAACATTTAAAAGTTAGAAACAGCCTCCATTCGCGAAGTGTTCATAACTCTGAGGTTCTATTGTATTTAAAGGTGCGCTGTCAACTTTGTTTAAATCCATCATTTTAGGTTTTGTTTAAAAATAAATTCTAAAAATGTAAGGATGTTTTTGTTTTTAAATAAATATTTGTATCGAGGTAATTGCCCTTAATATTTTTTTTAACTCCACAAACAACCACACCAAACACAGAATAAAGCATGTATAAGTGTATCCATGCATGAGGGTGCTGGGTGTGAGGAGAAGTAGTGCTGGATTAGGGCTAAGGGAGAGGAAGACCTCAGCAAGTTTTCCCTTAAATAAAAGGGACCTAATTCTCATGAGTCTTAGTGTGAATGAGACTCAGGTCCAGCACCTAGAAAAGTAAGATGAAAAACAGCAGAATGTTCATGACTGGAAGAAGCATGGTTCAATGTCCTGAATGTAAGCCTGGTGGCAAGGGACTTCTGAGTTCTATGCTTAGCTGGAGGCAAACTACTTAACCTCTCTTAGGGATAGGTATGTCACGAGGACAGTTGGTGTGTGAAGGGTGGTGTGAAGTCGTATAGCACTGCAGAAGTGCTTATTATTATTGAAATTCACCAATTTCAACTGGTCTTCTAAGAAAAGGACATTTGATCCACCCTCTTACTTTTATGAGTTAGCCTAAGCACTGTTGAGTGTCTGCACTGCACACAATCACCAGACTTCCCTCCCTGTGGTATCCAGAATAATCTCTCTAAACAGCTTACTACTTCTCATACATTTCTTGCAGAAGCCTAGCAGACAATTTGAGGACATGTGAGTTGCTAAGAGCATATTTTCTCCTATGTGGAGGGAAAACCCGCATATAATATATGGGGCAGAAACATTGATTTTTTTAAAACTCCAATTTCCCTTTTCTTTGTTCCATGGGAGAGTGTGGCTTGCTGACCCACCCCATCAGGGAACAGGCAGGAAATATAACCTCCTACACCTGTGGATGGTCCAAGATTTATATAGAACTCTAGAGTGCCATTGTAGCTTAGTGGTTTGCTGGTCATCTTCTCCCCTAGCAGCCTGGCTTCTTCAGGAGTGGCTATACAACAGCAGCCACAGAGGTTACCATATGAGAGTTATCTCTCCTTAGTTATCTGATTGGTTAACCACAAGGTCAACAGGGAGCATGCTGCAGAGTTCAAGCTTCCATCCGTCCCTCCACTAAACCCACCAATCCAAATTCACATGAGTATTATGAATGTGACTTCTTGTTTGTATGGAGACGACAGTCCTTTACAAAGCTCTACTGCTAATGTTGATCCCGGAACAGGTACACATTTTCTTCTTATGGACTGAGGTTGCTGTAACAGCATCTTTCTTTGCAAGTGGAATTTAGAAAGCAGAAATAAATTATAGAGGATCAAGATGTCTCATGTCATAAATGTTTAATAAGGGAAAGTGTAGTGCTCATGGAGTAACAAGGACTAATACTGAAGTGCCATATGTATGTTAATTTTAATGTATAAAAATATCTGCTGTGCTTTAGAATGCAGAGTGGAGTGAAGAGTTTGAAGGGCCGATGTAAATGGAGCACAAGACTGGTCACTGACATAGGTGTTCATAATATAAAGGAGCTTCTTCCAAGTCATTCTAATTACCCTGAACTCAGCTGGCAGCTAAATAGGTGAAATGGGTCTCATCAGTCGTAACATTTATAGGACTCATTCTGGAAAGCAACTCCCAGAAATGTACTTCCCAGGCTATGATTTCATACCACCTGCATTCATGCATTTACTGAACAACCTCTTAAAGTGCAGCAGTGATGAGGTTGAGGATTTTTCCACCTAATTTTGGGATTAAGAAATCCTAATTGAGAATTCACTAAGTTTCCTGCTATGTTGGAAATGACAGGTTCCATTCCATTTGATAGAACATTGCACTGGGTTGCCAACCAGAAGATAAGGTTTAAGGGCGTCCAGTTTTGCATATTTTCAGCCACCATTGCAGAGAAGATGCTCTTTGACCTTAGAACTGAAAGAGGAGGGGCCAATGCTGTCAACCCTTGTCTAGATTAGAGTTTTTGGTCCTATTGTACTCAAATTAATTGACTAGGGTGAAACATCACCAGCAACAAACCTTTGTGTCCAGGAACAAGTTGTTCCTGTATAGTTAATATGAGTTAACTGACAATCAATAAATTCTCAAGTTACAACAAGATCAAAAACTCTACTCTACATAAGACCTCAATGTGCATGCAAAGCGGTAGTGTTGCCTAATATTTAGAATTGAAAAGGGTATCTATTATCCTGAGGTCTGTTCCCATTACTGCTGCTCATGTGTGACCCTGGACAACCTCTTTGTACCTCAATTCTTCATTTCTAAAATGGATATGTTAATATTTACCTACCTCACATTTATGCTGTGAATTTTGACTAATGTGGGTATAATGCTATGAGATTAAAGATGCTGGGAACACTATTTATATTTAAATATTTGTATTTAAATTACTCAGTGAAATAACTTGGACATTTTACAAGGAAGAAGATCTTATGTTTAAAACACAGCTGGAGGGATAGATCCAATATCATTAGTACTTACAGTAGCTCTAGATTCTGTATTAGTTTTCAGAAAACTTTAAGGACATAGCTATTATTTGTATGTGTAGGTCTTTTCTTTCAGATGTTTCTGTTTAAATAAGGATTATAATACAATCTCGTCTCTTTTGTTATTTGATTTATCTTTGGAGGCACAGGCTTGCTACAGGAAGTGGTATATCTAGTGAGTCAGGGAGCTGACCCTGATGAGATTGGATTAATGAATATAGATGAACAGCTTCCAGTCCTAGAGTATCCTCAGCCTGGTCTGGACATCATCAAGGTACAGTTGACTTCACTGAAAGTCTTTCAGCATTCAGATGCTTTTTTTAAAATCCCCATATTTATTACCATTCCCCTCCATCCCATTTTTTTGTCCTTTTTGTCACTTGACCTGCTCAATTTGTTTTAATGATTCCGAATTTTATTGTAATGCTTTATTGTACTTTGTTATGTTTTTAAATATGTTATGGAGGGAATGGTATGATGGGACTGTCTACAATAGCATGTTGCCGATCTCATTAGTTTTAGCAGTGAGTTTGTGAATGTAAAGCAGTATAGTAAGGACCTTTACATTTGACAATTTAGGAAGGAATGCCAGCCAACTTAGATGCTGTGAGAAATGTTTTCTCCTTCCATTTTCTTTTAGGAGCTCACATCTCCTCGCCTCATAAAAAGCCACCTACCATATCGGTTTTTGCCTTCAGACCTCCATAACGGCGATTCCAAGGTAAAAATGAATTGGTGTTTGATTAGCTGTACCACCCGCTGGTGCTTGCATGGTTTGCGAAGTGCAGGAAATATGCTTTTAATAACATGGATTGTTTTCACTTTCCTAGGTAATATACATGGCTCGCAACCCCAAAGACTTGGTAGTGTCCTATTACCAGTTTCACCGCTCCCTAAGAACCATGAGCTACAGAGGAACATTTCAAGAATTCTGTCGAAGGTTTATGAATGACAAGTGTAAGGAACTTTTCTCTGTGCGTGATGCAATCTGTTATCCGTTTATTTTTACCTCTGCATTCCATATATTATTATATTACAGGTATATAATTATATTTCTGGTGATATTTTAGTTGCTTCATGGGCACTGCCAACTGATTTTTAATGGATGGATTCAGACTGTAAAATTTCTCCATGTCGATGCAAACTATGGTCATGTCATCTAAACAATTGCACACCCTGCAGTATTGGGCACTGTGGATTTAGTCCTGCAGCAGCTTACTCAGGCAAAACTCCCATTGAGGTCAATCAGGGCCTAATCCTGCAATGTGCCAGGTGCCTTGTGGGAATTACCAAGCATCCTCAGCTCCTGTTGATTTCAGTGGATGTTGATAGCACTCATCACCTGTTGGGAGTCACCCTGCTCCTCACAGGATTGGACCAAGCGAAGAGTGAAAGTTTTTGTCATAGTCAAGAAGAAGGGACCAGGCACTATGTGGGAATGCCCTTTAGCCTATCTGCAGTGAAGCACACCATAGCTACATTGTGGTATTGTAAAATCAAGGTATTAAGTATCATAAAATTAAGGGTATTGTCGAGGTTTTATGCCTTCCTCTGAAATATCTGGTTCTGGCCACTGTAGGAAACAAGATGGACTATTGGCCTGTTTCGCGATGGCAGTTGCTATGGGCTTGTCTATACTGCATTGTTAGCTCAAGCTATGAGTTGAGTATTGCCCCAAACCTGACCCCCATCCACACACAAAAATCTCTAGCTCTAGGCAGTCAGTGCTTTAAACTCAAGCTAGCTGGCCCATCAGGGTAGGTTGAAACACAGTGCTGCTGATGCTCAGGCTAGTAATGCAACAAGGATGTATCATGCAGCAGCTCCAGTTAACACAACTCATTAGCTGCTAATCAAATCATTGTGTAGCAACGGCTGGATCCCAGGCAGCAAGCTTCCATTGGAGCTGAACTTTGAAGTAGTCATTGGATGCAACTGCAGGGTTCCATAGGAAGGAAGAATGAGCCAGTGGAGGTTAATAACAGGCTTTATAAACCATTGTTGTTTTCTCCTGTGGGTTTGCAGCAGGGGGGAGAATCACTGTCTATCCATGCCATTTCATCTCCAACTTGCCCCATCCATATCCTGGAGCCTTGTGAAGGGGTTCCAATGGAGATGGGGGAAAGGGGAACATTCCACAGAGGTGCAACTCTCCTCTCTTGTGGGCAGGAGCTCTCCAGGTGTAATATGTACCTTCCTGTACCAGGTTCAGTAATCTTGCCCCAGGTATGTGATTTATCCCAACATCACAGAGTCAGTAAAACATTGTAACACTTTCTATGTTCCTATAACTGTGCAAATGGGGCCTTTTATAATGTAATACATTTAACTAAGGACCATGTCATGCCCTCAGTTTTTTTCCGCTGGGTGGGAATGAAAGGAGAAGAAAACTTGCTCCTTTGGCCAAAGTTTTGCTGGAGGAAGAGGACTGAGCCAACATGACATCATTCTCCCTCCATCCCCCTCCCCTCCTGGCCATGTAGAAACCCCTCCACATACCTTCTCTTCATGGTAGCTCTTTAGTTTCAGGACATGAGGATGAAGTCAGAGAACAGCCTCATTCTGTAGCATCATCCCCTGAAGATCTGAGAGGCTTTCCTCATATAAGATAATGATAACTTGTCATCACTATCTTAAACGGCTGCTGCTCTGCACCATCAAATCCACCCGGCTTGGGTTAGGAGCAGCCAGTATTGAGCTGTCCTGTGTGACATTTTTTGCTTCATCAGTTTGTAGCCCTAATGTAAACACATATTTAGAGGTGTGTGAAATAGTCATAACGAGAAAGTGCTCAGAATGCCAGTTTTTCACATACTGTTATGTACATTGAAAATGGGTGTGTTTTGCTGAAAAATGACCTGTGTTTTGTGAATTTTCACATGAAAGCAGGCCCCTTTGTGAAGTAAAAATGAGCCCATTACCAAATTAAAAATGCAAAGTTCAGAAGTGGAATATTTTCTCATTTTGTATAGCTACTTGGTTGAATTCATGGAAAAACATCATTTGAAAAGAAAATTGCCCATAGTCGGGTGACAAGATGTTTTGTGTAAAATGTGGAAAAATGATCACCTGTTTTGCACAGATCCTACTTCTTGATGATTTGAAGTACTCATTAGAAATGATGATAGATGACAAACTGATAAATTAACAAATTTTCAGAATGTATTTTTGCCTGGATTGTGTACCCAAATATATTTTCTTCTGATAATATTAGCAGCAAGACATTTTTTTCTTAGATAGCAGGGACCAGTGTCTGATCTTTATTACACTGGTGTAAAGTGACTGAAGTCAATGGATGTATTCTGGATTTACACCAGTGTAAGTGAGATAAAGTTCTGGCCCTAAGTACTGATATTCTTTTGGATGAGCAGAAGCACTCCTAGACAATTTAAAAGCAACAGAAACAAGACAGTAAATTTAGATTTTGGGGCACTGGGGAGGGGAAAGATTTAACTGTGTAGAATTTCCTGGTTATAGATTTTTATTTTTGATTTTCACTCTTGTTTCCAGAACAACATTTGGATGCATAGGGCCATTTCCTCAATACTTTCTTAAATAAGGAAGAAAATGTTGACCTGCCCTAGAAATTGCATTGCACATAGGAATGTAGTGAGGAGGAATCTTTTATCAAATGTGGATAATGGTTTCTTAGACCATCTACACTTCTCTCCCTCGAAGCTATCTCCACTTTCTGCTGAGTGTAGCCAAGTGAAAGAGAAGTGGAATGTAGTGTGACATGTAAATTGCAGGAATGTCCTCTCATTCCCATTCAGTAATATGCATAGTCATAGGCGTGCGCACGGGGTGTGCCGGGTGTGCCCAGGCACACCCTAAGGCAGGGGTGGGCAAATGGCTCCCCTCTCCAGGCGCGGCAAGCTGCGGGGTCTGCGCTCCCCGGCCGGAGAGCCCGGCCGAGCGCAGCAAGCTGCTGGCCCCTCCCCCACCTTTCTCCCTCCCCATGAGTCCTGCTGCCGCAAGCACAGCGCTCTGGGGGCCGGGGCTGCACGCTCCCGTGGGGCAGGGTTTGGCTCCATGGGGAGGCAGTTACCTCCCCCCCTCCCCTGGAGCCATGCTGCCCCGTGTGCAGTGCTCTGGGAGCCGGGGCTGAGCGCGCTCCCGCGGGGCAGCATTTGGCTCCGCGGGGAGGCTAGGAGCCTCATCTCATGCCATGGTAAGGAGTCCGGGGCCAGGGGGGTTGGATAAGGGGTGGGGGGAGTCAGGGGACAGGGAGCAGGGTGGGTTGGATGGGGGTGGGATCCCAGGCGGGGGTGTTAGGGGCGGGGGGTCTCTGGAGGGGGCAATCGGAGCAGGGGGGGTTGGATGGAGCATGGGAGTTCCGGGATCTGTCAAGGGGCGGGGGATAGATAGGGGACAGGGAGCAAGGAGGGTCCTGGGGGGGGGGAGTTAGGGTGGGGGGACCTCTGGAGGGGGTGATCAGGGGACAAGGAGCTGGGGGGGATTGGATGAGTTGGGAGTTCTGGGGGGGGCTGTCAGGAGGCAGGGGTGTGGAGAGGGGTTGGGGGAGACAGGGAGCAGAGGGGGTTGGATGGGTTGGGAGTTCTGGCGGTCCTGTCAGGGGGCGGGGAGCGGTTGGATAGGCGTGGGAGTGGATAAGGGTCGGGGCAGTCAGGGGACAGGTAGGGGGTAGGGTCCTAGGGGGGCAGTCAGGGGACAAGGAGCAGGGAGGCTTAGATAGGGGGTGGGGTCTTGGGGGGCAGTTAGGGGCAGGGGTCCCAGTAGGGGATAGTCAGGGGACAAGAAGCGGGGGGGGTTGGGGGTTCTGAGAGTGGCAGTCAGGGGGCAGGAAGTAGGAGGGAGTGGATGGGGCGGGGCTAGGGCGGGGCTCCCTGGGTGCACACCCTAATGAAATGGGCTGCGCACGCCTATGTGCATAGTGATTGGGAATCTACATGCACATTTTTTCTGCTGGCTCCCTTTCAACTCATGAGCAATGCATCCGTATTATTGAGCTCAAAAGAGTGCTCATCATGCAACACGGTGGCCTTTTGCATTGAATGCGTAGCCACAATAACATGCCTTTAGGGCAGTGGTTCTCAAAGCCGGTCCGTTGCTTGTTCAGGGAAAGCCCCTGGGGGCTGGGCCCGTTTGTTTACCTGCCGCGTCCGCAGGTTCGGCCGATCGCGGCTCCCACAGGCTGCAGTTTGCCGCTCCAGGCCAATTGGGGCTGCGGGAAGTGGCGCGGGCTGAGGGATGTGCTGGCTGCCCTTCCCGCAGCCACCATTGGCCTGGAGTGGCAAACCGCGACCCTTGGGAGTCGCGATCGGCCGAACCTGCGGACACGGCAGGTAAAACAACTGGCCCGGCCAGCCAGGGGCTTTCCCTGAACAAGCGGCAGACCGGCTTTGAGAACCACTGCTTTAGGGCAAATCAGCTCTCTGTGAAGGTGTTAAGATCTCATCAACACTGATGGAGACTATACTCTATTTCAGTGATGTTCCTTATTAGGCATAAGAACACTGCAGAAACAAACAAAATTTCCTTGCAAGTATAAAGTGCTTCAGTCATTCAAATGTACTTATTTTCCTCAGTTCCTGTCAAGAGGGACTCATAACAATATTGATCATATTCCTTGTCAGTTATAATGTTCTCTGTCTCTGCAGTAGGATATGGTTCATGGTTTGAGCATGTGCAAGAATTCTGGGAACATCACATGGACTCCAATGTACTTTTCCTCAAGTATGAAGATATGCACAAGGTAAACCAGATATTATAAAGAATTTTCTATTGCCTGATATTGATCGTGACTCAGATTCATCAAATTAGGAGTCTAAAGTCAGACTCCTGAGTCCATACTTGAACTCCCAAATGTGTGGCCTAATTTTTCAAAGCATTGATGACCAGCAGCATCCACTGACTTTCATGAAAGCTGTGAAGTTGCTCAGCACTTTTTGAAAATCAGGTAATTTATTTAAGAGCCTTAATAAGGATTTACGGCCAGATCCACAAAGCTACTTAGGCGCTTAAATACCAGATGTAGATACCTAAGTCACGAAGTCTCAGTTTTGGCTCCATTTCAATTCACAAAACTCACACCAGGCCCTGCAGGCACTTAAGGTTTCCTAGGTATCTATGTTTCTGCCCCTGGCATTTGCTGGTTTTCCAGCATTTGAGTTTGGGGGATTCAACTTTCACACTCAGGAAGGGCCCAAGCAGCACACGATGCTATTTTGCGGTTGCAACCTTAACTCCACTTCAACACATTTTTTGCATTTGTATATTTAATCCTGAAGTCTATTAACTTTTACTTGTTTTTAAATATTTTCTTACAGGACCTTGCAACAATGGTTGAGCAGCTGGTGAGATTCTTGGGAGTTTCTTATGACAAAGCACAGCTGGAATCCATGGTGGAACATTGCCATCAACTCATTGATCAGTGCTGTAATGCAGAAGCCCTTCCAGTTGGCAGGGGTATGTGTCATATACACAGTAACTTCTTCAGGTGGATGTCACAAAAGGATAAGTGATGGATTGATAAAGGACAGGATGTGTTGGCAAATTATTGTCTTAAATTCAATCTACAGTAAAATGTTATTGAAACAACATAGGGAAAATTATCATTAGTCTGATAGGAACTTTGACCATTTAGTATTGGGACAAAGGAGTGAACGTGATTTAAAAGAAAATAAAAGCATCCAGGATGAACATTGCATATTTACAAATATTTTAAAGGTATTGGGCCAGCTTCAGCATTGGTGCAAATGGGTGCAACACCACTGACTTTAAATGTGTTGTCTCTGCTTATATAAGTGATACATTTGGCCCTAAAAGAGGCATTTGATTGAGAGAAAAAAAACAACAAAAACAACCTGGTTGTAAGAAGGAGGTGACCATCTAGCATCAGCAAAGATAACCACTACATTTTAAGGCCAGAGGGACCATTAGATTAGATCATCTAGTCTGACCTCTGGTATAACACGGGCCATAGAATTTCACCCAGTTACTGCTGCATTGAGCCCAATAACTAGTGTTTGACTAAAGCATCTCTTCCAGAATGGCATGATATCTTGATTTGAAGACAAGAAGAGATGGAGAATCTATCATTTTCCTTGGTAGTTTGTTCCAATAGTTAGTCACCCTCACTGTAAAAAATGTGTGCCTTATTTCTAATTTGAATT
The DNA here is from genome assembly GCF_011386835.1 of Chrysemys picta bellii. NCBI lineage: Eukaryota > Metazoa > Chordata > Testudines > Emydidae > Chrysemys > Chrysemys picta. The sequence continues at coordinate 124,761,692 of NC_088791.1, read as the reverse complement.
TGTCAGGCTTCAGCTTCCAATCATTGGTTCTTGTTATACCTTTATCTGCTAGATCAGTGGTCACCAACCAGTCGATCGCGATCGACTGGTCGATCCTATAGGATCTCCCAGTCGATCTCAATCCCCGGTGGCACAGTGTGGCTGCCGCTAAGGCAGACTCCCTGCCTAGCCTGGCTCCACGCCACTCCCAGAAGCGGCCAGTGCAGTCCCGCGGTCCCCGGGGGGCAGGGGTCTCCCTCCATGCGCTGCTCCTGCCTGCAAACACTGTGCCCGCAGTTCCCATTGGCTGGGAGAGCTGTGGGGCCAGCGCTTACAGAGAGGGGCAGTGCACAGAGTAACATGCCCCCCCCCCCCAGTGGCTGCAGGGGTGTGTTGGCCCCTTCCGGGAGCGGTGTGGGGCCGGGGTAGGCAGGGAGCACCCCAGCCCTGAGCCCCCTCCCGAAGCCAGCACCCCATAGATCCTCCTGCACCACAAACCCTCCTGCACCTCAAGCCCCAGCCCTGACTCCCCTCCCAGAGCCAGCACACTGTACCCCCTCCTGCACCCCAACACTCTGTCCCAACCTGGAGCCCCCTCCTGCACCCAAACTCCCTCCTAGAGCTTGCACCCCTCACACCCTCCTGCACCCCAACCCCCTGCACTAGGCTCAGCCCAGAGCCCCGTCCCACACTGCTAACCCCTCAGCCCCAGCCCAGAGCCCGCAACCCCTCCTGAACGCCAACCCCCTGCCCCAGCCCGGTGAAAGTGAGTGAGGGTGGGAGAGAGTGAGTGACAGAGATGGGGGGGGGGAATGGAGTGAGCAGGGTGGAGCTTTGGGGTAGGGGCGGGACCTCTGGGAAGGGTCGGGGTAGATCCTGGGTTGCCCTTAGATTCAAAAAGTGATCTTGAGCATAAAAAGGTGGGAGACCACTGTGCTAGATTAAACAGCTCTTTAGTATCTGGTATTTTCTCCCTGTGTTACCTTTCAATCTTCTTTTTGAGAAGCTAAAGAGACTGAGTTCTTTAAACCTCTGTAAGTATTTTCTCCAGCCCTCAAATCACTTTTGTAGCTTTTTCTTCACCTTTTACAGTCTTTCAACATCCTTTTAAAAACATGGACACTAAAACTGTACACGGTATCCCAATATTGGTCTCACCTTCTTACTCCTATTCACCACTCCCCTGTTTCTACATCCAAGGATAGCATTAGCCCTTTTTGCCACAACATCACACTAGGAACTCACATTGTTTATCCATTATGACCCCTAAATACTTTTCCGAGTCGCTGCTTCCCAGGATACCGATCTCCATTCTGTAGGTACGGCCTGCATTCCTTGTTCCTGGATGTGTGATCTTGTATTTTGTTTGAAAGTGCCCAGGTAACCAAGTGATACAGATTACTCTGTACGATTACCTGTCCTCATCCTTATTTACCACTCTGCCAATCTTTGTACCAGCCACAATTTTTATAAGCAGTGATTTTATTTTTACTTCACAATCATTGATAAAAATACTGAACAGCATTGGGCTTAGTATGATCCCTGCCAATCTCACTAGAAGCATCCTATTCAATAATGGTTTGCCAATGACAATTACTTTTTGAGATCTATCAGTTAGCCTGTTCTTAGTCCATTTATTCTATGCTCTATTGATAGTGTATAGTGCTAATTTTTTTTTATCCGAATGTTGTGTCATACTAAGTCAAATGCTTTACAAAAGTGTAAGTATATTACATCTACATAGTTACCTTTATCAACCAAACATGTAGTCTCATCATAGAATGAAAACAGCCTTGTTTGACAGGATCTATTTTCCATAAAATCCATGCTGAGTGGCATTAATTCCCCTCCTTTAGTGCTTTATTGATTGAATCCTGTATCGGCTTTTTCCATGACTTTGCTCAGGACTGACATCAGGCTAACTACAATCATCTGGATCATCCCACTGGCCTTTTTTGAATATTGGCATGACATTAGCATGTGATCAGTCTTCATAAGGCAGCTCCTTATTTTCATCTGAAAAATCTGTTACTCTGCAAGCCTGGCATGGAAAGACACCCTGTATACTGTAGAGAGGCAGTGCAGTTATTCGAGTAGCAGACTGGGAATCGGAGTTCCTGAGATCCATTCCCTGCTTTGTATTTGACTTGCTCAGTGACCTTGAGCCTTTGTGTGCCTCCGTTCACCTATCTGAAAACAGCTATAATAATAATTCTCACCTACCTCATAGACCATGTGTTCACTGGCCAAAAAGGGGGATTCTTAGCTCAAGTTAACTAATGAGGTAAAATCCTAGTGAAAACAAAGCAGTTTGTAGTTTTCGCATGAGTTAGCAGGTCGAGTTAAAGGACTCCCCCCCCCCCCCCTTCCCCTCAGTTTCTGTCTTTGTCAGCGATATAGCTCACTGCAAAAAATACCCAGGACTGGATCCACAAAAGAGACTTTGGCTCAGCATTGCAGTGCCTTACTTTAGTCGCCCTGCCACTAATGCACTCCTCAGCCCTGACATAGGCACCCAGGCTCCCTATACAGTGCGTGGGAACTGTTAGGTGCCTAAGAATGGGAGTCACAAAAGCCAGCACACTGTGAGGAGACACCTAAGCTAGCCAATAGGAAATGGCAAAAGAAGGGTGTGGTCTAAACCCTGCCCCTCAAAGGGAGTTAGGCGCCTAACTCCCGCTTGGGATTTACAGCCGTGACCTCTCTCCTGGAGGGAAAACACAGCGGAGATACCATCAATTCCTCTGCCAGTTCATGTACTGCCTTTCAGTACAATAGGATAGTTAAATTAGAATTTGGCCTGGCCATTCAGTTTTCCCAGGGTGGGGGGAGAGAGAGACAAAGGCAGCGGTACCTTCCTTTTAATCGCCATCTATGGCTCAACTGCTCAGCAGGGGCAAGGGATGAGGCCATGGCATTGGTGCTGCTGCTTCCTCGCTCCCTGATTGGCTCTTATGGAGAGTGATTTCGCTGGCCTTTTGACTGGCAGTCGTGAGGAAAGAGAGACTGGCTGTGGTGAGAACACCACAACCTGCCACTCCTCAATTGGAGGTCACGGTAGCGTCTCTGTAAACCAGCCTGTCTGGATGGCATCCAGAACAGGTGCAGGGTGATGGTCTGTCTTTTGTGTTCCTACCCTGTTGCTGTTATTATTGTCTATTGTTTTACATTACAACCTAGAAGCCCCAGTCAGGGATCAGTATCCGTTTGTGCTAGGCACTGTACATAAGCTCTTAGTTGACTACTGTAGCTCCCTCCTCTACCACAAAATAAGTATCTGGACATTTATTTGCTGTCTGCTTTTTATTGAAATTCCTTATTTTGAATTCATTTTGATTGCTGTTTTTGGCTTTTGCAATGTTTTGTTTCTTCAAAATGCAACTTCATTAATGGCAGTTTTGTCCTCTGTTCATTTGTGATATAGCATGGTAGCAATAACACCACATGCTCCTGGGGGAATTCTGTGCCAAAAAATTAAATTCTGCACCAAAAAATAAAAAATCTGTGCACAATATTTTAAAATTCTGCAAATTTTATTTGTCAAAATAACACTACATAATCATGCCAGTTTCTATTATTTTAGTAATTTATTTCAAAATACCTGCCAGCAAGTATGTCTGTAACAATACAGATACACACAAAAATTCCTCCAGGAATAGAGTTAAAGAAACTCCTATGATAACCCAGTACCTGTTTCTCTGTGCCCCCCCCCCAGCCCAGCCCAGCCCCTCCCCGCCTAGAGCCCAGACAATATACCTGACCCTGTACACCCCTGAGCCCAGCCACAGGGTTCTGCAGCCTAGATAACCGCACCTCCTCCCTGCCAGAGCCCAGATACCCGCACCTCCTCCCCCCCAAGGCCAGCTGTGAGGGCCCCCCTTGCCTAGAGGCCTGCACCCCCTCCAGCCCAGAGCCCAGCCACGAGGGCCCCCAGCCCAGACACCCACCCTCCTACCCCTCAGAGCCCAGGGATCCAGAGGGAGAAACAGCCTGATTCTTGGTCCCAGGCTTGTGTGGAGTTTCCTGCGTGCTGCTGTCTCCTTCCCTCAAGGCATGCTGGGAACTGCAGCTGCCATGAACCCTCTAGGACACCCCCACCCCTGAATTGTGCAGTGTCGCAGAATTCCCCCAGGAGTAACCACAGTTTACTGTAATTTGTTCCAAATATTTTTAATTTATCAACTACGTTTACGTTATTATTTTGCTTTATTTTGGTTCTTTAATTTTTTTTCTTTTAGCACATTGATCTTTACTCTGAAGAAAACCTGAGCTGCTGTGAAAGCAGAGCATTTTGATTAGCTATATTACTTATATTTGCTTCATATCACATCATAAATTACACAGTTGCATGATTCAAATGATAAACCAGGTGGGTAACTTTTTGACAAGCTATCAGTCTATATGGTTGAGAAATAGATGCTAGTAAAATACACTGTAGTACATGCCATTTATAAAACTTGTGATTTGTACCTAAAGTATCATTAGAGAGATTCAGGAATAACAAGGTTCTTCAATTTTATTTTTGAGACAAAGGAAGAATCCTTTTTTATTACCTAAAGGATAATGTATGATTTTATGTTGCACAGTGTACTGTATTTGTCCCATAAGTGTTGCTAGAACACAACTGAAATCAATACCTGACTTTTATGACTGCAAGAACATTTTTATTAATAGTACTCACTGCCCTGTTTGACACAGGAAAGGCAATACCAGCATTTATTTGTCAAAAACTGTCAGATTAAGCATTTTCAGTCAATTTCAAAGCCTTGATCTTTGGGGATTTAAAAACCCCTTCTAGTAGTGAATTATATCTTCAGGGGTACTAGGAAAATAATTATTTCGCAAAATGACACTTGTCATGTGTAATAACTAACTTCAAGTCACTGTGCAGTTGGGGGGACACTCATTGCAAACTTTTTGACAGTGCTGACAGATAATTATGTCAGTGGCGTAGCCAGGTTCTAAGAGCAGGGGGAGCAAACATTAAAAAGGGCCCCCCCCCTTGGCTCCTCCTCTGGCCGCTCCACGCCCCCCTCCCCATGGCTCCTCCGGCTGCGCTGCCCCCCCCCCCATGGCTCCTCCAGCCACGCTGTGGGCTGCCATGCTGCGCCCCCCCACACACTCCTCGGGCCGCGCCGCCCCTCCCATGGCTCCTCCGGCCGTGCTGTGCCGCCCCCACAGTCCCCCCCCATTGCTCCTCCGTCCGTGCCCCCCCCCATGGCTCCTCCAGCCGTGTCACCCCCTCCCTATAGCTCCTCCAGCTGTGCTGCCCCCCCTTGCCTGCAGGAGCCCAGCGCCAGCCCGGCAGGCCAAGCTTCAGAGCAGAGCGTGGGCCCTGCCCACTGGCGCCATGGTAACCCCTAACTAAGGTGCCGCTTTTGGAAAATGTGCTGACGGGAAGCAGCTGCTTCCCCTGCACCCCCCCAGCTACGCTACTGAATTATGTCCTTGGCCCCAATTATGTAGCTATCATATATGAGCAACTTTCATTACATTAACTAGGAGTTTCTCATATGCATCAAATGCATCATCAGGTCTCCTTTGTGTAATCTGTGGTCTTGTTAATATGATTAAGTTCTGTGGTAGCATGGTCCTGACTCTCCTCCGTGTTATGGCAGTATAACACCCTTGATTTGAATAGAGCTAATCTTCACTTAAACGTCTGTAAATGAGAGGAGAATTAATCTCAGGCCCAGTGGATAAAATATTTTTACTTTCCTACTGAAACCAACTAATTATAGTTGGTGGATTCATTATACAGTATGAGCCCAATTCAACACTGTGTTTCTCCAGTTGATTTTGACTGAGTTAAAGTGGCATAAAACCAGAATGACACAGTGGTGAATGAGGCCCAGAGTGTTTTACTGGCAACTTTAATGTCATTTTCAGGTCATTTTATTAGTTGGTTTCAGTAGGAAAGTAAAAATATTTTATACAAGGAGCCAAATTTTCAAACATGGATGGCTAAATTGTCCCCACAGAAAATGTGCATACACTCATTATGCATGCACGATTCACGTTTATATCCACAAACTGAGTACCTGTATGCACATTTTTGTAGGCATAATTTAGGTATTCACTCATCTTTGAGAAATTGCCTCATTATATTTGTGCAATCATAAACACCTTTTATACATATACTGAAATAAAATAAAGGCACTTAATGTTCTTTAGTGTTATTTTATTCTCTTCTGGGTGTATCCTTCCACCAATGCGTGATGAAGTTTCAGCAACCGTGTAAATACATCCCTGATTCAAAAGGGGATAATTAAACCACCATCGTCTGCAGTGAGATCTGAAATCCACAATTAAGTTACAGTAGAACCTCTATTTTATGAACACCAATCTTATGAACTACCAGTTATAAGAACCATTTTTCCTGACATGGAAAAAAAATCATGTAATAAAAGTGGCGTTGATGAAAAACAGTGAACATCCTTTCCCATTTCACTGTCTTCAGTGCATTGGAAATCCCTTTGTAGTGGTTTAAAAAGTGGTTTAAAAAGAAAGCGAGGCCGTGAACATTACTGCAATGTGTGCACCAGACCTACTGTAATTTTGAGATGTTCAATTATGAACTCTTCAATCTCCAATTAGTTCGTAAAATTGGGGTTCTAATGTAATAATAGTCAAAACAAATGTGGTACCTATTATTGTTATTTAAAGATATTGGGCCAAATCCTTCAAGGGGATGAATGCTTTCGGGATGAAATTCACCCCTGTGTAGATGGCCAACACAAGGAATGTGGCACCTATTTTGAGGGCTTCAAAGGGATTTATTGGGGTGTATGAATGAATCACACCTCCTGTGGAGGCTAAGCATCCCAAGTCTCATTGAAGTAAAAGTGAGTAGAGGTTGATCTGCAGTTGACAGGAGGTGCCTGGTACCCCATCTCATCAGACACATAATTTTAGAAAAGCCGGTGTTCTGTTATGTCACCAGTCTGACTTCTGCTCTTTCTCTGTATTTCAGGACGAGTTGGGCTATGGAAAGACATCTTCACTGTGTCAATGAATGAGAAATTTGATTTAGTTTATAAGCAGAAGATGGGAAAGTGTGACCTCACATTTGACTTTTATTTATAAAAAACATGCATGCATACAATATCCAAATATTAGCTAAAAGTGCTTTATGCATTCATTTATTTCCTGCTGGACAAACTACTGTAGCTATTATGTGTAACATGATTTAAAAACAAACAAAATCTAAGTAAACCATAGGAAACACTATTATTCTTGATCCTAAACAGCTGTTTATCCTTCAGCATTTTAATCTTTTGTCAACATGCAAGAATTTCATAGATAATACAAGAATACTCAGCTGTTATGGAATGTATTATATAAGTATAAGGTATGTATCATATATGCAACTAGAATGTACACTTTTTCAGCCCCACATTGATTATTTAATGTATTTTATAGAAGCTTTTCACTGGAAACCTAAATAAAATTCAGTAAACCAAATAAAAAATTATTTCAGAAGGAAATCAGTAATAGGCCAAACCAAACTGTATGCTAGAATGATCTCAGGGGTTAGCTGTCACATTTATTTTTATAGTTGGAATGTCAAGGACAAAACAATCCTATCCCAAATTAAAAGGATAAAGATGGGGGTTTCCTTTAATTTTCACACTTCCATTATTTGTAGGATTTCTGAGTGGATACCATTCGCTGGCATACTTTGCAAGACAAACATAACTGTGGTTGTCACTCCACGCACACATGCTCTTATGTCTGATAAGAGTGGCTGTTTTCAGAGTGAATGAAATTCATCCCTGTGAAGAGAGCGGGCCATCACAAAGGCCTGTTCAGCACTTAAGTCTCACTCAAGCCCTCAGCATAGGGTGTAAGTGAGTTGTAAGTGGTGCATGGGGCTTGTGCTGGGTCTATGGTTAGGAGTCCATTTCTCCCAGGATTTCTGTGATACGTGCTGGTCTTCCACACAGGTCTGAGTTTCACCCATTGAGAATGATCCCCTTAGGTAACGAGAGCGTTCTGCTGGATTCTGAGCACCCTCAAGTTTAATTGAAATCATGGGAGTTGAGGAAACTTAGTATGTGTAGCACTTTTAGAACCATTCAGACATAATTTGAAGATGGTTGTACATGTTGGTACAAATACGTAAATGAACTAGCAGGTCTTGAAGAAGAGATTTTTAAGGATACTCCAGCAGATGGGAGTATTACACAAGCGATGGTATTTATGCAGAATACAGTTGCAGTAATTGACTGTCAGCCATTAATAGTCTGATTTATAAGCAGGATTCAAGTTTATTTTTTCTAAGTCTTTTTATTTCCCTGATTTGCCTGTGGGTAGTTACATACTTAACCTGGCGCAGGCTACCATAGCAATGAGATTCTACAGAATTATTTGATTCTTCAGTTAAAAATCTATATTTTTAGGTTCTCAGCTGCAGGAGGCCCGTTTTGCTAGCCCTATAGTATATCTCACCAAAAGCTGTGAGGAAGGACTAACAGATTTTAGTATTTTGCTTCTGTTGGAAAATAACCTGTCAATGCAGCAATTGGCAAGTGGTGTGGCATGATGTGGCTTGACAGCACCTTTCCTTGTATATTTGTGAGTGAAACTGCTTTCAGTGAAATTTTATTTCTATTTTTATATTTTTAGTACTGTATGACTATTAAGCACTACACATTATACTTCTGTGCTTGCTTGCCTATTTAATAAAGACATGTTCCATGCATGGAGGTTTGGTCATTTGTTTCATTAACATACGCAGGCTGAAAAGTGTCTTCTTTTTGAGTTCATTTTGTCCTTGTCAAGTATCAGAAGGCCAGATGCGCACACAAAATAGCTCCTGCTTGTTATAGTTTTGCCTCCAGGACTGGGAACAAGGTGAATCACTCATGACTACACCTACTCTTGCCTACATCACAACCCTTTCTCCCCTTATTGGTTGAAATTCATCCTTGTGCAGAGAGCTAGTTCAAGGCTCATGCCCACCTATGTCTCACCTAAGCTCTGGTTTAAGGACTTGGGGCTAAATCCACAAAGGGACTTAGGCGTTACATTGCTCAGTGTTGCAATGCCTAACTGTAAGGCACCTTGCCACACAGTGGAATTCACAGCCTTGAGTTGGGTGTACAATTCATGTGGTGAGACATGCACCTGAGAATGGGCAGCACAAAAGCCAGCAAGCTGTGCCGGAACTAGCCTATAGCAAATGCTGAGAGGGGTGGGGGTTAAGCTCCACCCTTCTCAGGGATGTAGGCATCTAAGTTTGGGCTGGATGGAGGCACCTGTCACCATTTGGGATTCTCAGCCATGAACCCTCTCCTGGAGTTAAGCACCTAAAGCATTTCTTGCAAAAAATGCAGCAATGCCTAATGGCTAAGGTTAAGATTTTGTCATGGAGGTCATGGATTCTGTGACTTTCCAAGACCTCTGTCACATTTTCAGCTTCAACCCCATGCCCTGGAGTGGCGGGGCTGGAATTGTCAGCCACAGGGGCTGCGGGGCCCTGGAGCTCCGAGCCACTGGTCCCTGAGCTCTGAACCACTGCAGGCAGCAGGGGCTGGAGCTGTCAGTCTCCCCCGACAGTCAGTTCTCCCCCACATTATTTTTAGTAAAAGTCACAGACAGGTCACAGGCTTCTGTGAATTTTTGTTTATTGCCCATGATCTGTCAATGAATTTTACTAAAAATAACCATAACAAAATCTTAACATAATGCCATACAAAATGGTGACAGACTGGAGATGCCACTTTCTAACCCCTTATAACTGTTAGCCCTATGGTTTGTGCTCTCAGCTCTAGTGGTCTCAGCTGGGCAACAGGAGACTAGCATTCAATTCCCCTTTCTGCCTTATGTAAAGAAGTAATTTGAACTTGGGTTTCCCACCTCTCAGGTGAATACCCTGACCATTGGACTGTAGAGTGAGTCTCACTCTCTCTGGCCCAATGCATATTTAATTATTGATATCCATGGAACAGCTTCAGCATGAGAGTTTGAGACGGATTCACCCCAGAGTCCTTCTGTGGGTCAGATCTTATCCAGATAGGTACATTACATAGGCCTTGTGGTGGCCCTCAGAATTTTTCCCCATAGCGAATGCCTTACTGAGATGACTATAATAAAAATCACTGAAAATAGAACAGAGAGAAGGAAGGAAGGGACATTAGAAAATTCACATGAAATGTTCTTGACAATCACACTAAATAATTACAATTTTATCATTTTTCTGTTTAAATAACATTTTACTAGCTTGGAACAGCAATTGGTGAGTTTTGTTGTAGTTAATTACTCAACTCAGATTCCATTTAATGTTAGGATTCTGCAGAATACAAGAGGAAGAGCTGGATGGCACATGCTGTTAATTGCAATAAAATTAAAAATGGGCTGTTAACACACAGAGGCTACTGTGCTTGTGACCCATGCCGTATGAGGTGCTGAACACAACGAGAACTGAAGGCACACAGCATTTCATAGAACCAGTCCCCTGATGTGCAGACATGTATTAGGTATTACTCCCACGGGCCTTGATTCATCCGGGTATAGCTCTCAAAGGGAGAAGGCTCAAATAGGAGAGAAAGCATGACAAGCATCGATTCATGGTTAGTGGGGGTGAAGAGTCTGGGTTCCATTCCCAGCTGTCACATGGCACCATGACAAACGGATGGAACTTGGAGCCACCCTGAGGCAGCTTTAAGTTCTGATAGGGACTGAGGCAGCCCCCAGAGAGCCCCGTGCTGCAGGACCTGAGGATCCATCCCTCTTCATCTAACCTGCTCACAGCAGTTTTAATCAAGCGTTACATTGTGTTTAAACTGCTAGCAGCCTGCCTAAACTAGAGCTCCCAACAGTGCTAACATCATGGATCTGAGAAAGCATTAGCACTGGTGAGAAATTCTGGCAAAATTTTCCTTGTGTAGGAAAGGCTTACATGGCCAGGCATGTACTTGTTAAGTAGTAGAAAGACAGAAAAGGAAGCTAGTGAGAAATCACTAAACATTCTTACTCTACTGGTCCTCAGCTAATAATATGGCCAAGGTTACGGGAGCTCAATAGTTCAGACTATAATTATAAAGCTTTATATGCTTGGCTCATTATTATCATCAGCCACTCAGATTCTTCCCTCATACTCACCAATGTTAAAAATAGTTCCACTTAGTAGCCATAAGTAAAGATTTTGGAGGAAGGCTTTAAATAACAACCCTACCCTCTCTCCTGAAAGGGGAAAGGCTAAAAAGAAACGCATTAGCGTTTAAAACAAAAAACCCAACAGTGACCATTAATGTAAAAGGAAGTGCTCATATATCATGAGACATAAGCTGTTGCTGGGGGACACAGGGCAGAGATGTTCTAAATAGTAGTAGTGCCCTCTTCACTATTGTACTTTCTCCTACTCAATAATCCACTCAATTGCTTTAATGTAGACTGCATAGACTGGTGACCTCTAGTGGTCAAATCACAAATGTACACAGATGTAAGGTACTGTTCATTTAATGCAATGTAGATGCTGCAAAACAAAAGGCACACAACTAACTTTACATACTGGAAGAAAGGACATCTGGATATGCTGGTGGTATATTAGCGGACAAAGAAGAGGGAGTTTACGAAAATAGGCTCGTTCATTTAAGAACGAGAGAATCTCTATATCACAGTGTGCCTGGCCCCTGTAAATGAAGCAGATCCCATGCCCCGGTGCCAGACCAAGGGCTCTCATTCAGCCAGCTTACGAGGGCAGGGCAACACCTGGGCTAGAAAAGATCTGCCAGCATGTGAGAGGGAGAGAGACCTGGTGAAACACCTGCCTGAGTGAGAGTTGAAAAGGGAGGGGGCAGGTGGGTGGGTGACTGACCATTACCAGAGCCAGGAGATAGTATCTGATTAATAGGTGAAGGGTGAAGACAGGAGAGCAGCAAGAGGAATTTACTGTCCGGTATTCCTAAGCCAGAGTGCCAGGCCTGGAGAGGAGGAGTTGCCTGCTGACTTCTAAGCCAGAGCCCAGGGCTGGAGATGGCTGAAGGCAGAGGAGCAGTGGAGGGGTTTATCTGCTGACATCGTCACACCAGCAAACTAGAACCAGGGGAACACTTCAGGGGCCAACAGGAGAGAGGGATGCTCCCTTGGTGAGGATGATCTCCTAGCAAAGAGGCTGGGGGTGGGGGGGAAGAAAGGTGCTGCACTCCAACTGGAAGGGCTGGGGTGGCTATCCTGGCAGAAGAAGACTGACAAAAAGTCTGCATGTGGCAGAAGGTGCCAGTGTGTGATACATGGGGTGCTGAGGGATGAGATGTCTTGCAATTTTAATGACTACTTATGTTGAGAGTGACAAATGGACTATGTGTTGGGACTTACATTTTGGACTACTTGTGGAATATTTCTGTAATAAACCAGTCCCAAGATGGGGTACTATGGAGAAAAGAGAGTCTGATGTAGAGACCTTGGCTTACCTCAGGGGGAAAACTGAGGTAGGTACACCTTTTGCGGGAGCAGAAGTTGGCGCCTATGCATGGCCAAATGTCCTTGCTGATGGGCCATTCAACTTGAATAGGCCAGGATGATGTGCTGGCTAGCCTGAATGCAAACAAACTTTTGGGTGTTACCCAGTAGTAAACAAATTTGAAATACAGGTACATAGTCAATATTTATAACTCTAGATACAAAAATGATACATTCATACAAACAGGATAATCATATTCAGCAAACCATAACTTTTCCATAGGTACCTCACATGACATATCTAGTACAACATGCAACATAATTATATCATAATCACATTAGTATGTGAATACAGGGTGCAGAGGGTCACAGAGTAATGTTCATTTTACCAACAGTGAGAAGGAGCCTTCAGGATACTCACCTAATCTTTTTTCCAATGTGGGAAGAGGCAGCAATGCTGATTTTCCAGTCTGTCTATACTTAGAGCCCTGCGTGGATACAAAATTTGTATCCGCATCCGATCTACAATCTGAATAAATGATCCACGGATAACCGAGGATATAAAGTGGATATCGGTGGATTTGCAGAGCTCTATCTATGCTAAAGACTTCTCTTCAAAGTCTTTTTTTTAAATAGTTAATGTACTAAGATAAGTTCTGCATTCAAACTGAAAAACATCTTCTGCTTCCTGTGCTACACAAGTACCCTTTCCCCCAAACAAGGCCTAGGACTACAATGATTTATGTGGGAAAAGATACTTATTGTAAAAAAAAATTGCTGTAAGCACACAAGCCAAAACCTCCTCTGTAAAACCACATGATGCCGCCATACCATCTTAAAGCATAAAAATGAAACTGCAAACAATGGGCTGTGGTTTGAGGAAATAGGAATCAAAGTAAAGCCAAAATTCTTCATGTTCTGTCCTGGAAAAATAACGTAGAAACCTGTAAAAAACCAAAACAAACTCTGATGATAGAAATCCCCATCACCCCCATGTGGCCATTTATAACCACTTCCCTGGATGCCTAAGATCTACAGCACCCATCTGGAAATAGTTAGGGGGTGTGGTCTTCATATAAGAATGCAAGAGGTTCAAAAAACCCCACTGTAATTGTCCAGTCTCTGTGACCTGAAGTACAGATACCACCACTGTCTAGCACTGCACGACTCCTAATCTTCTCCAGAAATAGTAGTTGCTTTGGCTAGAACCACCCATTCAAGAGCTAATCTCAGTGTTAGGTACCACAACTTTTGTTTTTTTCTCCTGCCTGGGTAGCACGGTGCATATTACTTTTCACAGCTTGCTTTTGGAGTAGAATTACCCTCCCCCCACCTTTTGTAGTAAAAAGGGAGCATATGGCTCTGCCTCCCCTTGACAGGTGAAATCCTTGCTGGTGCAGAGAGCTGTGTACCAACCCAAGTCCCACTTAAACCCTCTCCACTCCACGGAATGCAGTACCATTGGAGCTGTGCTGCCTGGACTTTGCTCCCAAGTAGCTGCAACCAGGCCCCACAGGAAGGAGGATTTCATTGGGTGGAGAGGGCCTGGAGAAGGTCTATATTACTTTGTAAAAAGTTACTGTTTTGGCTGGGTGAGTGGGTGTTTTGTTTGGGACAACCACAGCTAACCACTACGGGTGCGGTGTGTAGCTCCTCGCAGCTGGGCAGGACCTATTTTCAGGAAGTAATTGTAATGAAGTTGCGATGTGTGCTGTCTGCCTTTGGGGAGACAGTGAAAGTGATTATGCCAACAACACAGCAGCAAGAGGAGAGCTGCCTCTGTACCTGCTGCCAGTACAATCAATAGGTACGGCTCTGTTGTTAAACTGAGCTTGTTATTGTGGGGATTCTAGCAGGCTGTGCTATCCCACCAAGCAGGAGACCTTGAGGGTATGCAGCAACTTTTTTTGGTGGGGCCTGAGACCGGCAGAAGTTGCTCTGTGGATAACACCCAAACAAGAGCTGTGAGATCCACTTGTGAAGGATGGTCAACATGTATGGATACAGAGGGAATGATGTCTTCTTGTCTAGGAGACCTTGGATAGTGGAGGGAGTAGGGGGAGAGACAGGTTCATGTGCTGTAGGGAAGGGAATAAGGTAAAAACTGTCCTTAGAAGGGAAATGTATTCTGTAAAATGGGATTCTATCCCTGCTGTAAAAAGGAATTCTTTGTGATAGCATGCAAGGTACAGAAGCAATTGTAGTGCAATAGTGATAGTCAAGAACAGGGCTACTCAAACTTTGTGACAATGAGGGCCAAAGTGGCTATAGCCAGGAGCCAAATGGCTGTATCTAATGGCATTTTCATAAACTTAAAAAAAAAATCAAATGCAGATGCATATAAGTTCGAGGCAGGCAAGCAAATTCCCTAGCAGCAGCATCTCCATCCCATTGGTCTGTCTGATGGAGGTGGTATTGAAGCACTTTCTGCAGACAGGCTGAATCCACAGTCACCATCTCTGTGACGTACTGTGCTTTTGCCAATTCTGAACATAATCCTCACACTTGGATACTCATAACCCAGTTGGCATAACAGTGTGCTAAGTCTGCAGGCCTCATGGTATTACAGATGCTTCCTCATAACTGTGGAAAAGAATCATCCATAATATATGTGAGAGCTAAGAACTCCCTGTGTGTGAACCAGCTGGGATAAAATAAGAACTAACCCAAAGCTTTTAGTCTAGGAGCTCTCACGGAGACAGACTCTTATTTTATTTGTGTCTGCATAGGGCCAAACCCACTGGTACATAACAAATACATGAAAATATATTAAATAATATAACAACAATGAACACCCTCTGCCCAAAACTTGAACTGAAGCAGAATTTAACTTTTTCCAGATCATTTCTTTTAAAAAATACTTTTCATTCTTGCACATCTACTAGTTCCTGGTTCTCAGTAGGTCTGTTGCTGCAGAACGATGAAAGGCTATTCTACCTTTGTTGGAAAGGGAAATATTAGAAATGTCATGAGAGACTTTCAGGAGATTGCCAGCCAAATTCTGCAAGCTTGCAAGTCTTCAGTTTAGCTAAACATTTATACCTACTCAACCCTCCACCCCTTGGGCTTGAGTGTGAGAAGTGTTCAGCAGCTACTGCACAGGCCTGAGATTAGACCCCTTTGAAGCTCACCCTTCCCTATTAAGGCCCTCACACATGGATGCATGTTAGAATACACAAACCTCCTCAAGATGATGGGGAAAAAGATCCATTTTTAAAAACCCAGATAAAGGCCAATGAAAGTTTTAAATGTTATTCTGAAATGAATGAACCAAATACTTTTGCTAGTTCTTTAATCTTGCAAGTGGGGGGAGGGGGGACGTTGAATGGTGCTTTTGAGTATAGAGAGAGAAGGGGGGGTGAGCTAATATTTTTTGTTGGACCATTTTCTGTTGGTGAGAGAGACAAGCTTTCGAGCTTACCCAGAGCTCTTCTTCAGGTCTGGAAAACTCACTGAGGGTTTGTCTACACTGGCACTTTGTCGGCAAAACTTTTGTCGTTCAGAGGTATTAAAAAAACACCACCACCCTCCGAACGACAAAAGTTTTATAAATGAAAAGCGCTGGTGTGAACAGTGCTTTGTTGGCAGGAGCGCTCTCATAGTGTAGCCATAGGCTGAGAGTGTGAGAGCTAAATACAAAATGGAATGAATTGTTTAGCATAAGTTCTTAACACATATTTCAAGGGCAGGGCCGTCCTTAGGCATATGCAGCATACGCGGCTGTGTAGGGCACCCGAAAATTTGGAGCACCACCAGGCTGCGGGGCCCCAGCCTGTTCTACTTGTGCTGTGCTCTGACTCCACTGTCCCTACCTGTACGGAGGCTGGCTGGGGTTGTGTGCAGTTTGCACCTGGCGTCTTCCTCGCTGCACATGTGCAGAGTGAATCAGGACAACCAATTAGCAGCGCGGGGGGGCAATTTAAAAAAAAAAGGGGGAAGTGGAAGAAGCCCCCGGCCCCTTCCCCTCTGCTCACTACCTTCAGCCCGCCCACTGGCCAGAGGGCTTCTCTCCGTCCCCTGGGAGACCAACAAGGTAGGAGCTGGCATGGAGCTGTGGGTGCTGGGAGGGAGCCATGCGTGCTGGAGAGCGGAATCTCCTCTCAAAGCTGGGTGCGTGGGGAGGGCTCTGGCCAGAGCTTCCATCATCCCCCCATGCAGATTATCACACAGGCCAACAGGGCACATGCCCAGAGTCCCCCATGGCCAATATGGGACCCACAGGAAAATGTTTTTCAACTGTAAAAAGGATAACTGGGATCATAGAATCATAGAATATCAGGGTTGGAAGGGACCTCAAGAGGTCATCTAGTCCAACCCCCTGCTCAAAGCAGGACCAATTCCCAACTAAATCATTCCAGCCAGGGCTTTGTCAAGCCGGGCCTTAAAAACCTCCAAGGAAGGAGACTCCACCACCTCCCTAGGTAATGCATTCCAGTGCTTCACCACCCTCCTAGTGAAATAGTGTTTCCTAATATCCAACCTGGACCTCCCCCACTGCAACTTGAGACCATTGCTCCTTGTTCTGTCATCTGCCACCACTGAGAACAGCCCAGCTCCATCCTCTTTGGAACCCCCCATCAGGTAGTTGAAGGCTGCTATCAAATCCCCCCTCATTCTTCTCTTCTGGAGACTAAACAATCCCAGTTCCCTCAGCCTCTCCTCATAAGTCATGTGCTCCAGACCCCTAATCATTTTTGTTGCCCTCCGCTGGACTCTTTCCAATTTTTCCACATCTTTCTTGTAGTGTGGGGCCCAAAACTGGACACAGTATTCCAGATGAGGCCTCACCAATGTCGAATAAAGGGGAACGATCACGTTCCTCGATCTGCTGGCAATGCCCCTACTTATACAGTCCAAAATGCCATTAGCCTTCTTGGCAACAATTGCACACTGTTGACTCATATCCAGCTTCTTGTCCACTGTGACCCCCAGGTCCTTTTCTGCGGAACTGCTACTTAGCCATTCGGTCCCTAGTCTGTAGCAGTGCATGGGATTCTTCCGTCCTAAGTGCAGGACTCTGCACTTGTCCTTGTTGAACCTCATCAGGTTTTTTTTGGCCCAATCCTCTAATTTGTCTAGGTCCCTCTGTATCCGATCCCTACCCTCTAGTGTATCTACCACGCCTCCTAGTTTAGTGTCATCTGCAAACTTGCTGAGAGTGCAGTCCACACCATCCTCCAGATCATTAATAAAGATATTAAACAAAACCGGCCCCAGGACCGACCCTTGGGGCACTCCGCTTGAAACCGGCTGCCAACTAGACATGGAGCCATTGATCACTACCCGTTGAGCCCGATGATCTAGCCAGCTTTCTATCCACCTTACAGTCCATTTATCCAGCCCATACTTCTTTAACTTGGCGGCAAGAATACTGTGGGAGACCGTATCAAAAGTTTTGCTAACGTCAAGGAATAACACATCCACTGCTTTCCCCTCATCCACAGAGCCAGTTATCTCATCATAGAAGGCAATTAGGTTAGTCAGGCATGACTTCCCCTTGGTGAATCCATACTGACTGTTCCTGATCACTTTCCTCTCCTCTAAGTATTTCATAATTGATTCCTTGAGGACCTGCTCCATGATTTTTCCAGGGACTGAGGTGAGGCTGACTGGCCTGTAGTTCCCCGAATCCTCCTTCTTCCCTTTTTTAAAGATGGGCACTACATTAGCCTTTTTCCAGTCATCTGGGACCTCCCCCGATCACCATGAGTTTTCAAAAATAATGGCTAATGGCTCTGCAATCTCATCCGCCAACTCCTTTAGCACCCTCGGATGCAGCGCATCCGGCCCCATGGACTTGTGCACGTCCAGTTTTTCTAAATAGTCCCGAACCACTTCTTTCTCCACAGAGGGCTGGTCACCTTCTCCCCATATTGTGCTGCCCAGTGCAGCAGTCTGGGAGCTGACCTTGTTCCTGAAGACAGAGGCAAAAAAAGCATTGAGTACATTAGCTTTTTCCACATCCTCGGTCACTAGGTTGCCTCCCTCATTCAGTAAGGGGCCCACACTTTCCTTGACTTTCTTCTTGTTGCTAACATACCTGAAGAAACCCTTCTTGTTACTCTTAACATCTCTTGCTAGCTGCAACTCCAAGTGTGATTTGGCCTTCCTGATTTCACTCCTGCATGCCTGAGCAATATTTTTATACTCCTCCCTGATCATTTGTCCAATCTTCCACTTCTTGTAAGCTTCTTTTTTGCGTTTAAGATCAGCAAGGATTTCACTGTTTAGCCAAGCTGGTCGCCTGCCATATTTACTATTCTTTCTACACATCGGAATGGTTTGTTCCTGCAACCGCAATAAGGATTCTTTAAAATACAGCCAGCTCTCCTGGACTCCTTTGCCCTTCATGTTATTCTCCCAGGGGATCCTGCCCATCTGTTCCCTGAGGGAATCAAAGTCTGCTTTTCTGAAGTCCAGGGTCCGTATTCTGCTGCTCTCCTTTCTTCCTTGTGTCAGGATCCTGAACTCGACCATCTCATGGTCACTGCCTCCCAGGTTCCCATCCACTTTTGCTTCCCCTACTAATTCTTCCCTGTTTGTGAGCAGCAGGTCAAGAAAAGCTCTGCCCCTAGTTGGTTCCTCCAGCACTTGCACCAGGAAATTGTCCCCTAAACTTTCAAAAAACTTCCTGGATTTTCTGTGCACCGCTGTATTGCTCTCCCAGCAGATATCAGAGTGATTAACGTCTCCCATGAGAACCAGGGCCTGCGATCTAGCAACTTCTGCTAGTTGCCAGAAGAAAGTCTCGTCCACCTCATCCCCCTGGTCTGGTGGTCTATAGCGGACTCCAACCACGACATCACCCTTGTTGCTCACACTTCTCAACTTTATCCAGAGACTCTCAGGTTTTTCTGCAGTTTCATACCGGAGCTCTGAGCAGTCATACTCCTCTCTTACATACAATGCAACTCCCCCACCTTTTCTGCCCTGCCTGTCCTTCCTGAACAGTTTATATCCATCCATGACAGTACTCCAGTCATGTGAGTTATTCCACCAAGTCTCTGTTATTCCAATCGCATCATAGTTCCCTGACTGTGCCAGGACTTCCAGTTCTCCCTGCTTGTTTCCCAGGCTTCTTGTATTTGTGTATAGGCACTTAAGATAACTCATCGATCTCCCCTCTTTCTCAGCATGAGACAGGAGTCCTCCCCTCTTGCGCTCTCCTGCTTGTGCTTCCTCCCAGGATCCCATTTCCCCACTTACCTCAGGGCTTTGGTCTCCTTCCCACAGTGAACCTAGTTTAAAGCCCTCCTCACTAGGTTAGCCAGCCTGCTGGCGAAGATGCTCTTCCCTCTCTTCGTTAGGTGGATCCCGTCTCTGCCTAGCACTCCTCCTTCTTGGAACACCATCCCATGGTCGAAGAATCCAAAGCCTTCTCTCTGACACCACCTGCATAGCCATTCGTTGACTTCCACGATTCGACGGTCTCTACCCAGGCCTCTTCCTTGCACAGGGAGGATGGACGAGAACACCACTTGCGCCTCAAACTCCTTTATCCTTCTTCCCAGAGCCACGTAGTCTGCAGTGATCCACTCAAGGTCATTCTTGGCAGTATCATTGGTGCCCATGTGGAGAAGCAGGAAGGGGTAGCGATCCGAGGGCTTGATGAGTCTCAGCAGTCTCTCCGTCACATCTTGTATCCTAGCTCCTGGCAAGCAGCAGACCTCTCGGTTTTCCCGGTTGGGGCGGCAGATAGATGACTCAGTCCCCCTGAGGAGGGAGTCCCCGACCACCACCACCCTCCTCCTCCTCTTGGGAGTGGTGGTCATGGAACCACCATCCCTAGGACAGTGCATCTTTTGCCTTCCAATCAGTGGAGTCTCCTTCTGCTCCCTTCCCTCAGATGGGTCACTTAGTCCACTCTCTGCATTAGTACCTGTAGAGAGAACATGGAAACGACTGCTCACCTGTATCTCCATTGGTGCATGGACACTCCTCTTTCTCCTTCTGGAGGTCACATGCTGCCAAACCTCTTCACAATCCTTCTGTCCCTACTGCGCCTGCTCTGAATCTTCAGAACATTGTGGCCGTAGAAGCATCTCCTGACGTCTGTCCAGGAAATCTTCATTTTCCCTTATGCAACGCAGAGTCGATACTCGTTTCTCCAGCCCTCGAACCTTCTCTTCCAATATGGAGACCAGCTTGCACTTTGTACAGACAAAGTCGCTTCTGTCCTGTGGAAGAAAGACAAACATGGCACAACCTGTGCAGGTTACAACAGCTGATCGCTCACCTTCCATATCACCGTCCTCTTAAGAGCTTCCTCAACTGTTGCAGGAACTACTCAGAGAAACCTGCAGATGAAAGCCTCAGTGAGCTCTCCCCAGGCGAACTCCCAGGCAAATTCCCTCTGTTAGCCTCTGCTGTTCCCTTTAAGGCCACCGTACGGCTGCAATCCTGCAAACATGCATTTGAGTAAATCCACACATATGAGCAGTCCCATTGAACTTCAAGGGATTTCAAGTACATGTAAAGTTACTCGAGTATTTGTGGGATCAGGACCTTAGGCTGTAACTGCAGCACTGCTGGAAGTTAGCTTCTAAAGCATGAACCATTGGAATGTTGAGTAGATTGCTGGAATTCTGAAAATAAAGAACATTAACACCTTAATTAGGTGTGCATGTGCCAAGATTTATTTCTGCAAGACACAATTGCAGCAATGCAACTGTCAAAAGATGTGGTTCAATTTATATTAAAAAAAAAAATCCAAGTTTGTGCAAGGTCACAGAAAATGGATTCCTATTATGTCAATGTGGAGGAATTTATGTCCTCCTATTAGTCTGGACAGAAATGAAGTCTGTCTCAATAAATTGATAAAAAAATACCCCTCTGATGCTTCCTTTGTCTTATGTAGGTTTCCAAATGTGAAAACTAGACACTTCGTATTAGCCTTAGGATAGATTTAAGATTCAATCTATCTTACAATTTGTACTCATGGCAAAAAGCTTGCTTGACATAAATAAAGGGGTATTCAGACAGTGGCTTGCATGATCAGGCTCCAAAACTATATCCTATTAACAAAATATCACCTTAGTGATGAAACTGTGGGTATTGAAATGTTTGTTTGCCTACACCATTAATTTCATGCAGTGTTAGGTTTTAATAGAAACTGTTCTTTGCTTCTGCAGTAGTGCTGGTGATACACATTTTATCTTTTTGTATATACAAAAGGACCAGGTTGGTGGCAGGATGACTTAAAACTGAATTTGTCTTTTAGGGCTCCATTGTGCAAAGCTTACTCTTGAGAGTAGTCTTTACTCACACAAGTGGTCCCCCTGAAGCCAAAGGGACCATTCCCATCTGGATAGCAGGACTGTATGTACCTATATATGGAAAGTACCATACTATGTAGTAGTCTTTACTATTGTACTGTACTTACTTGCTCTTGTTAATAAGCTCTTGGGGGAGGGAGGGAGGAGATTTCTATTTAAAACAAACACTGCTGCCTTCATTCTTCCTTAGTAAAAAGGGATTTTAATTATCACTCCTACTACATACTCCACAACACATGTAGTCCATAGTCTGTGACTCACCATTGTTTGCAATACATCAGAATGCCTAAATTAGAATTAATTTGTCAGAATTAAGTGGAATTTCAGATTATATGTGTGATCCAAGGTTCACTGAAGTTAACAGTGACTTCAATGAGCTTTAAATCAAGTCCTTACCGGAAGATATTATGGTGAGCCCTATCCCTGTTCCCGAAGGCACCCACATGTACTAGAAAGAGTGATGTAGAGGCTGAGCCTGCAGTCTGGTTAATAATAGTGCCATTAGGAAGAGTAGCTCAGCCCTGAGATGTCTGGCAGGATATCTTAGCATACGTAGTGGGTGTGTAAAAAAGCCAAGCAGTGGACGTATCCTGAGCCCTGCTGTGACTCCTGTATGTTGTTCTGCAGGAGTTACATAAGTGAGAGGAGCTGGGGACTGCTCTAATTTATACCAGCCCATCCCAGGGCTTGTGAGTGGGGCAGTGCAGGGCTGCTTACAGTGGCCCTAAACTGTGCCAGTGCTGGGGAAATTCTCCTCTAACCAGCTGCTGTGCATTAGTTGCCTTTATATGCCATCAGAGCAGTGCATAGGGGCTAACGTGGGGGACAGAACCTGATTGTAAAAGTCCTTTTTTCCTGTTTGTTAACTTGGATTCAAAAGATGTTTATATTTTCCAAACGGAGGCTTGTGCACTTTATGTTTGCAAAGTGCTATCTACTCTGTCCAGGCTGCAGGGCCAGCTCCAGGCACCAGCGTAGCAAGCAGGTGCCTGGGGCGGCCAATGAAGAGGGGGGCAGCACATCCAGCCATTCAGCGGCGGGGCCGTCACTCCGTCTTGGAGCGAAGGACATACCGCCGAATTGCCGCCGTAGAATGAAGTGGTGGTAGAGCTGCTGCCAATTGCGGCTTGTTTTTTTTTTTTTTTTTTTTTTTTGCTGCTTGGGGCAGCAAAATTGCTAGAGCCAGCCCTGCCAGGCTGTTATACTGCCCCATCACCATTGCACCTGAACTACCCAAACTAGGGGGTTGTTGTTATGACAACAATTAGTGGTAGTGGGCAAAATACACATCTCTCAGTAGTGAGCATTTATTATGGGTATGGTTATAATTTTTGCAAGAGAGCCCAGAACACAGGACCAGGGGTGCTGGAATAATTTGTATGGCGGAGTGGGTGCTGAAAGCCATTGAACCAAACTGTAAACCCTGTATATGATGGAAACCACTTCAAGCCAGGGGATGCTGCAGCACCTCCAGCACCACTAGTTCCAGCAGCTATGCACAGCAGGGCTGACTGAAATCAGGCTCAATGAATGCTAAAGCCCACACGTGCCACAGCTCTCTAGAGTCCCTCAGTCAGACTGGAGTCATTTTGAAGCGTCTCCCCGCCGCCCCCTCATTTGCACTGGTGGGTTTTCTTGCATTTCACTGCAACGCCCCGTGCATCGGGTTAGACGGCGGCAGGCAGGTCGGCCCGGCCCCTTTGCACTGCCAGAGGCACCGAGAGCTCGAGCCCCGGGATCCCCTCGCTGCCAGCGCTCCCCCAAGCTCCCGTCCATATGCGCACTCGAGGGCCGGGGAGCCCCGCCCCACGCGCCGCGACCCCGCCCCAGGTGTGCAACCCCCGCCCCCGGCTGCCTCGCGTGCGCCGCGTCTCCGGAGTCCCCATCACCGTCTCCCAAGCGGGCATCCAATAGGCGCCTGGCTTACGGTTGCCATGTAGCCCCGGCCTCCCGGCCAATCAGAAGCGAAACCCGTTGCTACAGCAACAGCGTCTTAGAAACAGGTGAGAGCAGGAGAGAAGTTCGGGGGGAGCGGAACGTGCCCCAGGCCGAGCAGGTAACGCACGCCTGGGAGAGCGGCGCCTGTGCAAAGGGGCGGGGGGAGAGACCCCAAGAGCTGCTGGAGGTGGGTGGGTGATGACGGGGCCGGGGGAGGTTCAGGAGCCACAGCCCTGAACTGTCCCCGGGACGCTCCAAAAGCGGTTCCCGGGAAGTGGGGCCGGTCTGTGGTGAGACTGGAGCATGGACACAAGGCAGGAGGGGACTCTGGGCTGCCAGTGCAGTGTGAAAACCTGCTCTCTGTCTTCATTTGCTCCCAGTAGCAGTTACTGATATTAAACTGCTGTCTCACCTAATCTGCTCCTGGAACAGGGGTAGCAAACGGTAACCAGTAGCAGTTACTGATACATAAAGTTGTTCTGATTTGCTGACCTGTCCTAATTTCTGCAATGGCATGCGGAAAAACACTAAGGGCTGGATTGAGAGGCAAAATAACACTTGCAAAAGGCAATCACCGTTAGTGGATAGAATGAAAACAAAGTGGTGAGACCAGGCCAGAAATTCAGTCAGACTGGAAGTCAGACGATCCAAGAGAATAAACTTCTGCTCTAAAAACAAGAAGAAAATGTTAGAATTAAAAATTCCAAATTAGAAATCACAGTAAAAAATAAAGCAACACAGATGTCATTGCTAAAACTACTAGCAAGTACTTACTTATACATATTTTCAATGAATATTTGTTGAAATATAAATTAAATAGCACACTGACATGCATCTGCACAATAACAAAGGTACGTAATGAAGTGCTAAGATCCAAGCAACAGATAAGGCAAATTTGTGATCTGCTATGAGACTTTATGCAGTCAGATACAATGATAAGGGATTCTTTGTTTCAGAGGAGGTATATATAAAATATTTCACTGAATCAAGTCTCTGCAGCACCTCAGTAAGTTACATCAGACAGAGAGGAGTTGCGGTGTCTAGGCATTGGGATGCCTGTGCCTTTAAGACAGGGGTGGGGAACCTACGGCCATGGGCTGGATCCAGCCAGCTGCTTAATTTCATCCGGCCCGCGGAAAGTCTCCGTGCCACAGGCTGGAAGCCCCAAGCTTCGGCGCCCCGCCATGGGGCTGGACTCCACTGCGAGCATTGGCTTGCCAGGTTGCCAGAAGTCCGGTTGGCTCCACGCAGCTCCCGGCAGCTCCTGGCATGTCCCTGTGGCTCCTAGGAACAGGGGCGATCAAAGAAGCTCTGTGCGCTGCCCCCGCCCCCCAGTGCTGGCTCCACAGATCCCATTGGCCGGGCACCACGGTCAATGGGCCCTGTGGGGGTGGCACCTGTGGGCGCGGGCAGCACACACCGTGCAGAGCCTTGGGCCCCTCCGCCTAGGGGCTGGACATGGCGGCTGCTTCTGGGAGCCTGCCTTAGCCCCACTGTGCCGCCGACTGGGAGCCACCTGAGGTAAGCGCCGCCTGGCAGGAGCCTGCACCTCGAACCTCCTGTCCCAGGTCGGAACCCCTTCCCACACCTTTACTCCCTCCCAGACCCTGCACCAAGCAAGGAGTGCTGGATTGGGGATGTTTTTGGAAAGGAAAGCAGCTTTTAGTAGATTAAAATGGATTGTGCTTATATAATTATATCCGTGATTTTTTTACACTTTTGTTCTTTAATTATAACAAGAAAAGAGACATTTGGCATGGACTTCAGGGCTCTTATTCAGGTGCCTAATGCTCTAATTCTGCAAACACTTTAAGTATATGAGCAGGCCCATTGATTTCTGGGATGAACTAAAGTTAGCATGCACTTAGCTGTTTGTACTCTTGGAGCCTAAACATGAATATGAAATTAAAAGGCAGCAAATTTTAAAATTATAAAAATAAATCCTTTCTATGCACAACATATAATTGCCTTTGCAATTCATTTTCACTAGATATCATTAAGGCCCAGTGCCAGATCCTGAGTTGTGCTGAGTTTAAACTCAATACAGATTACTCCTGGGGGAATTCTTCTCCAAAGTGCACAGGCAGAATTTATGTCCCCCACAGATTTTTCCCCCCTCAGGAAATAGGTTCTGTGAATAGATGTTGAAATTATACCTTTCGCCCACCAGGAGCTGCTGTGGCAGCAGAAGAGAAGGCAGCCAGCTCACTGATAGGGAGGGGACCGTGGTTGCCTTCCTCACAACATCTTGCCTGCAGGGCCAGGTGAGGAGGTATGGGATATGTGGAGGGGCGGGGATGGACAGTGCAAGGTACACAGGGCTGCTGGGGGGTTTGAGAAGGGCAAGTGTGTGTGTGGGGGGGCAGAGTGGGCTGTGGGCACAGGAGCTAGTGGGATGACAGCACTGAGCTAGGGGTTGAATGGGAGTGGGAGTGCTTTGCCACATAGGGACAGGGGGCAGAGGGTGCAGGGACACATGGGGACAGGGTAGAGGGGTGGCTGAGTGGGGGTGCAGGACACATGGGGATAAGGGGGAGGGAGAGTGCAGGGACACATGGGGACAGGGGCAGATATGCCTGACTGAATGGGAGAGGCTAGGGATCAGCCAAGTTCTCCATGGGGAAGGCTCCCTAGCAACCCGCCCCAACCTGTTTTATACTTCTCCCATCCACACCCAACAGCCCTCCAGGTTTACACCCAGCAATTCCTTCCCTTTCCCTTAGCTCCTCTGACTACTCAAAGCCTTTGCACTGTTTCTGAGGGGTGCGGAAAATACATTTCTGTATTGTGTTTAAATGAATTATTACTCAACCTTCTGTATTAATATGCCTACTAAGGAATCTGTCTGTCAAAAAAACATTTCCTGAATCTTTTTTTGTTGTCTATATTGTAACAAACATACTTGCTGACAGGTATTTTGAAATAAATTACTAAAGTAAGTGAAACTGGCATGATCTAGATTTTGTTATTTTGACAAATAAAATATGCACATTTTTGCAGAATTTTAAAATATTGTGTGCTGAATTTTTTGGTGCAGAATGTTTCAATTTTTTGGTGCAGATTTCCCCCCAGGAGTAACAGTTGAGCAAAGCAGGAACGAAAAGTAGCTTTTAGCTGTCTGCTCCCCCACCACTGGGGCTGGAGGATCTGGCTCCAAAAGTTTAGCTGCACTGAAAAAAAATGTATATGGCTAATGAGAGCATCCACAGTTGGATTGGATAGGACTGAACATTATTTTTTTTACAAATGGATATAAACCCTCATACTTCAGGGAATAAAGCATCTTCTAGTTGCCCTAGATAAGGAAGAAACTTTTCCAATGTTTAAGTTATACCAAAACTGTCCATTCTGTCCCTGGGAAGATTTGTTGTATTACTTTAGCTGGAATATGTGGGCCCAAAGAGTAAAAGGTGTTAACATATTCCAATTACTGTTCAATATTAAACAGTTCTAAACAAGATTTGGAGTTTGGTATACAGAGACTTTAGTCTGCTTAGTATCATGGCAAACATACTTTTAAAAATTCTTTTAACCCTTTATTAAAGATAAAGGAAAAAACAGTTGAACTGTTAAGTAAGGCTTTCATTTTAACATTATCCCCTGTTCCCTTTTTCTTTAGATCGAGAGGGTTTTTAGAAGGAAAAAAATCCCTTGTCTGACAGTCTCTGAGATGATAACTAGTATCCTTTTGGGGAAAAGAGTAGAAGCTAGTTGAGATGGGTGGAGCTGTTGTTGTTTGTTAAAGTCCGACCCCGTTTACTAGAAGACAATACAAAACAAACATATACAAAGGTGAAGAAAAGAACAGCAAAGACAGAAAAAAATGTAGCTTCTGTTTCTGGTGTTGACTCTCACTTGGAACCTCACAGCTGGAGAAACACAGGCACAGCACATGGTCTTATCAGCCACTCCGAGACCTAACAATAGGGTTACCATATTTCAGCAAGCAAAAAAAGAGGATGGGAGGAGCTCTGCCCCCGTCCTGTCCTAGCCCTGCCCCTGCCCCTCCCACTTCCCACCCCAGAACCTCCAACCCTCCCCCCGCTCCTTGTCCCCTGACTGTCCCCTCCTGGGACCCCTGCCCCTAACTGCCCCCCAGGACTCCACCCCCCTACCTAAGCCTCCCTGTTCCTTGTCCCCCAACTGCCCCCTCCTGAGACCCTCCCCCCATCCTAACTGGCCCCCTAGGACCCTACCCCCTACCTGGCCCCTGACTGCCCCAACCCTTATCCACCCCCCCACCCCCACCCCCAGACAGACCCCTGGGATTCCCACGCCCCATCCAACCACTCCCCACCCCCTGACAACTCCCCCCAGAACTCCCGACCCATCTAAACCCCTCTGCTCCCTGTCCCCTGACTGCTCTGATCCCTCTCCCCACCCCTGCCCCCTGACAGCCCCCCCCCCGAACTCCCAACCCCCCCCGCTCCTTGTCCCCTGACTGCCCCCTTCTGGGACCCCTGCTCCTAACTGCCCTCCAGAACCCCACCCCCTACCTAAGCCTCCCTGTTCCTTGTCCCCTAACTGCCTCCTCCTGAGACCCCTCCCACCCTAACAGGCCCCCAGGACCCTACCCCCTACCTGTACCCTGACTGCCCAAAACCTTATCCACACTACCTTCAAAAAGCCCCCCCATAACTCCCGACCCCCCCGTCTCTTGACTGCCCCCTCCAGCACCTCCCTGCCCCTTCTCCGACCCCTTGGCCCCCTTACCCTGCCGCTCAGAACAGCGTGCCAGGGAGGAGGAGCTCCAGACTGCCAGAGGTGATCTGCGAATGCAGGGAGAGGAAGCGGAGGAGGGGATCTCTCTGGCTGTCGGACCCCCATGTAAGTGTCACCATCCGGCCGGCTGCCCTGTTAGCCGCGCACGCTCTGCATGGGGGGGGGGGAAGTCTGGACATTTACAAATTCCCCCCGGACGCTATTTTTAGCTCAAAAAGCCGGACATGTCCGGGGGAATCTGGATGAATGGTAACCCTACCTAACAAACTTGTGCCACCATCAGGCTGTCTAGGGCTATGCTTTTTGCTGCCTCTTCCTGGTCACAGGCTTACAGCAGTGCTGCAAAATGTATAGTCTTGGCTGGCTAAGCCAAACTCTTATCAGACGGAAGGAAAGAGGAGAGAAATAGGAAAGAGAAGAAATAAGGTGGGGAAGGGAAAGGAAACATAGCGGGTGAGGGGAACACATTAAGTCTCACATCCCAGGCGATACCTGGGATTCATCTGGAGCCAGTGGAGATGGCAGTGTTATCTGGGTCCCTCTTTCTAACCCAGTCTGGTCAGGATATCTTTTAGGATTAGGATAGAGAAGATCTGGGGTCCTAGGAGACAGTGGGGGTGGCAGCCATGATGGTGAAGCTTGCTCCTTTCCCTTTTCTAAACTTTCAGTCAACCAGCATCGTGGTAACCTCAATCTGTTCGTCTATCAAATTTCCTTTCAAAGTCTCTTTTTGAGGACCCTAAAGGGAGTGATGGACAGTATAGCCCATCCGCTCATTATTTTGTCCATCAGTTAAGTCTAATTACAAGATTAACTGATTTCTGATCCCACTCTGTTCTTTGTCTTTGTTTGTTTTTTGGTGCAGCAGCCTCATCACGTGAGGCTATGATTGCCGCTTTCTTGATTAATTTTAGCCAAGTGTTTTTTAAAAATATCCTTTCACTCAGTCTAGCATCCTGAAAGAAACACAGCCAGGCTTTTTTTTTTTTGCACTCTTCCATTTTTCTGACATTCTCACCAGTCCCTTTAGGGAAAAATCTTTGATTCCAAGCCAACTCCGCTGTTCGTAAAGAAACTTTCTTTCCATAGAATATTGTCCACAATGGCATAGAACATGATCAACAGCTTCTTTGGTTTGGCACACATTACACAGCCCATCTTTATGTCTTTTTAATAAGTTTAACTTATCATTTATGGTATAATGAACTGTTAACACACTCTATAAATGACTACTTCAATTTTTCTAGCATGACTGTGGAGTATAGTATTATCTTTGATTTTTGAGCATACTTTATAAGACCTTGGTTCTTTTATTTCCTTGGTCCATAGTTCTTGCCATTCCTTCGCAAGCTCCGTTGTGACCACACTTTAAAATTCTTATCAAGTTAATGGTATTTTTTCAAGCTTGTTTTGCTGCTTTATCATCCATTTCATTTCCAGGTACTCCAGTATGTGCCAGAATTCATGCTATTGTTACGCAGATACCTGTTTGCATTATTTCTGTAGTTAGGAACATTATTTCACTGATTATGCTTTCCAAAGTCCCTGTTCTAATTATCCTAATGCCAGACAAGGAAGCAGATAAAATTACAACTGCAGCCAGACGTACATCTCAAATCCAGGTTAGTGCCAATATTATCCCCATTAGTTCAGCCATCAGAACAGTCACGTAATTCAATAGCCTTTTAGATTTCTGAATTCCTAGGAATATACAATGCTGTTCCCATCTACCTGTGCTGTCATGTTTTGACCCATCTGTATAGACTGACAAAGCTGTCCCCATTTTTCTAAATAAATTCAGAAATGTCTTTGGTCATAATTCGGGCTGTTGATTAATTGCAGGTAACTCACGCAATTAACTCAAAAAATTAATCGCAATTAAAAAAATTAATCGTGATTAATTGCAGTTTTAATAGTACTGTTAAACAATAGAATACCAATTGAAATGTATTAAATATTTTGGATGTTTTTCTACATTTTCATATGTATTGTATTCTGTGTTGTAATTGAAATCAAATTGTATATTATTTTTATGACAAATATTTGCACTGTAAAAATGATAAACAAAAATAGTATTTTTCAATTCACCTCATACAAGTACGGTAGTGCAATCTCTGTCGTGAAAGTGCAACTTACAAATGTAGATTTTTGTTTGTGATAGAACTGCACTCAAAAAACAATATAAAACTTCAGCGCCTACAAGTCCACTCAGTCCTACTTCTTGTTCAGCCAATTGCTAAGACAAACAAGTTTGTTTACATTTACAGGAGATAATGCTCTAAGTATGAATAGGAATCTTTAGAGCATCTGGCACTTAAATATCTTGCGATGCTGGCTACAACAGTGCCAGTCTGTTCTCACTTTCAGGTGACATTGTAAACAAGAAGCAGGCTGCATTATCTCCTGCAAATATAAACAAACTTGTTTGTTTGAGCGATTGGCTGAACAAGAAGTAGGACTGAGTGGACTTGCATGTTCTAAAATTTCATATTGTTTTGTTTTTGAATGCAGGTTTTTTTGTACAGAATTCTACATGTGTAAGTTCAACTTTCATGATAAAGAGATTGCACTACAGTACTTGTATTAGGTGAATTGAAAAATACAATTTCTTTGTTTTTTTACAGTGCAAATATTTGTAATAAAAAATAAATATAAAGTGAGCACTGTACATTTTGTATTCTGTTTGTAATTGAAATCAATATATTTGAAAATGTAGAAAACATCCAAAATATTTAAATAAATGGTACTGTATTCTATTATTATTTAACAGTGCGATTAATCACGATTCATTTTTTTAATCACTTGACAGCACTAGTCATAATTTATTTTTTTTCCTTCCCTCAGTTTTTTCACACAGTTCCAAATCTGCAAATGGGGGAATCACTGCCAAGCTGTAGTTTGCTTTCCCATGACTAAAAATGTTTAGTTCTCTCAATTTTTCTTTTTAATATATCTCCTTTACTCATTTTTTGACCCTGATAATATGAGAAAGTCTGTGACAATCCATATAATTTTGTCTACTAAACTCCCGGAAATCCTTATAAATCTGTTGTGAACTTCTGTTTTCATGATTCCCTTTTACCTTTGCCCAAAATGTTAGCTCTAATAGTTTCATCCTTCGATTTATAGGTGCTTCTCCAGTGGCTATTTGCAGAGCACACACTGTTGTTGTTATCATTGTACCACATGCCAGTCACTGAGCTTGGGCCTGCATTTGAGGCTGATTCCAAAGCTTGGTATCTGTAATCTAAAACTGTATCAATGCTCTATACATTGTCATCGATACCTTCTATCTGCACCCCATTTGTTTCCAACTACACTTTTAAGTACATTCATCCTACGTTTCCACTTTTGTATACTACCTATGTGACCTTCCCAAGTGAATTTTATTATCGCACACTACTTCTAGGAACAAACTTTTGAACTATCTAAATTTTTTCACCATAAAGAAATAAGTCCAGTCATCCCTAATTTTCTTTCTTGTGAAACCCATTCCCATAGGGTATGTCTACACTGTAGTTAAACACCCGCAGCTGGCCCATGTCGGCTGACTTGGGCTTGTGGAGCTCGGGCTGCGGGGCTGTGAAAGTGCAGTGTACATGTTTGGACTTGGACTGGAGCCTAGGCTCTGAGATCTTCCCCTCCTTGCAGGATCCCAGAGTTTGGGCTCCAGCCCAAGTCCAGATGTCTACACTGCAATTTTATAGCCATATAACCTGAGCCCTGCGAGCCTGAGTCAGCTGACATGGGTCACCTGTGGGTGTTTAATTGCAGAGTAGAAATACCCTTAGTTTTTGCAAGAGAGAATTTAAATCCCCACTCATTTCCCCACTTGGAAATTCTCTACAGTGCCTCATTTGTCTTTTCCATGACTACTTTAAGACTTTTGTGCTTAGTCCATATAGCACAATCATCTGTGAAAAGGGAAATACCTATTCCCATCTGTACACTTTCCGGGAGGTCATTTATCATAATGGAAAACAAAGTAGAGGGAATAAAACTTCTTTGTGGAGTTCCATTTGTAAGCTTGTACGTATTTGATAAATTTGTTCCCACTTTGACCTGTAGTCCCTTAAAAAATCCCTTATCCACTAAAAAGTCTCCTGTTTATTGCAATTTTGGCTAGTTTGTATAGGAGGCCTTCCCTTCATAGCATATCATATGCTCTTTCACTTTCCCCGAAGACTGTTATCATGAAGATTTTAGTCCTTATGCTTTTTTGTACCTCCATTTCTAGTCTCACTCTATGGTCAACTGTGCACTTTTCTTTTCTGAAACCACTTTGTACCTCAGTTATAATATCATTTTTCTCCAAGTATTCCACTACCTTGCTTGGTTTCCTAATTGGTATCACCAATGCTTGTTTCCATTCTATTTGTAGCAGTCCTTTCTCCCATATACCGTTATATAACCTCACTAGAATCTTTGGACTCCCTCTGATAAGTGTCGAAACATTTCATTACTTATATTATCTTTGCCTGGAGCTGTATTTTTCATTTTTCTAATGACTGCAATACGCTCCTGCACACTACATTTTTTGGTTAGCACATCATCAGTATATTCTCTCCAGCCATTTAATAGTTCATAGTTTTCCTCAATAAATCTCCTTTTTTCTCATGAAACTCATTGTTTTGATTTGTATCATTACTGACCTTTTGGAATTCTTTTGCTAAAATGTCTGCCTTCCTTTCCTAAGCTTGGGACCTCAATTTAACAATAAGACCAGGTATACATTTACTTTTACTTCAAATTCCATTCATTCTTTGAATTTACTTATCTATTTTTGAAAGCTTTAAATCTTTGTTCAATTTCCCACAGAAATGTCTCCAACTTTCTTTTTTTTCCTTTTTGACAATCCTTTGTGCCACTGCCTTACAATTTATTTATAATTTGTTAAGTCTTTACTATTCATTGTGTGTTTTTGCTTGCTTGTAAGCCTTATTTGTTTCCTTAATTGCTAATTTGCAAACTTCATTCCACCAGGGAACTGGATTTCTAAGTCAGGGGCAATTTGATGTTTTGTAGATGGCCAGATCAGCGTCTGTTGTAATTCCTTTTATTACGTTGTTGTAGAACTCTCCTAGGTTGTCACTTGTACAGTTACTACATAAATATTCATCACATTCAATCTTGAAAAGGCCCCAGTCAGCTTTTTGAAAATTCCATCTAGGAACTCTTTCTGTGTTTTCGACATTTCCTCGGCCTTGGTATTCAATAAGCATAGGGAAGTGATCACTTCCCATTCTGTCGTCTTTATGAATTTCCAGTTGCATTTATTGGCTATATTATTTGTTGCAATTAACAAATCCAAAACAGAAAAGGATCCATTCACTGAATTAAATCTAGTAGGTGCTCCTGTATTCAATATTACCAGGTTATGCAAACCACTAAATTGTTCTGCGCATTTAACATTTAGGTCAGTTTTCTTACTTCTCTATAGCTCATTATGACTAATAAACTCTGTAAATTATGATTGGGTTTTTGACATTATTAACTAGTTTTTCTAATTCTAAAAAAACTAATTTTACATGGATTATAAACATTATAAATCTGTATATAAGAATTTTTGTTCCGCATGGGAATCTCAATAGCATTATATTCAAAATTTAGTTTCTGCACATTCATTTCTATGTAACTGAGTCCCTCATTTGTAAATATACAGAACCCCCCCTTCAGTGGTAGCCTCTCGATCCCTCTAGAGATCAGATCCTTGTAAATTGACTCAAATTTACTTATTAGCCATGTTTCTTGCATACATACATATCAGGCTTTTTTCCCATTTCAATTATGGCTTTCTTAAATTCCTGTCCCTGCATTATTAAACTATGCACATTCCAGCTAAGAATAGTTACGACCGTGTTATTTAAACTGTATTATTCCTTCATGTAAAATCACATGAATGCAGTCTATAAAGAGGTTCAAGGTATCAAGAGGTTGTCTATTTTTAGATATTTTTCTGCTGTTTTAGCTATGATTTTAATCCTTTTATTTCCCCCCCCGCATCTGCATGCTGCTGTCAATTATTTCTGTAATGAGCACAAAACTTCTCTTTATCTACAAGTAATACATCACCTCCCATTCTTCTCATATTCTCCTCCCTGGCCAGAGATATGTTCTGCTGCCCCCGTACATCTTGAATATTTTTCTATTTTCTGCAGTGGGTACCTTCTGATAGCCTCCATATATGATGTTTTTTGAATTATTTTAATATTTTGTATTTCTGTAGCTCGTTCTGCTGCTGCATGTCATTTATATGTTGCACTATGCTTTCCCCCCACAATTGCTGCATTTAGATTCTGTTCCTTCTACACAGTTCTCATGTGAGTGATTTCCTCCACATTTACTGCATCTCATTGTTCCCTTACAAATGACTGCCACGTGTCCAAACCTTTGACAATTATAGCACTCACAGGAGGGTGGCAGAACAGGGAATATATGGTTTAACCCAGAAAGAATTGATACCCTATTTGGATCTTATCCAGAAGTGTCCCACTTTTAAGTGATATGCCTACCACCATGGATGGCTAGTTTTCTCCCTCTCTTCTATAAGTAGCTGTTTAACAAACAATAGTTTATCTTAATCTATATTCTTCTTACTGTCATCCACAGAGAATCTTATTGGTACTCCATACATAGCCCCTCTGGCTTCTATCAGGAATAGAGGCAGCTCACAAGTAACTTCCGTTTTCCCTAAGGCTATAGTTTTAAGAAGTTTTTCAGCTTGCTCTTCAGGTGTTCATTCTATCAATAGATCTGCACCATCACTTTACTTTAGCGATTCCACCATTTTCAGAGGGTTAATATTTCCTATTTTCACATCTTCTGGCACTGATTCGACAGTTATGAAGTTGACTTAGCTGGGAACAGGATTGTGCCAATAGTTACTACTTCTTTGTCTGAACCTAGATAGCAGCACATAGTTATTTCTGCCACTGTTGTTTGAACAGTCCATTTGCTAGCAAATTGATTGATATATATCTTTGGTAACAAGGCAAAAGGGCAGAGCAGTGTTGCTGAGTACACAAATTTCCCTCTGTCTTGGGCAGACTATAGATAGCTGTCATACTCTTTTTATCATCACATCCCACAAGCCAGAGGTATGTCTTGATGGTGCCTGAGACAGAAATATGAGTGGGTTAGGGTTGCCAGCCATCCAGGATTGTCCTGGAGTCTCCATGAATTAAAGATTATGTCATGTGATGAAATCTCCAGGAATTTGTCCAACCAAAGTTGGCAATCCTCAAGTGGGTTCACATTTGTTTTCTCCAAGTACTTTAATTGCCTGCTAGTATTTGTGGCAAAATAGATCTTGCAGTTTAGGGGTGTGTTTATTGAGCTCCATGACCTCCTGGGAACTAGACCCTACTTATCTACAGTTTAAAGGAGTGGAGATTTCATGGCAGCTGCTGAAAGTGTCTCAGACATTTGGTTGCTCAGGTGGTGACGTTAGGCCTTGGAGCAAATGCAGAGGAAAGATATTTTCCACCTGAAGGGTGAAGAAAGAAGCAATGTTTTGCTTGGGGCTAATTTTTCTTTTATTGATGGCTATAGAGGCAGGATACCAGCCAAAAATTGCTTCTGTACAGTCTGGACAATTAGTGGGGATGGTCTAGAAAAGAGCTAAAAAGAAACAAGCAAATGTTTTTATTTTTAAAGTCTTTTAATAAACATAACCTTCAAGATAGCTTAATGCCATTTAAAAAATTCAGATAGCTAATTATTTATTATTTAAGGCATGATTTAGTCTATTTATATCTTCTGCTTTGAAACACAGATTTGAAAGTGCCTTCATAGGACGTACTTTAACAGTTTAAAAGAGTCCCACATCTGTGTGGTCAGATTTGGTTCTCTGTCAGCCAGAATCTTCAACAGCAACTTGGGCCTCTTTTAATTAAGTCAACGTTTATGCTTCTCGATACTGCCACCAGTCAGATTGCTTCCTTTTGTGTCATAGGTTCTAAAGTAGTGTCATAATTGTGTTTTTAAATTCCCAAGGGACCATGGCCAGAGTGGTGAGTGCAGAAGACTTCAGTGGATTACGCCCCTACTCTCATGGAATCATATTTACTGCAAGACCACAGTCTACACCAGGCAGAGCACCATCATGCAGAAGCAGGCAAAGCTCAATTAAATCAGCTTCATGTACGTACAGATTGTCGACTTTTAGGTTTTATAAGCAGCAGGATTTTAAACTGAAATCCCCATATTGTCCACAAGACAAATGCAGCCTGAATCTGGCATTGCCTTCTCGGCCACCTTCACTTAGGCCTAGACTGTGGCGTTTGACACAGTCTGGCGGTAAGCAATCGATCTTCTGGGTTCGATTTATTGCGTCTTGTCTAGAAGCGATAAGTCGATCCTGGATTGATCCCGGAAGTGCTCGCCGTCGACACCGGTACTCCTGCTCTGCGAGAGGAGTACGCGGAGTCGACGGGGGAGCCTGCCTGCCGCGTCTGGACCCGCGGTAAGTTCGAACTAAGGTACTTCGACTTCAGCTACGTTATTCACGTAGCTGAAGTTGCGTATCTTAGTTCAAAGTGGGGGGTTAGTGTGGACCAGGCCCAGATGCACAGTGCCTCAGAGGGTTGTCTGATGCACAGTATCTCCAGTGTTCCCCCCTCACACTCTTAGGGGAGTAATTTGCTACAGCCTTTTACAGGGTGCATCATACTCCACCTGCCCATTCCCTACACTCACACAGCCACACACACGGGATGCATCTATCCAGCTGTACTGGCTGATGCATAGGAGGGATGGAACCATGGCCCTTTCTTGTCCTATCCCCTCCCTACCCACTTACTTGTAGGGAGGGAAAGGGGTATCAGGAGCATAGGTCCTGCTTTCTTCCCCATCCCAGCTCCCAGAGCTGCAGTCCATGCAGGTTTATTGAGTTGCACAGGCACTTGGGGGACAGGGTCTTTCTCCCCACTACTCTGGGCAACCATCTAGCCCTTGATCTTAAAGCTGCTGGGTATGTACTATTGACAGTGTCAGAGATTTGATGTACATCCTGTTATCCCAAAGGAACTCACTTGAAATTATCATATGCTTACCCCGAAAGAGCATATACATATTTTATCCTACTAAGATTTATGAGTCACTTTAATGAAATAAAAATTGTTAATATAGTTGTGAATATCTCATTTGCAAGAATTAAACATTGAGAGTTACTGGTGTTTAAGGCTTTCTGATTCACAGTTCATGCCTTTTTTTCTTCTTCCTTGCCATGAAGTTTTAGTTTAAGGGGTAAATTCACTCCTGGCATAAATTGACACAGCTCCATTGATTTCAGTGGCGTCACAATGCTCAACTTCCCTTTGTCAGAACTGATTACTGTTAATGATATGTGCAAAAACCCCCTTAATCCCTCTCCTGGGGAACTAATTAGATTTACAGTGACCAGAGTGCTGATTCAGCTGCTGGTTCTCAGCACTCTGTCACACCTTTCCCCCTTTTCTGGTGGAAAAATTTCTCCTTCCATGGGTTCTCCATTCTTTTAGTGGAGGTGCTACTCTCCTGGAGTCCTCCTCCTGATGTTCGGGTGAGGGGGATTCCAATAACTGCTCAACCCCTGTCAATAAGTTCGGGTTCTCCTTATTCCACAAGGCTAATTCTGTGTTTTCTTCTTTCTCCGCCTCTTTCTTTAGGAGGCTTCCCTTTTCTTTACTGTCCCCCTGGCTTGTGTTCCTTTGTCTAGTGTTTTCCAACCCCTCTAAGTCTAGCTTCTCCTTTTGCTTCCCCGAATGTTTTATTCCTTCTCCTCCCTAGTGGGAGGAGCTGCAGTCCATGGCTCCTATGATGGGGTGGACAGCGTGTCCACTACCCCAGCCCGTTTCCATTTAAGCTTTCCCTGCACTTCCAGGGGTGCATCAGCCATAAGGCAAAGTGTCTTATCCCCATGGATGCATTCAAGCCACAGCCTTGATCCCGGGACCATCCAGTGGGCTTCACTAATTCCTGTTTTACCAGTGAACAGTCTGAGGCAGTGTCCACTGGACCCGTTTGACACCTTCTCCCCACCTTTACAGAAACCATAGATAATTTCTTTTTCCTTCCATGTCCAAGAGTCCCTGTCCAACTGCAGAACTCTGAAAACCCACATTCTATATAAGGGCAGCCTCTTTTTATGTGTCCTTGGTGTCCACACTGACAACAGACAATACCCCGAGTCCCAGCTGGAGTCCTCCTAGGTTCTTCCCTCTTCTCTGTGACCTTTCCAGATTGGGTTTCTCCAACCCTCCTCCCCAGATCTGGTCCCTTAAACTGCCAACCCTCTTTCCTAGGAACGTCCATCTCCACAAACTCTTCTGTGAGCTTGACCACAGAATCGAGGATGACCAGCAGATGCTGCCTGACCCATAACCAGAAG
The DNA here is from genome assembly GCF_011386835.1 of Chrysemys picta bellii. Classification (NCBI taxonomy): domain Eukaryota; kingdom Metazoa; phylum Chordata; order Testudines; family Emydidae; genus Chrysemys; species Chrysemys picta. The sequence continues at coordinate 124,723,004 of NC_088791.1, read as the reverse complement.
TTCTCAGGGATGCTCGGCAGGAACTGTTTTAGAATTACTGCATCCATGATCTCACTTGCAATCTGAGTGTCTGGCCTCAACCAGCTGGTAGCCCAGTCTGTCAGTTTTTGGGCAAATGCCCGGGCTTGTAACCTCCCCCCAGTCCATCTAGTGACCCAAAACTTTTGCAGTGACCTTTTCTGTGGATAAATCCACCTGATCTAGAATGACTGCCTTAATCATATCATAGTCCCATGCTTGCTCATTACTTAGGGCAGGTCTACACTTAAAACCCTTCATCGACACAGCTGCACTGATGCAGCTGGGCCACTGTAGTGTTTAAGTGAAAATGCTCCTACCCCCATGGGAGAGCTTCTCCCATCAGCATAGTTAATCCACCTCCCCAAGAGGCAGGGGCTATGTTGACAGGAGAAGCTCTCCCACCGACATAGAGCTGTCTACGTGGGGGGTTAGGCTGGTATAACTATGTTGCTCAGGGGAGTGGATTTTTCACACCCCTGAGTGAAGTAGTTATACTGATACAGGTCTGTAGTGTAGACCTGGCTTTACAGCCGTATAGGTTGCCTGAGCTTGACCAAGAATGCGTTAGGATCATTTGCAGGGCCCATCTTACAGACGCCTATCACCTGTGTCTGGTTGCTGTTCCCCACTGAAGGATCACATTAGCTGCTGCTGCTGCTGCATATGGGCTTGCTCTCGAATAAAATTCTGTAGGTTTTTCTGTTGCTCAGCCTGCCAGACAAGCAACCATTCACTGTTTCTCCAGGTGTTGGAGGGTCTTCTCTATAGGGTCTTCTGTATCTCCTTCTGCTGTTCTAGGAGCCATTGCAATGTCTCTTCCATTGCCCAGACTGCTGAACCTTTGCACTGGCTCCCCCATCAGGTTCTCTGTCAGTACAGATAAGGCAGCTCCTGGACAAGTCCCCACTTGTGACAGGGCACAGCCCTCAGTTCTTGTCTCCTCATATAAATGGCTCTGACATCTCTGGTCTATAACCACTTCTGTGTACTTTATTTGTGTTTTATTAACCACCATCCTCTGACAGTCCAGTGCAACAATTCTTATTGGTTGGTTGGCTTTTCTCTCTCTCTCACTCTCATCTTCTCCCTTGCACGGCTTTCCTGTGCTTCTTTTCTACACTTGCAGTTAATGGGCAAATTCGCTCCTTAGCTCTTCCCCAGTCCAGGCTGATCTAGTAATTAGCCGTCCCTTCCCTCAGTCAGGCCCTCGTCAGGGGAACTAATTGGATTTATAGTGACCAGAGTGCTAGTTCAGCTGCTGGTTCTTAGCACTCTGTCACAGAGGAGATGTGTGGAGGAGAAACTGTAGTAAAGTGTAAATAATATAAAGGGCCATATTCTGCCATTGAAGGCAACTGAAATATTGTGTGCAAACTGATGGCAGGACTTTCCTCAAAAGTACGGAAAAATGTAAATGCACAACTAACTTCAATCTTTAGATTAGGGTGCTCAGCTCCTATTGTCTTCAAAGGAAGTATTATATTTGTATCAATGGCTGAATTTGGCCCTATAAATGCAGGAGAAATATCAGGCCAAATCCTGTGGTCCTTATTCAGTTCTTACTCAGTCAAAGCTCTAATTGAAGTCAAGGGGAATTTGCTTGAGCAGGGATTACACTATTTGTCACCATGCTGTCCAGTTCTCCAGCCCTCCTTTCCCATGGGTGTTTTTACAGCAAGCAGGCTGTTGCGTGTTAAAATGCTTATCTGCAAAGGAGTCAGCACACAAACAATTGGTGCTGACACATCATTGGCAGATAACTTTACTAATGAGTTTAATAACTGAATAAAGCATCTAAATGATACAAAGCAAAGACATTCAAGGTCTTTTTATCCCTGCTGTAATCTGAAGGTAGAGTGCTAGTGGGGATGGGATGGATAAATATATTGTGAGTTACTTTACATATGTTTTACTTTGTAACTTTAACTGCTCTTTTAGAGTATCTTCCAAGTTAACCAGTGTCTTGGCCAGGGCCAGCTCTGGCTTTTTTGCCGCCCCAAGCAAAAAAAAAAAACAAAAAAACGGGGCGGCCAGAATGGCAAAGCAAAAAAACAAACAAACTGCGGCGCGGTCGGAGCGGCAAAGCAGGAAAAAAAAAAAAAACCTGCGGGGCGGCCAGAGCCAGGGTGCAAGGGGACTCCCTGCGCTGCAAGTATCAGGGGGTAGCCGTGTTAGTCTGTATCTGCAAAAACAACAAGGAGTCTGGTGGCACCTTAAAGACTAACAGATTTATTTGGGCATAAGCTTTCGTGGGTAAAAACCTCACTTCTTCAGATGCATAGAGTGAAAGTTACAGATGCAGGCATTATATACTGACACATGGAGAGCAGGGAGTTACTTCGCAAGTGGAGAACCAGGGTTGACAGGGCCAATTCAATCAGGGTGGATGTAGTCGACTCCCAATAATAGATGAGGAGGTGTCAATTCCAGGAGAGGAAAAGCTGCTTCTGTAATGAGCCAGCCACTCCCAGTCCCTATTCAAGCCCAGATTAATGGTGTTAAATTTTCAAACGAATTTTAGTTCTGCTGTTTCTCTTTGAAGTCTGTTTCTGAAGTTTTTTTGTTCAATGATAGTGACTTTTAAATCTTAATAGAATGACCAGGGAGATTGAAGTGTTCACTTACTGGCTTGTGTATGTTACCATTCCTGATGTCTGATTTGTGTCCATTTATTCTTTTGCGGACGGACTGTCCGGTTTGGCCAATGTACATGGCAGAGCGGCATTGCTGGCACATGATGGTATATATAACATTAGTGGATGTGCAGGTGAATGAACCCTTGATGGTGTGGCTGATGTGGTTGGGTCCTCAGATGGTGTCGCCAGAGTAGATATGGGGACAGAGTAGGCAATGAGGTTTGCTACAGGGATTGGTTCCTGGGTTGGTGTTTCTGTGGTGTGGTATGTAGTTGCTGGTGAGTATTTGCTTCAGGTTGGGGGGTTGTCTGTAAGCGAGGACTGGCCTGCCTCCCAAGGTCTGTGAGAGTGAGGGATCATTTTCCAGGATAGGTTGTAGATCGTGGATAATGCGCTGGAGAGGTTTTAGATGGGGGCTGTATGTGATGGCCAGTGGTGTTCTGTTATTGTCCTTGTTGGGCCTGTCCTGTAGTAGGTGATTTCTGGGTACCCGTCTTACTCTGTCAATCTGTTTCCTCACTTCCCCAGGTGGGTATTGTAGTTTTACGAATGCTTGATAAAGATCTTGTAGGTGTTTGTCTCTGTCTGAGGGGTTGGAGCAAATTTGGTTGTATCTTAGGGCTTGGCTTTAGACAATGGATCGTGTGATGTGTCTTGGATGGAAGCTGGAGGCATGTAGGTGGTATAGGGTGGTGTTTATGTGACCGTCACTTATTTGCACTGTAGTGTCCAAGAAGTGTCTCTCTTGTGTGGACTGGTCCAGGCTGAGGTTGATGGTGGGGTGGAAATTGTTGAAGTCCAGGTGGAATTCTTCAAGGGCCTCCTTTCCGTGGGTCCATATGATGAAGATGTCATCAATGTAGCGCAAGTAGAGGAGGGGCACTAGGGGACGAGAGCTGAGGAAACATTGTTCTAAGTCAGCCATAAAAATGTTGGCATACTGTGGGGCCATGCGGGTACCCATAGCAGTGCCACTGACTTGAAGGTATAAGTTGTCCCCAAATCTGAAGTGGTTGTAGGTGAGGACAAAGTCACAAAGCTCAGCCACCAGGCGTGCTGTGGCCTCATCAGGGAAACTGTTCCTGACAGCTTGTAGTCCATCCTCATGTGGAATATTGGTGTAAAGTGCTTCTATATCCATAGTGGCCAGGATGGTGTTTTCAGGAAGAACACCAATGCATTGGAGTTTCCTCAGGAAGTTGGTGGTGTCTCGAAGATAGCTGGGAATGCTGGTAGCGTAGGGTCTGAGGAGAGAGTCCAAATAGCCAGATAATCCTGCTGTAAGAGTGCCAAAGCCTGAGATGATGGGGCATCCAGGGTTTCTGAGTTTATGGATCTTGGGTAGCAGATAGAATACCCCTGGTCGGGGTTCTGTGTGTGTGTCCATGTAGATTTGTTCCCGTACTGTAGCTGGGAATTTCTTGAGCAGATGGTGTAGTTTCTTTTGGTATTCCTCAGTGGGATCAGAGGATAGTGGCCTGTAGAATGTGGTCTTGGAGAGTTGCCTGGCAGCCTCCTGTTCATAATCTGACCTGTTCTTTATGACTATAGCACCTCCTTTGTCAGCCCCTTTGATGATAATGTCAGAGTTGTTTCTGAGGCTGTGGATGGCATTGCGTTCTGTACGGCTGAGGTTATGGGACAAGTGATGTTGTTTGTCCACAATTTCAGCCTGTGCACGTCTGCGGAAGCACTCTATGTAGAAGTCCAGTCTGTCATTTCGACCGTCAGGAGGACTCCACGCAGAGTTCTTCTTCTTGTAGTGTTGGTAGGAGGGTTCCTGTGGGTCAGTGCACTGTTCAGTGGTGCGTTGAAAATATTCCTTGAGTCGGAGACGACGAAAGTAGGCTTCCAGATCACCGCAGAACTGTATCGTGTTCGTGGGGATGGTGGGACAGAAAGAGAGTCCCTGAGATAGGACAGACTCTGCTGCTGGGCTAAGTGTGTGGACTGCAGACGTGCCCCAGCTAGCGGGGCGGAGGGAGAGGGAGCAGGGGGAGAGATAGTAAGGGGCGGCCAGGGCTTCAGCGGGGCGCTCGCCATGCGGCCCCGACTGCTGCACTGCCTGCTGGGAGGGCTCCACGCCGCTCCGGTTGGCGGGGAGGGAAGGACGCAGGCTTCCCTGCTGGGCTTGCTACAGACCTGGCACCGCTGGGGCAGATGGAGCGCACAGCCCGCTCCCAGCAGGGCACTCCCCTCCTCCACGCTGCCGCCCTCTACAGGGCGGCCGGATTGGCAAACAAAACAAACAAACAAAAAGCGGCCGTGCCACCCTAGGATTGGGCGGAATGCCGCCCCATAGAATCTGCCGCCCCAAGCACGAGCTTGCTCGGCTGGTGCCTGGAGCCAGCCCTGGTCTTGGCTATAATGTTATAAAGAAAGAGTTGGGAATTTTTTAAATAATACTTAGCACTTTTTTATTGCTTTTGATCTTCAAAGTGCCGCACCAATGTTAATTAATTTACAGTGATATCTCTGAAGATGGATTGATTTATGTTGAATTCTCAGCAAAAAAAAAACCACATTTGATTTTGCCAGGTTTAAGAGTGTATGGTAACTGTCTGATATGTTTTACAGCTACATCTGTGCGTTCTGTCCCAGATTCCACACTGTCCTCCTCAGAAATTGAGCAGATTTTACTTAAAAAGACAGCTGAAAAAGAAGGTGAACTTAAAAAAGCATTTCAGACAATTGACATTGATCACACCCTAACAGTCACAAAAGGCGAATTCAGAAGAGTGATTGAAACCTTTCTTTTTCCTCTGACACAAGCACAGTTTGATTCTGTGCTGGCACAGGTACGCTATGTTATAAATGTGTATAATCACTTGGGGGCTGTTCTTATCCACGTCAATGGCAGAATTTCCTCTCGATTTCAGTGGGAGCAGGAGCAGGTCTGGTTTTATCAAAATGATGATAGATGGGGCCAAATCCTTCTTGCCTTATGTGAGTAGTTCTAGTGAAGACAATAGAATTACTTATGCGAGTAAAATGAACTAGATTTGGCCATTAATATTTCTTTTAAAGGATTCCGTCTACATTATTTCTCCCACTGTCTGAAGAAGTTACAATTCATTAGTAGCTTTTGTGATAATTAATCAAATTATGCAGTCTTATTCCTGGAGAAAGATCAGATTGAAAACCCTTTGAGTCATGGTAGAACACGTTCTTATTTATATTTTAAGGAGCTTAGCACACTTTTGAGCACTGTAAAATAATGAATAATTGGGAGGAAGGATAGTTGTCTGTTCACCACCTTTAAGCCATAGCTAGGGTGGAATATATTCTTTAAAGACCATTAGTTGTATACACTGGTTGAGATTTTCAAAACCCACCAGGGGATAGCTATACAACGCCCGTTAACTTCAAATGGAATTGTGTGGCTAACTCCTCTAGGCGACTTTGAAAATCTTTTCTTTGTCCAGGGAGTCTGCTTTCTGGTATTAGCTCTGTAAAGTTCTCATTTTTTCAGTTTAGTGATTTAACTGTGATACAACAACATTTAGAACCGTACAGTGAACTGCAAAGAGTGATACCACACACCTCCAAGCCATTGTTTCTAGTTGCTTTCAACATACTTATCCTTCTCCCCAACGATTTATAATGCTAATGAGTAATAGAAGATGGATTTTTGGCCCTGTGGAGTTCCAGTCCTGACCCCTGTGGCCATGACTTTCTGTCCTAAGGTTTCACAGATTTTAGGTTTTATATCCTTTCCAACATGCTTGTTGTTTGATTTTCACTTATATTGAATTTTACAAGGTGTTATCTTCACATTTTAAAAATATTGGTCTCTGAAAATTCAGCACTGATTTCAGTTAAAATGTAAGTAATTAGGGTCCTTGATTATACCAAATAAGCAATATGTGGATCCACAAGCAATATGTGGATCAATATGTGGAAGTACCTTACATATGCATGTGGTACACAGGGAAAGATTGTCTCACCGGTTGGATTAGATGGGATATATTTTCACACATAGACACAGAAGATCATAGAGTTAGTGTGAGGAAAAGACCTACATGATCCTCAAGTCCTTGTCCCTTATAAGTGTAGGATATAGCCTCTTGCTGGAGGATTTATCAGATATACATTGATACTATATTTGAGCATTGACAAAAGGTGAGAAGAAATGACATGCAGTACATGCAACAAACGAGAGGCTATCAGAGGAGATTATTTTTGCATTTTAATAAAGTAGTTAACTAATAATGGAAGTGAATGATTTTTTTTTAGTCCCATGAGATTTCATGACAGGATTTATCTAGAAATCCATTTATTTAACACTCTTTTTATTGAAACATAGATTCCGATGACTAGCAAAGTTACTGTACCATATCTTGACTTCCTGGCAAAGTTCACTAGGGTTGCCAAAAGTGCCAACATGCAAAGAAGGTAAGAGCTTCTTATTATGTAATCCTATTGTTCCCAAACTGTGATCATGGATCACTTGCTAGCGGTCTGCAGAGAGTAGGCTGGTTAAATGGTTCTAGCTCTCTTTGTTTCCAGCTGTTACATCGTGTTACAAACAGCTCCAGGAACATTAAGTACTTTTCCAATATTGCTTTTCAATATAAACAATTGGTGTAGTTGCCATAGGGATCTTATGTGATCACTGAAGGGAGGGGAGGTAGTCTGTCAGGCCATTGATCTTGTAATGTAAACATATAGAGCTTCAAGCCTAATTGGTATATTCTGTTAACTAGTAGTAAGTGTAACTGAGTATATGAGAAGTTAGATGTGAGCTGAGGTTAACATTTTTTAGGGATACTCAAAACATATAACTCAACTTGCAGGATGCAGTGTGTGACAAAGACACAATCTGAGGGACTCACAAACATTATTCTGGCAGGAAAGTTAAAATGCTGTGGGATTCATTCCTTCAATATAAATAACATGCTTCTTTGAGAGATATCCCTGTGAGTACTCCACTCCAGGTGAAGGTGCATCCCTGCGCCTTTGTTCGGAGAGTTTTGCAGCAGTGCCCGTATGGGTTGCGAATGTGCAGTGCCTGTCTCATGTGCCATTGGCACCTCAATAGCGCGTGCATGACCCAGACTCCTCAGTTCCTTCTCTACTGTCCCCGGCCTGAGATGGAGCTCAGCAGTCCCGTTGAAAACCTTAGGTTTTCAATTAGACAGATTATATAAATTAGTAAATTAGGTTTTAGTTTTAGGTTAGTTTAGTCAGATAAGTTTCAGTTGTTAGACTTACAGCCCCTGTAAAAAAAGAAATTATTTTACATCCCATAGTGCAGTTAGAAAATGCCTGGTTCACTGGGTTTTAAAAGATGCACAACGTGCAGAGAGGCGATGCCTATCTCAGATGGACACTCTCAATGTGTCCATTGCCTGGGGAATCCCACATTCCCCAGAAATGTGCCCATTGTAATAAACTGAAGGCTAGGGCACTAAAGACAGGGACCTGAGGCTTAAACTCCTCCTCATGGAAAAGTCCCTCAGACCAGCCTCCAACCCTGGGCAGGAACCCTCTTCTCGGTAGAGGTCACCTGTCTTCTCAACGCCAAGATTCTCTAGGGACAAATAAACGGCAAAAAAGCAGCCAGCTTCCTCGCCTCACAGAGAGCATCATCACCTCAAAATGGTCACCAACCTAATCAGCTTCATCGGTGCCAACTGCTCTGTAGCTCAGCACCTATGATGCTCCAGGCACCTCCGGTGCTGTCCGTGCAGTGGCCGCCGCCAGTACCCACCGCTCCAGTGCCGAGACTAATGACTTTAAGCTGCTTGTCTCCACCATGGCACCGTCAATAGTGCCAAAGGAGACGGTACTGACAACCACTCCTATTCCTGTGCCGCAGATGAATGCGCATAGCGTGACGGTGCTGACACAAGTTACTCGGGCACCTACTCATCTCACTGTGCCACCAGTGCAATCGACACCTTGCCCCTCAGCACCGATGCTCTCGGTACAGTGCCTTTTCATGCATCAGAAAGATTTGTTGGTCTCACCAATTCCAGAATCTCCTCTATTGGGCACTGATGTCTCACCGGCAGCATCAGTACCGCATTGTCAGCTGTCTCCGATACCATCACAGTTTTCTAGTGATGAAGATGATGAGATTGAAGGGGCATTCTCCCCACACCATTCTTCCCCGATTAAGACACTTACTGCTGCCGGACCATTAAGATCATGGTCCTCATATTCTCACGATGTACCACCTTAGTATGGCCCCCCATGAATGGGACCACTCAGGCCCTTCCCAGGTCATTGGCCATACTGGAGTCCCTGGAAGTCTTATAGAAGACACCATAGCAGCCGCCCCAGTCCACGTAGGGACGACAACAGATCTCCACCTCCACCTTCACAGTCTGAAGCGTTGGAAACATGAGAGGAGCCCATGGTGCAATAGGTAGAGGGCACTGCTCCTGACACCTCGCCAACCAATAACAACTCATCTTCCTCACCAGACGAGGCTATTTTGCCTCCGCCACCAGCCACAGCAGATGATTTTACCCACTTTCAGGACTTATTGAAAAGAATGGCTAATGAGCTTAAGATCGCTCTGGAGGAAGTGCCAGAAAGTCAGCATGAGTTAGCTGATATCTTATAGACATCGGCCTCCTCCAAGATAGCATTACTAATCAACGGGGCTATCATGGAACCTTCCAAGATGGTGTGGTAAATTCCAGCCACAATACCCCCAACCTGCGAAAGGACAGACCGAAAATATTACGCTCCCTCGAAGGGATCCGAATTTCTTTTCACACACTCAGCACCCAATTCACTGGTTGTGAAAGCGGCCAACCAAAGGAGTAAACAACAACATTTTTGGTGCACTCCCTCCAATAAGGAGAGTAAGAGACTGGACCTATTTGGCCGCAAAGTATACTCTTCGTCTACGCTACAATTCAGAGTGGCAAATTATGCGGCATTACTTGCCAAATATGACCACAGGAATTATGGTAAATTTATGGAATTTATTAATGAAATTCATGAGGAAAAGTGACAACAATTCAAAGCTCTGGTCCCTGAAGGGCAGATGATCTCATGCTCGGCTCTACAGTCCTCATTGGATGCTGCTGACATGGCCGCCAGGTCCACTGCAATGGCCGTAGTCATGCACTGAGCCTCCTGGTTCAATTCTTCGTCACTGTTGAAGATCTCCCTTTTGATGGGGAAAAACTGGTTGCTGTATACTTCATGGATTCATGGGCCACCCTTCAGTCCCTTGGCATCCATACCCCTGCCACAAGAAGGAGACAATATACGTATCAACCGTAAGAGTGCCCTAGATACCCATCATATACATAGCAACATCAAAGGCCATACAAGGAACAACAGCAGCAATGATAGAGACAGAGACCACAATGATGATGCCCTCCACCACTAGCAGTGTCCCAACTGCCTTCCTCAGATAAGCAAATTTGAAGTCTGGGTCGAGGGTCAAGAAGATCTTTCACCCATTCCAGCACTTCCACCAACCATCCAGCTGTTTGGAGACCATTTGCTCCCCGTCTATGCCAATTGGGCAGGTAGCACCACAGACAAATGGGCCCTAGATGTCATCTGATTGGGCTATACCATTCCTTTCCTGTCTATACCCCTTACCCACCCCACTCCTCTTCCCTCTTCAGTGACCTCTCTCATGATAACTTGCTTCGCCAAGAGGTAGAACATCTCCTCCAATTAGGGGCAGTGGAAACTGTCTCTGCTCAACACAGATGGAAGGGGTTTTACTCCCACTATTTTTTAACACAAAAGAAAAGTGGGAGATAGTGACCAGTCCTTGATCTCAGCTGATTGAACAAGTTTGTGAAAAAGCAAAGATTCAGGATGATTACCTTAACAACAGCACTGAAGCAGGGGGCCTGGTTTTCAGCCCTCGACTTATTTTCATGTCACTATACACCCTTCCCACAGATGTTTTCTGAAATTTACTTTGGGCACAGATCACGACCAGTACAAGGTTCTACCTTTTGGCCTGTCAACAGCGCCTCACATTTTCTCAAAGATTCTCGTGGTAGTGACAGTGCACCTGAGAAAACAAGGAATAATAATTTTTCCTTACTTGGATGACTGTCTCCTGAAGTCACACACCCACTCGGACGCCATTCAATCCACTCAAATGACCATGCACTGTTTCCGAAGTCTTGGCCTACAAATAAACATAAACAAATCTACAATAGAACCAACTCAATGACTGGAGTTCATCGGTGCTCACCTCGATTCGAGGATGGCACTTCCACAAGACAGATTCCACACTATAAAGACATTCATATCCACAGTTCGGAACAGTCCACAGATCACTGCCCACAAATGGCTACAATTACTGGGCCACATGGTGGCATGCACGTTTGTAGTCAAACACGCATGCTTGTACATGCGCTGCCTACAAGACTGGCTAGCAACCGTTTACAGACCAAACAAACACAGGTTAAACATACGATTAACTATGCCCCCAAGGTCAAGGACTCACTAACCTGTTGGACTCAACTACACAGTCTGTTCTCGGGTATCCCGTTCACACAAGATCCTCCATTGCTTATGATCACAACGGATGCATCCCTTATTGGATGGGGAGCTCATAAGAAACTCAAACATCAGAGTAATGACCGACAACATCCCCTGTAGGTTTTACATAAACAGACAATGGGGAGCCTGATCGCATTCACTATGTACCAATGCTATGAGACTCTGGAATTGGTGCATCCAGTACAATATCCATATCTCAGCCTCCTACCTACCCGGATGCCAGAACACCATGGCAGACGAGCTCAGTAGATGTTTTCTCCTCTATCACGAATGGGAGTTAAACAATGCCATCCTGGAAGACGTATTCTGAACTTGTGGGGTTACCCACAAATGGACCTATTCATGACAGCATGCAACACAAAATGCCCCAAATTCTGCTCCAGGTCCAGTCTGGGGAATCGATGGGGGATGCGTTCATGATCACTTGAAGATAATCACTGAAGATAAGGACCAAGAGGGCCACAGTAATCTTAATAGCCTACACACGGCCAAGACAAGCGTGGTATCCATACGTAACATGGATGTCCGCACATACCCCAATCACACTCCCTCTACAGACAGACCTATTAACCCAATGGGAGGGCCAACTACAACACCCCAACATAAAGATGCTACATCTCAAGGCATGGCTCCTCCATGGTTCTCTAATGATGAGCTAAATTGCTCTGAGTAGGTCCAGAGAGTGCTGCTACACAGTAGAAAACATACTACACGTAGCACCTGTCTCCACAAATGGAGGAAATTTACTACATGGTGTTCCACCAGACAAACCATTGCAGCATTTGCACCTTTTCCAATTATATTGGACTACCTCCCAGAACTGAAACAATTCGATCTCTCCCTCAGCTCAATAAAGTGACACTAGTGTCAAAATTGGTGACACTACAATCTTTGCTCACCCTCTCACAAAGCGATTCCTTAAGGGTATCCGAACTTTCTGTCCAGACGTGAGACCACCCATGCAACCATGGGACTTAAACTTGGTCCTAACAGCCCTGATGCATAAACTGTTCAAACCTTTAGCAACCTGTTCCCTACTACACCTGTCCATGAAAGTGGCGTTTCTAATAGCAATCACATCATCTAGGCATGTGGGAGAAATCAGGGTGCTCCTGACAGACCCACCATCTACTATCTTTTTTAAAGATAGAGTCACTTTGCCAACCCGTCCCAAATCCTTCCCAAAGTATATTCGTCCTTCACATCAATCAACCAATACAACTACTTACTTTCTTTCCTAAACCACACACCAACACTTTTGAAGCCACAGTGCACACCCTGGATGTTAGGAGAGCATTGTCTTTTTACCTTGACAGGACCAAGCCATTTAAAGTCTCACTGAAACTTTTTATCTCTATCACAGAATGCTCTCAGGGTAACTCCATATTCATTCAAAGAATATCTAAATGGACATCCCAATGCATTCACCTATGCTATCAATTAAGAGGCATACAACCTCCAACGGGAATCAAGATGCATTCTACCAGATCAATATTGACAGCAGTGGCATTTCTAAACAACATTCCCCTTATAGACATTTGCAAAGCTGCCCCCTGGGCCTCTGAACACACCTTTGCTAAACATTATGCTGTTACGCAAGGTCCTCAGGTTGATACTTGACTTGGCTGAGTTGTACTATCAACGGCTATTTTACCAACTCCGAAGCCCCTACCGTCTGAGGTCGGCACTGCTCTTCAGTCATCTGGAGTGGAGGGCCCACAGGGACATCTGTCTCTCGAAGAGAAGGTTACTCACCTTGTGCAGTAACTGAGGTTCTTCAAGATGAGTGTCCCTGTGGGTGCTCCACTACCCAATCTCCTCCCCTCTACTTCAGAGTTTGGAGCAGGCTCCGGGATAGAGAAGGACTCCTGAGGAGTCCAGGTTGCGCGCACTATTGAGGCGCCAGTGGCACGCGAGGGAGGCACTGCGTGCGCGTGACCCATACAGACACTGCTGCAAAACTCTCCAAGCAAAGGCGCAGGGACATCCCTTCACCTGGAGTGGAGCACCCACAGGGACATCTCTCGAAGAACCTCAGTTACTACACAAGGTGAGTAACTTTCTCCTCTCTGGAGCTTCACTTTTAAATCCTTCTTTACTTCTGATGTAAATTACTTTCAGCAATAAAAGTGTGGAGATACCAATTTAGTGTGGTAGGTAGGTAACTCTGGGATTAAAATGAGTGCCTTCCCTTCACATGAGGGACATCTGAGAGGTATAATGCAAAGCATTCTCTGAGTACCATACTGTATATTATACTGTAAAACTAATCCTACATTTACCTAGTAGCTTTGCTCCAAAAGCACTATATAATTTAACTCCCCCCCTCCCCCTTTCCTCTCCCTTCTGGGATGACTGGTTAGGGACTCTGCAATGGGATCCTCATGGAGATTTCCTTCCATAGATTCCTTCTCCTGCAGGTTTGATTGTGGGAGCAGATGATCTAGGCTCTAACAGACAGTTGCCTTAGAAGTTATTCTACAGATTCTGACCCAGCTCTTTTTACCGTCAAGTGTAAAGTTAACAAACCTCCCAGAGAATGAGGGGGAAACAACAGTGGGAGTAGTCCACTGAAAGGAAGCAGGAGGAAGGGAGAGGAGGAGAGGAAGGGAGGCAGAAAATGGGAGGAGGGAATTTAAGGCTGCTGTCTTCCAGAGAAACAAGGGAGCTTTACAAAACTTGTGATTAATTAGCAAAAATTAATTAAATAGAGAATGAAGGATCATGCACAAAATGAAAGCTTAATCCCTTTTTATATCATGGAAAAAATAATGAATAGGTTAAATATGTGGGGCCTGATTTTCCTCTCACTTTCACATGGAATCTGAATGAGTTTAGTTCATAAACTCTTGGTTTATACTGGTGAAAGAGAACAGAATCAAACCTGTAATTAAAAAATGCTGCATTGTGACCAACCAAATACTTGTAGACATGTATTAAAACTATACGCAATGTACGTCAGAAAATGTTGTGAAGCAAAAATAAATGTGGGATAGTTGTAGCTTAACTTACAGGAGTTTGCCACAGGAGGGCAGTGCAGGTGCTGTTTTTCCAGAGAAAATTTTGTAAGAGGGAGCTTAGGGCTGGTTTCTGCCCTGATTTAAAGCCCACACAATCTCAGTGAACCCAATGGGCTGTAAGTCAGGGCAGAATTTGGTCTTTAGCACTCGATCCTGCAAATACACACGAGTACTTTCTTGCATAAGTGTTTTCAGGGTCAAGCCCTTAGTTAGGGGAAGAGCCGGGGAAAACAGGAATTTAGAATCTGTCAGATCCGTTGAGAAAAATAAAACTTGTTAATTGTTAATTGTGAAAATGACTTGGTCTGTGGTTTTGATGTAAGTAAATGGGTGAGAGTAGGGCCATTCTTTTTCTAAAAAACCTCACATGTTAAAAGATCATTGACAATGATCTTATAAATACAAAGGGCTAGATCCTCATTTATGGCTGAGGAGCACTTGATGCAGCTGGGCATTGAGGTACAGAGGTGTCCTTTGTATTCACCTGATTCTAGGACTCCTGTGTGTGTCAGTCTTGTTCCCTGGCCCAGCCACACATCAGTATCAGCTGCCAATGGCCCCAGTGGCTGTTAAAACAGCTGAGGATTGCTTAGGCACTGGGAAGCTACGCTATTGTCCTCCAGCCACATCCTCCACATTGTCAGCCATGGTGTGCAAGGTGTAGGAGCTACAATGTCTCTACATTGCTCAAGAATCCACTTGCACGGGGAGATCATCTGGGAGCTGGATCCACCAGATTCAGTGTCACTTTATGCCAGTGCAGCAGGGCAGTGCAGCCCAGCCCAGAGCCATGTGCAGGATCACGGTGGAGGCCCATTCCTGCAGTCTTTACTTATTCCATACTTAGGCAAAACTCTCACTGATATCAATAATTGGGCCATTGTTGGGCTACAACAGTAATGTAATGCATTTGCCTTATGTCTAATCCTTTTGTTCATATTATTTATTTTTAGATGGAATGATAGCCAAGGCAGCCAAACCATGACATTAAGTCAGCTGGAGTCCCTCTTAAAGGAAAAGGTACCGTAGAGGTGGATAGTAACAGAAACTGATTGCTAAAATGGTTATTTACTTTATAAGTTAAGTTCTGGCATTTCATAAATGGTACTGGTACTTTTAGTTCTAGATGTTGCTGGCTTGAATAGAAGGCTAGATTCATTTAAGGGGCCTGATTCTTTACTTTAGTGCATCTTGGGTAATCAGTTAAATTGTGCAAAGTTGGTAAAAAAAAATGCTACCAAGTCAGAACAACAGCATTTTAAGCCCTTCACTTTGCATGAAAGTAAACAGCGACACAAGGGGCAGGCTGTGGAGAATCCAGCCTAAGATCTCTGGCACCATGTTGTATGGAAAAAACTCTAGTACCTTCTGCTGAGGATTCAGGTAATAGTGAAACGGCTATGTGTAAGATAGATTTTTCTCTGATGGAGTAAAAATATCCAGCATCAATGTAGTAATCTTTTATTATACTTGGACATCAGTTAAGCCAACCAGAGATCATAGCAAATATTTGCCATGGCGCAGAGCTCACCAGAAGAATGTTCTGTGCCCTCTGGAGCATCATGTGTCATGTCCCACCACACCCCAAGATTTTCATGTAAGCAAAAAAGCATCCTAGGACATAACCTCATGCAAATCCTGCTCCCTACACTGTTTGGCACAGGCTTGGCAAATATATTGGGAGGAGACAATAAAATCCTTCCTATTTTACAGCTTCTTTTGCAACCTCAAAGCTGCAGTAGCATCCTCAGCCCCTCTTATATGGTGGACATCTGAATATAGCTTTTCTCTAGTCTGAGTAAAATATTAACATATCGCAGAGCTGTTAGGACAGATTGTACCCAAGACAATCTTTCCTCACTGCAGAAAAGCCTATCAATCATAGCTGAATATAGTTATTATTAATGTCATAGCTTTTATTCATTTGGCTATATGCAACTAACTGGAGAGTAACATTTACATTTTCATGTTGAGTATGTCATATCACAAAAGAAACAGCTTAGATATCTTCTTATTACAAAATTTATTAATTGAAAATATCCCCCAAAGTCCTAATTAGGGTTCTGCTACACTTAATTTCCCAGGTTCTGTGTTATTTTTTTAAGGACATTCTGAAACAGCGGTGATATGTATATTCAAGTACATTAATAGAAAAGGCTATCAACTGAAAAGTAAGGTTACTGCTACCTATATATTCCAGGAAAATTTTAGTTAAAAACCCCAAGCATTTCAAACTATGGACATTAACCAGCGAAATAAATAAATGTTCAGATATAGTTCATTCATATAATCTCTTAAATAAATATTCACCTGTAAAATGGCACATTGATTATTCCCAAACCAAACTTTACTCTGCTCCTCCAATATGCCCTTCATCCATCTAACAGGGACACGTTTGTGTTAATTACTGTGATTGTATGGGAAATTGTGCACACACATTTCTAAAAATTGGGTCTTTAACGCCATTTTTTCTTTATCTGTAAAATAGAGGATAATAATTCTCACCTCACAAGGGTTAAACTCATTCATGCTTGGAAAACACTTTGAGATACTCAGATGGAAGATTCTATAGAAGTGCAGAGTGTTGTTATAATGAAATACATGCAGCTACAGTGCAAGAGGATGAACTACATGACCCACTTGATGTCCCATCTAGTCCA
Organism: Chrysemys picta bellii; assembly: GCF_011386835.1. Lineage (NCBI taxonomy): Eukaryota > Metazoa > Chordata > Testudines > Emydidae > Chrysemys > Chrysemys picta. Next base: position 124,706,171 of record NC_088791.1, on the reverse strand, counting down.
AATGATTTTGTGACATAACAATCACCACTTTTATTTGCCATAAGTAAGCCTCCGTCTACTTAGTGAGTGGCTTAAGAGCCAATCTGAAGAAGTTAAGACAGCCCAGTGGCTGGAGTAGCCTGTGCAGTCCTTTCTGTGCTCCCCTCACTGTGGGAAGGGGAAGACTAGAGTGTTTGAATAGCAGCAGATCTTCTGGTCCTTCCCCTCCCCTGCCCACTCCATGCACTGTCTGCATACTACTGCACTGGGTGCTCCTGCAGAGCAGGACTCTGTGCCCCACAGGGTGCTCATCCCCTGTACCCAAATCCTGAGAATACAGAGGGTCAAAGCACTGCGCAAAGGGAAAGGGGTCCCTTTGCACAATGGAAGTTCACTGGGTTTGCTGCTAAGAGAGCCTCCATAGCCTCAGAGTCAGGGGCAGGATTTTCTCCTTGATTACTTATCCAAAAGCACAGAAAAGCAAGGACGGAACTATTGATTCAAACAGTGAAGTGTCTCCAAACATTAAAAAAAAAGTTAGATTCAGGTAAGACTGGCCACCTGAAACAGCTTTCAACAAAAGCAGCAAAATATTCACCTGAGGAGCTAGCAGCTGTGGGGTTGAAACCGCCTCAGCAAAGAAGAAAAAGAAGAGAACCCAACCACTAGAAAAAGTAAATTTATAAGAAGGCTTGTGAGGATACAATGATGGCTCCATAATGCACGTATGCATCAGGGTTTACATTTAGGCATTTCACTTCTAGCTGTTGTATGGAGATGTTTGTGCATAAGTATTCATACTAACTAATCCTTAGTTTTGGACCTAAACGGCTAGTGTCTCTTTAAAGGTAAGCAACATACTGAGCCTGATTTACACTAAGCCGCCTTTACACTCCATAAAGTGTGGTGGTGTAAAGAGGCCTCAAAGTGCACATAAATATATTACACCAATTTTAAGGTCTCTCTAAATTGCTAGAATGTATAAAGGGCCTTCGTGTAAATGAGAATTAGGCCCAGTATCTCTTCCTCACTCCCCACTTTCCTACTTCCCTTCCCCCACAAATTTTTGATTTTATGTTTATGAGGCTCTGAAAATAGTCTAATTCTTTTCTATCTGGTTTGGCCTATCTCTACCAGCTGGTAAATAGGAAATGTTCACCGTAGGAAGCCAATACTCTGCAGAGTGTAAACAGATGGAATCAATATAAAGTGACAAGTTAGACTGTGCTACTGAGAATACAGAGCCAAAACTAAGAGCATAACAGTCACGATACTTATTTTGTTCCAATTCATTTGGTACTGAATAGCACTTCATATATGCACAGCTGTGTCCTTCCGTTTTTTACTTTCTTTCTTCTGGTTTGATGATGACAATTTCAAAGAAAAACTTTAATTAAAGATTTTACACAAAATGGCCCAAAGTAGAATATAGGGAAAATGAGCATTGATGTGTTTATTGCACGAGGAATATTTTTTCATGCATTTATTTTTCCTTTTTTTTAAACAAAGCAAAAAAAAAAGTGTGCATGAAATGTGCTGGATTGACAACCTTGCAGGCTGAAGTTTTCTGTTTGTCTACAGCACAGGCACCAGATTGAGCTCTGGGTATGAAAGCTTGCTCACCCTGCCCTTCCTGTATACCTGGTACCCTGCTCTGGAGAGGCCACCCTCTAGGGATGAGAAGGTGGTTCATTCTCCAAGCCCATTCCAGGGTAGAATGTGAGAATTTCTGCATGAGGGTGCAGGCTGAGGGAAATAGGATGCCAGGAGCCAGGATTGCTTCAGTCCAGCAATGGTAGCCTCCCCAGAAGGGCTGTGGAAATGGAAAGGTTATGGCCTTTCTTCCTTTCTTGCCCTGTACAGACCAGCAGACTTTGCCATGTGTGGAGGAAAGCACATCTTGCACCCTGTAAAAGTGTGATGCACAAGCTGTGCTTCTCTGGGAACTGCTGCAGAGGCAGTGTGCTTCCAAGTTATAGGGTTACCATATTTCAGCAAGCAAAAAAGAGGACGGGAGGAGCCCCGCCCTAGCCCCTCCCACTTCCCGCCCCCCCCAGAACCCCCAACCCTCCCCCCGTTCCTTGTCCCCTGACTGCCCCCTCCTGGGACCCCTGCCCCTAACTGCCCCCCAGGACTCCACCCCCTATCTAAGCCTCCCTGCCTCTTGTCCCCTGACTGCCCCAACCCTTATCCACACCCCCACCCCCAGACAGACCCCTGGGACTCCCACGCCCCATCCAACCACTCCCCACCCCCTGACAGCCCCCCCCAGAACTCCCAACCCATCTAAACCCCTCTGCTCCCTGTCCCCTGACTGCTCCGATCCCTCTCCCCACTCCTGCCCCCTGACAGCCCCCCCAGAACTCCCAGCCCCCCACCCCCCCCGCTCCTTGTCCCCTGACTGCCCCCTCCTGGGACCCCCTGCTCCTAACTGCCCTCCAGAACCCCACCCCCTATCTAAGCCTCCCTGTGCCTTGTCCCCTAACTGCCCCCTCCTGAGACCCCCCCCAACTGCCCCCCAGGACCCTACCCCCTACCTGTACCCTGACTGCCCAAAACTTTCTCCACTCCCCCCAAAAAGCCCCCCCCTGAACTCCCGACCCCCCCGTTTCTTGACTGCCCCCTCCAGAACCTCCCTGCCCCTTCTCCTGCCCCCTGGCCCCTTACCCTGCTCCTCAGAACAGGGTGTTGGGCTCTGTGCGAGCCGGACACGTGGCTGCGCTCCCCAGCGCAACACAAAACCCGGTCCCTGGCCCTGCACAGTGCTGCCGGAGCGGGACACTGGGCTGCAGGAGGAGGAGCTGCCAGCTCAGAATGCAGGGAGGGAGGAGGAGCTCCTCTACAGCTGCTCCGGAGTCCAGCCCGGGACTTTCCTGCAGCCCTCCCAGCCGCTCGCTCTGCTCTGCTGGGGAGGGGGGAAATCCCGGACATTTTGAGTTATTTACAAATCCCCCCCGGACGCTATTTTTAGCACAAAAAGGAGGACATGTCCGGGTAAATCCGGACGAATGGTAACCCTACCAAGTTATGCCCTGCTGCAGGCTGTGACTTAAAAGGCACAACTGACTTCTCATTCTTTTGCCACCAAGAATGACAATGTGATGGTGGGATTTTTGACACCTTTTCACTAAAATGAGAGAGGCAGAATGTTCTGCTGGTTTGAATAGTGGGCTGGCAGTCCGGAGACCTGGATTTAAATCCCAGTCCTGCCATCAACTCATTCCTCAGTGTATAGTTCTGTAGAATGAACAGTTGCCACCCTTAAATTTTTGCCATTGTTACTTCAGATAAATAGTTCAGTACTTGCAGTACTCCCTACATTACTAGGGTGTCTGCTATAAAGAGGAGCAGCAACTGTTAGTTTACACTTGCAGAATTTCCTTCAGATTCTCCCTGCAGAAGCCATGGGTTTCAGACTCCTCCCTCCCTATATCCCCCAAACTATGCAAGGGAATCTCAGCAAATCTGCACAGAGGTCTCTTGCCTCCCTACTCCATTATTTTGCCTCCCTTGAACAACATGATTCCTCTATGAATTGTGCTACAGGGGGCTCACTCGTCCTGTGGATTCCCCTGAACCCCTCTCAGGGTTGTTCCACACCACATTGGGGGAAGGCCATGTAAGTTAGTATAGACAGAATCAGAGGGTTTGGGGTGGGGAGAATGCAGTGATGCAGTCCAGACCAGTGAACCCTCTCCATCTTCCTCTGCTTGCCCCGTCAAACATTCAGAAGTGAAACTTTGTGTTCCCTATGCAGAGAGGATTCCACAGAATAAGGGAGCAGGAAGGAGATTATTATGTAGGTGGTACCCCACAAGCTCAGATCCATGGGTGCAGGCTCTCTTTGGAATGCATATGTTGTGTGAAGTATGGGGATCATTAATAATTATGTTGCTAGCGAAATACCCAGGGTTGTGAGTTCAATCCTTGAGGGGGCCACTTGGGGATCTGGGGCAAAATCAGTACTTGGTCCTGCTAGTGAAGGCAGGGGGCTGGACTCGATGACCTTTCAAGGTCCCTTCCAGTTCTAGGAGATGAGATATCTCCATTAATTAATTTATTTATTTGTAGTTGGGTGGGTAGCCTCGTATTTGGAGGTAGAGTACTTCAGTCTTTGAAGGGTAATCTGTGGTCTGCATAAAAATTGTATTTAGAACTCCCTGTGTCTGGTGCTGGATGTGATTTGCACTGAATTTTCTTTACACATCAAGGTGTAAGAAAATACTTTAAACACCTAGTTTTTGATCTTGAGGGATCCCCCAGTGCTACACAAACTACCTTCTTGTAACACTGATGAAATGCAGTTACTTCTGGGATGGAACGTAGTAGCCAACTGGCACACAACAGTAGTAAGAGAGGACAATATGGCCAGATACCAAGACAAGGTCCTACTGTAATGAAAAGTGTGATTGACTCATTCATGTCTATTGAGATCAAACAGGACTAACGTTTCTAATATTGAAACAGCTGATCATGTTCAATGATCAGCTGAAATATCTTTATGTGGTCATGACAGGATCCCTGGGGTACAACCTGAAACTGGGGTACTGTTATGCCCCCTTATCTCTCCAGCCCAGGCTCTCTCTCACAATGCTTTGCTAGTGACAACAGCACCTGGGGGGTTTGCTGTTTATCACTCAGTACAGCAGCCCCCCATCCAACTAAATTGCATGAGTGCTCCCTGAGCCACTCACGAATCACACAGAGAAAGCCAGGGTGCAGGGGGACTCCCTGCCCTGCAGATGTGCCCCGGCTAGCGGGAGGAGAGAGAGAAAGGGGGGCAGCCAGGCTTCAGTGGGGCGCTGCCACGCGGCCCCTGCCACCGTGCCCCCTGCCGGGAGGGCTCCACACCACTCCGGTCAGCGGGGAGGGAAGGACGTGGGCTGCCCTGCCAAGCTTGCTGCAGGGCGCTCCCGTCCTCCACGCTGCTGCCCCCTACAGGGCAGCCGGAGCGGCACAACAACAACAACAAAAAAGCGGCCGTGCTGCCCTAGGATTGGGTGGAACGCCGCCTCCTACAAGTTGCCGCCCCAAGCACCAGCTTGCTTGGCTGGTGCCTGGAGCTGGCCCTGGGTAAGCATGCGGTCTAAATCCTAGACTTTATTAGACCAGGGGTTCTCAAACTGGGGGTCGAGACTCCTTAGGGGGTTGCAAGGTTATTACACGGGGGATTGCGAGCTGTCAGCCTCCACCCCAAACCCTGCTTTGCCTCCAGCATTTATAATGGTGTTAAATATATTTAAAAGTGTTTTTAATTTATAAGGGGGAGGGGGGTCACACTCAGAGGCTTGCTATGTGAAAGTGGTCACCAGTACAAAAGTTTGAGAACCACTGTATTAGACTGAACAATATTTGGATCAAGCAGTTTATCTCACCCACTGGATGTTGCAGGTAGGTTACAGTCCTTAATAGACAGGCTTTCCCTTTAAGTCTGGGACCAGTCTCCTCAGTTCAGGTATTTGTTTCCCCTGCATTCTTGTTGCTTCCAGTGTAGGTGGGGAGGAGAAAGGTGCCCTCAAGATACCACTGACCCTTATTTTATACTCTTAATCCATGTCCCTGAAAAGAAACTAGCCCAGGCATGCCTGGTGGGGCTTGCTGAGTCACAGGGTTGAGCAATCCCCATTGTGTGGTGTTTCTCTTACAGAATTGCAAATCCCTTGTTTACAACTCCCCTGCTGATTAATGGTTGTTTAATGGCAGCCTGGATGTGGATCACCACCTTTGTTGTCACTGGAGAACTAACAATGGACGACTCCCAGATTAACAACGTATTTCAATAACAACCATACAGCAAAATCACTTCATAAACACTAATGATATACGTATTTTGACAGAACAACAGGTTTCAGCAGATAATGACCTTTAAAACGATACCTCACAAGGCATACGTTGTACAAAACATATCATGACAGTGGTGAATATGGGGTTTCCAGGGTGTCGCTTTGAGGTACAGAGTGCCACAGTAGTAAACTGCATGGTACTCAGTTTGACTTATAAGGATGAAAAGTTGAGTTCAACCTTCTAGGAAATGAATCTCTGATTCTGGGGGGATTGAAGAATTAAAAGCTTGATTCTTTGACCATACAGTGATCCTCTTTAACAAAATCTGATTACCAAAAGATATCAAATGTTAATAAATAGTCTTTATCATGAAAACGTTGAGGTTGTGTGGGACTAGATGTGTGGAAATGTTTTTCCAGTCCAGTGAAACTGGGAAATTTCTGCCTTTTTGACAGTCCTGTTTATATTAGAACTTTATTGTGTGGTCTTAACTGTTCATAGTAGCAAAAGGCAATTTTTATGAGTAAAACCAGCTTTCCCTCCTCCTTGTCTCCATCCAAAACAATAAAAAAATTGCCCCCTTCCATCATCCTGGTCTGTGCATACCTGCCAAGGACCAGTCATAACCTGACTGTATGCCTCAATTCTGCTTACTTTGGACTAGATTGTGGGCCCTTTACTTACATTGGTGGGCAGGTATAACCATAGATTGTGCCATTGCAGTCAAATAAACTACTCATGGGATTAACTGCTCAGCAGTGGGAATAAGGAGTTCACAATGGCAAAGCTCCTATTGACTTAAATGGGAGCAAGATTTCACCCAAGGTTTTGCTACTTTATACTCCTGCTAGCACTGCGTAGCCTACCGGATTCTATTTTGGCTCATGTACCTTCATCAAAACAGGCAGCTTAGTTCCAGTTGTAGAACCTAAATCGTTGCTCCTGTTGTGTGAACCAGAAAGAACACACTTGACTTTCAATTCCCAGCTTGATTTTTTAGGAACAGTAGTTCAAAAGAGCAGTATTTTTAAGCAAACTTTTCTTACTTGTAAACAGCAAAATTCAACATAGAAGTAATTGAAAAACAGTAAGCTCAGAACCCCACAATGTCATGTTTTAGTGTAAGACTGCATTTTCAGGTTCAGACTTGCACAGATTTTGAACAGGATCAGAGGAAAGGGCTGCAGTTGCAAATGTCACACCTTCACTAGCAAAACCCCATGTTTTCTTTTTTTTTTTTTTGTCCTCAAACATACCCTCTTATTTTTGGTAAATATTTGAATTGAATAAAAAAGAGATTCACTCCACTTTATTCGGAACACTAATCGTTTGTTGATTTCTAATAAACATATGTGGAAGAAAACAGAGTCTTCACTCTTAGGTTGTTTGCAACATGTCAGAGACAGTTTATTTTCCTGACACTTGCAAGGGGAGAGTACACTCTGACTGGGGTTCCCCCATCCCAGGCAGGTCTCCATTAGATAAACAATTAGGGCAAGCATTTATACCTTTTGTTACAGACAATAATGATCAACACCGCATCTTGTTTATACATATTCCTTCTGATATCTTACTTTTCTCTGCAGCTCCTGCTACAGTCTGTATTCCATTCTTATCTAACACAAGGTCGAAAAACAGTATCTCTTATAGTTTTTCCCACTTGCTTCCTACTCGCTCAGGTCCTGCCTTGAAGTCTCGCGTTATTAAAGTTGGAGTTAGCCTGACTCTTGCTCTAGTCTGTTGAAAACTAAGATGTCTGCATCCAAATTCCCTTTATCCCTTTTTCCACTTCCTCCCATCAATACCTATGAAACTGAATTACTACTTTAGAGTTATAGTGTTAAGTAACTGATTAAAGTAATACATTAGCAAGTCTGTCTACATATTAATTGTAAAATTGCATGAGTGAATGACTTATATACATAAATACACAATCTTGCAGTATTTGGTTTCTAGCAAATCTCTAGGTTTCAGTCATTGGAGGAAGATATCTTTTATCTACTGCTTAGAAGGAATGAGTTGTATCTGAAAACTCATTACTTTGCCTAAGCGTTTTTTAACTTTACCAACACCGTTTACTGAGGAAATTGCCTTCAAAACATCCAGTAACTGCGCAGTATTCATGTCTTATAGTCATTTTGTAACACTTCCCACTGTGCTCAAAAAGGTTGGTTTTTTGGTTTGGTTTTGTTTTTTTGCATGGTTGGAAAAAGTATAAAATGCCATTTTTTATATTAACAAAGCTGTCCAGTGCCTGTGTTTCACGTTGCATCGGTGTTTGTTTCTTGTTTAATTTATAGATTTCAAAGAATTTGAAAAGCATCATCAAGACCTGTAGACTTTTTGACTATAACCGAACAGGACAAATACAACGGCATGAGCTAAGACGGATTCTTGAGATCAGTTGTTTCAGGATGAAGGATGCAGAGTATGAAAAGTAAGTAAGTAAACAGTCAAAGGTTTCTGTATGGTGCTTGAGATTAATAAGTTAAGGGGCCTATATGGCCTTCTGACCTGCACAGGCTGTCAGCTTCTGGAGAGTGGCTTGGTAATAGGCTGACTTATTAGGGTAAAAGCTGGCTGGCTGCCAAGAGTCTTGCTCCATATTGTGGACCCATCACTTTAATCACCCACATGCACACTTCAACCTCTGAAATTTCCTATAGCCTGAGGGAGGTAGTAATTCCATGGTCTAATTGCTAAAGGAATGGGTCTTAGCATCTTAACTCCTTCTAGCTTCAAGCAGCTTGATTGTTGGGGGGTGGGAATGGGGGTCTCACCCACACAGTCTCAAAGAGATTGGTGTTTGGGGTAGAACCTCTTTGCCTTGATCTCCAAAAGCTTGTCAGAGGAGACATTCCTTCCCCCCCTTCACATCAGTTCCGGGAATGGTACTGCTGGTGCCTTCTCACCCCATCCTGATTACATGCTGAATGGTGGTAACAGTGAGACCCACCTGAACCTGTGCTAGGGAGAGAAGTGATGAACAGTGGAGATGCCTTCCTTGCTCCAGTCACTGGAGGTGAAAGAAACAATCTTTTGCTCAATCCTTTAGCTTTCCTTGGCTGAGTCATGGGAGATATTTGAACTATGAGTTCTCTTCACAATGTTAGTCAAGCAGGGCAGAACATACCCTCCCCACTGGGATGTCAGGGAAAGCTTGGAGCTTTGACATCATGCCCCAAGCCTGATTGCCAGCATGGTAATTAACTGAGCTGGAAACACAGATTCTGTCTCTGGGAAGGGGCCAGTCAGCAGAAAGAGCATGGGCCTTTGATTCAGGAACGCTGAATAATCCCAGATCAGCACTGATTTGCTTGGTAACCTCAGGCAAATCACTTAACCTTTCTGTGCTTAGTTTCCCAGCCTGTAAAAGGGGATAATGATACTTACCTCACTGGGTTGATACGAGGATTAATTAATGATTGTACAGGAGTTTAAAATATAATACACTCTGCCCTGTAAGTGCTAAGTATTAATTAGAAGTCCACTTGATACTTTTGGCATTATGAATCCAGGGTCCCTGCCAGCTTTTACTCTCATAAACCCTAGCAGAGGCACCTCTCTCAGAGGGCAGTTGGAAGTGAAAAGTGGCCACTGCCTCTATTCTACTGGGGGTCTGCAAAAGGCAGTGCCTGCATCCCTAAGGTGGGCTAAACTGCCCCAGGAGGATGGGTGTCCAAGGCAACTGGAGGATACACTAATTCCATGCATCTCTTGAGCATTCTTTGCTAGTGAACTCCTGTGGAGCCCTGTCTGTGATTTAAAGCTGCTCCTCTTTGGTGGAAATTTTGAAAGAGGGCAGGTGAATTGCCCCTGGAGTTCAGGAATATCAGCTGGTGGAGGTAGGTGTAATTAACACCACGAATATAGGAGAATCTAGCTGTGTGTTTACCACATGGCGGTTTCCAAGGATGATGTATCCTCTTGGAATTTGGAGCTGCTTTCACGGATGCATACTCCATAAGGTCCATGGAGCTTTTGTCAGCAGCAATCTTGGAGGCTGTTTTCTGTTGGATAAGGGCCTAAAGGAAAATTAAATAAATTAGGATGGGCAGTTCTTTTGTTGTTGGGTTTTTCCCCCCTCTACAAGCAATCTCCAAAAAATTTTTTAGCCTGTCTTTGCTGTCTGGGCTCACTGTTTCAATTTTTATATCTTTTCTGGCTGGGACACTCTCCAGAATTACATCCCAACAAAACCAATTAAATAATTTTGTACATGCAATTATAGAACAGAAGCAATACTCTTTTAAAGCCAGCAATCAACAAACAAAACAATGCTTTATTTGACAATAAACCTTGTGTTTGGCATTGCTATGTGAAAGGTAATAAATCTATAAAAAATGTTACTACATCTCCATAAGTACTGAATAATAAAAAAGATCACAAATTTTTATTTGGGGTTTTTTTAATGCTCAACAATGACGATGTTTCAGATAAAACTTTTGAAGCTTAACATATAAAATAATGATACAGATTCACCTTTATATTGGAGAACAGAAGATCAGAAATAATGCATTACTTCTTTTAAAAATTGCTTCCATCCTATCTTGCTTAGTAAAAATCACAAAACTACAGTCATGTTCTCTTAAAGAAGCCTATTAAACTTGAGAGATTTTATATGTAACCAAACTGTACCTGAATTCCTTATTTGGATGGACCATTAAGCAACTTGGAGTGAATTCTCCACTGAAAGTACATGGGTGACATCATTAATGATAATAGTGCATTGAGGGAAAGATATTAGTGCCCTATTCCAGGGATGAGAAGGCTTTAACTTTTTGAGGGCAGTTAAAATCATGGGCCAGATTCACTGCTACACCAGCAGTTTTGCACTGCTCCAGTTAAGATGGGTTTATGGTTGTTTGCATCACCAGGGCAGCACAAAGGAATAGACCATGCCAGTAAATTTGGTTCTCTGTCTCCACCTCCATACTCCATCCTCATAAGCCACCCGTCCCCTGACCCCTAAGTCAGGGGTCGGCAACCTATGGCACGCATGCCGAAGGCGGCACGTGAGCTGATTTTCAGTGGCACTAACACTGCCTGGGTCCTGGCCACGGGTCCGGGGGGCTCTGCATTTTAATTTAATTTTAAATGAAGCATCTTAAACATTTTAAAAACCTTATTTACTTTACATACAACAATAGTTTAGTTATATATTATAGACTTATAGAAAGACATATTCTAAAAAGGTTAAAATGTATTACTGGCACACAAAACCTTAAATTAGAGTGAATAAATGAAGACTCGGCACACCACTTCTGAAAGGTTGCTGACCCCTGTCCTAAGTGAATATTGTCCAAGTGCATAAACTTAGTTCACTTATTAATGGGCTTTGGCATATAACATCATAGGTAAATAGGAAAGAGCAACAATAAAGTGGCAAAGTCCAGGTGTCCTCATATATTTCCTGAGCGCCCTAGTCATTTTCTGACTTCTCAGGAGTGATGAGCACAAGTGAAACGCCTCCACTTTCACATTCCAGAAATTTCACTGACTAGCTAGGCTGCTCCAAAAAAACAAAAAAAAAAGGTGTTGCCATGAGAGGCTAGCAGGAAACTGAGCAAATGTAACTCTTGCAGCAAGACACCAAAAGCTGCACTTTCTATATTTCTTTGCCTAACAGTCCATATCTCTGAGCAGTTATCTGTGGAGGTCCCAACAAAAATCCACAGCCGCTTTCTAACTAAAGTCCATGGACAACTTTCACTCTTCTTTAGCATCCCAGTGTCTGAAATCAGGTAGGCCAAGAGGTCTTCTTTTCTTTAAGAATATTATAATTCCTCCCTCTCGTCTTCCTGTTTTTTCATTCCGATTTGTTAAAGCCAGAGCCTAGCTGGAGGCTCCTGCCTCACCAAAGAGCCTAAAAATCCAGCTGCATTAAGAAGAAAAGAGGATCCTCTGGACTGCTAGTCTAGTTTAAATTGGCTTCTGTTCCTGAGGTTCCTTAGATATTAGGAGCCTCAATTTCAGTGACATGAACCCATAGAGGAACGAGAACATTTGAATCTCAATTGGCTGCTACACTATGTCTCTTTAATAGCTCTGGACAATATAGATTTAAATGGCATAGGTTTTTCAGATGAAGGCTGCATTTGTCAGAACAGACTAGTTCTGAAGTTTTGCTTTGGAGGACCTGAAACTTTTTCCAGTACTCCCAGTTAACAGGCTCCTGGCTCTTACCATCCTTTTTGTCTCTAGAGTTAGTTCTAAACTACAGCAGAGCCTAATCCACCTGAGAGTCACTTCCAGACCAGACCAACTTGGAATGAAAAGACAGCTATACAGGTGTTTCAGTGTCTTCAGTGTTGTCCTATTTACCGGAGTCTGCTGCTACTCTGCCTTCTGGTGTTCTCCTTCAAGGTGGTTTCCTGTGTTCACTTCTACTCTGCACTCGGGACTCTGTGGCTGTTTCTGATTCAAGCCCAAGCCCATTGAATATTTGACTTGGAGTGTTTGATAAATGTTTCTCCCCACGACAAAACTTCTCTTATGGTGTTCTGGCACTGTGTTGAATCTCTCCCTTAACTTTAACGGTCTTTGGATCAGGCCTATAATTATAAAGAGGGCTTTCTCTGACCACAAATGTCACTCTTTAGGGTAGGAGACAAAAAAGGAGCTGTGTGGTTTTGGGAAAATGGTCATAGTCAATGATCAGGCTCTACATAAATGCATGAGATCCAAGAGCCCTGTGAAGGACTCCATTTGGCCTCAGGAACTTTCTCTCAGATAGGCCAGACAGACAAATCAGTAGTTTGTAGAATAGTTAAAATGACACTAAGAACCTGCCAATGAGAGAAAAAGTCTGGCAGCTCTGAAGTCTTGTCCTCTCGCAGAAAAAGGCAAACCAGCTCTCTGTTGATCTGTGCTGGCACAATCTTGCCTGGAAAGAATGGTCCCTAGTTTTCTCCCTCCCATCCATAGATCTATATGCCTACCTGACAAATACCATTCTCCTGTACCCAGTACTTAGACCTTCAGGCTTTAACAGTTATACAGTCCAGTGGTCCTAGTGGACTTTAAACTCATCCAAGCCTGACACTTCCCTGTTTTGGAATGGCTATTTTAATAAAAAGCAATGGAACTTGACACTCCCATTGGTATCCTGGATTTGTCTCAGAGCAACAAGACAATCTCTTCTCATATATTGTAGAAGGGGTGTTCAGATATTGTAGGACTGGAATACAGCACCAATTCTTAAATACCACACATAGAAGATTTTTCTTAAAAGTCAGATGCTCGAGATGAAGCTGTCCCCTGGCTCCTTTAGTGTAGTCATCTGGCAGTTATGCAGCAAATAATTCAAGGTTATTTTCTTTGGCAGCATTTCAGAGCAAATCTTTATGTAAGAATGAAATGTTTTTAAACAATGGAAAGGATAATGGGTACATTTGTTTGTTTGTTTTGAATTGTAATGAATAAATAGCATTCATATTTGTTAAAAATAGAAAGTAGAAAAATAAAACAATTCTAGTGATAATGACAAAATTTTGATATTTAGAAAACCAGCACTGCCTTATGTCCACATTAAATTTAATTTGAATTTTCTGAAACTGGCTATTTTTTTTTAAAGGGTAGGGAGTGATTGGGTGCTCTTTAAATAATATGCTGAAATTTAAAAAAATGCACACTTTAAAATATGTACAAGGATATTTTTGCTCCCTTGTTTATGTTTGTGTAAAGGCCTTTTCAGTAGTGGAACAATAACTACAGCCCAGACCCTTAGTAAACCTTAGGAACAGGCTTATCTTTAAGGAAGTCAATAGTCCTGTTGATTTCAGTGGGACTACTCATGGCTCTGATTCAGAAAAAGCATCCATATTCAGGAAGGATGCTTAAACACGTGCTTAAATCCCATTAAATCAATGATAGTATTAAAGTTATGCATGTGCATAAGTGTTTAAGGGTCAGGGCCTTAGTACTTTCCTGATTTGGGATTTATATGCTCAAAATTAAGCACATATGTGTTTGCAGCAACAGCATTTAATTAGGGTCTGATCCAAAGCCCATTTAAGACAATGACTTTCCATTGACTTTAACTGGCTTTGGATTACTGAAAATACAGGGGAAACAGTGAAAGTAACTACACATGGTGCTGTCAAATATACAAAGTAAACACACAAATAATACAGGTTTTTTATTTGTCAGCTAACATCTTTCAGTTGTAGTAACCTGAAATATTACTACATACAAGGCACAGGAAACAGATCCCTTTAAAGATGGCACTTTTTGTTTAAATAGGGGTTTGCTCTTGTGTCCTTGGACAAAATTTCTGAGTATGTTCATTGTGCTGTGTATCAGTGGATTGCCACCCTATTTTATCTATCCATTCTAATCTAATCTATTTTTTCATTTCCAGCATCACCACCACTACAGTTATGAGGAGCCAGTATAATTCATAGTACCTTTAGGATTAAAGAAGTTATGTAAATAATTAGGAGTATTGTACTATAAATATCACAATATGGTAAACCTCGGTGAAACTATTTATTATTTTTCCACATGGAGACTGGAATAAATAGGAATGCCACTTAGTGATTTCAATTCTAAAAGCAGTCTATCCGTCATGATAATTCTGCCCAGTTTTAAAGCATATAAACATGGTTTCCCCCCCTCAGGAATGAATGTTTCATTATTTGTTTCCTTCAGTAAATACAAGGATCAGTTCTACTTCCAGTGAAGACGATGGCAAAACTCCTATTGATTTCAGTGGGAGAAGGATTTGAACCATTGTTTGTGGATGCCGTAAAGAAAAGCCCACTCTCCATTTGCTATATCTTCAAGTTGCACCATGTCCTTTTTATAGTAACCTAAGGTAGTGATAAAGTGTGACACTCTCTCACTCATTCCGGAGGAGGGAGGTTGCTGAAGGCTGGCAGTAGCCTGCCTCTACACTCGTCTCCGTTTACCTGGGCCTGGGCTGGCCTGGGCTCAGGCAGCCGGCGGCCAATAGTCTTAAGGGGCTGGCTCTAGCCTGGGCGGGGCTCAGGCAGCCAGCAAACAACACAGTCTTACAGGTAGGCTAGGGGCTGGGCTTGCAGGGCTCAGACAGCCAGCAGACAACAGTCTCCGGGGGCTGGGGCCACTCCTCTTCAGAGCGAGAGCACCTTGCAGAGGAATGAGGGTCAGCCACCTGAGGGGGGCGGGGGGACAGGGGGACGCGGGCCCTCCCTACTCCACTGCGTCCCAGCCCAGGGCCCTGGCAGGGGCAGAATCAGCTTCCCTGAGGTCAGCGGCGATCCAGCCGCAACACTCCAACGCTGGGGCTCTGGGCTTTGCAGCCAGCCCTATGGCAGCTGCCTCTGGGCCACTTCCTGCCTCCCCTGGGGTGGGTACCTTTGATGTCCAGTCATTGTCTGGCTCCTTCGGGTAAGCGGCAGCGGACACTCTGGGCCAGTCGTCGTCCCCGCCCGGGCCGTGGGCTGAGCTAGGCGGGGAATCTGCTCCGTGCTCCTCCAGAACCAGCGGGACGTCCTTCCCCTCTGCAGGCTTCCCCCCGAATGGGCTGTGGGCCTGGTCTTTTATACTTCCGGCCACGCCCTTGTCCTTCGGGCGAGGGGGGCGGGGTGACCTAGGCTCCGCCCTCCAAGGGGTGTGTAACACTCCCTCACTTACCCCGGAGGAGGGAGGCCTGTCCGCCTCACTACATAAAGCATGCAACATATGATTCTGATCCACACTTATGGCTTGGGTTTTTTGGTTCCCTTTCAATGGTCCAATGCTAAGAGCAGCTCGTAATGCATAATGATGTTCTGAACAAATAATTAGTGCTGTAGTTCCTTTTGGGGGCTGACGGAATTGATTTTTTTACCTTTGACATATGAAAATTTAGAAAAAGCCTTCTTGTTAAATCAGCAGACACTGTCTGATAGCAGTAACAATACAGCTTATGGGGGAAAGAGCTTTTCAGGTGTTAGAAATTGGAATATCCATGTGTCGATGAAAACTGTCACTATTGTTTTTAGTGGTAGATAATGAATGAAGTGTTCATTTTTGATAATTTGTATGTATATCTGGATTTAACAGTATTTGAATGTTACAAAAACTGAGCTCCAAAAAAGTATGAATGTCAAACAGATATATCATGAGTGACGTGTTATTTATGCCAGCATTAACCTGATCTTTAACATGGCTTTTTTGTCATGACTTGACTGTCAGTGTTCAAATAAGCCAGTCACACAATGTTTGTGAAGTATCTCCTTTATTTTGAATTTGTACAGGTAAGTTTGCTTCAAATTGGAAGATGGTCTATCCATGTTATTATTAATAAGTTTTTCTGTCATGCTTTACAGATTTCAAAGCACTGTACAGTACAAATATTAACTAGTTATTCTTTGGGTATGTAGGCACTATATCCCACTTTTATAGATGGAAAAACTGAGATAAAAGGAGGTTAAGTGACTTGCCCAAGTTGCTTATCGAAAAGGAGATTGAGAGGTGACTTAATTTAGAGTCTCTATCCATAGGGAGAGAATAGTACAGGCTCTTTAATTTAATGGAGAAGAGTATAACAAGAACCAATGACTGGAAGCTGAAGCCAGAGGCATTCAAATTAGAAATTAGGCACAAAGTTTTAACCATGAGTGTGATTAACCATGGGAACAAACTACCAAGCAAAGTGGTGGATTTGTCGTTTTTGGTTGTCTTCAGATCAAGACTGGATGCCTTTTTGGAAGATAAGCTTTAGTCAACCACGAGTTATTGGTCTCAATTACAGGGACAACTGGCCTGTGATATACAGGAGGTCAGACTACATGATCTAGTGGTATATTTAGGCCTTAAACTCTATGCATCTCTGAATTGTACTTCAAAATCTCTGCTTTCATTTAAAAAAAATTACATATTTCCAGTGATTAGGAAGATAAATTTGGAAACATCAAGTGAGTGTTGTCTCACATAAACCTTCAGACAACTTGAAACAATAGCTCTGAAAGGTGTGAACTACCCATTGGTTTCAACAGATTGACTTAAATCTAAAGAGGATAACCTAACTGTTCATTCTATTTCACCATTGATTAGCACAAATATTTAGCAAATACGCTCATCCCAATCCCAATTGTTTCTCAAACTGGAAAATTTAATATAAAAATAAATTACACTGGGGATATGGTTCTAATTGTAATATTTATTTCCATATTTAATTAAAAAAATCAAAATTTTAATTCAAATAAATCTGCCGCAGAATGTCCAGCCCATTGGATCTGACTGCTGCAGAACCCAGGCACATTGTAACAGAATTTAGGTTCCATTTGCCATAGATTACACTGGGATTTGATTAAGAATTTCCATAGTTTTCTTACGTAATTGAAAGAATTTCTGTGTACATCTATTAAAATTTATATTCAGGTACATGGTCAGCCAAATCACATGGTAGTGTGGCATTGAGTAATAGTATGCAGACAACTCACACACCACATATATAAACTCTGGGGGAAATAATACAATATGTATATGCAAAAAATGCCACCTTCCCTCTCTTAATTTTTACATAATATTCTGTAAAGATCATATATGTTTATTTCCTAATGTTTCACTACAGATTTGGCAGAGAATAATGTTGTTCACTGAAAGGAGTTGCTTTTTTTTTCCAGACTGTGGAATCATTCCTGTGTTGGTAAAACGAATACATTGGATTATAAAGAATTTCTGAAGAACCTTGGTATAAATATGGGTACAATTAAGAAAAATGCAACAGAAAACCAACGCCTAGGTAGGTGCTCACAAGGAGAATATATAGTGTAGGCTTTGGGAAAGTGAGTACGATCAGTTGGGACCTGATCTTACTCCTTCTGAAATCAATGGGAGTCTTTCAATGAGAGTTGGATTGGGCCCTTACATGGCAACTTTAGTCTGGAATTTTCAAAGAAGCCCAAGACAACTATGTGCCATTTAGGTGATGGTCTCTCTTAGAGTGGTTTGAAAAGCTTACCCACAGTGTATCAACATTACTCATAGGCCAAGGTTTCAAAAAGTGACACCCAAGTGCATGTGTAAAAAGTACAGTCACAGTTGAAACTCATTTGCTGCAATTATGCATTTAGATTGTAGGAGTTCATGTACAAATAACTATTGGAGTACTGTGCTTAATGTGGTTGTATGTACAATCAAAGGGCTGCACACTCGGTCATGTTTTTTGTGCATCACCTTCTGGTCTTCATTTTTGAAAATATGTCCCATAATGTATATCAGAGTCTATGGACTTTTGAATGCATTTTAAGAAGAGGATACTGTCAGTATGTTTTTTATCATTTAAAAATAATAATAATGTTTGCATTAACCCCTTAGAAGCTTGTAACTAAAATCTGTTTCTTTAAAAAACTATTTTTCTACATCATGTATGCAGATGGGTTTGTTGTTGTAGGGTTACTTGCAAGTGCTGGTCTTTCTGCCATGTGAGTTTTCATTTCTCTTTGTTTAAAAAAAAATAGTATTTAAACGTTATACCGGGGGGGGGAGCCAATAAAGAATTACACAGACTTTGCAACCCGAAGAAAAGACCGTAAGCTAAATTTTGAGCCTACCAACTTGAAACATTGCCCCTTTCACTTCTACTATTCAGACTTAATACTTCACAAAGAGTCACAAAACAGCAAATTAACCTTTCACAGTTGTCTAGAAAAGCCTGGCCAACAGTCATAGTACTGAACTGATCCACTGCCTGAGAAAAAGTCTTCCATTGGGTAGTGGGACTTATTTCTAAACCAACATTAAATGAATGGCCTGATTTTCAAAGGTGCTGAGTACAGTACTGGCTGTTCCCATTGACTTCAGTGAATGAAAATCATACCATTAGAATCTTTTTTATTTAATCGTACTTTTCCCCTCTTCATTCTGAAACAGGGTTGTGTGTACACAGAATGATGTAAAGTTTATGAAATATTACAAAATAAGATAGCTTAGGAAATAATTGGTAAAATAACCACAGCTGCTAAGCACTTGGTTTTTTACATAGTGTGGCCAACTGACATCATAACCAAAGCTGTTGCTCCAAAGTCAAATCCCACTCTGCTTTGATCAACAAAAGTTGTAAATGTGAACAATTATCGTAGATAAACCCATTCAGCTAGTAAACAGAGGGCAGTATTTAGGGTAGAGATCAGAATGAGTGAGCTAGAAGGATAAAAGGAGGAGAAGGGTGGATGTAGTGAGAGAAGAGACATTGAAGATGGTGCACTGGAGTGGTTAATTAAATTGGGCCTGATCCTGAAAGTAGCTGAACACCCTCAACTGCCACTGAAGTTAGTTGAGCATATCACACACCTTGCAAGAGGCTCTCAATAGAATCAGAATTATTATCACACGTGATAATGCTATAATATGTATCTATATCTGAATCCTGAAAAATGCGTAGTACTCTTACTAAGGCAGAGATTCCTCTGGTCTGTTTAGCTCTATACTGATAGAGGATTACAATTCACCTCCAAATTGAAATTCTGCTGGCCGGTGTCATCAGGCTGTTTGTTCCACAGCTCCTCCTATTATATGATGGTTTTATACAGCAACAGGGGAACTCGAATGGGCAAGCTTACAAAATCCTACTATTATTAGGGAAGAAGATGGGCCAATGGATAATGCACAAGTCTGTGAGTCAGGAGACCTGGGTTTTCACTTCCCACTCTGTCATTCACGGACTTTAAGGCCAGAAGGGACCATCATGATCATCAAGTCTGAGCTCCTGCATACTGCAGGCCAAGAACCACACCCACCCATTCCTGTAATAGGTCAGTCACCTCTGGCTGAGTTACTGAAGTTCTCAAATCTTGATTTAAAGACTTGATGTTACAGAGACTGCACCATTTACTCTAGTTCAGATCAGCAAGTGATCTGTGCCCCATGCTGCAGAGGAAAGTGAAAAACCCCCAGCTAATGTGAGCTGGGGGAAAATTCCTTTCCAACCTCAAATGTGATCATTTAGACCCTAGGCATGTGGGCAAGATGCACCAGCCGGACATCTGGGAAAATTCTCTGTAGTAACTCAGAGCCCTCCCCATCTAGCATCCCATCTACAGCCATTGGAGATATTTGCTACTAACAGTCACAGATGGGCCATATCCCATTGTAGATAAGCTCATCAAACCATCTCCTCCATAAACTTATCAAGCTCAGCCTTGAAACAGGTTGGGTTTTTTGTCTCCCCTACTCTCCTTGGAAGGCTGTTCCAAGATTTCACTCCTCCAGTGGTTAGAAACCTTTGTCTAACTTCAAACCTAAACTTATTGATGGTCAGTTTGTATCCATTTGTTCTTGTGTCCACATTGGCCCTTAACTTAAATAAATTTGCTCCCTCCCTCGTGTATGTCCTTCTGATGTCTTTATAGACAGCAATCATATCTTCCATCAGTCTTTGTTTTGTTAGGCTAAACAAGTCAAGCTCCTTAAGTCACCTCTCGTAAGGTAGCGTCTCCATTCCGCTGATCTTCCTAGTAGCCCTCCTTTGCACCTGTTCCAGTTTGGATTCATCTTTCTTAAACATGGGAGACCAGAATTGCATATACTATTACAAATGAGGTCTCACCAGTGCCTCGTACAATGATAATAACACTTCCCTGTCTCTACTGGAAATACCTCGCCTGATGCATCCTCAGATTGCATTAGTCTTTTTCACTGCTGCATCATGTTGGCAACTCATAGTCATCCTGTGATTGACCCATACATCCAAGCCTTTCTCCTCCTCTGTCGCTTCCAACTGATGTGTCCCCAGCTGATAGCAAAAGTTCTTATTATTAATTCCTAAGTGCATGACCTTGCACTTTGTACTATTAAATTTCATCTGTTTCTATTACTCCAGTTTTCAAGGTCATCCAGATTTTCTTGTATGATATTTTGGTCCTCCTCTGTATTGGGAAAACCTCCCAACTTTGTGTCATCTTCAGATTTTATTAGAGCACTCCCACTTATTGTGCCCAGGTCATTAAGGAAAATGTTAAATAAGATTGGTCCCAAGACAGATCCCTGAGGAACTCCACTAGTAACCTCCCTACAGCCTGACAGTTCACCTTTCAGTATGACCGCTTGTAGTCTCCCCTTTAACCTGAGGCCTGGTCTACACTACGAGTTTAGGTCGACTTTAGCAGCGTTAAATCGAATTAAGCCTGGACATGTTCACACGACGAAGCCCTTTCTTTTGACTTAAAGGGCCCTTTAAACCGGTTTCTTTACACCACCTTCGACGAGGGTATTAGCGATAAAATCGGCCTTTGCGGGTCGGAATTGGGGTAGTGTGGACGGAATTCGACGTTATTGGCCTCCAGGAGCTATCCCACAGTGCTTCATTGTGACCGCTCTGGACAGCACTCTCAACTCAGATGCACTTACCAGGTAGACAGGAAAAGACCCGTGAACGTTTGAATTTCATTTCCTGTTTGCCCAGCGTGGAGAGCACAGGTAACCACGCAGAGCTCATCAGCACAGGTAACCGTGATGGAGTCCCAGGATCGCAAAAGAGCTCCAGCATGGACCGAACGGGAGGTACGGGATCTGCTCACCATATGGGGAGATGAATCAGTGCTAGCTGAACTCCGTAGCAGTAAAAGAAATGGCAAAGTATTAGAAAAGGTCTCCAAGGCCATGAAGGACCGAGGCCATAACAGGGACACACAGCAGTGCCGCGTGAAAATTAAGGAGCTACGGCAAGCCTACCACAAAGCCAGAGAAGCAAATGGAAGGTCCGGGGCAGAGCCGCAAACTTGCCGCTTCTACGCGGAGCTGCATGCCATTCTAGGGGGTGCAGCCACCACTACCCCAACCATGTGCTATGACTCCCTCACTGGAGAAACACACAGGGAAGAGGGTTCGGGGAATGAGGAAGATGAGGATGGAGGTAATGTAGGTAGCTCACAGCAGCAAGGAAGCGGAGAAACCGGTTTCCCCAACAGCCAGGATATGTTTGTCACCCTGGACCTGGAACCAGTAACCCCCGAACTCACCCAAGACCCTGAGGGCACACAGGGGACCTCTGGTGAGTGTACCTTTGTAAATATTACACATGGTTTAAAAGCAAGCGTGTTTAATGATTAATGATTAATTTGCCCTGGCAATCGCGGCCAGTACAGCTACTGGAAAAGTCTGTTAACGTATATGGGGATGGAGCGGAAATCCTCCAGGGACATCTCCAGAAAGCTCTCCTTGATGTACTCCCAAAGCCTTTGCAAAAGGTTTCTGGGGAGGGCTGCCTTATCCTGTCCGCCATGGTAGGACACTTTACCACGCCAGGCCAGTAGCACATAGTCTGGAATCATTGCATAACAAAGCATGGCAGCGTATGGACCCGGTGTTTGCTGGCATGCAAACAACATCCATTCCTTATCTCTCTTTGTTATCCTCAGGAGAGTGATATCATTCACGGTCACCTGGTTGAAATGGGCTGATTTTATTAAGGGGACATTCAGAGGTGCCCGTTCCTGCTCTTCTGAACAGAAATGTTCCCCGCTGTTAGCTACGTGGTGGGGGGAGGGGTGAAGTGATCATCCCAGAGAATTGGGTGTGTGTGGGGGGGTGGTTTAGTTGGGTTTGTGCTGCATGTTAACCCGGAAACTGCAGCCCCTCCTTTTACATTGAAAACCCATTTTAAATGGCCAACCCAATTCATCCTTGATATGGGAAATGAGGGCGCTGCTGTTTGAAACCATTCCCACATGTTACCATGGCTGCCTGCAAGCCGAAATCTGTTGCCTGGCACTGCGTGAGTGATCTCTCATACCAAACAGGCAGGCCCTCACTATAAGAGGAAAAATGCGACCTTGTAACGAAAGAGTGTACCCATTGTTCTCTAAAATGTGTCTTTTTTAACCACCTCTCCCTTCTCCTCCACCAGCTGCAAATGTTTCTCCTTTACAGAGGCTAGTGAACATTAGAAAGAGAAAACGGAGGACGCGGGACGATATGTTCACGGAGCTCCAGATGTCCTCCCACGCTAATAGAGCACAGCAGAATGCGTGGAGGCAGTCAATGTCAGACATAAGAAAAGCACAATATGAACGAGAGGAGAGGTGGCGGGCTGAATCGCGGGATGAAAAGAGCAAGTGGCGGGCTGAAGATGATAGGTGGCGTCAGCTTGCAGACAGAAGGCAAGAGTCAATGCTCCGTCTGCTGGCGCATCAAACTGATATGCTCCAGCGTATGGTTGAGCTGCAGGAAAGGCAGCAGGAGCAGAGACCGCCGCTACAGCCCCTGTGTAACCAACAGCCCTCCTCCCCAAGTTCCATAGCCTCCTCACCCAGACGCCCAAGAACATGGTGGGGGGGCCTCCGGCCACCCAGTCACTCCACCCCAGATGATTGCCCAAGCATCAGAAGGCTGGCCTTCAATAAGAGTTAAAGTTTTAAAATGCAGTATGTCCTTTTCCATCCCTCCTCCCCCACCCATCCCAGGCTACCTTGGCAATTATCCCCCTCCTTTGTGAGGAATTAATAAAGAGTGCATGAATGTGAAATAACAATGACTTTATTGCCTCTGCAAGCGGTGCTCGAAGTGGGGAGGGGAGGGTGGGGTGGTTGGTTTACAGGGAAGTAGAGTGAACCGGGTGGGGGGGGGCGGAGGGTTCATCAAGGAGAAACAAACAGAAGTTTCACACCGTAGCCTGGCCAGTCACAAAACTCATTTTCAAAGCTTCTCTGATGCGCACCGCGCCCTGCTGTGCTCCTCTAACCGCCCTGGTGTCTGGCTGCATGTAATCAGCGGCCAGGCGAGTTGCCTCAACCTCCCACCCCGCCATAAATGTCTCCCCCTTACTCTCACAGATATTGTGGAGCGCACAGCAAGCAGCAATAACAATGGGGATATTCTTTTCGCTGAGGTCTGAGCAAGTCAGTAAGCTGCGCCAGCGCGCTTTTAAACGTCCAAATGCACATTCCAGCACCATTCGGCACTTGCTCAGCCTATAGTTGAACAGGTCCTGACTCCTGTCCAGGCTGCCTGTGTACGGCTTCATGAGCCATGGCATTAAGGGGTAGGCTGGGTCCCCAAGGATCACAATAGGCATTTCAACATCCCCAATGGTTACTTTCTGGTCCGGGAAGAAAGACCCTTCCTCCAGCTTTCGAAACAGACCAGAGTGCCTGAAGACGCGAGCATCATGTACTTTTCCTGGCCATCCCACGTTGATGTTGGTGAAACGTCCCTTGTGATCCACCAGGGCTTGCAGCAGCATTGAAAAGTACCCCTTGCGGTTTATGTACTCGGTGGCTTGGTGCTCCGGTGCCAAGATAGGGATATGGGTTCCGTCTATGGCCCCACCACAGTTTGGGAATCCCATTTCAGCAAAACCATCCACTATTGCCTGCACGTTGCCCAGAGTCACTACCCTTGATATCACCAGGTCTTTCATTGCCCTGGCAACTTGGATCACAGCAGCCCCCACAGTAGATTTGCCCACTCCAAATTGATTCCCAACTGACCAGTAGCTGTCTGGTGTTGCAAGCTTCCACAGGGCTATCGCCACTCGCTTCTCAACTGTGAGGGCTGCTCTCATCCTGGTATTCTGGCGCTTCAGGGCAGGGGAAAGCAAGTCACAAAGATCCATGAAAGTGCCCTTACGCATGCGAAAGTTTCGCAGCCACTGGGAATCGTCCCACACCTGCAGCACGATGCGGTCCCACCAGTCTGTGCTTGTTTCCCGTGCCCAGAATCGGCGTTCCACGGCATGAACCTGCCCCAGTAACACCATGATTTCCACATTGCTGGGGCCTGTGCCTTGTGAGAGGTCTATGTCCATGTCAATTTCCTCATCACTCTCTTCACCGCGCTGCAATCGCCTCCTCGGCTGGTCCGGGTTTCGCGTTGGCATGTCCTGGCTCTGCATATACTCCAGGACAATGCGCGTGGTGTTCATAGTGCTCATAATTGCCGCGTTGATCTGAGCGGGCTCCATGATCCCAGTGCTAGCTATGGCGCCTGGTCTGAAAAAAGGCGCGAAACTAGTATCTGACGGACCAGGGGAAGGAGGGAGGGCGGGCTGAGTGACGACATGACGTACAGGTACAGGGAATTAAAATCAAGAACGGTGGCTGTGCATCAGGGAGAAACACAAACAACTGTCACACAGAATGGTCCCCCCAAAGATTAAACTGAAAACCCTGGGTTTAGCAGGCCGTTGATTTGACGGAGGGAGGGGGAAGCAAATAAATACAGAACAAATCTATTTTTTACATCTTAAGACGACGGTGCAGCATGACTGATAGCCCTCGGCATCTTCTGGGTGCTTGGCAGCAAATACTGGGCGCTTGGCAGTTAGTGTACTAAGACTGATAGCCACATTTTTCCTGTATGATGACGATGGCCTTCAGGCCTATTGCACGATCTGCTGCTCAGGGAAGACTCTGCTAATGTGCGATGATCCAACTTGTAATAGGACGGTTACCAGTCGTAATACACCATCTACTGCCAAAAGGCAAAAGGCAAGGGGCTGGTGCAATGCAGCCCTACGGCTGCCAGCCCCACAGCTGCCAGCACCCAGATCACCGATGAAGGCTACCAGTCATGCTGCACCGTCTACCGCCAAAAGGCAGTTAGCTGCTGCTGCTGTGTAGCAATGCAGTCCCACGTCTGCCGGCACCCAGAGGACATATGGTGACGGTGAGCTGAGCTGAGCGGGCTCCATGCTTGCCGTGGTATGTTGTCTGCACAGGTAACCCAGGTAAAAAGGCGCGAATCTATTGTCTGCCGTTGCTCTGATGGAGGGGGAGGGGCCTGACGACATGTACCCAGAACCTCCCGTGACACTGTTTTGCATCATTCAGGCATTGGGATCTCAACCCAGAATTCCAATGGGCGGCGGAGACTGCGGGAACTGTGGGATAGCTACCCATAGTGCAATGCTCCGGAAGTTGACGCTAGCCTCGGTACTGTGGACGTGGTCCGCCGACTAGAGCATTTTATGTGGGGACACACACAATCGGCTGTATACAACCGATTTCTATAAAACCGGCTTCTATTAATTCAACCTAATTTCGTAGTGTAGACATACCCTGTTTCTTAAACACCACTTTACCACACTGACTCACTGGGTGATATTTGACAAGGAACTTAACTTCTGTTTGTCAGGTTCCCCATCTCTAACATGTGGATAAATATACTTACCCCCTTTGTAAAGTGCTTTGAGACTCAAGGCCTTGTCTACACACAGATGATGTAAAAATTGATTTAGCTAAACCAGTTTTAAAACGTTTAAAAAAAAATTTAGTTAAGCCTTGTGGGCACTTCCACTGGTTCAAAACTGGTTTATATCACCTACCTCACAAGAAAAACTGATATAAGCCTACTTTAAATTGAATTAAGAGGGCTCACATAGATTTTTGCACCAGTTTAATTAAATCGATTTAAAAACATGCCCTTGGTTAATCAGGTGCGACTTTGTGAGTTGACCAGGCCTACTGATGAAAAGCATTACGCAAGTATTAACAGTTGTCACTTTTATTTATTTATGGCCAGATTCTGATATTTTTGCTCATGTTGAAAAGCACCTTACTTCATGAGTTGTCCTATTGAAATGGAGTACTCCAGGAGTAAGATGCTACTCAGTGTGAGAAGGGGCGTCAGAATCTGGGCCATGTCTAGCACAGTGATCACACTTGGTGCTATACAATGATCAAAATATGCCAGACATATAGCAGAGCTCTTGCCTTGAAGAATTTACATTCTAAAAGTACAGTGTGGATAATATAGAGCACAATACAGTTCAGAGAAAGCACAAAGTGGGATGGTGATTGTTCTAGCTCGAATGCTTCACAGGAAAGTTTTTTGATGGGGAGGGCACTTGGCATATATTAACTAAAGGCTCTTTCAAGGGCTGTGGGCAGTATGAAAGAGCACAAATTTAGGAATATGTGAAAGAAACAAAGGGAGCAGTCAAGAGAAACCAGTGTCTTTCAAAGTTAGCAGGCATGTTTGCTGTCCGAGATCTGTGAGTGGGT
The DNA here is from genome assembly GCF_011386835.1 of Chrysemys picta bellii. Lineage (NCBI taxonomy): Eukaryota > Metazoa > Chordata > Testudines > Emydidae > Chrysemys > Chrysemys picta. The sequence goes on along the minus strand of NC_088791.1, from coordinate 124,679,496 downwards.
TGTCATCCATATACTGAAAATGTGTTTTCAAGGGCCTAATTGCTCTGTAACAATATTGGTAAAGAGATAAAACTATCAGAATACTCTGTGATATTACATGCACATAAGAGTATTTGTTAAGATTGTATGCTACATGAATTAATTCTCCTAAAGAAAAGTGAAGATAAAAAGCACTATTATAAATGCTAAGCTTTGTGCCTATTATTCTTCCCTAGAAATCCAGTCTGAGAAATACAAATCAGTTGTATTTTGGACTTATCTTAATATTTTACATAAAGACTTCTCTAATGATTTAACAAGAAATGGTCTTCAAAAAGAAATCCAGTTACTTTTATTTCTTTGAAGATGCCAATAGCAGTGACTTTGCTAAAATGAAGTTTTCCTTACCAGCACCAAACTGGGAGGAGACACAGGACAAGATGCCAAAACAGAATAAGCTGTCACTACAGACTTCACCAGCTGAGGGTAGTTTGATAGAATGCACACTAGATGACATAGAGATGGCTTTTAGGAAAAAGGTAAGAGAGTCCTTAATGTGTCTGAATACTTTGAAATATGGAGGGGTTGAGCCAGGCGTCACACAGAATGGAGATTACACAGAAAGTTTTGGTGTTCAACATACAAATTAATAATAATTGTGTTGTTTTTTTAAAAAGCCCTTAATAGAAATGGCAGTTTTGTTTTTCATTGCACTTTCTAAAGGTCTCATATCTTGTTTGTCAGGTTCATAGCTTTAAAAATGTATATAAATACCTAGGAAAACACCACTTTTCTAGATGAAAACAAAATAAAAATATTGAAACTGCATGGGTCAGGCAAATCATACATGAATCTATCACTTCTCACTGCTAGATCACTTGCCTGAATCCCAACCCAGCTCAGGAATGATTAAAAGTTGTCATCATTTGGCAATTATTTCATGAGCTACATGAAATAAGCTAGTGACCTAAGTGCAGTCCCTAGTTCGATATGTGTGAAGCTCATAAATGGCACCCATGTGGGAAGTTTGAACACAGAAGTTAAGGGTCGAATGGGCATGGAGAAGGAATTAACTCCTTATGCCTTGAGGGGATCCTTCCAGAGCATGGTAGAGGGACAACATGGGGGATCTTGCATACTTCCATACATGTGTTCTACCTATTTTGTGGATAGAGGAATAGAATCCAAATCTCGTGAGAGTCAGTTCTGTCCTTTAACCTCAAGAACCTCTCTCCGCTCTCAGAAGGCTATAGTGAAAGTAAGGGGACGGGACTATGGGCCAGAGTTAGTGTTTTAGTACAAATCCAGCTATACAAACCTATAACTGTACTTCCTCAGCCTTGAAGTGATTGGAGAGTTCTAGCAGGCTGGAGGTCAGCAGGCACTAAGGCTGCAGGGACATCACCTGACCTTCTTTCCCCTTTAGTTCTTGATTCTGAAGTCAGGGTAGGTCCTCCTGAGCCACACAGATTGATGCCTGGGTTGGTGGCTGGGTACATCTCATCACCCTGTAAACCCTATCAGCCCATGATATTTATTTTGGACTTCCTGAAGTCTGTCCATACATTATCTCTGCCCTGTGATAGCTGCAGTTTTCATTTAGCAGTAAACAGATTAGAAAAAGGTAGGGTAAAGCACCAAAAAGGGTGATGGAAAGCCCCAGGAATGTTTGTACTATTCAACACACAGTACTGACTGAACTTTTGGTGAATAAAACCAATCTTCCTGCTGTTTTATTATCCTTACTGAAATTTGCAGTAAGTCCCATAAGCAAAACCACACTCCCCTAGTTTCTATGCAACAGCCCACGAACTAAAAGAATAACCAAAGAAATGTGCAATATGTTTATATAATAGGTATATTAACCATTCTGTTTCTTATAACATTTCTTCTAGCATTCATTATGATCCATTTTAATAAAGAGGAGCTTGGTACTGAGTTACAATAGGGTTGTCTTTAAAAGTATATTAAAACAGATGTATCAAGCAGGCAGATCCACCAATATTTTTAGCCCTGAATTTTGAGGTAGAGTTATTATATGTGCTATCTTTCTGTGAGAAACTTGTCTGCCTTGTCACTTGAGTCTCTGTGATTGGGAAATACTGTTTTGTAGTGAGCCTATTAATTAAACATCTGACAGTCAGAGCTTGCCATGGTAACCTATTTGATCAGTTTACAGAGAAGAACATTTGAAAAGGTCTTGTAAAAAATACATTATTGTTTTAAAAACTTCATGAGCTTGATTTTTCTGAACAAAACACCGTAAATTGTATTCATTTCAGCTGTACTCAACCTATCAGGACATTGAAAAAGCCTTCAGAGCATTTGATGTCAGTCAGAGTGGATTTGTGTCTTTGGATTACTTAAAGTCAGTCATAAATGGCTTTATATTTCCATTACCAAATGGAACTTTTCAAGAGCTAATGAATAGGTAAGAGTCATATTGCTTTCTTTAGAGACATTTTTTAGCATTGCAACCTCATAACTTGATTATTGCTTTTTGTGACTTCCTTTGTTAATTTGCCTCATTTGTGCCTGTGTTGCAGCGTGTATGGAACAGTATGTAAAATCTGATAGAACTAGCTAGATCAGGGATTCTCAAACTGGGGGTTGGGACCCCTCAGGGGATCGCGAGGTTATTATATGGGGGGTTGTGAGCTGTCAACCTCCACCCGAAACCCCGCTTTGCCTCCAGCATTTATAATGGTGTTAAATATATAAAAAAGAGTTTTTAATTTATAAGGGGGGTCGCACTCTGTGGCTTGCTATGTGAAAGGGGTCACCAGTACAAAAGTTTGAGAACCACTGAGCTAGAGGGCCATGTTTGCAGCAGTAAGGTAGGCAGGCACAATAGAGTGACAGCCTTCACTCAGAATTGCCATCTAATTGTTTATCATTTTATATTTAGTTTCCTAGTGGGAAGGGTACTCACTTTCATTCAAGTAAATACTGGTACTTTAAGAGGAATTTACTGTATAAAAATAATCAGAACTGAAAAATAATTAAGGTTTAATCCTGGGCATGTTCAGAACCTAATACTCAAATTTCAATATTTGTTTTTTTCCAAAATGCCTTTTAGGTTCAGATCATTATTACTAATTATTATTATTACTTATATTAATTATTTCTTTGTTAGACATTAACTATGTGGTCAGCATTATATAAGAAAACAATTGAAGACAGTCTCTGCCCTGAAGAGCATACATTTTACTTATAGGTTTTAGTCAAATTTAGGACAACCACTGTGGATTGAGGGCAGTATGATAGTACCTTGACATCAATGGCAGTTTCCTGTGTTGACTGAGAGGCTGGTGGCTGCTGGTTCCTGAAAAAGATTTTGATCTTGGCTGGGCTACATCTTGGCAAAAGGCATTTGAAACTTACTTTTAAATGTAAAAAAATGTGCTACTTACTTTATCCCAGAAACAAGGGATGGGGTGAATTACTGGAAGAGCAGCTCGACTAGTATTACCACTTTATTACCATGTTTGTGTGCTTCAAGCTTGCACTTTTTAAGTGTACTTCTGTTTAAAGGGTTAAATGAATGTATGAAGTACAGCATACCTTCAATGGAACTTACTAATGCTAACCACTTTGACTATGTAGTGGTCATCAGTAATCACTATAGGATTAACTATAGGAACACTGGGGAGCTAGATGATGTAGTGATGTCACTTCTGGACAACTGAATTTAAATAAAATTAAGACAAAACTCTTCTGAATTGGGGGAGGGGGGAGCATTGCAAAACTAGAACCTGAACTGGACTGAGAGAAGGGCAAATCAGGCCAGCTCCTAGATTAAAACCCAGGTACTAGTTCAGGTTAACCAGACACTGCAGCATTATGGCCAGAATTCAGATACTGTGGTGATAAGCATGATATAGAAGTGATAGATGGATACAAAAGGATTTTTGGGACTCAACCTGCCCTCAGGGACCTGAGTTAGGTTAAAGGAAATTTTTCAAAATCTAATTTCTTTGGACCTGATTTGAGTTCAAATGGAGCTAGCCAACTCCCCAAGCCCGCATTTCCCATTTAAAGCCAGAATATGGACATTCTTCGGTATTTTGGTTCAATCTGGACCCACACTTATACCCAGAGACCAAAACCCGCAAGAGGAAAATAGCCTGAAGATAGCCTATATTCACAGGCAGCAGTGCTAAGAGCATATGGAAAATCAAAGAGGAAGGGGAGAAGAACAACTTAACTTTTTAACTAGCTCTTTAACAAAAACGGAGATTGCTTGAGTCTTAAATAGTGGTGCAAGGCACACAAGTCAGTTCTTCCTGAGAATGTGAGCGAAGCAGAAACCAGATCATGTGTTACTATTTAAAGATTCCATAACATAGTTTATATAATTAAACTCATTTATGTGAAAGTAAGATCATCCCTGAAAATAATCAGTTGGATTTTTTTCTTGTATGTTAACTTCTTAACTAGTTAACTTTAAAGGCCTCACTGCAGATATACATTTTATATCAGCAGGTGCTGTATGAGAGTATCATCTGCAGTAACTATATTGCTTTGTGCATTCAACAGATAAATCTGATTTGCTTCTAGTCATTCACAATGCGACATAACAATGATCAACTATTACTTTGTCAAAAAATATTGCTATTATAGTTTCTTCAGTTCATGTCATTCGCTAGTATTAAATCTTAAAGTAAATCTTGCTCTTAAACACAAGCACATAATGGAAAGATTTCTACATGCATTTTTCCTTTGGAGTTTTCTCTAGACATTGACAAAATATAGTGTCACTTTAATGATGCTATAAACAGAAATATTCCAACCTACATATACCATATCTTTCAGGTGATATTTCTCAGATAAGGTAATTCAAAAGATGCACCAGTGTGAAAACAACCACAGAGCTTTCTCATAGTTATGTTGCTGTAGTAATGTATATATGGCTTCATGTAGGCTGATAATAAATATAAGAATAACTAATAGGGAATGTTGTATGATGTAAAGATTAAAATGATATTTAAATATTGTTGTAATAGGGTTCAATCACTACTGGGACAACTTGTGACTGGATCTGGGGATCAGCTCTTGCCTGATCTGGTCCTCCTTTCTATTGGTTTCTCACTTCATGGGCTTTCTCTCTTTCTGGGACTTGGGGTACTCCCTCTTCATGACCTGCCCAGAGGACTAAGTCACTAGTTAGGCTTCCCCTTCTGGGGGTCAAAATCCCACTAGACAAGCTATCCATATGCCCTGCCAGGCAGTTTTCTGGTCTAAGTCCACGTCCAGGGCCACTTTCCCAGTGGCTGGCAGAGTAACCCAGACCCACCCATTACTCCGGGTTCCAGCTGAGGGATCCTATGCCTAGCAACCACCGTCTAGTCAATCTCAGACCCTGTTGCTATTTCCTTGGGTTCCTTCCTATCTCACTTCTCTATCTCCTGGCTCATTTCTGAATTTGCCAACTTGAGCTTCCTTTCCTCCCAGTGGCTACTCCACCACGCTTGGTTTCTTGCCTGACTCTGTAGTTCAGGGCAGGATCCCAGGGCTTACTTTCCTCCTAGAACTCCTCCTGGTCGATGGCCAATTCCCTTTCTCGCTAAACAGTGACCACAGAGCTCATCCCTGACCTGCCTCTCGCTCTCAACTTCCTGGCTTTGTACAAGTCCAGCTTTCCCCTGCCCAGCTGGGCTTCATTTTCGTTAGACTTTATCTGTCCCTGGCTCTCCTGCAGGTGAAACATATAAATTTAATTGTCCCTTTTTAATCTGCTCAGGCCTTGTCCACATTAGATGGGGCAGGGAACTATTTATAGATAACAACACATGACAGTGTTTTATGATTCTTCTAGATATCTGCATGTCTTAAACCTCAGGGGTGAAATCCTGGGTCCATTGATGTCAATGGCGTTTTTGTCATTGACTTTAATGGGGCTAGAATTTCACCCCTGAACCTAAGAATTCATCTCTCACAATATTTACCCTTGCAGCAAGATCAAATATATTGTAAACACACCATTCATATTTACTTAATTTCAAAGGATATCACTCGTTAGTCCCAAATTCCCTACATTTCACACAAATTCGGTGTCCCATCATTTTTACTTTTGAAACTCCTTTGCATCAGAAATAAAAATGAATGGAACAAAGATTACAGGAAGAGCTATTTATGCTGAACAAAGGAATACCACCACATTTTAATTTTCCTGCATGAATAATATTTTTTTGTCTTATGTTTATTTTGGGTCTTTGCCACGCATGTCCCTTGACAGGTGGAGAAGTATGAGTGAAGGATACTCTTGTTGTCTGTTCCAAAGACCAAATGTTCCATGACCAGAACAAACACTTTCCTACTGTGGGGCCTTCTCTTATGCAACTCGCTCCTCTGGTGAGATGCCAGACCCCAATTTAGCAGCCTTCACTCAGGTCATGATGGAAATCATGCTTACTTGGTCAGGCTTTCAGTGAACTTAGTATCTGTTTGAAAGAGTGAGGGCAATTTGGCTGCAGATATTTCCTGGTCCTGACAACAGTGTTTGTAGTTTTAAGCTACCCTTTTTGGTTAGCTTGGTGTCTGATTTCCATGATTTAATATTTTTGTAAAGATTCCAGATGCTAGGCAATGGTGCTTAAAAATTCTTAAACACTCTTAAACATATGGTATTTTGTAATGGATGACTAATAGACCATAAATCTGGTTTTACCCAATACTCATGCTATTACAATCTTCATCAAACAATGTCCCCCTTTTTATAATATTTATATTCTAGGTAATTAAAAGAGGACATAATGGAAGATGAATTTCTAAAAGTCCTGTAAAATTATGAAAATTTTAAAAACAAAATTAGTTTAATATATAAGGCCCACTGGATAGAACACTATACTGAGACTCTGGAGACCTGGGTTCTGTTCCTAGCTCTGCCACTGGCCTGCTGGGTAACCTTGGGCAAGTCATTTTACCTCTCAGTTTCCCATCAGTAAAATAAACTTCTTTTTCTTCTTTGAGTCGTGTCCCTATGGGTGATGCACTGTAGCTGTGCTAGCATCCCTGCGCTGCTGATCGGATCAGTGTCCTTTAGGCCCGCACATGCCCTGTCTCTACTTGTGCTGCACCACGAGGCTATTCAATGCACATGGGTTAACCCCCCTCAGTTTCTTCTCAGCTGCCCCTGGCTAGAGACAGAGCTATTTGAAGTCCATTAGGACCATTACTTTTCATTTTGCATTTCTATAGTTAGCCTCATAGTACTTAGTTGTAGTTCTAGTTGTAGTTTTTTTCTCCCTAAAAAAAAAAGAGAGAGACTTTATTTTTTTCTGCTATTTTCCTCGTTGGGGACCCTTCCCCCAACTGGTTATGCTCAGTTCACCAGGCTTCAAGCAGTGTCTCTCTTGCAAAGAGGTGATCTCTGTTGCAGACAAGCATTTCCAGTGCACACGCTGCCTCGGGGAAGGCCACATTCAACAAAAGTGTGGTCTTTGCCAGCAACTCCCATAAGGATAGGTCCCCTAAGGATAGAGAGCTCAGGCAGAAGGTCATCTTCATGGAGGCAGCTCTCCAACCCTCTCTGGACCCGTGCCACAAGTCACTTGGCAGACCTGAGTCTTCCCCACAGCCCTCCATATCCAAAGACTGTGGGCTGAAGAAACAAGCTACTGACCCCTCTCATAAATCATCGTAAAAGGTAGTGGGAACTCCCCACAGTGAGCCCCAAGATAGCTGCAAATGATCTCCGGCATGCATGGTGTCCTCGGTACCATTGGCACCACGACAGTCTCAGCTCAGTTATCATTGACAAGCTTACGTAGCCAATGGGCATGGGCAGCAAGTCAATGGCACCGAGGGACAAGGACAGGAGGAAGTACTCTGCTGAGAAGGCATTACCGGTATGCAGTGCTCCATTGGTACCATCATCAACACCTCATCCAGCACCAAAGCGACCGGCACCGGCAAGATCCCCATCCCCCCCGGTACCACCAACGGCACCGAATCGGTTGGTACTGCTGGAATTCTGGAACTCAAGAGACCTCCATGTACCTGATGCACTGGAGGCACCTCCTTTTGGTACTGGGACTGCCTCACTGAGTCTTTGCCCTGCACGGGAGTCTTCCCTGCTGCCTTACCACACTCCCCTGCTCTCTAGTGAGGGCTTGGATAGCAAACTGGAGGATGTGGCATCACAGTACTCCTCCCAAGCTCTTTATGGCTCCCAATATCAACAGAGCCCCCAAGCATACCCTCAGAAGGCCCCACCATCGCCATCTTGATATGGCCACCCCTGGGCACCACTACCGACCTCTACACCACCATCAGCCCAGTGGCCATACTGGGATCCTTGGGCTGAATATTGCCACCATGCCTCTCAAGATTCTAGCCCCAACCGAGAACCCTTGAGGCACATCTCTTCAGCTGTGGTATCCAGGGCTTCAGAACCTCCAGAAGTAATCGTGGAGGAACAGGAAGGTGGTATTAAGGAAGAGGTGACACCGAGAACCATATCCTCCTCCTCCCCGGATGAGGCCTTCATGCCTCCCCCACCATCTCTGGCTGATGACTTTCGCCTCTTCCAAGACCTAGGAAAGAGAGTGGCAGACACTCTTCAGATACCACCAGAAAAAGTCAAAGACACCCACCATTGTCTCCTTGACATACTTCATTCATCTTCATCCTTAAAAATCACCCTTCTATTAACGAGGTCATTTTGGACCCTGCAAAAACCATTTGGCAAACCCCAGCATCAGTGGTACCTACCTGAAAGCAGGTGGACAAAAAGTATTATGTCCCAGTGAGGGAGATTGAATTCCTCTTCTCCCACCCTCCACCCAACTCCATCGTGATGGATGCTTTTCATTCCCATGGCCGCCAATACCAGATGAGGTTCACTCCCTACAATAGGGACTGAAAGCATTTGTACCTTTTTGGAAGAAGGCATATTCCTTGTCTATTCTTCAGTTTCAGATTACCAGTTACCAAGTCCTGACTGCGAAATATGACTACATAAATTATTCGAAACTGAACGATTTTATTGAGCAGCTGCCTGAGTTGTACTGTGAGCAATTTAAGGCCATTATTCAAGAGGGACAGCTAGTGGCCAAGACAACGCTGCAGTCTGCTCTCAACACAGCCGACACAGTGGCCAGGTCCATCTCCCTGGCAGTGGAGATGCGATGTGCATCATGACTCCATCTATTGGGCTTCCTGAAGGAGGTACAGTTGACTGTGGAAGACCTTCCCTTCGAAGGCACTAAGCTCTTCACAGAGAAGACTGATGCTTCTCTTCACATCCTGAAGGATTCTAGGGCCACTCTGTTCACTGGGCATCTACACACTGGGACAAAAAAAGAGAAAATTCAGTCTGCAGCACCAGCACAAACCATGCACCTCCCAACACCTAGCTCAGTGATCATTCCAATGTTGGAACAGGGAGGCTTGATTTTGGCCCTCGACATTCAGGATGCCTACTTTCATATCTCAATCCTACCATCTTACAGACGATTCCTCAGATTCACTCTTCGAGATGTGTCCCTATGAGTGCTCTACAAGCCATCCTCCTCTCCTCTACTTCACAGTTCTTGTCAATGACTCTTTGGTAGAGAAGGAACTGAGGGGGGTTAAGCTGCGCGTGCTGACTAGGCTTGTGATGGGGCCCAAGAAGAGACAGTGCATGTGTGGGCCTAAAGGACACTGCTACTGAAGTTCTCCCATCAGTAGTGTAGGGATGCAAGCACACCTACCATGGAGCACCCAGAGGGGCACGCATCTTGAAGAACCATTGTTACTGCACAAGATGAGTAACTTCTTCAAGTAATGTCCCTCTGGGTGCTCCACTGTAAGTGTATCTGCGCCCCTGCACCTCTAATCTGAGATGTTAGGTAGCAGTGTCCGTTCAGCCTGCCCATGTGCCCTCTCTGCGTCCTGGTTTGCCTCAAGGCTATTTAGCACTGTGCGAGCGAACCACCCTCAGTTCCTTATCAACCACCTTTGGCCTCAAACTAAGCGAGCAGTTGTCTATTCCTTCTCTGCGTCATTAGTATAAGTAGTAGTTATTCTTAGTCTTTTAGTATCTTTTAATAGTTAAGTTTTCATTTTCCAATTGGGAGGGAAAAAGAAAAAGAACTTTTTGTGTTATGTTTCCTGCTCTTTTTGTGGGGGATTACCCTTACAGGGGCACTTAGTAGTCTAGAGTTTCCGTTTTCCCAGTTAAAAAATAAATAAATAAAAAATAAAGAAGAAACAAAAAAACTTTCTTCTGCATTCCTAGCCTTTTTGAGGGTGATATCTCCACCCGGGGCATGACCAATTCCCCCAGTTTTAAAAGCATCCTCTCCTGCAAGGAACCAGTTCCAGTAACAGATGGACAATCTCACTGTATCTGGTGCCTTGAATAGGTATGCATCCCACAGAAGTGCACCTTCTGCCACCAGCTAAAGATGAGATCTCGCATGAACCAGGAGCTGAAGTTAAAACTTCTCCTGGTGGAAGGTGTGCTTTGGTCACCAGCTGACTCTGGTGCTGAAGCTTCTCAAGGACACAGATTGTCCCGGGAGCCTTCAACCTCCAAAGGGATAGACTCGCAAAAAAGCTCAGCAGATTTCCTCTGCAGAGACTTGAAAAAAAGGGCTTTAAGCCCGCAAACAGAGTCTTTCGCCAGCCAGAGGGGTTCCCTGGCATGCTCGGCCACGTTGGTCCAACAGCACCAGCTCTTCGAAGCGTGGTACCCAGAAACAGCAGGGACGCTCCAGAAACCCCACTACTCAGTAGCGGGGCCCCAGTACCATGCACGTCTCGACATCCAGAATCACCAATGGCACCAGGACATTTGCCACCAGCACCCTGGTCAGCACCTCCCCTACCCAGTGAGAAGTCTGACAGTGACCAGGATGATGTTATTTCCCTGGCCTCTCACTGTGGTCCACCGTCACAATATCAGGGACCTCCCCAACTACACCTTCATGCCGCCCTTCAATCCTGATACGGTCCTCCCTGGGCACCCCCCAACCCAGGCATCCCTCCCCCCCCAGTGGCCATATTGGAATCCTTGGGCAATGTACAGACCCCACGCTTCTCAAGCATCCAGTGTCTCTCATAGAGAGTCCACCAGACTTTGTCCTACGGCTTCGGTGTCCAGAACCCCAGAACCAGAGGAGAAAACTTTGGAGGGACAGGAGGAAAGGCTCAAAATGGAGGCTACCCACCAGCAAACATTTCCTCATCATCACCAGATGAGGCTATGATGCCCCCTCCTCTATCGCTAGCTGATGATTTTAGATACTTTCAAGACCTTTCTAATAGGGTAGTGGATGAGCTCAAATGGTTGAATGGACACTGCTACCTACAATCTCCAATTAGAGGTGTGGGGCGCAGATACACCTACAATAGAGCACCCTTAACTTCCTCTTACCTTCTTTGTAAAGCACTTTGAGATCTATAGATGAAAAGTGCTATATAAGAACTAACTATTTTCTACTAGACATAGAATTGCTTTGGAATCACAAAATCCTGAAGTCTTCACACAGGTTTTACTCCCAGTGAATTCAATGAGTGTTTTGCATATGTAAGATTTCTGGATTTCACCCATGAAAATTAAGGATGGAAAAGACACGTGTTGTTAGGCAGAGCCCAGTACTTAGAAGTGCTGAGCATGTGCAGTTCCCATTGAGGTGTGTGGGAGTTCCAGGTGCTAAGTACATCTTATTCATCCCCTCCCATGATAAAACCCATGGGAAGAGGCTTTGTGGGAGACAATCTCAGTGATGATTAACAAATTTATTTGAGCATAAACTTCCGTGGGCTACATCATGTCACAGCTAACCTGGTGGCTGAACTTTGTGACTTTGTCTTCACCCACAACTATTTCACATTTGGGGACGATATATACCTTCAAGTCAGCGGCACTGATATGGGTACCCGCATGGCCCCACAGTATGCCAACATTTTTATGGCTGACTTAGAACAACGCTTCCTTAGCTCTCATCCCCTAATGCCCCTACTCTACTTGCGCTACATTGATGACATCTTCATCATCTGGACCCATGGAAAGGAAGCCCTTGAGGAATTCTACCATGATTTCAATAATTTCCATCCCACCATTAACCTCAGCCTAGATCAATCCACACAAGCAGTCCATTTTTTGGACACTACTGTGCTAATAAGCGATGGTCACATAAATACCACCCTATACCGGAAACCTACTGACCTACATGCCAATAGCTTCCATCCAGGACACACCACAAGATCCATTGTCTACAGCCAACCTCTAAGATAAAACCGCATTTGCTCCAATCCTTCAGACAGAGACAAGCACCTACAAGATCTCTATCAAGCATTCTTAAAACTACAATACCCACCTGCTGAATGAAAAAACAGATTGACGGAGCCAGACGAGTACCCAGAAGTCACCTCCTACAAGACAGGCCCAACAAAGAAAATAACAGACTACCACTAGCTGTCACCTTCAGTCCCCATCTAAAACCTCTCCAGCGCATCATCAAAGATCTACAACCTATCCTGAAAGATGATCGCTCACTCTCACAGATCTTGGGAGACAGACCTGCCCTCGCTTACAGACAACCCCCCAACCTGAAGCAAATACTCACCAGCAACCACACATCACTGAACAAAAACACTGACCCAGGAACCTATCCTTGCAACAAAGCCCGATGCCGACTCTGTCCACATATCTATTCAAGTGACATCATCATAGGACCTAATCACATCAGCCATACCATCAGGGGCTCGTTCACCTGCACATCTACCAATGTGATATATGCCATCATGTGCCAGCAATGCCCCTCTGCCATGTACATTGGCCAAACCTGACAGTCTCTACGCAAAAGAATTAATGGACACAAATCTGACATCAGGAATCATAATACTCAAAAACCAGTGGGAGAACACTTTAACCTGTCTGGTCATTCAATGACAGACCCGTGGGTAGCTATTTTACAACAGAAAAGCTTCAAAAACAGACTCCAATGAGAAACTGCTGAACTCGAATTGATATGCAAATTAGACACAATCAATTTAGGTTTGAATAAAGACTGGGAATGGCTGAGCCATTACAAACATTGAATCTATCACCCCATGTAAGTACTCTCACACTTCTTATCAACCTGTCTGTACTGGGTTATCTTGATTATCACTTCAGAAGTTTTTTTTTTCTCTTACTTAATTGGCTTCTCAGAGTTGGTAAGACAACTCCCACCTGTTCATGCTTTCTGTATGTGTGTGTATATATTTCTTCTCAATATATGTTCCATTCTATGCATCCGAAGAAGTGGGATGTAGCCCACAAAAGCTTATGCTCAAATAAATTTGTTAGTCTCTAAGGTGCCACAAGTACTCCAGTTCTTTTTGTGGATACAGAATAACATAGCTGCTACTCTGAAATCAGTGATGATTGTTTTTCAACGATTCTACTACATCATCTAATTGGGGTGGAAATTCTCTATCCTGCAGAAAAGGAAGCCTGCTGTCAAACTGTGTGGATCCTCAGGGATCCATGCTGATTCCCTGTGCTGCTACATCAGCTCTGGCCCCTAGTAGCCATGCTGTGCTCTCCCCAGCTCCCTGGCACCATGGCAGTTGCCCTCTGAGGTGTTGAGGTAGCTGAAGAAGGGGGTAGTCAGACACATGGAAAGGGCCTCTGTTTGTGAGGATCTTGGGGACAATAATGCAGACCAAGATCCATCTGTTTGCTTGTTTCCAATGTATAATTTTTCCCTACAGTGTACTTTTGCGTGATTTATAGAACCACAGAAATGTGACATGGGAAAGATCTCAGTTAGGGGTTGAAAATATCAGTTGGCTGCGTCTTAATTTGAAAGATAATCTGTTATTTCCTATCTGATTATTGTTTCAGACAAATATTATGATTATGAAACTATTTCCCCCAGTTTTTTTAATAAACTTTCCCTCAAGCCAGTGAACTGTGGTGTATATGTTACACCTGTAAGTGGGTTAATTTTGAAAAAAAGTCAGCTTTAAGAAGAACTGGATAGAAAAACTGTTCTACCCTCAGGTTTTGATCAGCCAATGAATGATTGTTCTGATGGTGTAATTCTTCCAACTTGGAATTTCATTGGCTGAGCTTGATAAACTTAATGAACTTCTGAGGATGGAGTTTTTTGTGGGAGCTCCACAAAAGTCTTTCCACTATTTGTTGTCCTGTTAACCCCTTATTCCATTTTATTGTTGTTTAAACCTCACCTTGGTAGTCATGCTCCAAACACAGCATAACACCATTCTAACAGGCTTCAGGAATAGATATTTAAAACTTTGTTGAAATGAGTAAAGCAGTGAGTCATCACATTTTTTCTAAATAAATTGGTGACAGTGCTTAAAAGACACCATCTAATTTAGGAACGTGTTTTGCCACACTTACTTAGGGCTTGATCCTGCACTACTGAAGTTAAATGGGAGCTACTGACTTCAAGGGGAGCAAAATCAAGCCCTCACTGATTTCAAAGGGATTATTCACAGAGTAAAATACTACTCAACATGAGTGAAGTTGACAAAATCTGGCCATTAATGCCTTATAAATGCATTCTAACACTTCTAAATTTAAGGGTTTTCAGTTCGGATAAAACCAGAACCATCTGATCAGGTCTAGTTCTTTCTTCCGTTAGACTGGTGGAACTCAGAAGGGAATTTGGCCCAACTTGTTTTATCGTTGAAATTTGCCACATACTTTTTGTAAAATTTTAAGCTATGTAAACTCAGACTAGATTGCATAAATTTCTGTCACAAGCCAAAATTCTCTCTGGAAAATGTAGTTATAACAGTGTTTACAAAAGGAAGTCTTTTTAAACAGTTCTTACATCTTTGTTTGACCAGATTTGGATTTAAAGCCACAGGTAAAATTGCCTGGCATCAATTTTTAGAGAAATTTCAGGACCCTCTGACATATGAAAATGGACAGACACTTCCTATAAGAAAGAACCACAGGTAAATAGAAAATTACATTTTTTTTGTTTGAGATGTACTTGAACTTGATGGAAAATTATATCTACTGAAATAATTGTTGATTAAATTTACTTCAGGTAATCTTTTGCGGATATTCTCATTATCCATATAAATGTCTAAGCATATTTTTGAGTCCTACTAAGCTTTTGGCCTTAATGAGTTTACATTTTCTCCCTACTCTGAAGAGTAAGAGGATGAGAGATGAGACCATTGTGTCAACCATGTTTTCCTGTTGTAGAGTACACCCAATCAGAGGAATGGATGAAGCTTTCTCAAGTAACAGTATCCTTCTAAAGCTGCGCAGACACATCCAAAATGCATATCCATCACTGAAGCAGGCATTTCTCATGATTGATACAGTAAGAGACCTTATTTTTAACTCTTACAATGCTGAGATGGATGACTTAACACATTCACAAACTGATGCAGCTTTTAACCTCTCAAGCTACCCTCTTGACAGGTACCCAGCAACCTCTCAGATCCCAACCCTCCTGCCAAGCAAGTCTTTCCCTTCATCTGGTTTCCTAACCCTCTCCCAAACATCCTATACCTTCCTCCAATGAATTACTTGCTTTCAGGTGTTGCTGCCTTTCCTTGCCTTCTGTCCTCCACCCTAATAAAAAAGCCGTGACCACTTACAGTCATAGCAACTGCTGGAACAAATGTGCTTCACCAAGACTCAAGCCCTGATCCAACTGCCACTTCCCTCTTGCTACCCTCTCGTCATAAATCTGACTTTGCTCCTCCCTCAACTCCTAACAATCCATCCTCACAATATGCCAGGCAGCGCAGCTTTGAAAGCATGCCAAAGGATGTATGCTATGCCAGATACAAGGGCATGTTCCCACCAGAGAAAGCGGAAACTGGATGGCAGATTGTGGCTGAGTCACAATCTGCTTCCTAGGCTGCTCTTGGGGGCAACACAACAACATGCTGCCTCATACACAGGGCTCATGGCAAAGCCCGATCTTGTATGTACGGCCCACATTTTTTGTTCCTACATGCAGGACTTTACATTTGGCGGTATTGAAATACATTGTTTGCTTGTGCTTAGTTTATCAAGTGATTCAGATCTCTCTGTATCAGTAATTCACCTCTCCCCCAATCTTTGTGTCATCTACAAACTTATTAGTGATGATTTTGTTTTCTTCTAGGTCATTGATAAAAATATTATGTAACTTGGGGCCAACAACCAATTCCTTGCAGGACCCTACTGGAAACACAGACCCTTGATAGTGATTCCCCATTTACAGTTACATTTTAAAACCTGTTAGTTAGCCAATTTTGAATCCATTTAATGTGTGCCATATTCAATTTCATATCATTCTTGTCTCTTAATCAAAATGTCATAAAAAAGATATCAAGTTCACTTGACAAGATCTATTTTTTCCAAACACCCATCTTGATTGGCATTAATGATATTATCCTACTTCATTTCTTTATTAATCAAGTCCTATATACATGAGGCTAAATAGTCCCCTCCCCCGTGAAAAGCCACAGGTGGGAATGTTTTGATTTTTTTGATTTTTTTTTTTAGTATCATTCATTTTTTTATATTTGGGGTTGGAAACTCTCCATACACTTATTCCATTTACTCTATATAGTTTTTAACCTTTCAGTTGAGTTAATTATATTTTATTTTGTTATTCTTTTTTTCATCTTCTAAACTTATGTGCAACTAAATTCCATAAATTGTAATGCGTTTCTATTGTTAGAACAATTTTAGTATGTTGCCGTACTGTTTTTGTTAATCTCCACATTGTTTATGTTAGTTTTTAGTATTGATTGTCTGTTGTGTCCCAGTTGCTTAAAGAATTTCTAAAGTACAAACTTAAAATGTCCACCTCAGACTTCCAGAGTTCCATGTTGCTGCATTTCCTGTTGTGTGGATAAATTTAGAAATTCAGTCTGGGATCTTTCATGAGCATTACTTTTATTTGTAAAACCCTTTTAAAAAGGATATAGTTTGTGATGCTTCTCTGGGCAAGCAATGCAAGCTGTGTGTAGAAGTCTCCTAAATGAAGACACCAAGGCCCAAGAAAAGAAGCTAAAGTGTTTTCTAGCCACCCATGAAACCAGACAGCCTATGGAATTTATAAACATCTCAGAGTGCTCCTGAAGTTGTCATAGGTTCAAAAGAACTGTAGGTAGCTCCAAAATTACACTGTGATCCTGCAAAGATTTATGCACATGCTTAATATTACACAGGAGAAGTCCCATTGATTTTGACTGCAGTTGACATTAAAGACACGCATAAATGTTTGTAGACTCAAATTCTATACCAAGCCATTCTGGAAAATGTTTCAAAGAAGTTTGGAAAATTTCACAAATGCAAATATGCAACTTCTCAAATTTCTCAACTGCCTTATCCAGTTATTCCCAAACTTAAATAAATAAATATCCCTTGGCACATGACCACACATGAGAAATTATAGGCAGAATTATTGCATTTTAGTGAAGTGAGGGAAGGCATTAAAATCAGTATGATAATGTAAAGTAAGTTTGAACCTCAACTACAGAGTCATTGTCACAGCCCCATGCTATACAATATAAATAGAAAATGTGGAACTTGTAAAACATTTCTTGTTTGTGGTCTATAATCTGACAGATGTATAATGTCAGACCTGTGAGATTGACCAGGATCATTCCATTGCATCACTCACTTTATCTGCAGCAATATTTTAATCTGATTTTTTTAACAGAATTTGGGCATGCTTTTTATGTCTAGCTCTAGAATGAATGCACTCTTAATAAAGAACTGTCAGTTTATTCTGTTCTATGGTTTTCATGATGTACTGAACTATGTTAAAAAAAGCATTCTTGTCATTTTTGATGGAATGTCATGATATATATGATCCATACACTGGGCTGTGTGATCGTTGCTTTAGTGGACAGATGGAATTTTTTATTACTTTGATTTGCTACAGATTGCTCTTCTTAAATTGTACAGTCTATATTTTTGGATTGGATGAGCAAATAATAGACTGAAAAAATTAAAGCTTTCAGTCTGGTTGACACAAGCAAAATGAGCACTGGGCATATCTTCAGAGGTACTGCTGGCATTTTTTATTACAAATTTTTATATAGATGATATATCACAATTCCTTTCTAATATAATTACATAAAAATTGCTCTTTCCCGCTCTGCAGTATAAATTACACACATATATGTTTCAGAGTGGTAGCTGTGTTAGTCTGTATCAGCAAAAACAATGAGGAGTCATTGTGGCACCTTAGAGACTAACAAATGTATTTGGGCATAAGCTTTCATGGGCTAAAACCCACTTCATCAGATGCATGGAATGGAAAATACAGTAGGCAGGTATATATACACAGTACATGAAAAGATGGGAGTTGCCTTACCAAGTGGGGGTCAGTGTTAACTAGACAATTCAATTAAAGTGGAAGTGGGCTATTCTCAACAGTAGAATACCAAGGGAGGAAAAATCACTTTTGTAGTGGTAATGAGCAGGGCCGTCCCTAGCTATTCTGGGGCCCTACGCAGTCCCCTTGCGGGGAGGGGGCAGGCCTCCACAGGGGGACCGTGGGGAGAGCTGGCCCCAGGCCTCTGTGGAGAGGTCTGGCTTGGGGGGCAGGAGGGAACACCCACTCCCCAGCACTAACCGGCGGCGTGGCTGGGTCGCTGCACTTCCCACCACCAGTGAGTGCAGGCCCGGCCCTGGTGCAGTCCTCAGAGGAGTGGTGGCGGGGCGGGGGCAGAGCAAGGTGGGGTTTTGGGGAAAGGGTGGAGTGGGGGTGGGATTGGGGTGGAACAAGGGTGGGAAGAGGTGGGTCTGGGGCGGAGCAGGGGCGGGGGCCATGGGGAAGAGGTGGGGCAAGGGCTGGAGCAGCACACAGCTGCACAGGGCACCAGGAAAATTTCCCAAATTTCCTGGTGCCCTACGCAGCTGCGTACTTTGCGTATAGGTAGGGACGGCCCGGATAATGAGGCTAATGTAATCTGGGTGGCCCATTTCAAACAGTTGACAAGAAGGTGTGAGTAACAGTAGGGGAAACTAGGTTTTGTAGTCATACACTCCCAGTCTTTATTCAGGCCTAATTTGATGGTGTCCAGTTTGCAAATTAATTCCAGTTCTGCAGTTTCTCAACGAGCCCCATTGGGTTTGTTGCTAACTCTGTCCGCATATCTATTCAAGGGACATCATAGGACCTAACCACATCAGCCACACCATCAGGGGCTCGTTCACCTGCACATCTACCAATGTGACATATGCCATCATATGCCAGCAATGCCCCTCTGCCATGTACATTGGCCAAATCGGACAGTCTCTACGCAAAAGAATAAATGAACACAAATCAGATGTCAAGAATTATAACATTCAAAAACCAGTCAGAGAACACTTGAATCTCCCTGGACACTCAATAACAGACTTAAAAGTGGCAATTCTTCAACAAAAAAACTTCAAAAGCAGACTCCAACGTGAAACTGCAGAACTGGAATTAATTTGCAGACTGGACACCATCAAATTAGGCCTGAATAAAAACTGGAAGTGGATGGGTCACTACAAAAACTAATTTCCTCATACTAATTTTCCCCTACTGTTACTCACACCTTCTTGTCAACTGTTTGAAATGGGCCACCCTGATTACATTAGCCTCATTACCACTACAAAAGTGATTTTCCTCCCTTGGTATTCTATTGTTGAGAATAGCCCACTTCCACTTTAATTGAATTCTAAATCATAGAATGTCAGGGTTGGAAGGGACCTCAGGAGATCATCTAGTCCAACCCGCTGCTCAAAGCAGGACCAATCCCCAGACAGATTTTTGCCCCCTCAAGGATTGAACTCACAACCCTGGGTTTAACAGGCCAATGCTCAAGAATTGTCTCGTTAGCACTGACCCCCCCATTGGTAAGGCAACTCCCATCTTTTCATGTACTGTGTATATATACCTGTCACTCCATGCATCTGATGAAGTGGGTTTTAGCCCACGAAAGCTTATGCCCAAATAAATTTGTTAGTAACTAAGGTGCCACAAGTACTCCTTGTTGTTTTTACATATATGTTTGTGTGTGTATATATACACACACAATCACTACAACAGAAAGAATTTGCCTAGCAATTTACAAAGAAGAGAGTTTAATTTCCTTCATTACAGTAGATAGTAATAACACATACCAGCATTAGAGCCCTGATTCAGCAAAGCACTTAATCACGAACTCAAGCACATGCTTATGCGCTTTATTGTAGTGGTCATCAATGAATGAAATTATTTACACAGATACCGATGTTTGTGACAGCAGAAAGAGAACTCTGGCTGCAGGAGGAATAGCTTCATCCTTAACATCCAAAACTGTTACACATATAGAGATGCATACAGATTTTCAGCTGTTGTAAATCACTGTAGCCCCAGTGAGGTCATTGGAGCTATGCTAATTTACACCAGGTGACAATCTAGCTCATAATTGAAAACATTTTAGAGATTTTAGGTGTCAAATAAACAATCAAAAAGCTCACTGATTGAAGGCTAATATAATATATATTATTTTTTCAATATTATCAAAGCAATGACTAAAAAACAAGTTATCTTTGTGTTTAAGCTTTGTGGAGAAGATGCTTCCACTTATACGGTACATATTTTCATGTAAAGTAAAACTAATTTTTGTATCTCCTGTACCAAATTTCTTAACACATTCACTGAGGTAGATATATTATCAAGTTTCTTTTCCGTATGATTTAATGCACTGACAACAGTCTCTAAAGAAAATTCAGATGGCAGAAAAGCAGTTTCACAAGACCATTATCTTTTGATTACAAAACTTCAAAGTGTTTCCCAAACCAGCTGATGAAGTAAATAATTGCTCATCCTGTATATTACTACTGCCACCCTGGATCTCTATAGGGGACTAAAGGGAAACAGAATTTTTCTTGGTGTGAGGTTTATGAGCAGCAAAATATTTGTCTCATGCTTAGGCAGAAATGAATCACTGGAGAAATTGTTTACCATTCATTTTTCTTTTATTGTTCCCAGGCATTTATTCCTTACATTTCTTCCCTTTTCCACTGTTTTTTTAAGGGAAGCAAAATATAATAAAAGTCCAAGCAAAAATATAAAATTCTAAGGTCTAATAGACTGTGATAAAAACAGACTAACCTCTGTTTAAAACTCTCCCTCAAACCTTATGGAGATATGTCATGGGGACTGAAACAAAAATCATGCCTTAACTGTAACAATGCATAAATATAATAGTACTGTTGTATAAGCCCGTTCCATTGTTTATTACATAAAATGCTTTAAAAAGTACACATTTATATGATAGTATGACAGAGTGTCTACAGAAATGCAGAATTATTTCTACTAAGTCACTCTCACTGTCAGACCCAGTGGTTCCTATTAGCTCCAACCCAGGAATATAAAAAGCTTAGCATTACTGTCTAAGGCAGAGAGACCTGTGTGCAAAGACAGAGAGATCAAGGAGGAAAAAACCCCAGGAAAAGATAAGCTCAAGAAAAAAGCTTAGGTTGGAGTTTGTATTTTATTGTTCTAATATTAAGAATAAAGAAAATCTCCTGATAGGGGGTGAATTTGGGACACTAACCCAAGGTGTATGTATATATGTATGCAGGGCCGGCGCAACCCATTAGGCGACCTAAGCAGTCGCCTAGGGTGCTAACATTTTGGGGGCGGCGACCGCAGCGGCCAGATCTTCGGCCGCCCCAGTTGTCGGCGGTATTTCAGGGGCAGAACCTTCTGCCACCTCTGTCGGGGGCGGCAATTCGGGGGCGGGACCTTCCGCCGCCTCTGTCGGGGGCGGCATTTCGGGGGCGGGACCTTCTGCTGCCTAGAGCGGCAAAAAAGCTGGCGGCGCTCCTGTATGTATGTTCTCTGCTGAGAGCAGTGTGGGAATTCATTCGAGTCACAAATAGCCTTTAAAGGACTCCCCTTCTTCACCAAGGCAATGGATGGGGCCAGTGGCAGCAGCAAGTCACTGTAGGGTAACAGAGCTGGTGGGAAGTAACAAAAACATCCTTTTTATTTAAAAAAAGTGTGTGTGTGTATGTATGTGTGTTTATTTGTGCTTACATAACATAAACCATCAATTTAATTTTTGCAGAAAGGTGCTGAATTAATCTTGGAAACCAAAGACTTTTGTCTGTTTCTCCTGTTTCTCCAGGACAGACAGCTATATTATAAGCTCCCTAATACTGCTCCACCAATGTATTACAAACCTGAACTTAGGGCCTGACTTATAGTGTAAGAGGATAGTTCAATTTCTATAACCTTAGTCCCTCTGCTGTGACTGTCAACAAGGGCTCCCGTTGTGGTGTATCCTCTTGTCCACTGAGAACTGGACTGAGACCACCAGATTCACATCATGTAAACTGGTGGTTCTCAACCTGTGGGCTGGGGGCCGCTGGCAGCCCAATCAGCACACAGCTGTGGCCCATGTGACATCTTCAGGGCCATACAGGTAGTATATATATTGCGTGGATGCAGCCCACGTAACACACAGAGAGCTGCATAGGCAGCCCACAGTGGTAAATAGGTTGAGAACCACTGATTAGACTATCAAAAAGTTAACCAATATTAAAAGCTTTCAGTCACTGTGGGTTGTGTGACGTAGAGGTTCAGAACAGTTTTTTAAAATAGACATTGTCTTTTAGTAAATTTGTTCACTCTGTTTCACACACACATAAACATTTGTTTTAGAAACAAGATGGAAAGATCACAAGAAATGAGCTTCGTCGCGTTTTGGACTGCATCTTATTTCAAATAAGAGACAAGGACTTCCAAGACCTAATCAAGATAATTGATCCAGAACACACTGGGTACCTCAGCTACCATACATTTTTAGACTTGTTTGAAGAAAAGGAATCTCTAGTAAGTGTTTATCAATACTTTTCTAAGGATTTTCTTTTTTATAATGTCTATAGCAAGGTGTCAGGACAATTCTTAATAAAACCCTAAGCTCTGAATAATCTTCATCTAAGTTAGTGAATGCATATGCTTTTCAGCAGTGTAAAACTCCTACATAATTCACACTCTTGGATTCTTTTGCCTCTGAAGCATGGGTTGAGAACCAATTTCACAGTTACCTCAAGTTTCTGGAAACTCCCCCTGGAATGTAATCACAAGTTCATGTACATGTGTGTAGCAGGTGTGGGATGGAAGTATCTCTTTCCAGATTTCAATCATCAAAACTGTTTTGCAGATATTTTGCAGAAGAGCTCTTTCTATCTATTTATATTAGATAATAATAGACAGGTTCTGAGATTTATAATACCCATTGATTGTGTGTTTTCATGAGTATGACTTTGAAATTTTTGGAGTTTTGTAGTCATCTTTTAATATCTTCCTTTAGAACCACTACCATACATATAGTGAGGTTATATCCTGTATCTTTTGACCAGAATATCTAGTCAGTATGTCAGTTTCTTTTTGGGCTTACTGAATTATACTCAGAAGTAGTCTAATCTATAGTTTTCATAACTGCTTTATTATATTAGAGCAGTTCATAACATTTTTATTAGATCACTTTTAGGTTCACATTTATTCATCTGAATAAATCTTTATTTAGTTTTTGTTTTAAGCTGGTGTAGTTAGTGTCATTGGAAAGAATCAAAGAACCTGGCAGTGTCAAGAGATGCACTAGATGCACAAAAAGAGGTTCCTACTGAATAGTTTTGAATGGTGTGTATTGCTTTGAGAAAAGCTTTGATGTAGAACTGAAATAGACGGCATCCTGTACTGATGGCTCCAACAATAGATACATTGATTCATCCGTTCATGTCCCTTCTACCTATTCTTGAATTGAATAATAGTTGTGCTGAGAGTCTGGGTCACATTTTTATAATTATAAAACTGACATGTCGGAGGGGAAAAATATAAATACTGTCAAAGTGCAAATACTAATGGGTTATGCAAATGAATTTGGATGCTCAAATTAACTTATTTGGGTTCATTTTAGAGTTGAAATTCTACTGCCTACTTAGTGTTCTAAATAAAGTAAATTTTAGCATAAAGAAGGGCAGGCTAGAGAAATAGAGGGATCATGGCCATCCTGGGATAAGATACCAGCTGATAACCAGAGATAACCATGCTAGTTAGGACTTCACACTTGAAGTGTGATTCTGCTCTGAAGAGTGGGCCAGATTCTGACCTCTGTTGTGCCAATCTGTTGGTGCAAAGCAGCTGCAAAGCCAGCCTAGTCAAATACAAAGGCTCCACCCACTCATTTCCTAGGTGATGTAAAGCTGGCATAGCTGGCTCTGTAACACTCTGTCCTGCCCACTCTTGGGCATAGGGGAATTCTTTGGGGGCAGACCCAAAGGGAGGGGAGATTTTCTAGAATGCTGTGGTGCTCTATCATTCTCTGGCTGAGGGATTCTGTTGCAGCCAGATGAAAGTCAAAGCAGCTCTGAGGCAGATGCTAGTAGTGCTGAGAACCAAGATGGTCCCCAACTAGCCAAACCAGCTCCTCGCTGGCCCCAGGACTGGGGTATCTGAAAATGACATAAAGGCACCTTTGTCTCCCCTTGGATTTTGCACTGAACAGAGCTCAGCTGGATCTGAGTATTGACCCCAGTTACTCTGGAAAAATAAGGTCCCATGTGTCTGTTGCATCTCAGTAGTTCTTGTATTAAATGTACTCAGTTTACAAGTAAAAAGATGCTTTTATTCTAACTGCCAGTGCCACAAATGGAACCTGATCTATGTTCTGGGAACCAGATTCTGCGCTCACATTCACCTGTGCCATCCCTTTGTCTTCAAATTATTCCCTCAGAGACAGCTATCCAACTTGCAGCTCATCTGTCAATCTTAGCGACTTTTGCTTTGGAGAGTAACCAGCAGTAATATGTTGTTTTGTTATCAAAGTCAGTAGCTGTAACTTTTAATTCACAAAAGGAGCAGATCAGGGTAGTAAAGTGCCATTTTTGCATAGTCACTTTTCACATTAGAGCCACACTTTCAAACCCTGAGAATACATGTATTGGCTGACATTGTACACTACTTAGGAAACAGTGTGCTAAAAAGTTTTAATACAAATAACATTTTTTTTAAATTAGATGGGTCATAAATGGCTTAATGGAACAAAGGAAGTTAAGAAGCCACCTTCTCTTGTTCTAGCTTGGGATACTGTAAGTAATAATGAGGTTTATCTTCAGTAAGGGTTGATTTTCTGTAATTAAGGGGTTTATTTAATTTTTACTATATGATTACTGACATATGGCAATGTAACGCCACAGACATTTTTTATTTCAATGACTGCTATATTTGCATTTTAGGTGGAAGACATTCTTTCGGATAAAATCACAGAAAATTGGAAAGACTTCCACAAGGCTTTGCAGACCTGTGACCCTAAATGTACAGGCATTATTAGCAGAAATCAGCTAAGAAAAATTGTACATATATATTGTCCCTCTTTGTCCGATGAACAATTTACAAAGTAAGCTGCTGGCATCTGACTATTAATTTATGTAACTTTATTAACTTTCTCTCCATATGTTTCTAAAAAAGTGGTGTTTTGAATCTTGGGATACTTCAATTTGCCTTAAGCTTTAGAGAAAATAAAATGCCACCAGGCCAATCAGTAACCCCTATTCTGCAAGTGATCAGATTGCAAATCTCCTCTTTATTTCCATGGAAGTTCCATTAATGAAACACTGGCAAGATTGGGGCCATATGGTTCAAAGGATAATTTAAAAAGGTAAAACAAGCCCATTCCTCAAAGTGAAAATTGGGTGTGATGGAAAATTTATCTTTAAAAAAAAGTATTCATTGTTTCAAATGGAAATTAATAGAACTACCCACATTATCTTGTTGTAATATTCTACAGTAGTATCTTGTAATGAACAATTTGAGTGCCTTGATTTTAGGAGAACCCTTGTAAACTGGGACATGACATAGTCAACTGTCATTTTGATCATTGCCCAATTGATAACTACATCTCAATCTAAAAAACAATGAACATCCCAAATCACATATGTGTATGGAATCAAAATCTATATCTTGTAAAAGAGGAGTGAATTGTATTAGGCATTTTATTGCCGTGGCATGTCAGTCAGGCTATAATTGGCTCTAATTTGCTCTCCTACAAGCTCTAACATTCTTTACGTGCAGCCCTGTGATTCTCCAAAAGATGTGGGATTCTTTCCTACCTTTCAAAACATCATAGGAAAATCAAAGAAATCCGTGCCAGCCTGAACCTTGTGACCCAGTGTCCTGATGATCAGAATAAGTGAGGAGCAAACACAACAGCATCAATAGGAAATGGCTTTTAGAAAATAATTTTGATCTTGAAATATGAACGAGTACAAGTGTGATCACTGAGATAAAATTCCACTGCATCCATTTTCCTTTCTGTTAATTTTGTAGAGAAAACTTTGGGTGCCAGGCATGGGGTTAATAAAAGTCTGGCACCTAACTCCCTGAACACTGTATTAAAAATATACCCTTTTTGTCATCAGTCAGTTTTATGGCTCAGTGTTGTTTAATATATACAGATTGACCACTGATCATGAGCAATTACTTATCCTTCGAGTATTGGATAACTGGCTCTCATCATTCACACACTTCTCCAGATAATGTTTTTACGATTATTTTCAACCATTATTTGTGACAATGGGAGAGCTGTGCTCAGGGTGGAGTTCAGAATTACAACCAATTTAAATTCTAAATTGATTTCTACTTGAAGTTTCAACATCTTGTATCAGAAAATGATGTTGGGGAGGGAAAGCCCAAAAAAGAAAACCAGGAAAAAAAATCATCGTTAGGGTCTAATCCACCACCATTGCAGTCAATAGATATTTTGCCAGTGTCTTCAGTGGATACAGGACTTAGCCCTGAATGATTCATTCTGAAAGGTGCTGAGCACTAAGGCTACGATCCAACAATGCACATAAAAGCGTTTTAGTATGGTATCAGTCCCATTCAAGGGGACTACTTACATACTCAGAGGATGGCACTGCTAACATGGCCTAAATTGAGCACATGCTTATGTGCTTGTTGGATTGGGGCTAGAATGCTCAGAGCTTTGCAAGATCTGACTTTCTAGAAGCATTAGATGGGATGATTTTGCAATGACCTGATAGGCGCTGACGCAACATGACACAATGTATACCTGACAACAGTGTTTGACTTCCATTGTGGAGGGCATTCATGAGGCCTTTGTAGAATCTGTATAAATTCCACTTTCTAAGGATATTCAGTTGTACTAGCTATGGATAGTTTAAATATATTTGTGCAGCAAACACAGGCATGGAGCATAGGGAGACCAGATGTCCCATTTTTATAGGGACAGTCCCATTTTGGGGGATTTTTTCTTATATAGGCGCATATTACCCCCACCCCCGTCCCGTTTTTTTCACAGATGCTATCTGGTCACCCTAATGGAGCATGAACTCTCACTCAGCCCACACTTTGGTCCTGGTTCTGGAAAGCATCTTTATTCAGGACAGCACTTAAGCACATGCTTGAGGGCTATCCAGAATCAGGGCCTTTGCTGAGATGTTTATGTCCAGGCGCACCTCATCACACCAAAGAAGAAATTCAATTCTGAGGTTAAAATGAATGCACGTTTTATATTCAACAAGGTATTATTGCTATTGATGACTTATTTGATTGGGGTTTTTTTGTTTGTTTGTTTTAAGGGCTAAATAAGAAATGGGGATTCATTAAATTTGAAATCCATAGATGAAAACTTGCTTGGCAAATAATTTGCTGTTCATCTGGTATTCTACCAGACTTGGGCCTTATTCTTTAAAAAAAGATGCTTTTACTCACATCAGGCCACCAGTACACACATTTTTCAAATGGGGATTTAAGACCATCCTGGGAAAATATTGTGGGAAAAGATTATGCATAGAAACAGTGGATGGCACTGTTCATTCACAGCTCTAAAGAGGTTAGGGATGCAGTATTTTAAAATAATAAGTAAAATATAATTGACTCCTCTAAACATGCACAAATTGGACATATGACTGTCAAATCTGTGTCGGAGTTGTCATAACCAGACTGAGGATTTAACTCAGATGCTTTGGGGATGTTGCATTACACAAGGTTTTTGAGCAAGGCGATGAAGAGAATAAATTACATTCTGAATTCCAGTGTTTCGGCCACATCAGTCTTATTGATTTTAAATGATACTTCTGCTGTTGGGGGCTTCAGTTATAATTGGGCTTTTGGCACTGATGTGACTCATCCTGAGGCACTTGAGGACAATGCTGCTTTTAGTGAGGCAGAATGGTTGGCATGCCTGTCCCAGATGGCTTCCTGTGAGTTGACATTCAGACTGAGGAAGAGAAGGGACAATTTTTAAGGACATTTGGAAGCCTTTTGTAGATTACATTTCCAAGGCAGATGTGGTTCCTTAGTGTTTGTGTCTGAGTTCCATTTTCTATGTGCAGGATGAACTTATTTGGATGGAGCTGGTTGGATGGTGTTACAACATGGTGACTCCCTTTTCTCTCCATGATCCTTCCCCTCCCCCCACTCCTGTTATTGGTTTAGGGTAGCAGATTAGATTTATTAAAATAAAAAAATGTTTTGATTGGATTTATCACAAGGAGAGTGCTTGCTTGAGGGGGTGTTATATCTTAAGTTACAAGTCATTTTGTATCACAGGTTTGTTGGTCTGGTTTTAAATAAAAGTCTAAATGGGAAAAAATAACTATTTTGTAGACTAAACAGAATGCTGTGGATTCACAGTATAATACACTTTCATTCCCTTCCATTCTTTCATCTAAGAATCCCCAAAAGCTTTACAGACATGAATTGTCTCATAAAGCTAAATTGAGCTCTGTGCGCTGGGTATTAGTTTCCCCATTTCACAGATGAATAAAACTGAAGCACAGAGAGATCACCCCGTGAGTCAATGGCAGAGTGACCCCAGTCTCCTTCTCTAACCACTGGACACACACTGCCTCTATCTAGGAAGGAAGCTCATTATTTTGATAATCTTTGCCTTAAAATATGCATATTGTGCCTTACTCTCAACTGTGCACATTAATTTCAATTCTTTATTTTTTCTAGACTATGCCATAAATTTCAAGATATTTCTCCTGATGGGATCCTTTACAGGATGCTTTTGGAGAGCTTAGGAGTTGCTGTTTTACCGGGTGACTTAACTGGTATCAGCACACAAATCTCAAAGGGAAGTCAACAGAGAGAAGAAAAAAGACAAACAGATCTTTCAGAGAGGTACCGTGCAATGCTTTATCAATACAGATGATTCCCTATTAAAATTTAAAAATATTGATACCATTATAAAGGAAACTTCCAAAAAGACTGAGCATTTGCTCTATATGTCAAATGCTAAGTGTTGTCTTATGCAGAGCTCTGGGTCTATGCATAATCCCTAAGTAATCTGACCTCAATGTATTGCATCAGAAGAGCAAATGTATGGTTTATTCATCAAAATCTTTTGGACTCAAGTAAGAACTGTTGAACTTACTTCACATATTACAAAAGGGGTACATCCCACCAAGTCATCAGTGACTTTACTGATAAGCAAGGCTTTCAGGGTTTGTTTTTTCTAGACAGCATCTAAGGGCTGGTCCACACTAACCCCCCAGTTCGAACTAAGATACGCAATTTCAGCTATGTGAATAACATAGCTGAAGTCGAAGTACCTTAGTTCGAACTACAAAGTACTTACCGCGGGTCCACTCGCGGCAGGCAGGCTCCCCTGTCAACTCCGCGTACTCCTCTCGCGGAGCAGGAGTACCGGCATCGACGGTGAGCACTTCCGGGATTGATTTATCGCGTCTAGACAAGACGCGATAAATCGATCCCAGAAGATCGATTGCTTACCGCCGAACCCGGAGGTAAGTATAGACGTACCCTAAGGTATAGACTATGAATCTCTATGGAATCATTGAGACTTCATCTTTTGCGGTTGAGCATTCTCAGAGCTTCACAAATCAAGACTGATTTGATTCTGATTGCTGTAGCTTCTGTGTGCAAGGCTTCTCAGTCTATAGCATCATTGCATGCCTTTTTGTACTCAAGCTACAAGGATATTTGAGTCATCGATTCAACTTCTCTTCAGTTACTTGAAGCTTTGATCTATGTGGAAATACCTGTATAAGAGCCCGTGAAATCTTCCATAATGGGGTGGGGTATATTTCTCCACCAAAAAATGTGAGTTCAGCCTAAAAACTGTGAAAACTTCTGAGATCTTGCACAGATCTCCAGGTTCCTTGGTCCTCCACACTGGTAACACAACTCCAATGGGCTCCCTAAATGTTGTTAATCCCTAGGCTACATCCCTTAAAGGGGGTTCACCAGCAAGGAAGGAGTACGGGAAAGTTCATTCAGATTATGGCTATTCCATTGGGTGTCAGTGGGGACAATGCTTGCTTCTCTCCAGCCCTGTCTGGAAGTACAGTGAGCCATTCCTAGGGTTTGGGGAAAACAAGACATGCTGGAAGCAGTGTGGCTCTGTGGAAAAGGTGCACACCTGGAATTTAGGAAAGCTAAATTCTAGTCCTGGTGGTGGATGAAAAGCAAAGATTATAGAGTATAGCGTCAGAAAGCCTTGCTTATCAGCAAAGTCAGTCATCTTTACTTTCATCATTATGCATTTCAGAATTTCAAACATGTTAGATTTAATTTTCTATGTGAACTACTAGTGATACTTTATTTAAAAGCAGTTAATGAAAGTGTTTCATTAAAATATTTTAGTGCTAGAAGTTAAAATTTTAAGGTTATTATCAAGTTAAGGGAGTACTATAAAATATACTTAATAAATCTATAAAAAAATTAGACTGCTGAATATTCTGCATTTTGCTCAGACAGAAATATATGCCTTCAGACTTAACAAAAATAATTGTGTTAACTTACGTTTTCATGGACAATAGTAAATCCATAACAAATGTGAAATGGATGCAACCGGGACATATTACACACACTTTTATTGTACATCTTCTTTATCTTCAAAAGTTATTGCATATTTAATCATGAGTTATTTTAATGGTTTGCTGATGAAGATTGTAGTATTTCAAAGGGAGGGTTATATATTCTATGTCTGGGGATTTTTCTTTTAAGAACTGAGAAAGGATATGCTAATCCACTCATTGCACATAAAGGAAAAAAAGTGGAGGTTGCTTATTTGGGTTACTAGGAGTGGGAAGCTGTGAATCATGATGTTATATGACTATGTCCTATGGGCAGATATACAGAATATTACTGATGCCATTTCCAAAGACCACCAATTGTTGCACCTTTCCAGCAGGTGGTAAGACGACATTAGCCTGATTCATCTCCCTTTAAAGTCAATCAGACTTTTTTTGGCATTGGGTTGGGTCCCATGATGGTGGTTAAAAATGTTAATGGGTAAAAGTGGCTCCCCGGAGGCTGGGAAATCGGAAGATCCAAAATGAACTGGTAATCAGCTCCCATATTTAGATGTGAGTGGTCTCCAATTAAAAAATAAATAGCCTGTGGCAATATCATGCAATCAGTTTTTACAAACATCAGTTTAAACACGGGTTTCTGCTTAACAACTGATTGCACAATATGGCCGTTGGGATCTGCACGGGCCTTAATTTGTTCTCACTATAACTTTGTTTAGGCACAAAAAGAATATTTCTGGTGTTATTGTCCTGTTTATTGTTAAAATAATCCAGTTAATTATTGAATCAAATGTTTTAAAGTAGAAAACACAAGTGACTTGTTTTCATGTGCAATCTTTCAATTTTAGAATGAAACAGATTGAAGATCAAGCCAATAAGCATACCAAGAATAGAACTGTTGATGAAGTAATTGAAAGGCTCAAGGACAGTGTGATACAACAGGAAGCAACTATTAAAGACAGCTTTCTTGCCTACAACAAGCAACCAAATGGAAAAATTAGTAAAGATGATTTCCGGAAGGTAGGGGAAATGCTAGGTGTTTTTCTTTATCTTTTTGTTTTTCCTGGAAGGTGGTTTATTGTTTTATGGTGGTGCCTATTCACACACCTACAGCCAAGTCTCCAGGGCTGTTTCAGTCATTAACGAGCTGGAGCATGCTCACATGAGCTCCTTGTTAATAGCATCAAGAAGAATCAGCTTTCATTTGGAAAGAAAAAAAAGTCAATGTCTAGTTCCTTTCCTTGCAGAGATTGCCTGGAAAACCCAAACTGATTATGAATGTCAAAAAGAACATGCTGCTAGACTCCATCTCTGCAGCAGGTGGCTGGGGAATTTATAGAACCAGACTCCAACCTACCACACACCTTCTCTGTAAAATGAGTTAGTTACATCTGAGGTGCATCCCAAAATTTTTTTTTAGTTAGCCATCACCAAAATCCTTATGCCCCATGCATTGTGGTGGGAACACATCACAGCTGAGATAAATTGAGTACCTTTGGGTGGAGAAAGGCAGCAAAACATTGTTTGCAGGCAAACCAAAAATTCCAGTGCTGGTCCTGTTTGTTAAAATTTTAATCCTCTCCGAAGTGAAGACCAAGCTGGCTGCTGCTATGTGTCAATAGCAAAAAGCATTATATAAGTACATTAAGCACATAAAACAATTTTCTATGGTTATAGAAGCTGAAGTCCCTTCTTATCTTCAAGTCAGGTTTGAAGTACATTAATGAAGTGATCCAGGAATCTTGCACAGTTGCTTCCTGTGCTATTCCATTCACGATCATAGTACTCCAAGTATTAGTGCTGTGAAAATATATATTTAAATTGGGTATGCAGATTCTAAAATACTGTGGCTGAAAGGCTTAATGAGCCTTAATTGAGGCTTAATTGATAAACACCATATACATACAGTAATGTACTGATTATTAATCTGAATAAAAATATAGGGTGAGATTTTGTGCTGCACCACTGAGAGGCCTTAGGGAGGGCGGACAAAGATGGCTTTATGCCACCTTTGAACTCTTCACATGCAGCCACCAGTGCAACAGCCAGCCAGTGGGTTGGTCTAAGTTACAACAGCCTGTCCTGAACTGCCCATGGCTAGCAGTGCTGCCTGAATCCTCCTAGCTCTGTGGCCCCACTCCCTCCTGCTCCTGACTTTGTCCTAGCATGCCACTGCTCTGAGACTTGCACATGCAGTGCCTGTGTTGCAGGAATTTCCCCCCGGCTAACTAAGGACCTTTTAGGCCATATAAAGGCCTTAGAAGGAGGGGAGAATCTCTCCTCTAGTGTGCATTTAAAAACTGACTTTAGTTAATCAGATTTTATTGTGCTCACCACAGTGACTAATATGCTCCTATGGTTATTAGATTTTTTGGCAGTTTTTGATAGTGTGGATCAGCAGACCTGGGTACAGCACTTGGGTGCTAGAGGATTAATACGACTGGGGCTATCTTGAACTGATTTAGATTTTTACCTGTGAGTGCTCCCAATTGGTTTTGCTTGGTGAATTTTCAGTACTACTAGGATTGTATGTGATGTTCTTCAGGGCCTGTTGTAGCTGGGATTACGTGTCACTCCCTGTATGTTGCCTCTTGAAGAGATTTAGGACTGATATGAATTTGCAGTGGTGCAGATTTTCATTCTCTCCAGACTTAAAGAGAAAAAGTATTGCCAAAGTTTGCTGATGGGTAGAAACTGGCTGAGATTAAATACCAGCAAAAATGGAAATTATCCTGATTGGGTCAGACAGGAGAAATTATGGGAGAGGCATTCCCTTGGGCCTCCTCCAATTAGAAGGGGAGGTACTTCTGACTGCTAGTGTGGGCAGAGTCTGCACATTGTCTTTATCCAGATGCTGATTTGGAAGAGCAGGGGGGAGATAGCTGTGGTGAAAACAGGATTTACCATGTCAGTGAGACCTTTAAAAAATAGCAGCACAGCTCCCTTAGGACTTCTTATGAGACGAGGTTTACCTTGGTTTGCCAGTAAAAATTTCATCTCCCATCAGTGTGCAGAATGCTGTGCACTTCTTCATCTGGCTGCTCTCCTCCTCCCAGCGGTGGATGTATTTCTGTGATTCTATGTGTGCATTGCAGAAGTGCTCTGAAATGAGAGGTGCTAAGTAATTGTAAAATGTTATTTCTTTGTCTTATTGTTAATAATAATAATAATAATTAATAATTAATGCATGTATTAAGAATAAAATTGCAGCCTTGCCTCCCACATGCTGTTCTGTGCTACATACCTTTGGGACATTGGCTTTGGATTACTGCAGTGTGTTCTACAATGTGGTACCTAAAAGGCTTATTTTGTTGCCTGGAGCTAATGCAGCAGTATGATTAACATTACTGGTAGGCAGAGGGAACTCCACCTACCTGCTGCTTTTTTCTTTGCATTAGCTGTCTGTGTGAAAGTTGGATTTAAGGTTTTGGTATAACACTGAAAGCCCTTAATTGACTGTTTTACTAACCTCACTGTTCTTCTGACACCTTACAGATTATGTATGCCTCTTTTAAGGGTTGTTAGTACACAAAGAATAAAGAACAAAAATAATCATATATCTGCACCCATTTGTGCTACCATCAGATCTCATAAGCTAGGCAGGTTCAGGCTTCATGAATATTTGGATGGTATATTTGGAACTCTCACCTGCTGAAGGATGTGGTTCCTCTTATTAAATTTATATCTAAGTACTATAATTTCAACTCTATATAAACCATGGTTACCATAAATATAAAGAGAAGAGGTAAATGTTCAGACCTATCCAAGTTTAGCTATGTAATCAAAACCCCATACAGTCCTTTGAAAATGTACACCAAGGAGCCCAGACATTTATTTGAAAGGATGGCATGTAAGGAACAAACATTTTCTTATTTCCCTTTTGTTTTGTTTTTTTCACTTTGACAGGTGTTGGAAGATCATGGGATGCCAATGGATGATAGCCAGTTTAATCTACTGACTGAGAAATTAGGATTCCCAAATGGAGGGCTGAGTTATCTTGATTTTGTAGCAGTATTTGAAGGTAGATGAACATTAATGACAATCTTACATAAAACAAATCTTTCATGGACTTTTCTCTCTCAATATTGTAGAGGGCCATTAGGTGGGTAATTGAGAAGATATAGACCACGTTGTGGTCAGGATGCTACATATCCCTGTCACTCCTGATCCAGCCAAGCTGTTGATCATCTAACCCAGTATGTGAGTGAGATTGGAACATGAATGAGGGTGAGCTGGTTAAAGCTCAGTACAGATAGGACTGAGATGATAATTGTAGGGTGTGGAAAGCAACCAGAAGAGGCTGATCTCTCCCCCTTTGATTGAGGGTGGCTCCCATTATCCATTAGTTGAGCTCAGAATCTTAAGAGCTTTAGTATTGGCACCCCAGTTGCTGTTGGATGATTTTACAGCAGTATGGTCCAAGAAGGCTTTTTTACCACTTGAGCCTGGCCAAAAGATTGCAACCACTTCTTTCAGATATGGAACTCTGTACCATGATCCATTCCTTTGTCACTTCAGGACTGGATTACTGCAATCTGCTTTATGTGGAGCTACACTTCAGGTCAACCTGAAAATGTAAACTGGTGCAAAATATAGTGGCTTGCATATGGTGCTTCTCAGTGATAGCACATGTCCCTGGTGCGCCATGATCTGCACTGCTATCTTTTGGTTTGTGGATTGAATTGAAGGTATTGCTTTTAATTTATAAAGCCATAAATGGCTGGGGACCTTGTTACTTGAGAGACTTCCTCTCCTCTCCTGCCATAATGCCACTGTTGTGATCAGCAGAGGTGCTTCAGCTGGATCCCCCTTCATTTAAAAGAAAGGGGCTGGAAGTAGAACTTGCTCCATGAAAAACACTCCGCTTTGAAACAGGCTTCCCCCTGATCTGAGATAGCCGAAATCGGTTGACCTTAAGTGCGTGCTGAAAGGCACATCTATATGCAGAAGCTGCTGCAGAAGGGGGCTGTTGAGGGAAATTAGAATTGTAGTAGGAAGCAGAATGTGGAGTCTGCTGGAGTTTAATTTCATTTGTTTTATTACAGGGGTGCCCAGAATCTTGGAGAGGCAACCCTTTTTATTTGTTGTGTGCATCTCAATAAACCAGTAAAGTGTAGGCAAGGATTGTATCAGTCATTGCTTTCGGTATTACCTGATGGGGGTTATAATGTACCTCAGCTATAATAAATGTTCTAAGCTCAGGAACAAACTTTAACAAAATTTCATCTATATTTGGACTGATTTTGTATAGCTTTTGTTCTGTCCAAATTTAAAGTTTATTTTTTAATGTAAAAAGTGTGTTTATCAGTAATATTATTAATAATAATTCATTATTAGGGCCCTACCAAATTCATGGTCCATTTTGGTCAATTTCACAGTCAGAGGATTTTAAAAATCTTAAATTTCATGATTTCAGCTGTTTAAATCTGAAATTTCACAGTGTTGTAACTCTAGGGATCCTAACCCCAAAGGGGATTGTGGAAGAGTCTTAGGGTTATTGTAGGGGGGGCGCTGTATTGCCACCCTTCTGTGCTCCTGCCTTCAGAGCTGGGTCCTCTGCCAGCGGCCACTGCTCTCTGGCCACCCAGCTCTGAAGGCACCGCAGAAGTAAGGGTGGCAATACTGTGACCCCCCTACAATAAATTTGCAACCCTCCCGCTGCCCTCTTTGGGTTGGGATCCCCAGTTTGAGCAGGAGCGTCGCCAGCTTTTTGCCGCCCTAGGTGGCGGAAGGTCCCGCCCCCGAAATGCCGCCCCCGACAGAGGCAGCAGAAGGTCCTGCCCCCGAAATGCTGCCCCCGACAGAAGCGGCGGAAGGTCCTATCCCCGAAATACCGCCGACGACTGGGGCGGTCGAAGATCCGGCTGCCGCGGTCGCTGCCCCCCAAATGTTAGCGCCCTAGGCGACCACCTAAGTCGCCTAATGGGTTGCGCCGGCCCTGAGTTTGAGAAACATTGGTCTCCTCTGTGAAATCTGTATAATATATAGGGTAAAATACAAAAGACCAGATTTCACAGGGGAGACCAGATTTCATGGTCCGTGATGAGTTTTTCATGGACGTGAATTTGGTAGGGCCTTATTCATTATTATTGTAGTGCCCATAGGCGCCACCTTTCACTGGTGCTGGAGGGGGCTCACGCCCCGCCCGGAGCACCCACAGAGTCGGCGCCTATGGTAGTGCCTGGAAGCCCCAGGGAGGGATCAAGGTTCCACTGTGTTTGTACACAACATGTACACGGCACAAACATATCATGAGGAGATGGTTCTTGCTACAAAGAGCTTGCAATCTAAGGCTTGGTCTACACTACCCCCCCTAATTCGAACTAAGGTACGCAACTTCAGCTACGTGAATAACGTAGCTGAAGTTCGAAGTACCTTATTTCGAATTAGTTCAAACTTACCTTGGTCCACACTCGGCAGGCAGGCTCCCCCGTCGACTCCGCGGTACTCCTCTCGGCGAGCTGGAGTACCGCAGTCGACGGCGAGCACTTCCGGGTTCGACTTATCGCGTCCAGACTAGACGCGATAAGTCGAACCCAGAAGTTCGATTTCCAGCCGTCGAACTTGCCGGTAAGTGTAGCCAAGGCCTAAGTAGTAATATGATGTGTCCTGCTAGGATCACTAGTTTCGCATTCTTTAACCTGATTTTTGTTGCCATTCTTGGCAATTGGCTTTTCTCAGGGAGATAGAGAAGGTGAATATCTACATACTGTAGGGATAGACTCTGTCACCCTGACAACCTCACTCCATCTGCAGGCAGATTGATTTCAGGGCAACATGAGCAAGGGTAGCAGAATCTGGTCCAGACAAGAAACAATCATATAGTTCATTTTCCCAGGCAACAGTTAGATCCAGGAGCAATAGGTGAAACATGAGTGTCATAGGTAATTACTCCTTCCTACTTTCTTTTATATATTTTTCTCTTACTTTTCTGCTTTAGTTCCAGATTTTCTGGGTGAAATCCTGACCCCACTGAAGTCAATGGGAGTTTTGCCATTGACTGCGGTGGGGCCTGTTTCACCTGTATTATGACTTTTTTTTTGATCATTTTTCTCAAAGGTGTACAATTCTGATTTCTGCACTGCTAGAAGTTGCCATTATTTCACCTGGCTTTAGATATAGAAGAAGGGGAAGAATTGACTTGTAGCTGGCTGATGCAGTATTAAGGCATTCCTTGTATCAGCCCTAACATTCATAATTTTGACCTTGTCCAACCATCTGTCCATCAGAACATCTTATACTGGCTCAAAGAGCCTAGTAAAATATGCCTGAAAGCAAGGTAACATCTGTACGATCAAAGTAAAACTGGACATATTCGCTAGAGCAGTGTTGCAGTGATTTAATCAGGAGTCTTGTGGTATTTGGTCTTTTTCTTAAGGCCCCAGTTCCTGGGAGTTGTGAGAATCTCTACTTTCATTTTTAAAAAAAGTTACCAATCATCATAGTTGCAGAGGAAAATTACCCAGATTTTACATAGAGGTTTAAAAAACAGAAGGCAGAGAAAAAATGAATGTATTATTTTATTAAAATATGATTTTAAGTCAATCTCATAATTTTGGGGGGGAAATGATTCTTGGGTTTTGAGCACTTGCAGTTAGAAATACTATTGATATCTGGCATTATCCTACTTTCTTTATGTAAGTAAAACTCCCATTGACTTTAGTGAGATGATATCTTCAGTAGGAATGTTGCCTGAATGAATAGTGCAGGGTCAGGTCCCAAAAGACTGGATGTGTATAAAGCAGGGGGAAAGCA
Organism: Chrysemys picta bellii; assembly: GCF_011386835.1. NCBI lineage: Eukaryota > Metazoa > Chordata > Testudines > Emydidae > Chrysemys > Chrysemys picta. The sequence goes on along the minus strand of NC_088791.1, from coordinate 124,641,017 downwards.
GGGGATAAAAATGAGAATCATAGAAATGTAGGGCTGGAAGGGACTTTGAGAAGTCCAAGTCCAGGAAACAGAAAGGCCCACAGTGGATGGCTTTTGATGGTTTGTTTGCGGGAGGGAAGGATAGTGTTTTTGATATTTCCGAGTTATTTTTGTCCTCATGTCTGTGTCTCAGTGGGTTAAAATACATATAGATTTTAAAAAGAAAAGAAGTACTCTGTTGGGAGGTTCTGTTTATTTAACTGATTAATAAGAAAAATTTTGAGGGGGAAAATGTCAGGACATACATTTTTCTGTATAAGTTTATCTCATTTTTAAAGTTCAAGTGAAACAAAAATACTTTGAAATTATAAAACATATGAGGAATTTGTTGAACATATGGATGATGATGAACCTACAGGTCTGCTACAGTATTTAATCTCCTGGTGAACTACTTTTGTATCATTGGGTCTTCTGGTTTCGTGATTCTGAAAGGCCAAAACCTATAGGTTGTGATCCTGCAACACCCCACTTGTGTGCAATCCTTTTGACTTTAATAGAATTATTCATAGGAGAAAGGGTTACAGGATCAATCCCTTACTTAGGTATATTATATATATGCCTAAGTATATATATATATATATCAACACAAACAAAAAAAATTGCGTATACGTTCAGTTATACAGAGTGTATCTATGATGACAGTGTGTATCTATATCTAGCGAGAGAGAATACATGGCAGCATGGTATGGGAAGGTTTAATTAACAAGAGTTTGTTCTCCAAAACAAGTGCCAATAAAACCTTTCCACCTCACTGCACTGCCATCTATTCTGTATATGCCACTAATGTTGCAGGAAAACTATTTTTAAAATGCTTTAGAGAGTTAAAACATGTTATTTAGACTATTTTTCATTTCCCTCTCTCGTAAACCAGATACCTTAGTTACCATGAGTCCAGCTGCACAGGGAACAGAAGGAGCTATAATAACCTGTAACAGTGACTCAAAATAGCTTTTCTATTGCCTAAAAATATCATGGCCCTTCCAGGATTTAGAAGTAAATGTAGTGTCCCTCACTAGGAAGCTGGCAGTCTCCTCTTCGTGATCTTTCAGGGCTGTGAGATTATAGACATAGAAAAGCTGGCACTTGTGCAGGATTGAATCTCACCTGCCCTGGCCCTCAGATGCGGTAATTTGGGGGGCGAAATTCCACAGTTGGGCTGAGAAGGAAGAAGTACTTTGCTGTCAGATTTATTTAGTTGCTCGTGGCTGTTTGAAGCTACTGAAGGTTTGGGTATGTTAGAATGACTTCAAGGGAGATGGGTTAGTGTGCAGTGAGTGGGCGGTGGTGGTGCAGTTGAAAATGGGTCACAAATTCATTTCTGTGGCACTTTCTGCAGCAATGCAGAACCTGTGTTCCTTCTCACGCAGGGTGTGTCTAGACTGGACCTGGAAGGTGTCATTTCCATCTCAGGTAGATATACCCATGCTAGTTCCAATTGAGCTAGCATGCTGCTAAAAACAGAAGTGTAGCCGTCGCAGCAGGAGCAACTAGACAGGCTAGCCGCCCTGAATACAATCCCGTCTGAAACCCCCTAAGTATGTACTCGAGGCAGCTAGCCCTTCCCGACGCTTGCACTGCCACAGCTATACTTCTATTTTTAGCATGCTAGCTCAATCCCAGCTAGCATGACTCTGTGTACCCGAGCTGGAACCTACATCTTCCAGTGCCAGTCTAGACATACCTTCAGACAGGCAAGATGAAGACCAGTCACAGCTCTCCTGGACTCCATCCTCTCCTCCAGTTTGATACCATCCTCATTCAGAGCAATACTCAGGAACCAAAGAAGGCTAAAGTAAAAGCAAAAAACAATAACAGAAAGTTCCACCTCAACTGTGCCTTCTGCACTAGAGCTTACCCACGGGGGCCTGGAGGTTTTTTTTGTTGTTTTGTTTTTGCTTTCACTGGAAGAAACCACTGTACCATTGAATAAAGCAGGAGCTGAGGCAATTTCTGTAAATCAGATGGACATTTACTAATACTGTATACAACTAAGGAAGTATGTAACGTGTGAAGCCTAAAGAATGTGATAGGGTTTTTAAAACAATGTATTGTATATGATAAATAAATAAGACAACTCCATTGGTCCAGTTTGTTTAATACTAAAGAAAAAGATATTCAAGTCACAGATTGCTTTACTCTGCTTTAATTATTTCAGATCCCAGACTGAATGGACCAGGAGCTACATTATATTGCAGTCCAAACCACCGAGTAAATAGCACTAAATTTCACTACATGACTGCTGAAGAATGTCTAAGTCAGTTTAATGATAAACTGATGGAAGGATATGGGGTAAATAAATGCAACTGTTGATTATTTTTGACAATATAGCTAGTTATGTTAAAAATATTTGTTGTATTTTTAAGTGGAGTTGTCAGAAAAGTGACTCTATAAAAATGATATTGGGGTTCAATGTTTATTCTCTTTCAGTGACTTCCAGAGCAAACATACCGTACTCAGTTTACAATTCAAAAGCTGATTTTCTAATTGCTATCCCTGCAAACTCTTCTTGGAATCTGAAACCCAAAATATTTTTTCTAATTCTTTTATTGTCACTACTAGTAAAGACCGTGCAACCAGAATCGGAACAGACATGTTGATGGTCCACAAAGAACAAAGTCCAGACGAATCTTCCATATCTATATTGATTTAGCACTGCTACAAATAAAAAACTTTTTTATTGGGAAAATAAAAGCAGTTTTTTATATACCCTCTTTTTCAGCTATAGCCACAGTTTAAGAAAATATTTATTTACATTTCAACAAAAGTAAACAGCTCTTCTGCACTTCTTAGACATGTGAGTAGCCCTGTTAGTGTGATTACTAACAGGAGAAAAGATCAGACCCATGAGGCCTAAAGATTTCAATGAGCAAGAAAGCAGATTTTTCCAGAGATGACACCAGTAAAAATCTAGAGGTCCTGGAAGAAAGCACTGGTCTCACAAGGAATTGAAATCAAACAGCTTATTATTAAAATGACATTAAAAAACAAAGGTAATTGGTGAAAAGTGCCCCGTTGGATAGGAGCCCACCATGCCCCATCATTATTGGCTGATGCACTGACCAGTGGCAACACAGCATTGTATCCTCTTGTTAGGACTTGATGCAATCAAGAGCTGGCTGCTGCCATGATAGGAGTGTAGGGCTATTCTCATGGCCAGCCACTGAATATAGACAGGGCATTGTGACAACAGCACAGAACTACTGGGCCAAATCAGATTTTCTGCTGATGTGTATATAGGCAAAAAACAATGGAGCCGTGCTCATTTAGACCATCCTAGCATCTGTCCCGCCGTCATGGTATTATTGTGGTAAGAATTATTTCCTTTTCTACATTTACTTTTTAATTGTTAAATAATTATCATTCAAATTTATCAGTTGAAATCCTAACATACACATGTATAGAATAAGAGAAACGATCATTTCTTTTAGCATTTGCAAAACAAAAGAATATTTAATCATTATCCTTTTGCTGAATTCAGTTCCATCTGTTCTCCTGGCACGACTAATACACCAATATTCAAAGATCCTATGTTTAGACCAACTAAAGCACCCCGTGGCAAGGCTGGCCATTCTTCGAGTGATTGCTCATGTGTATTCCACAATAGGTGTGTGTGCTCGCCAGGTGCACTGGTACCGGAAGTTTTTCCCCTAGCAGTATCCGTAGGGGAGCGTCCCAGCAACCCCTGCAGTGGCACCTCTATGGCGCGGTATAAAGGGAGCTGCGTGCTCCCCCCACCCTCAGTTCCTTCTTGCCGCCAGTGAAGATGCATCAGAACTGCTCTGCTCCAGCTTGTCTGTGGCTTTCCTCTTGAAGTCTTGTTCGTTCATAGTTAGTAGAACCTGTAGTTAAAGTAGTTTAGATTAGTTTAGTTTAGTGCGCCTGGGTCGGGGCATGCCCCGTGCCCCGTGCTTTAAGTCGTGTGACACTTGCAGGGAGCCGATGCCAGTGAGTGACCCACATGCGGACTGTTTATACTGTCTGGGGAAAACCCATCTCAGCGATGGCTGCAAGATTTGCAGATCTTTCAGGCCTCGGACCAAGAAAGAAAGGGACATTTGGTTTCGAGCCATTCTGATGGAGTCAGTGTTGACCCCGACTCCGGTGCGCTGCTCCAAGTCGGTGCCGGGTACCACGGTGTCGGTGCGCAGGGTTCCTTCAGTGCGTTCCACCAGTTGGCACCACTCCCCATCCACGGGGCATGCCAAGAAGGCTAAGAAGAGGTCTTCTCCACCGAGGCACCGGAGGAAGACTTGAGGAGAGACTTGACCCACGTTGGGCAGTTCTCAGTCCCCGTCGGCCTCTATGCCTCCAACTCAGGTTGAGCGGAGGAGCCCGGCCCATTCGACGCAGGCTTCCCTGGATGCCCAGTGCCCTCCATGCCGGGACATTATGTCTCTGCGGTACCAGGGGCACCACTACCGTTGGCTCCCCAGTCCAGAGGCAAGCCACCGCTTGGATCTCCGCAGTCACTGCCTGATCGGTACTGTTCACGGTTGAGGGAATGTTTTCGATGCCGTTCACTGCTCAGCAACCACTCCGTGCGCAGTCCACGCTGATCCCCATCGACCCCCACCAGGTTGTCTGGCTGGGTTCCGACTGACAGGGGTTCCAGGCACCACTCTGCCTCGAGGGACCATAGACCTCACAAGCGGAGTGGGTCACGTCGAGACTGAGACAGACGGCACCGGAGGTCCTCGTCTCCGAGAGGCTATCCTAGCCCGTCGCGATACGGGCGTTGATGCCATTCCTGTTCATCATCTCGCTCCAGGACTCTGCCGTGGCACCGCTCCTGCAGTCCTGGACGTCAATCGCTGGCACCTTGCTGTCGTGGATCAGCCCGCCGGAGCCAATCGCAGAGCAGCTGCTATGTCGCGATCACGGTCTCATGGTCGGCACCGTTCCTGACGGCACTGCTCCTCCTGGCCCAGGGACAGCAGCAGGTTGTATGTCAGCCCGGCCTCCCTTCGTAGCCGTCAGTCAATGGGACAGGCTAGTCAGGCTGAACAGCCTGCTCCGCTAGTGCCACAGCAGGTGCAGTGGCACCCGGCACCGTGGTACCAATGGACCCTGTGGCCGCTGACGCAGCCCCCAGTGGGGGCTCACTTGGTGGCTGGAACCTCGGAGAGACCATCGGCCTCCCTCTCCCAGAAAGAAGTCGGTGGGGCGTGCATCTTCAGTTCCGCGCCCAGAGGGCGACCAAGTGGTGGGGCCTCCGGTACCGGTGGGTACGCAAACTACCGCACCCGCATCCTCATCCTCCCCTGATGAGGCAATTACTGCCCCTTCTTCCTCTGTTCCGCAGGAGGACTCTAAGGCCCACCAGGAACTATTGAAAAGGGTAGCATCAAGCCTCAACCTTCAGGCCGAGAAGGTGGAGGAACCCTCGGACTCCCTCTTCAATGTCCTATCAGCTTCGGTACTGGGCCCTCCCTCTCCATGAAGGGGTAGCAAAAATTTCAAATGCCTTGTGGCAAACCCCGGCTTCCTTGCCCCCCATCTCTAAGAGGGCAGAACGGAAGTACTTTGTGCCCGCCAAGGGGCATGAATACCTGTACACCCACCCTGCCCCCAAATCCCTTGTGGTTGAGTCAGTCAACCGCAGGGAGAGGCAGGGCCAACCAGCCCCTACTCCGAAAAATAAAGACTCAAGGAGGCTGGACTTATTTGGGAGAAAAGTTTATTTGTCCTCGAGTTTCCAGTTAAGGGTGGTGAACCATTGGGCTCTCCTGGGTCAGTATGAGTTCAATTTGTGGGGCTCTCTACCCAAATTCGAGGACTCCCTCCAGGAGCATGACAGGAAAGAGTTCAAAGCTCTGGCCTTTTACCTGGAGGGGACTAAGCCATTCAGGAGGTCTTCGTAGCTGTTCATCGCCTCGGCCGAACGCATGAGGAGTCAGCCGATCTCCACTCAGCGACTCTCCAACTGGATCACCTCATGTATCTGTACCTGTTATGACCTGGTGGGAATCCCTCCGCTGTCTATTGTGACGGCACACTCGACTAGGGCGCAAGCCTCATCGGCTGCCTTTTTAGCCCATGTCCCCATTCAGGACATTTGCAGGGCTGCCACATGGTCTTCCGTTCACACATTCATCTCGCATTATGTGATCGTCTCCCAGACCAGGGAAGACGCCGAGTTCGGCAGCGCTGTGCTCCATCCTGAGAGTCTGTAAACTCCTACCCACCTCCAACAGATATAGCTTGGAATCACCTATTGTGGAATACACATGAGCAATCACTCGAAGAAGAAAAGACAGTTACCTTTTCCGTAACTGGTGTTCTTCGAGATGTGTTGCTCATGTCTATTCCACATCCCGCCCTCCTTCCTCTCTGTCGGAGTTGTCTGGCAAGAAGGAACTGAGGGTAGGGGGAGTGCACAGCCCCCCTTATACTGTGCCATGGCGGCGCCACTCCAGGGGTCGCTAGGTGTGCTCCCCTCCGGGTACTGCTAGGGGAAAAACTTCCGGCACCGGTGCATGTGGTGAGCACGCACGCCTATTGTGGAATAGGCATGAGTAACACATCTCAAAGAACACCAGTTATGGAAAAGGTAACTGCCTTTTCTATAATAAATGATTTCTGAAAACTTATAACTTTTAAATTCACTCTGATATTTTTTACCCATTTTAATGGAGGGAAACAGTTCTGGAGGGACATTCATTTTTGAAAGGTCTCGTCTCATAATGGTTTCATCTAAGTGTGTGACAAAAAAATAGAAATAAGGTGTTTTTTCATTATAGAGTTGATGGGAGCCAGGATCCAATTGGCCATATGTATAGATGGCTTGCAGATTGGCTCCCAAGTAGTACATCAGTTCTGTACTTGTTTGTAATGAGGGGGGATAGGACTTCAGTTAATTTAGGGGCAATGATAGAATATTTTACATTAGCTTTATATGTGAAGTAGGTTGACAATGTAGAGTCTTGTAAGGAGGTGTTATATACCATCAAACTGCCTTACTATATTTTGCCTGTTGTCAAAATAAATCCGTAATGAATATTCAGTGTTTGTATTTTGAAATTTATAACTAATGTGTTTTATCTGAAAGTTCAAGCATTGACATTCAGTTAAATATTCTTTGTTAGGACACCTACTCTGCCTTTCGTAAAACAGATAGTAACCGTGATGGTATCATCAACATGCTTGATTTTCGACACCTCCTGGAGAGCTTTGTGTTCATCCTTACAGATGAGGAGTACTCACGCCTACTTGGTATATTGGGCATGAACCTGAACTCTACATTAAATTACCAGGAATTCCTTCAACTGTTCCAGACCCAAGAAACAAAAGAGGCACATCCTTGGCTGAATCCATCTCACAAGTAAGAAGGACAGCAATGTTATAGTATGTATACTGATTGTCTACATTTATACAAGTTAAAATCATAGAAATGTAGGGCTGGAGTTCTCCCTATGTGCTGAGGCAGGGCCAAATATACCTAAACCATCCCTGACAGGCATTTGAGTAACCTTTTCTTTAAAACAGTTTGTTTAGTGTTTGTCTAACCTGTTCTTAAAAATAATGGGGATTCCACAGTCTCCCTTGGGAACCTATTCTAGTTCTTAAATATCCATATAGTTAGAAAGTTTTTCCTAATATCTAACCTAAATGTCCTTTGCTGCAGATTAAGTTAATTATTTCTTATCTGACCTTCAGTAAGAATGGAGAACAATTGATCACTGTCCTCTTTATAACAGCTCTTAACATATTTCAAGACTGTTATCTGGTCCCCCCATGCAAGTCTTCTTTTCTCAAAATGAAATATACCCATATTTTTAACCTTTCCTCATAGGTCAAGTTTTCTAAACCTTTATCATTTTGATTGCTGTCCTTTGGATTTTCTCCAATTTGTCTGTATCTTTTTGAAAGTGTGGCACCCAAAACTGGAGCCAGTACTCCAGATGCGACCTCACCAGTGCTGAGTATAGTGGAACAATTAGCTCCTCTGCATTACATATGACACTCTGGTTAATATACCCCAGAATGATATTAGCCTTTTTTGCACCCACATCACACTGTTGACTCATATTCATTTGTGATTCACTATAATCCTCCAATCTTTTTTTGCATTACTACTACCTAACTGGTTATTCCCCATTTTATCATTGTGCATTTGATTTTTCCTTCCTAAGTACAGTACTTTGCACTTGTTTTTATTAAATTTTATCTTGTTGATTTCAGGCCCATTCTCCAATTTATCAAGGTCATTTTGAATTCTAATCCTGTCCTCCAAAGTGCTTGCAACCTCTCCCCGCTTGGTGTCATACGCAAATTTTATAAATGAACTGTCCAAGTCATTCATGAAAATTTTTAATAGTACTAGACCCAGGATAGACCTTTGCAGATCCCCACTAGTTATATCTTCCTTGTTTGACAGGAAACCATTGATAATTATTACTATTTGAGAAAATGTAGTATGCAAGCGCCTATTAAATAGTATTGAAAAAATCAGTATATTAATATGTTCCTGACATCTGGGGTTGGTTAAGTTCCATAAAGTTCTCAGTGATTTAGGACCCAATTCAGCAAGGTACCTAAGCATGTCCTTAACATGAATTGTCCATGGGACTACTGACATGCTTAAAGTTAAGAACCTACATAAGTTTCTTGCTGAACTGAGCCTTAGAGTCCAGTTACCTTAGAGGTCAGAGGCCAGATTCTGAGCTGCATCTTGTGTACACCCCAGAATAGGAGAGACCGCCCAGAAGGGGCCAAAACCTCCTTTTTGCCACCCAAATTGTGTGCTGTTCCAGGGGCCAGTATGGTTCCTTGTACAGCCTAGGGGCTGTCCCAACTTAACGGTACCTGAAATGGCTCACTATTTGACCTCCAGGCAACCATCATAGTTTGAATGCAGAGTACTCTGATCACACCTCTGTCATGCCTGTATACCAGGAACTGCTTGAGGGGATGGGCAGTAGAAGTCCACTTGGAGAATGCCATGGCGTGCCAGCCTTTTTATGCTGCCAAAGTATTGTAAATGGAATAGATCAGTTATGGCACTTTAGCTAAGTAGACAAGCTGTTTTGCAACAGAGTACAAGGGCAATAGGGGAGCTACAGCAGCATCAGGAAGATGGCTTTTTCTTTTCCCCTCTGAAAAGTAATACTGTGTGTCTCAAAGATTTGGCATTTTAAAAATTTGGCTTTATGTTTAAAAATAAATAACTATCAGGCACTTAAGATTCCTTCTAAGGGTATGTCTACACTACGGGATTAATCCGAATTTATATAATTCGAATTTTGGCAACAGATTGTATAAAGTCGAATGTATGCGGCCACACTAAGCACATTAATTCGGCGGTGTGCGTCCATGTACCGGGGCTAGCGTCGATTTCCGGAGCGTTGCACTGTGGGTAGTTATCCCATAGTTCCCGCAGTCTCCTCCGCCCATTGGAATTCTGGGTTGAGATCCCAATGCCTGATGGGCCAAAAACATTGTCGTGGGTGGTTCTGGGTACATCCTCCCCCCTCTCCAGGGAAGCAACAGCAGACAACCATTTCGCGCCTTTTTCCTGGGTGAACAGTGCAGACGCCATACCACGGCAAGCATGGAGCCCGCTCAGCTCAAAACAGCAGTCATGAACATTGTAAACACCTCGCGCGTTATCATGCAGTTTATGCTGAACCAGAACCTGCAAAACCAGGTGGCGAGGAGTAGGCTACGGCAGCGCGGTGGCGAGAGTGATGAGGACATGGACATGGAATTCTATCAAACCGCGGGCCCCGGTGCTTTGGAGATCATGCTGTTAATGGGGCAGGTTATAGCCGTGGAACGCCGATTCTGGGCCCAGGAAACAAGCACAGACTGGTGGGACTGCATAGTGTTGCAGGAGTGGGACGATTCCCAGTGGCTGCGAAACTTTCACATGCATAAGGGCACTTTCATGGAACTTTGTGACTTGCTTTCCCCTGCCCTGAAGCACCAGAATACCAAGATGAGAGCAGCCCTCACAATTGAGAAGCGAGTGGCGATAGCCCTGTGGAAGCTTGCAACGCCAGACAGCTACCGGTCAGTTGGGAATCAATTTGGCGTGGGCAAATCTTCTGTGGGGGCTGCTGTGATGCAAGTAGCCAAAGCAATCACTGAGATGCTGCTACGAATGGTAGTGACTCTGGGAAATGTGCAGGTCATAGTGGATGGCTTTGCTGCAATGGGATTCCCTAACTGTGGTGGGGCGATAGATGGAACCCATATCCCTATCTTGGCACCGGAGCACCAGGGTACCCAGTACATAAACCACAAGGGGTACTTTTCAATGGTGCTGCAAGCACTGGTGGATCACAAGGGACGTTTCACCAACATCGTGAAGGCTGGCCGGGAAAGGTCCATGACGCTCGCGTCTTCAGGAACACTACTCTGTTTAAACGGCTGCAGCAAGGGACTTACTTCCCAGACCAGAAAATAACCATTGGGGATGTTGAAATGCCTATAGTTATCCTTGGGGACCCAGCCTATCCCCTAATGCCATGGCTCATGAAGCCATACACAGGCAGCCTGGACAGGAGTCAGGAGCTGTTCAACTACAGGCTGAGCAAGTGCAGAATGGTGGTAGAATGTGCATTTGGACGTTTAAAAGGTTGCTGGCGCTCGTTACTGACTCGGTGTGAAAGTTCTGTTTGTTGAAAACCCACCCCCTTGATTCACTCATTCCCTGTAAGCAAACCACCCTCCCCGCTTAAATCACAGCTTGCTTTTAAAGGAAATAAAGTCACTATCATTTAAAAATCATGTATTCTTTATTAATTGATTATAAACATAGAGAGAGAACCGACAAGGTAACCTGGGTGAGGTTTGGGAGGAGGATAGGAGGGAAGTAAAAGGCCACTGAAAAAATTCAATATAATGATAGCCTTTTGGTTGTGCTGTCCACTGGGGTGGAGTGGGAGGGTGTACGGAGCCTCCCACCCCGCATTCTTACACGTCTGGGTGAGGAGGATATGGAACATGGTGAGGGGGGAGGGAGGTTATACAGCGGCTGCAGCGGCAGTCTGTTATTCTGCTGCCGTTCCTGAAGCTCCACCAGACGTCAGAGCATGTCCGTTGATCACGCAGCAGCCCCAGCGTTGCAGCCTGCCACCTCTCATCTCGAGCGTCCCTCATGACCTCATGTTCACTGGCATCTTTCCTGTACTTAGATACTGTGTCCTTCCACTCATTCAAATGAGCTCTTTCATTGTGGGTGCATTCCATTATTTCTGAGAACATCTCATCTCACGTCCTCTTTCTCCACCGCCTTATCTGAGATAGACTTCGGGACGGAGGAGGGAGGCTTGAAAAATTTGCAGCTGCTGGAGGGATGAAAAAAAGGAGAGACGTTTTTAAAATGATACATTTTACAGAGCAATGCTTATACTCTTTCATGGTGAACAACACTATTCACATTACATAGCACATGTGATTTCAGTACAAGGTCGCATTTTCCATCTTAATATTGAGTGCCTGTGGCTTTGGTGTTAGAGATCACAGATGTAGGTCCGGGCAACAGAATTCAGTTATGCGGCCACGGTAAGCCACTGTCTTTCGGCTTCTGCGCCCTCCTTTCCCACATACCAAGCAAAGCCCGTTGACTGCTGCGGTTTTCCTGTTAACCTTCAGCAGCAGAAAACAAACTAACCCCCCTCCCATCCAATTCTCTGGGATGATCGCTTTATCCCTCCCCCCACCGCGTGGCTGGTATCAGGGAAGATCCCTGCAGAAACCAAACTAACCCCCCGCCCCCTCTCCCGCCATGAATTATCTGGTATGATCGCTGTACCCCTCCCCCCACCGCGTGGCTGGTATCAGGGAAGATCCCTGCTAGCCAAAGGCGAAAAGCTCAGCGCCAATCCCCTGCCCCCCCCCACCCGCGCTTGGCTAACTGCAGGGAAGGATTTATTTTCAGCCACAGGCAGACAGCCCAGTAGGAACGGCCACCCCTTAATTAAATTCCCGTATTTCAACTAGGTTACCATGAGCGATATCACTCTCTTGAGGATAACACAGCGAGATAAAGAACGGATGTTGCTTGAATGCCAGCAAACACCAGGACCATACGCTGCCAGGCTTTGTCATGCAATGATACCAGATTACTTGCTACTAGCATGGCGTGGACAAGTGTCCTACCATGGAGGACGGAATAAGGCTGCACTGCCCAGAAACCTTCTGCAAAGGCTTTTAGAGTACCTCCAGGAGAGCTTCATGGAGATGTCCCTAGAGGATTTCCGCTCCATCCCCAGACACGTTAACAGACTTTTCCAGTAGCTGTACTGGCCGCGAATGCATCCCAAGTCCCCAGGGCAAAGTAATCATTAAAAAACGCTTGCTTTTAAACCATGTTTTATATTTTAAAAGAAAAACTCACCTGAGGTCCCTTCCATGGGGTCATGGTCTTGGGTACTGGCTTGGGAAGCTTGGGAGGGTACTTCAGTCAGGCTGAGAAAAAAATACTGGCTGTTGGGGAGAATGGAGTGCTGTGTGCTCTCTGCAAGCTCGTCGTCCTTCTTCTCCTCCTCCTCTTCCCTGTCCGCAGAATCCTCAGGTGTGGCTGATGAGATTACCCCCGCGTCGGAATCCACGGTCAGAGGTGGGGTAGTGGTGGCGGCCCCCCCTAGAATTGCATGCAGCTCAGCGTAGAAGCGGCATGTCTGCGGCTCTGACCCGGAGCGACCGTTTGCCTCCTTTGTTTTCTGATAGGCTTCTCTGAGCTCCTTGACTTTCATGCGGCATTGCTCTGAGTTCCTATTGTGGCCTCTCTCCATCATGCCCTTGGAGATTTTTTCAAAAGGTTTGGCATTTCGTCTTTTTGAACGAAGTTCTGCTAGCACTGAATCCTCTCCCCATATAGCGATCAGATCCAGTACCTCCTGTACGGTCCATGCTGGTGCTCTTTTTCGATTATCGGCCTGCAAGTTTATCTGTGCTGATGAGCTCTCTGTGGTCACCTATGCTCTCCTGTGCTGGGCAAACAGGAAATGAAATTCAAATGTTCGCAGGGCTTTTCTTGTCTACCTGGCCAGTGCATCCGAGTTCAGATTGCTGTCCAGAGCTGTCACAATGGTGCACTGTGGGATAGCGCCCGGAGGCCAATACCATCGAATTGCAGCCACACTAACCCTAATTCGAAATGACAATATCGATTTTGGCACTACTCCGCTCATCGGGGAGGAGTACAGAAATCGATTTTAAGAGCCCTTTATTTCGAAATAAATGGCTTCGTTGTCTGGACGGGTGCAGGGCTAATTCAATTTAACGCTGCTAAATTCAAATTAAACTCATAGTGTAGACCAGGCCTTAGTATTCAGTGTGAAAAGAATCCATCCATTTAGCTACACAAACAGAGATAAATTAATAAAAGTAATGACAAGACAGAGTAGAACCAAAAAATCTTCTGATCAGCAAGTCAGCTCTGCTGTGGATTTCAAAGATACGATATACACTTAGGCTTACTTCCCAGTTTTAATTTGTCTTCTATAGAGTTACTGATGGTTCTGACATTACTAATATTTATCTCCCACTTTTTTTCTTAATTGTACAACTGGGAAAATCAAGGACACCATTTGAAAAGGGAAGAGGGATTCTAGGGTTCATTACTGGGATTCTAGTAACAGTAGAACTCATGACAAATTAATGTTTTCCTCTCATTTCATGTCAGCACTGCAATATGTTGAGTGTAGCTAAAAGATGCTCTTGTTTTCAACAGAGTAGCAACAATTATTGATTAGCAATGGAGAGCGATACCACTTTCCTCCAGCAACTGGGTATCATCATATATCATATGATATTACTATTTTAAAATGCCAGTTATAAAAAGTCTAACTGTTGACACAGCCTCATTGGAGAAGAGGTGAAAATACGTTGAAACTTTTCCAGTTAACTCTTTATATCATTTAATTGGTCAGTAGTTTCGCATAATGGAAATCCAGTTACCAGTGATGTGGACTAGAATGTTATATAAGTCTGTCTCTCTAAAGCTACCAACTTTGTAGATTCAGTGGGCCAGGTTCTGATCTAAATTAATGAAGTAAATCAGGAATACCTTTATTGGAGTCACTCCAGGTCTTGTGATATGTTACTAAATTGTTTTTGTTTCTAAGATAGTTAACATTTCCTTCTGGCTGGATAAATGATCCGTGTTTGCTATTAAGTCTGCAGGCAAGTTGAACAACATTGATCTGAAAATAAACAGGGAATTACAAAAATTTAAGATGTCTTCCCTAACTTGCAGCTGGGGAAATAAGGCAGTATTTAAAGAATTAAGTTTACACAGATGTGAAATGACAGTCTTTAAGGGTTTCTTAGAAACTAAAACAAAAAACAAAAAAACCTCCACAAACTTGTGAGAGATTAAAGATTCCATTAAGTGTAAAACACAGTTAGTTATTATTTTATTTTTCTTTCTGAGACCAAAACAGACAGTAACGGATGCAGAACTAGCTTGTGATCAGGCTCATTACTATCTTGTTATCAAAGCACAGACCAGATGGCATGACCTAGCAAGGGTAAGAAAAACATTTTCATTAAATAAATAAGCTGCACTAATGGATTTTAGAACATTATGCAATGTCGATTTTCAGATTATACAAATATTCAAAAAAGGCATTTGTAAAGTAGCTCATTAATGATAAAAACTTGTATGTATAAAACTAAACTGCTGGAGTATTTGATTTTTAAAAATTTAATTATTTAGTAGTTTCTATTAGAATTGTTTCTAAAATTTTCTTTATATTACTATTGTTATTTATTATTATTTATTATTAAATATATGTATTGTAATAGTATCGAGAGGCCCCAATCATGGATCACAGGATCCATTGTGCTAGGCACTGTACATACACACAGAAAATTGCACTTGCAACACAGTCCTCATTAAGGCAATTAGTCTGTGCCAAAATACCAATAATTATATAAAGAGAAACTTATAAACAGTAAAAACGAAATAATTAAAATTTCATGTATGTGAACCAATTATTGTATACTCTGAGGATAGTGGAGGGCAGGTAGTCGTGGATTGAGGAAAGGATGACTGGGGAGAGTAAACTTTGCTATTTCATTACATTGTTATAAAATTTCAGTAAATGAGTCCATACTGCTGCTACTTAAAATTTGCAAGATGAGCATGTACAGCTGCAACTAAAGAATACTTCATATTAGTTTATGGCACAACAAGCTGGAGCCAGCATCTGCAGAATTGGACACCTCAGTCCTTGGCTACACTTGGGACTTCACAGCGCTGCCGCGGCAGCGCTGTGAAGCACAAGTGTAGTTGCACCGCCAGCGCTGCGAGAGAGGTCTCGCAGCATTGTATGTACTCCACCTCTCCGAGGGGAGTAGCTTGCAGCGCTGCGAGGGAGCGTACAGCGCTGCAGGCTCTGATTACACTGGCGCTTTACAGCACTGTACTGGCTGCGCTCGGGGGGGGGGCGTTTTCACACCTCTGAGCGCAGCAAGTTGCAGCGCTGTACAACGCCAGTGTAGCCAAGGCCAAAGTGTGGATTTTCAGCCTGTACCTTCCACCTCTATGCATCAAGGTTCATGCATACCCACACCCGTATGCACACTTTTAATGCTCAAATCCCAGCGTACACAAGTGATAGAAGTTTCATATGCAAAACACATTGCCAGCACACATATATTTTACTTCACCAAGAGATAATCAGGCCCAAAAACTCGTTAAAAATGGAATTCATCTTCGTATGTTTTTTCATTCTTCACTAATTCCTATTATTCCTGATGCGTATAAAGAGACTAAGTATTTTGTAAAGCCTGTTCGCTCTTGTTATTAAAAGTTTCTTAAATTCTAGACTTTCCGTGAGTTTGATAGCGAAGGCAATGGCATTGTGCAGCCAGAGGATTTGAGAGCTGTCTTGTTCAGATTTGCCATTCCAATCACCCCAAAAGAATTTGAAAAGCTTTGGGCAAGGTAAAGTGGCTCTAAATATTAGTTCTTCAGCAACAATGTATCTATTTAACCTGACACAGGAGTCTTATTGAGGACAGTGAATTACAATTGTTTACTTTCTAAGGGAGACTTATTTTATTATGTTGATACCAGCTCACCATGATGCCATGTTCCAAAATACGGCCTTTTATCACGCTAAGATCACTATCACAATAAGGTAAATGCCTAATCAGTTCTCAATGAAGTCAGCGAGTCTAACTTCTATCGGGTTTAATAGTATTGCCTGTCCCCTTTAAATTGAGCTACCCTTTCAACTCTGATGATCACTTGGATTACAAGTAAAGTAAATTTGGTTTTCTGCTAGGACCTTATTTATATACACAGATGCCCGCCAGTTCTCCCAAGTTGGCAGTCAGTTGCAGAGAGGCTTAGGACTGGAACAGCAGGAGTGTTCCAGATCAGACTGGAAGCGCATTGGTAGAGCTTTTGAAGGAAGCTTGTCTATACTATACGTCTATCTGAAGTCAATGCTATCAGCTGCTTCTTTTCATGAGACTAAATTCACTCACAAAATTTTCAACTTAAATAAAAATGATTCACTGGAAAGAAATATGATATGTAGCTAACACATAACAAAGAAAAGTAAGATTGTTTCATGCTGTGTAAAAATTGTGAGTGATACCGTGATACGTTTTTATAGACAAGTAATTTGTTGTGAAGGGGGAAAAAACACTAGCCCTATGTCAGCTGAGAGTAGTAGTACTATAAATTGTGCCTGAAACAGGAGAAGAATGTCAGATGCATGTGACATTGTATAAAATCCACCTTCATTATAAGTCTTTAAAAACACAGATTCTCTATGGTATAAGGCTCAGGTGTATAGTGTCTTGGTTTCAAACTGCATTAACTATATGGTTTATTTCCTAGCACTGATTCATCTCTGAACTATTTTCTACTTCATTACATTTTACTTTCTATTCTTATTCCTTATGGATGTCATGCCACACTACAATATGTCCCTTCCATTCAGTCATCTGCTGCACAACTTCATTCCCAACCATCACGCATTTATAGGACATAAAATCTTTTATTTACCTTCTGTGACTGTATGTAGAATAAAGGAATTGGAATAACAACAAAGCCTAAATTAGGCCTTTCCCTGCATGGGTGCACTGGAGAAGAAAGGGGTTGCACGGAGCACACCTACGGCAAGGTCTCTATCCAAAAAGGCATAAACAGTTTTAATATAGTTAGTCCCAGATTTTTAAGAGTGGCCTCTAATTTTGAGTACCTCTATTTTGAGTGCCCAACTTGATATTTAGGGCCTGATTTTTAGAAGTGTCACAACTCCTATTGAAATCAGTGGTCAGCACCTCTTGAAAGTCAGCCTCTCTGTATCTCAAGTCAGGCATCTAAAAATAAGGTACCATGAGGTAGAGAATATTTCAGTCAACTTGGTCCTTAGAGTAGAATTTTCAAAAGTGCCTAAGGATATGTCTACACTGGAAAAAAAAGCCCTGCGGCAGCGAGTCTCAGAGTCTGGGTCAACTGACTCGCACTCCTGGGGCTCGCGCCACAGGGCTAAAAATAGCAGTGGAAACATTCTCACCTCTTGGGCTGGAGCCTGGGCTCTGAGACACACCCCACTTTCTGGATTTTACAGCCCAGGCTCTAGCCTGAGCGGGAATGTCTACACTGCCATTTTTAGTCCCGAAGCGTGAGCCCGAGGCAGCTGACCCAGGCTCTGAGCCTTACTGTTGTGGGAGGTTTTTTGCAGTGTGTAGATGTACCCCAAGTCCCATTGAAAGTCACTCTTACACACTTTTGGCATGGCATCTAAAAGGACTGAAAATCAATGAGACTTGAGCAGCTAAGTGACTTAGGCATTTTGAAAAATTTATGGTAATGCCTTGCAGTGATGAATATATGAATATTTCATTCTAAAAGAATATTTCTTTTAAAAGGTATGATACAGTTGCAAAAGGCTACCTTACTCACCAAGAATTTCTGCAGAAATTGGGGTTAGAGTTTGCACCAGCTGACACCGGACTAAGCAGACATATTGTGGAAGACAATTATGCAAGTTTAATGGAGCATTACAGTAATCAGCAAAAGAAGCATTTGGAGATGGAAGAGCAGCAGAAACAGCAAACTAAAGCCCTACATGTCAGTGAGATTAAAAAGCAGATCAAGTAAGTTATTTATCAGTTAAGTGAATAACTTTCATGCTGTGTTTATTGTTACTGTGGTAAAACGTAATGCTAAGCATACATATATGTATTTACAATCCTTCTCTGAAGATAAATCCTACTAGATACTGGGCCAAATTTATACCCAGTGTAACTCCACTGATTTCAGTGGGGATAAGTTTGACTCATTCAGTTGTTCGAGGCAATTCTAAAATATTCTCCCTGGCAGTATATCATTCATTTTGTAGAATTTATGGCCCCAGTCCTGGGCTGTGTCAGAGCTACTATTGACAGAGATTGAGGGAGAAGAGCAAAGGTAGCTTTAAGCCAAGCCTCCTTTGCAGTTCTCTGATCCTAGAGGTGGCTGGGTCCCAGTAAAAATTAGAGCAGCTACGCAGCTGTATCTGACCCAAAGGGGCATTTCTGGTAGCTGGGATTGTGCGGCATGAGGACACCTTAGTCACACACCCTTCCCGATTACCATGCTCAATGCATGGAGATGGGTGGAAAGCATAAGAGCTGCTATGCTATTGGGAATCCTCCACCAGACTCGTCACCACTGGCAATTTTAAAATCAAGATTAGATGTTTTCCTAGAAGATCGACTCTAGCAATTATTCTAGGGATGTTCTATGTCTCGTGTTACACAGAAACATGATCACAGTCATCCCTTCTGGCCTTGGAATCTATACATTTGTTAAAATAAAATGATGGCAGGGTTGTGTCTCTGGAGCAGCCACAAAAAAACTCCATAGCAGGGGCCAAAATGTGGTCCTATATAAGAGAAGCAAACAACAAACATCTTGCCTCTAAACTGGTGGAGTCCCCACTTAATTTCTATCAAACTCTATATTCTCAGAGATAAGACATCTGTCCTGGGAGATCTGGCTGACAAACAAAAAGGTAAAGCAAATGAATGCCATCTTCTCTGGTTTGACTGCTTGGAGGATTCCATCATTGCAGACTAAGTCTTTTCCTCTGGGCTGCTGCTCCTAAGGCTATGTACGCACTACAGCTTACCTCAGTATAAATTATGTCACTCAGGGGTGTAAATAAGCCACCCCCCTGAGCGATGTAAGTTACACCGACCTCAGCGCCTGTGTGGACAGTGCTATGTTAGCGGGAGAGCTACTGCTGCTTGCGGTGGCTGGAGTAATTAAGTCATGAGAGAGCTCTCTCCTGTCGGCTTAGAGTGTCTGCACTAGTAGTGCTAGAGCGGTGCAGCTGCATCAGTGCACTGTGCTGCTGCGAGCTCTTTAGTGTTGCCATAGCCTAAACTTCCTTTATTGCCACCTAACTCTGCTCCGGACTCCTTCTCTCAGGACAAGACCATCTCAGGTTTTAGCTCTCTCTACTAGAGGAGGCTATTCCCATCTCCCTTGGTCTCAGAGGAGAATCTAATGATCTCCGTTTGCCCCAATGAGTCTGCAGGAATTAACCTGCAGCTCCCTATAAAGTTCCAGTACTGTTAACAGAGCGAGGCAACAGGAGAATGCTGTTGCCCTCTTACAATGCCATTAAAGCTATGTATTTTCAGGTTATGGTCAATCACCACCTGGCCTCATTACTTATTTGTTTTTCCCATTTCCCCTCCCCTCCAGCCATTGGTTGTTTTGGAGAGAGAGAGAGAGAGAGAGAGAGAGAGAGTGTATAAGCTCTTGAGAGCAGAGGCCTTGCTTTATTTAGGTTAGGAAAGCATCTAGCATTTTGTGGGTGCTAACAAAGTATTATTATTAATAGTAATACTTCCTGCTCACATCATCAATGAAGGGGATGTACCCACAATAAAGTAAACCAAGACGAGCCACATTGTCTTCCAGACAAAGGGGGAGAAATCATTCTTTGCTCAGAAGGTAAACGACAATATAACAGAAAAAAAGGAGAAAAATGCTAGCTAAGCTATTGTTTCCTGCCCCTTTTTAATATATTTTACTGTGGCCCAAGCAGGAATTTAAAAATTAAGGGCAAAACTCTCCTCTCTGATCTGCATTGCAGATCTCTTTCCTGCATTGTGGATCTGTGAGTCATGTTGTGCACTCATTACGTAATGGAACTCCCATTGGCATCAGTGAAAGACTACATAATATGCCCCAGAGCTGGTTTGGCAGGTGGTGTGCTGCAATCGCTGCTTATTACACTGCCCATGACTGTCTGACTATTACCTGAAGTTATTCTGTCATGTCCACCTGTAGTCTCTTGTCTCTTGCAAGCTCTTTTGGTCAGGGTCTGTCTCTTTGTTGTATGTTTGCCACACACAAGGGGACCTTGGCCTCTAGATGCTATTGCAATACAAATAATAAAAAAATGCTACTAATAATGAAGAGGCCCGTGCTGCAAGTCGGAGCGCTGCAGTGTGGGTCCACCGTCCAAGACAGTGATTGAAGTCATAGAGGGCCACAAAGTAATTGGGGTGTGATATTTGGACACACACCGCAACATTTGCAGTGTTCTGAATCATCTCATTTTGTGATATTATCACAAAAATACCATTCGCGTTAGAAAACACACTAGGCCATTGCACTGTGATTGTTTAGTCCTCCTCTCATAGGAATTGCCATATTAGATGGAATCCCAAGATCCATCTAGTTGAGTATCCTTCCTGGGCCAGTGGCCAGAACTAGAGCCCAAATCCACAAAGGGACTTAGGCATTGTGATGCAGAGGATTTTAATGCCTAACTTTTAGGCACCTAGAAAATCACAGGAACAACACTGTGATCCAGAAAGCCTAAGTTAGGTGCCCAGGCTCCCCATACAATTCATGGGGAGACGGAGGTGCCTCAGAATGCAAACCACAAAAGCCAGCATGCTAGGCAGGGACCCTCCTAAGTTAGCCAGTGGGAGATGCTGATGAGAGTGGTGTGTCATAAACCCCACCCCTCTGAGGGAGACTGGTGCTTTAGGCCAGGCTGCTGGGAGGCACCTGTCTCTGCTAGTGATCCACAGCCAGGAGTCAGATGGCTTAGGTGCCTAAGACGTGTGAGAAGCAGTGAGACAGGCACCTAACCACCTTATAACTTTTAGCCCAGTGGGTTAAAGCACTCAGCTGGGCTGTGAGAGACCCACCTCTCCCAGGTGGGGAGAAAGGCTGTAAACAGGGATCTGCCTGCCACCTTTCAGGAGAGTGCTCTAACCACTGAGCAATGGGATATTCTGGTGTGGGGCTCCCTCAATCTCTCCTGCTAAAGCTGTTCCACCTTGGATAAATACTGAAAGAGTTGCTGGGTCATGAGAGATGACTCTATAGCCTTGTAATTAAGGCACCCTCCTAAGTGGTGGGAGACTTAGAGTCCAGTCTCCTTGCTCCAGTGACTCTTTAATTATTCATACACAATGGAACAGCTTCAACAGGAGAGACTGAGGGCTATATCCCATAGCCTTGTGATTAGTGCTGGGAACCCCTGTTTAAATCCTCTCTCTGTTTTAGGCAGAGGGAGGATTGAACCTGGGTCTCCCACATCCTGCGTGAATGCTCTAACCACCAAGATCAGAGTTGCAAGGTGGGGATCACTTCATCCTCTCGCCAGATTTTGAATGGGATCTGATCTGGCAGGCAGCCTCTGAGTACACCTATTCGTTTGGGCCCACAGGTGCTCCTCTGGTTCTCTCATCTATTTTCCTCCAGTTCATGGATTGCTGTGGAGCTTGGGCAAGATCCAGATGCCTAGCATGAGGCAGCAGTAGGCACGCCCAGAGGCAGAAACATAGGACCCTGGGGAACCTTTACTGCCAACTTTTAGGTGCTGAGTGAGTTTAGCTGTCCATAGGGTCAGGCAGCAGCCAAACACCAGTTTGGGGGGTTGCAGTGGTGCCTAAAACTAAATCTGGAGTTTTGGCAGCTAAATATCTTTGTGGATCTGGGTCTAGATGCTTCAGAGGAAGATGTTAGCAGCCCCTCCCTCATTAGATTTTATCCCAATTTCTAATAGCTAGAGATTGGCGTAAGACCTGAAGCATGAGGTTTAATATCCCTTCTACAATTTTTGTTATTAATTATTATAACTCTGGATAGTCTTGATACCCATATAAATGTCCAGTCCCTTTTTTGAATCTTGTTATGTTCTTGGCCTCAGTGACTCCCTGTGTGCAATGAGTTCCACAGTTCAATCACAAGCAGTGTGAAAAATGTTTCCTTTATCAACCTTGAGTTTCACACCTTTTAATTTCATTGACCATGTCCTTATTCTCTGTCTCTTTCCTTGCCTACTTCCTGACTGCCGGGAGTTATCCTCCGGTAGCAATTCCAGTCTGTTTGCTCTGGACACCGACTGGTCCTTCACATTCAGTTTGCTCTGTCTGAAAGCAAGCAGTGCAAGAAGAGTTGAACCCAGACCCCTGGATGGCTCAAGTTTTACATAGGAAGGCTGTAAGTGTCTCTTGAGCCACAGGTTGGAGTCATTGCTTTAAAAATGAAGTGCATTGTGTGTATAGACACAATGGAAGGCAGTGATCCAGCAGAACCACCAATGTTCCCCTTCATGAGAGGGTCATGGGCAGCAGAGCTGGGTACCATGCCCATTCCACCATGTTGGTCAGCATAAAGGCATTTGAAGGTGGAGGGAGGCCAGATACAATGGCTACAGGATTTAGTGGTTCCAGTGGCTACAAAATCCAACACAGATGGTATACAATGGTCCTCGCCCTTACCTCACTCCCTGAGGGTTGGGAAATGCATTCCTTCCATCTGTCCAAGCCTGGCTCAGGCTAGTTTACACAGCCCATTTACTCTGGCTTTCTGAAAGTGTTGTGAATTTCACCCTAAATTCTTTGTAGCAGTTTTAGTGCCCTGTGATTAGACACAGTAAAACTGACAAGGACTCTAAGCATCTTAACATTCAAAATATAATGCTGGATATATAATTTTTTTGGTTTTGTTTTAACTCACAGGAACAAATACCCCAAATTAGAAACAGACATTGAGCAGCAGCTCTCCAGCGCTTCAAGAGAAATACAAAACATTTGCAAGACAAGATTATTTTTTGGCAGCATAGCTGTATCCATAGTTTAAATCCTCATTTACTCAGTGCACATATTTACTGCTGCAAGTGGAATAATTACTGCTTGGAAACCATTACTCAGTCCAAGAAATGATGAATGCCTCAATTTTCTAAAAATATGAATCTCAAAAGCTGTTTTGATTTTACATCTTCCTTTACTTTCATTTTGAAGGTTTAAGTGGAAGATAATAGTGGTGATGAAGAGCTATCATTTAGCAGCATGGGTCGGAATGTAACATACCCCTGTAAAGGATTCCAAAATAATGGTGCTGTTGTGATAGATTAAGGGCCTCATGGTGCCTTTAAAGTACAGCCTTTCATTGTGGGCAGTGTGGAGCCGCACTGTCTCATGGGGAGGGATTCCTCATTGAGCACCCTTGAGGGGGTGCAGGCTGTATTAGCAGGTGGCAGCAGCCTAAAGGATTCCCTGATGCACCTACCTTGCTTTGAAGGCCAGTATGGAGACGTAGACCATACTGGCCCCCACCTCCTCCATCCAGCCTGCAGTTGTAGCTGGCCCTTAACATGTGTCAAGCAAGGCAGGAAATACTCTTAGTGCTCTCCATCCATGCACCTCTGTAAGAGCCCGCCACATTCTGACACTACATGCCTGATCGGTGTTTCATAATCTACATCTGGCCATAATTCTCATTTATTTTAAACCTTGCATTCATCTTTAGTGACTCCTCCAGCCAGTTGAGAGTCAGTGATAGGTTGTGGAGGCAGCAGTAAAGTATGGACAGGTTGGTGTTAAACTAAGAGTAAAGGGAAAGCGAGGGGTGATGCCTGGGCTCCAAAAGATATTCAAAAGATCCCCAACTTCTGTGGGATGAAAATGACAAAATAAATGGGGGAGAAACGAGTCTTGGGTCTGAACTGATTAATCTGTGAAGAATCAGATGATGTTTTAAATACCTGGTAGCAGCTCTAATGAACTCATCCAAAGCCCAGTGAAATCACTGGGAGTTTTTCCATTGACTTCAGTCAGTTTTGGCTCTGTCCCTAAAATAGTATAGTTCTTGCTCTGATATAATAATTCCAATTAAACAGCAAGACTTTCTGTTCTTGTTAAAGTTTTATCAGCCCAATATTGCAGAGGGTAATTTGCTGGAAGTCAATTGTCATAACAGCTATATTAAACATTGTATATCTTCTTTAGGGCCAGGTTTTCAAAGAGGGATCTAGATTTTGTATCTTTAATTTTGAATGGTCAAAAGCAGGTAGTTAAACCATCTAACTAATTGATTTACAAATCCAAATGTCATTTGTACACATATATCTGGGTGGTTTAACCCTGAAATTGCTTGAGCAAATTTAAAAGTGGTTTTTGAAAATTAGACATCCTAATAATTTTTGTATCACTCTTTCGACAAATGATACCAAGTTAACAAATGCAAGGAAACTGAGATTCTTGCTCTGCCTTTTATTTTTGTATATTTGTATTTATTTTTCTAATATTTAACAGGAGAACTAAAACAAACAGCTGCTCTCTTTCAGGGATAAATTTAGGGACTACTTCCAAGACTTCAACAAGGCCTTTTATAGACTGGATAAAAATAAAGATGGCTATATAACAGTAGATGACCTACGCAGGATGCTGCAAG
The DNA here is from genome assembly GCF_011386835.1 of Chrysemys picta bellii. NCBI lineage: Eukaryota > Metazoa > Chordata > Testudines > Emydidae > Chrysemys > Chrysemys picta. The sequence continues at coordinate 124,616,311 of NC_088791.1, read as the reverse complement.
AATTCAACTATTATCTTGATGATGAACAGTTCACCAGTCTTCTAAACAGGTTTTTATAATTATATCATAGGTCTCTCTTTTGTCCCAAGCCAATAAAGGACTTAAGTATGCACTTTACTTTAAGAAAATAAGTAGTCTTATTAAAGCCCATGCAATTACACACATACTTAAAGGTACCCATGTGCTGAAGCGCTATGCTCGATCAAGGTTGATTCTGAGCATAAATAGGGTGGTAATTGATTTTTAGATAAAATTAAAAACAGATTAATTTACTCCGTCTTCCTCATAACATTAGTGTTGTAACAACTTAAAGGCTTTTGAAATCAAGCTGATTATTTGAGGAAATTAAGCAGATCTGAAAATAGGTCAGGTTTTTAGTGTATTTTAAAATTTGTAATTAAATTAGTAGTTTTATTTAATTAAACAAAAAAGAGTGGGAGGAAAAACCCTGCAAAACCAAAAATTTAATCATATTGGGTTAAAAAGTATTAATTTTCAAATGCTACTGCTATGCAAAGGCATACATTCTGTATTGTGTCTTAATATCATCAAGTAATATCAAGAAATAGAATCTCTTTTATAAGGTCTATAGAACACAAAGGACCTGATCTAGTAGAAGATATCCATAGCTTTCTGCACTTCACAAGCCACAGAAGTGACATCCCTATGTGGCACTGCATTATGTTCTCATAACACTGTTAGACCAGACTCTTTAAAAAGAAATTACAAAATCTTTTCTCAGTTCACCTTTTGTTGAGTGATCAACTTTTTATGAATGGAAACCCTAATAAGAATCTTCTGCTTGTTTCTTCTTCAAAGACCTCTTGATGATAAACACCTCCATTCATTGTAATTTTGTTCAGATTATTCCTTTCTAGATCCAAAACAGACTTTTCTAAATAATACAGAGTAGATTAGCATTTGCATTTGGTTTTATTACTAAAATTTTAATACCAACTTGGCAATTTATTTCTCTGCTGAAATGGTGTTGATTATTTCCTTTTGCACAGCGTCTCCAGTATTGGAGCCAGCTTGACATTGGTAATATGTGGGAGTGCTGTGCAGCTGCAAGACACAAAATCAGGGCTCTTGAATGTATTTTTCTTAGTAACGGATATTGGGTCTATGGTTAATTTCTGTTCCAGCCTCTTTTTATAAAGCTTCCTTTTTGTTTAACTGGCTCTCCTCAATAATTAGACATTCTATTAAGAGGATATTCTGGTGATTGGTGGTGGTCCTTTTTACTGTGAAAAAAGATGACAAAAGTACATTACAGTAATTCACTTTCACATACAGAATATAAGATTCACCATGCTGGGTCAGACTATAGGGCAATCCACTCTGGCACTGGCAAGTTCTTGATGCTTCAGAGCATACTTTAGCCATTAAATTTCCGTAGCCAAGGGTGCAATGCTGAATGCAGGACAGAAAAAGTCCTCCCTGGCCCCTGTGGTATGAGATTTGCTTACCTCTATCAAAGCATGCATAGTGTCAACAGATGTGATTACTGGTCATAAAATTATCTAGGCCTATTAAAACTCCATGTACAGTCTCTGAGCGGGATCCTGATCTCAATTACCCCAGTGTAAATCTGGAATAATTCCAATGGAGCCAACGGATTGCACCAGGTTAAGTGAGCAGAATCTCTCTGATTGAGTTTTGATGGAAATAAATTCCATAAGCTGACTACACTGAATTTCCACTGGGGTAGCTGAGCAGAATCTGCCCTTTGATGCTATGATTTACTATGGTAATGAATTCCACAGGTTTTTTCTCTGATTGTTTTAAATCTACTTGATATCATTTAATTGAATGTTCTTGTCTGATGGGGCAGTGGAATAAATAAATAAATAAATAAAATAATTCCAATCTGCTTCCCCCGACTCTTCTCCTTCCTGTACTAAACAACCCTTATTTTTGCAGTTTCTCTCCATATGTAAATCACGTCTTAATTCTCATCTTATGTGGTGAAACATCCTAGAGTAAAAATGAATTTGGTTTTGTAACAAATTCCTCCGCAAAAAAACCTCAAAATCATATGTTAGAACTCCTCTTTCCCCATGCTGATATTTGACGCAAAAATGTATTCACTGTTTATACCTGGAGCTATCTATATTTAGATGTGCAGCTCACTGAATTTCTTATATGATGAAGTACAAAACTCCATAGTCTCTGTGATCTACCAGATATTACAGTTGGCAAGCAGATATTTAAAAGGTCTGAGAGGAGATTTGAGAGACTTCAGGCCAGACTCTCCAGTGCAACCTGACCATGCAATCTTAGCAGCAAATTCCCCTTGTGGAGGGGAACTCTTCATTGGTTGGAGATGGCATCTGCTGGGCCAGACATATCACCCTTCAACTCAGTGGGTGTGCCAAGGGAGGAACGGCATGTATCAGAGGAATAGTGAAGGGGAACTTCATTACACCAGTCCTCCACATCCCCCAGACACCTTATGCCAGTGGCTTAGGTTGGAGCAGCCATTATGTTGCTCTCATGGATACCAGAGCCAGGCTCGTGCAGGATCAGGAGCTGTACATTGTTCCCTGATAGCCTGCCACCCTGTGCCCAGTGGAACGCAAATGCAGGGGCCAGTCGAGCCCTTCAGTTATAAACTCAAGAAAAGCTTTGCATGGAAATTGATCTAGTTTCCTACCATGTGATTAATAGAAGGCAGTTTATCCAGTGTTTATAGCAGGAGGCCAGGAACCAGAACTCTGGATTCCATCTGCAGCTGGCACACTGTGATTTTGGGGAAGTCACTAAGGATATGTCCACACAGCAGCTGGCAGCAAGCTAGCATACTAAAAGCAGCAGTGTGGACTTTGCGGCTCGGGCAGTGGTTCATGCTCTCAAGCCCACCTGACCCCCTATGTTCGAGCTTGGGTGGCTATCCCGAGGCTTTGCTAGAGCCTCAGTGCCCACAGTGCTTTGTTTAGCGCCCGAGCTTGAGCTAGCTCAAATCTGTTTCCCTAGGCTGGGAGGCTCCCTCCCACCAGCAGTGTAGACATACCTTAGGGCTTGATTTTCAGAGATGCTGAGCAGCCACAGTTCCCACGGAAGCCCACAGGAACTGCAGGGACTCAGCACTTTTAAAAGTCAGCCCAGTAATCGCTCTTTGCCTCAGTTTCCTTTTCTGTAATACTGGGATAGCAAAACTTCATGGGATACTGTGAGATTTATGTTATACTTTAACAGCACTTTTAGATCCTGGAATGAAAGGCACTTTGCAAAGTGCAAAACTGGGGCAGGGACTATCTTTTTGTTCTGTGTTTGTACAGCACCTACCACAGTGGGGTCCTGACCCAGACCTGGGTCTCACTTCCACAATACAAATAATAATAAATTAGTAGCAGTTGTAGTAGTGATATACTTTTTTACAAAATGTTGATATACTATTCTGCTTTTTCTCTTAGTTTAGGAATCAGTATTCATGACAGCAAGCTCTCTTATTTTGATTTCCTGAGAGCGATTGATGATGGCAGAGCATCTAAATACCAGAAGAGACAAAAGCATGCTGCACCACCTGCAAGCTTTGCAATGCTCAGCTTAGAAAAGACCCTAATTAAGATAAAAGAAATAGTTACATCTTCTTATGATTTGTTATACAAGGTAGGTTACATGTGGACATAACATTTCATTTCATTTCTTTATGCTTGGATGGGGGCTAGCCCAGCTGTCTAGAAGCATTTCTGCTGCTAAGTGGGGTTCCCCAATCCCAGGCCAGCAAGAGTGGGGATAACTATAAAAGTAGCATGGTCGGCCCCCGTCAGAGAAAGCACTTTCTATAGCATTTTTGCAGCATCAACCTGTGGTGGTTACATGACGCAGCAATGACAACTCTGCAGCATATGGCCATGTGTGCCCCCTGGTTCCCCTGTGTTAGTTTGCCCCTTCCCCCCTGCAGCCTGCCTCACCCACTACCTGCTTTGATCCTTTCTGTTAGTTTGCCTGCCCCGCCCTAGCCCTTCAGTATTTGTTACCTGTCCTGGGCTTTGGTTAGGTTGCCTGCCCTGCCCTTACCCTTGTAGTTCCCCCCTGAGATTTGCCTGGCCCCTTGTTTTTTCCTCTGCCCTCCCTTGCCCCCCTCCAGTTCGGTCCTTCTTGCCCATGCCCCCTCCGTAAGCGCTTGTGCCCCCTTTTAGTTGTGCCCCCACCACTGTTCACAGCCTCCCCACTGATATTGTAGTCCCTCTCTTTCCCAGTGCAGCCGGAGGAGCCAGTATCCCTACCCGGTACCTGTGCCCCCTTTTGCCCCTGCATACCCCGCCGCTGGCGCCCTCCTCCCCTGCCTGCAGCCTCGCGGGAAGGAGCGATTGCTTCTTCCCTTTCCCCCGGTTCCCCCTGTTGTTCCCTGCCCACTGGTGTCCTCCTTCCCTGTACACAGCTTAACAGGGAGGAGTGGTTAGCCACGTTCCCTCTCCCCCATTCCCCCTGCATACCCCACCGCTGGACCCTCCTCCCCTGCATGTTGCTTAGCAGGGAGGAGTGGCTGCCTATCGCCTCACCCCCATGTTAGGGCCTCCCCTTGCCACCATGGAGGAGGACCCTGCTCCTGCCCCTGTCCCAACCCCTGCTTCAACCCTCAGCCCTGCTCCTGTCCCTGCCCCTGCTGACCCTGTGGTTCCCCCATTGCCACCGCCCCTGCCCACCCCAGCGGCTGACCTCTCGGCCACCACTAGCCGACTCTGCCGCTGCCAGGGCCGCCTCTTCCACAGGCAGAAAGGGCCAGGGGAATATAAAGGGCAAAGGCCCTGCCTGGAAACCGAAACCTCCTGCCAGCAGGGCCACGCTCCCTGCTGCGGCTCCGACACCTGCCGCGGCCCCTCCTTGCCCTGCCGTTCCTGCCACAAGCTCTGGGGGCGTTCCATCTCAAGCCCCCAGAGCGTACGCCCAGGTGGCTGCCTCCCCTCCGCAAGCCACCGCGCCATCCGCCCCGACTGCTGCCTCCGGTACCATCCCTGGTGGCCGGGGCCCCTTCCCCTCGATGACCAGGAGGCACGGCGTCTGCTGCCTCCTGGTGCCCGCCACGCCCCACGTCAAAACATACGTGCAGGCGCTGGCGAGGGTGGTGAGGCTGATGGCTGTCGTGGCAGCCTCCAAAATGTATGACAAGGTCGTCTTCTTCCTTGCCTCGGAGGCCGCCGCACAGGAGGCGGTGGAGAAGGGCCTGGCGGTAGGGGGCGTGTTTGTTCCCTTGGAACCTCTGGAGGACCTGGGCATCCGGGTGGTGTTGACCTCCGTCCCACCCTTCCTTCCCAATGCTGCCCTGTTGCCTGTCCTCTCCACCCTGGGGAAGCCCATTTCCATCATCAGCCCTCTCCCGCTGGGCTGTAAGGACCCCGCCCTCCGTCATGTCCTGTCCTTCCGCCAGAAGGTCCAGATCCAACTACCACCAGCGGCACGTGATGGAGTGGCGCTCGAGGGGTCCTTCCTGGTGCCCTATCAGGGGGCCCATTACCGGGTCCATTATACGACAGGGGAGGCCCGGTGCTTCCTCTGCCAGGCGACGGGGCACGTCCGGAGGGACTGTCCCCTGGCCCGGCACGGAAGGGCATCCGGGAGCCCCGAGTCCGGGGAGGGCGCCAGCCTTGTCATCGCCGGTGACCCTGGTGGCCTGGCTACCGCTGCTGTGCCCCTCCTCCTGCCATAGGGACGGCTGAGCGGGCGGGCCTCGCCTCCATCGGTTGCAGTTCAGCGGGGCCCGCGGAGGAGAGGGCGAGACCCCTGCCGGCCGAAGGAGAGGGCCCACCCCAGGGAGAGGTTTCCTTCCCCCTGCTGTCCCGCCCTTGCTGCCCCGAGCCCTGAAACCTTCGCCCTTGCCCTCTGGCCCTGCCCCCGCTGACCGGCCCTCCACCTCCACTTCCACCTCGGAGGGCTGGGTGCTCGTCCAGGGGAAGCGCGGCGCCCACAAATCACAGGCTCAATCCCTCCCCTCCGATGAGGAGGGAGAGGAGGCCCCCCAAAAGATGCTGCGGGGGCCCCCACCAAATGAATTAGGTATGTGTAAATTGTGAACCTATAGAACTTTGACTAGGACTATATTCCTTTCAAATTTGTACAAAACATTTACATATGTAAAATCAATGTTTATATATTCAACTGCATATTTCTATTGTAAAACAAAACAAGGGGGCAAAGATAAAGTTGGGTGAGTGGTTGTTAGTTGAGTGGAGTCACAGTGCGCCACACACAGTGGCTCCCCTACACTCCAGTATCCACTCTCACTGCACCAGTTGCTTACAGCATTCGATGCCTCTTCTGGTTCTTTGCACTCTCTTCAGTGTCTGCTTCTGAAGCAGAATTCAGTCTAATACATTTCCTGTGGAAAGAGTCTTTGAGAACTCATAGGGTTGCCACCTCTAAAGTACAAAAAACTGGAACATCCGAGAAGATCCTGTGCCTATAAAACTGGACAGATGACAGTGTGTACTGAGCACCCTTCCAGATTTCCCAGGACAGTTACCTTCAAAAAAGGAATGAAACTAGGAAAACCTGGACAGATGGCAACCCTAATGCCTGGAAGAGCAAGAATGTGGAAACCAAGATGAGAGGTTATTTGCTCACAGGTTGACCTCTGCATCTCCAAGAGATACTGAGAATGGAGATCTTTCCCACAGAGTGCTTTGGATGGGGGAGAATGGAAAAAGGCAACATTAGCTTAGCCAGTCAAAAGTTTCCATCTGCTGGGAGAAAGGAAACAAACTAGTATGCACAGCCAGCTCAAATTTTCTCTATGGGGGAACTCTACAGGGGGTGGATGTCTGAAACATTTTTGTTTGTATCCTTTCTTGTTTGGCTGAAAAGAATTCATGTTAACTTGTACCTGGGCTGTATATTTGGGCATCCAAGCAATCAAATATAAAATGTCTATCTGTTCTCACTGAATGCTTAATTTTTGGAAGAGTCTATTGATTGGAGAAAAAATTATTTATTTAATACACAAAAATATAGGATAAATTTGGTTGATTTTTAAACTTGCTGGATCTCAAGACAATGATAAACTTTTCATTTCCAGTGGGGTTTCAATAAAATCGTAAACTTCTTTCATTTCTTCACATCTAAAATACCTGCAGATAAGAGGAATACATATCACATATGCCTTTATCTTTACAATGTAGCCATCCAGTAACGGCCATGCTAAAGATAAATCTCTTCTGAAATATTCAGTGTTTTTAAAGTAACATTCCTTTTTGCTTTCTCAGGCATTTTCTCTGTTTGATAAAGAAGGCACTGGGGCAATTAAAGCACTGGAATTCCGCCAGGTACTTGACCATTTCTGCTTTAAACTATCGGACAGGCAATTCAGGCACCTACTCAAGAAGCTAAGGATTTATGAAAATCATACAATAGACTGGAAATTTTTCCTGAAAAATATCAATCTCCTCTTAGAGGTAAGTCTAGCTACCAAGCTGTAAGCTGTTTCTTTTAAAAATGAACTCAAATGCCTTAAAATGAATGAATTCAATAAGCTTGCTAATTCTAAATAAATGGTCAGGTGCAGCTTCTCCCGTCAAATATCTCTTGCAGTCAATGGGATGTTGGGAATTTCTGTTGAGTAAGCAATGAGTAAGGACAAGTGAATAGGGTCTCTCATCTAAGAAAGAACATTCATTAGAATTAGCAAATTATGGCATTGATTCTGCAAGTTACTCCATGGGAACAGAGGGCTTTGCTAGAATAGAGTAACTAGTAAGGAGGGGGAATTACAGAAAGATGACTGATTTGGGGTCTTGAACAGGCTTATTTAAATCATTCATTTTTTCAGTGATTAATCCAATGTTTTACTCTGAACAAATGTATTAAAATGGGAGTGGAATGTATACACCACAGAGGGCCAAATTCAGAGGTGAGTTTAATAAGTATAAAGGAAATTTCAATTGGTGAAATTTACAACTTCTGACACCCTCAATGAGTGTGTTACACAAACTTAGCCTCACTCAAGATTCACTTACATTTAATTGTGGCCCAGTCATGTTATCTGACACTTAGACTCCACTGAAGTTAATGGGACTCTACACAGACGTAGGACGAGGACCTTGATTTACACTCACACCCACTGAACAATTTGGAACCTCCCTGTCCCCCCCCCCCAAATGTAGGAATTAAGAGCAGGTAAAGACGGTATACAGAGGTTTCCATTCTATTTAATTTCCACATTCCTACACCTTCTTCCAGTTGCTTTGCATGTCCTACCATAGACTCCCTTATAGAATGATAAATGGCTGTAAGTAAGTCTGAGTGCAAGGGAGGCTAAATTGTGCCCCTTTGCAGTTCACTTCTAAATTTGGCCAAGAAAATCAAAAACTATTTGTATCAGTTAATATAGTAGTCCTTAAACAAAATAGAATAACTTGCATCTTATGCCTTAAAAAGCAGCGACTGTTTTATTTGCAAAATATATGCTTGCAGGACAATAAAATGAAAAAAAAATTGTCATCCAATGGAAAACCATATAAAAAGCCTTTTTACTTTATTACCATGGCAATAATAGAATGTTGTGCAAAACAAATTCATACAGAACTATATGGTAATTAAATATTATGTCATAATGTAGCAACTGAAAAACCAATGAGATTTCTACTTTGTGTCTGTTTATATTCCAAATCAAAAAGTCTGTTAGGCATTAAAGAATAGCAGGATTAGTTTCTTTCTTAAGAGGAAGAAAAGGACTGCAATTTTCAAATGAAGGAGAACCCACAAACAGCTTCAAAATGTTTGTAATATGTATATGTCAGTTGTCAATAGGAATATTTAGATTCACTCTAGGGTTTATTATAAGTGCAACTGTGTCCATAGTTTAACACATTTTACTGTCTGTAAATTTAGCATTTACATTTATAGTATTGTGTCTGTTACTCTGTCCGTAATGGCATGAAAAGCTTAGTTAAGTATGGGTAGAGTAAAAGTAGTTTTAATTACAGTTCTTTAAAAAAATAAGATTTTTAAATATTTACATTTTCAGCATATTAGCAAAATGATATCCTAACTATCTGGGGTTCTCAGATTTGATACATTTGTGTTCATGTATGCATAGAATTAAAACACCTTATTCACACCTCTGTTAATCCAGACCCAATAATGTATTAGTTTTACGAGTGTATTTGTATGCAGCAATAATGGTCCTTTAGCAAGCTTTAACATTAGATAACTATTTTTGATACCTAGGGTTGTTTCTGGTATATCTTGAGCCTCCAAGGGGCCACCCTCCTTAACTCATGTTGAAAAAGCTCAGCACCTCACAGGATCAGGCCCTTAACAAGACTAATTCTGCATCAGAAACTTCTTTAGTGCTGAATCTTTCAAGATGCTGAGTAACTCCTGGAAGTTGCTACGCCAATTACTTCAGCAGGAAATTAAGATGCTCAATATCTTGCTGGAGGTGCTTAGTGTTTCACAAGATTGAACCTTAAATTGCTTCTGTTTGAACAGCATTTTTTTCCTCAGTGAATCAATATTTTTCTGGCACTTGAATGTGCTGTGTGTGGGATAGATGAGATAAAACCATCAGTAAAATTCCAAATCTCTCCAGATGGGAGAATTTTGTTTAAAAGTAATATGAACCAGATCCTTAGTATCAGCTTCTAGATCCCATCAAATCTGATGTTTTCAATTTGAGTTCAAATGAAAATTCTGTTCCTTTGCAATTTCATCCCGCTGTGGGCCCACACTCATATCTGGGCTGGAGCACAAGTTGCAAGGGGAGGCTGATCATTAAACTATTCACCTCTTCCAAATATGCAATAATTTTGACTTTTAAAGTATGTAGCTAAATTAATGAGGTATGCAGCTCATTCAATCACATTATGAAATCTTATTATGTTATACAACTTGATCACTGAAATATATGCAAAAGTAAGTAGTAAAGTATTCAGCTTGATCATTAGAGTATGGAAAATTTACTGAACTAGTAAAATATGGGCCTGGGATGACTTTTGTCTCAAATGGCACCTCATAAATAAAACCCTCAACCACCAAGGCAAACATTTACAAGCCCAGAAGCTATACAGGTTTAAGATATATTTTATGCTTAGAAAACTGCTCAATAAGAGGAGGTGAGAACATCTTGGGGAAATTATTTCAAAATTTTATTCATCGTTAGGGTCTTTGGATGGTTTTGATGTATGCTAATGAGATTTATATTCTGATTAATTCTCTATAATACAAACAACAATAGGTCTGATCTAATGTAGATGAGTGAGATGTCAACTGAATCAGAGTTTTCTGTAGAGGTGCATGAGTATACTGTCAAAAATAAGATTAAAGAAATGTAAAGCATTTTAAGCACTATGACTGAAGTGTGATAAAGATAAGGAGGTGAGAGAGAATTCTGATTGGCTCATTTACCTCTGATATTACTAAGCAACTACCTAAAAGTGAGCGGATGGTACAGCAATAACTGAGAAAGAGGTCACATTTTATGTTGTGATACTGCTAACAAACGAAGAACATGTCTTCGGGCCTTTAGTAAAGTGTCAAGACCAGTGGACTATTTACCACTGTGGGCACATACGCAGCTCTCTATGTGTTACGTGAGCCGTGTCCACACAATATGTATACTACCTGAACATCTACAAAAAAGAAGGTTTAGTATTTGTTATATGATAGCAACGTGAATCAAATCAATATAGTAACTTTCATTTCAACACTGGCAAATGTCTACCAAGAGCATTTTAAATTAGCAAAATAAGACAAAACATTAACTGTTAAAATTAATTAATTGTTAATTAATTTGCTGCCAGGGTGGTGTGGCTGGGCTGAGCACCCAGAGAGCATGGCTGCGGAGTCTGCCTGCAAAGATGGGGAGACCTACCCATTGTGGTGTGCCATCCCCACAGCCAGAGACTACCCCAGGCACCCAGACACCCAGGAACCCAGCCCCTCCGATCCCCCCAGCTAGGAACTGTCTCCCAGCCCTTCCTCAAACTGCCCCCCTAGCCAGGGAATGCCCCCCATCACCCAACCCCCCCTGGGATTGTCCCCCCAGCATCCAGATCTCCCCAACACTGGGCTGGCACACATGCCTGCCCAGCAGAGACAGGATACCTTGTCCACAGCAGAACAGCTCCCCTAGGGACTTCCCCCTCCAGGATCCAGTCCCCCACCCAGGGACTGCCCCCCAGCACCCCCCCCACCCCAAGGACTGGCTCCTAGCACTCAACTTCTCCATCCATGGACTTTGCCCCAGTATCTAGTTCCCCCATCCAGGGACTGCCACCAGTCCCATCCCCCCCCAAATCTGTGCCCCATGCACCGGCTGCACCCATCTCCATGCAGTCCTAGCCCCCTGCACCTCCTCCCTTCACCCCCCATGACCCTAGCCCCCTGTACCTCCCTCCCCTCCCCCGCTGGCCTCCTACCTCGGCTGCAGGTAGATCAGCCGTGCAGCCCACCCTGCTCCCCTGCTGCTGCAGTCCTAGTGCCGGGAGCCTGCTCCAGCCGGGGTCACTGGACTGGCAGAGTGTGGGGGCACTGAGCACCCTGGCCTCCTGCCAATGCTGCTGGGCCCAATCCTGCCAGGGGAGGGTTGATCCTGGTGGGCCTGATCCTGCTAGGGGAGGGTGCTGATGCTGGGCCCAATCCTGCATCACCCCATTTTTGCACCCTCATGCCAGCTCTGTGCCTGGGGCAAGTGCCCCTTCCACCCCACCCTAGTTACAGCCCTGAGGATGTCACATGGGCCTCAGCTGTGTGCTGATTGGGCTGCCTGCAGGCTGTGGGTTGAGAACCATTGGTCTAGACCATGGAGCAGCTGAGGATATGCTCCACGACTCCTTCTGTGCTGGCCTGCCAGTCTCAGGGCTAATAGGGCCAGGTTGGAGCTCCCCTACATTAGAAGAAGGGAGTAATGCACCATTCAGGATTTACCTCATGGGAACTTCATTTGAACAAGATCAGGCCCTGGATAAAATATATGAAGATCTGCTGAACTAGTAAAGTGATTTGCAGGGAGGAAAAGTGAAAACATATATAAGAATGGCCGTACTGGGTCAGATCAAAGGTCCAGCTAGCCTTAATCTCACTCAGTGTTTTTACCTGTATGGAAGATTTCTAAAAGTTCACCCCTCTTACCTTGATGACCCTTTTAAAGCTGGCCGGCAGAATGTTGGGCCTTGAGGATTCCAGGACAGGTGGAGGTGACTGACAGGGTCCGCATAAGAGATTTCACTACCCATAAGGCAGGAAAAGAAGAGGAGAGAGGTTATGAAAGAGCTAGAAAGAGAGATTCAGGGGCAACAAGCAGGGTTCACAATGGACGGAGAGGGGAGACAGAGAAATGCTGGAGAAGAGAGGGAGAATCTGGAGGGAAGAGTTGCACAGCTATAAAAACTATCTCTGGACAAACCCAAAAAACTACTTTTTTAAAGGGGGTTTATGCTGGTGTAACTTGGAAGTTACACCAGTATAATGAGGTTAATGGAGTGGTGAAACAGGTATATTAATCCTATGCATACATAAACACAAAGGTATGAGATTTGAGAACCATCTAGTCTATCATGTTAGTTCAGATATTGTTTTGTGACCAAATGACCTTGACCTCTGGGCAATAGCCCTTGTTCAGAGGACCTGTGTAGTGCTTAGGAAGACAGAATTCTTCCCTACGACCCCCAACAGGTCAGGGCTTCTGCAATTAGCTACTCCACTGGCTCTGGGGCTTCCTTTCCTGGCAACATTGGCACTCACAAGGTTTATCTTCATTGTGGCAGCCTCCATTCCCCCAGACCTCCTTAAAGAGCCAGGGGGTTCTCCAGGGTTGAGAGGCCACTGCGGGAGAGTTAGTACAACCTCAGATTGCATGAACATTCCAGTGGCATTCCTACAAGCTGCTAAGTGAGGCAAAGCTCATCTTCCACCTACCTACAATTTCACCCCCTGCCTGCCCAACACCTCCATATTCTTATCCTGAACCTCTAGATAGCCCTTAGTGGTCAAAAAACATAGTAGAGGTTGCTGATCCCCCTCCTTTTACAGGTGCAGATCATTGTGACATGATCTAGCCCATAGTAAATGCTTTGAAAATGGATTAAGAGCAAAATTTGACTAATATTGTTATTTAATTCCATAATTATTTTAGTTAAACTTATAGGAAGTTGGGGTTCTCTTACCTCAGGTGAGAGAGGAGTTCAGGGACACCTCCATCAGAGGATGAGGAATGAGATAAGGGCTGATTAGCCCAAACCTATTAATATGTTCTTCTTATGTAAAAATATTTTAGGCACTCAGCTGATTGTGTGTAAATCTCATTAATTTAAAAAGGGATTGTACACATTTACTGTAATGGAGGGCAGGATTGGGCCCATAGTCAATTATTTCCCCTATTTTAAAGTCTCTAGTATAATGGTTGTGTTTCTTTTATATCTGATCTGCCATAGTAGTAATACTGCATCCAGACATTGCTAAGCTGGAATGTGTAGGTGGGTGTCAGTGCAAGTGGGTTCAAAACAAGTGTATGAGGTGCATAAAACTTTCATTTTCAGTGTATCACTTTCAAATCTGTCACACTGTTAACCCTTGGTACATATTACTATATCTAAACTCCTATTCAGATCAGTAGCATTCTGCAAGCTGAAAATCTACACTGTGGGGTAGATATAGTGGAAGACTGATGCATAGTAATAAAACACACCAAACATGTATTTGGAGTAGCCAGTTTTCAGAGTAAATAACTGCTGTGTTTTGTTATTTATTTATGAACAACAGAATAAAGAAGTCCATTTTGCTGCCAAAGAGTTACATTTTCAAAAAGTTAAAATTAATTAAAACTGTGCAGCTAAAATCCTATTCAACACTTTCAAATTTTACCTCTAAAAAGCAGCAGCAAACTTCAGTTTTTAGATGAAGCCAAGTCTTCTTTATAGATTCAGTTTCAGCGACTACAAAATATGGAGTTATATTTAAAATAATTGAATTATTTTTAAAGAGGAAATACTTTGTTTTCAGGGTTACATGCCAAGCTTCAATCCAGTGCAATTTCTAAACTCTTGAAAGCAGGATTTTCATAACACAAATGACAACTGACTTTACTATAGCTATGCTAGCAAGTACTGCTAATATAAAAAAAAGCTATTATAAACACTTCCATTTTTAATTCAAGGACATTTCTTAAAAATATGTTAAATGTTAGTATTTTATTTTATACATTTATAAGTTTAAAAGTACAAGTTTTGCTACTCTAAGCAATACTAAATACCAAGAAAAGAAACAGATGGCTTTTGGTCTTATACTCTAGTTTCCTTGTCACTTCTCACATGATCATTATAACTGAATGGAAAAGAAAATATGTTTCTTCCATAACTACAAGAAACCTGTCACCTAATCAGAAAAGACACCACTATCTTCAGATGCAAATAACACTTTTTCAATATTAACCACACTTTACATAAAATGTACCCCCAGGATAAGAATTACAGCTGTATTATTAAGAGAAGAAATATGAGAAGTGGAATTATGCATGCAGACACTGAATCGAGTCCATGCTGCTGTTAGGGAATGAAGACTGCCAGGCATTATACAATAGATCTTTCTAGGTTTCTAACATTCTGAAAACGGCAAAGCACTGCACTTCTGTTTTTAATTATTGTAATAAGGCAAAGGACATTATTAGTAAAAATCGAACTGTTTGGGAGTGTTTGAGAGTGACACATTTTGGAAGGCTAGCTTTCCTTATTTATTTCAAGAACTTCCATGTAATTTTGTTTTACATAAGACTCGATCCATCTTAATGTTAAGGAAAATTAGAATAACAGCAACAAAAAAGAGGGCTACTAAATCTGTTTGCAAAGCTCACACTGACAACTGGAAAATCTGAAAAAATTACAACTTAATGCACCAGGTATGACAATCTATAATAAACATCTCATTGTCCCACCTTGAACACATCTAAACGCTTTATACAGTGGAGTTGTGGTCCAATGCTTAAAAAATTGGACTGGGAGTCAGGAGTCCTGGATACTTTTCCTAGCTCTCCCACTAACTTGTGTGATTTCAGTAAGTCTCTTAACCTTTCTGTAACTGAGTTTACCCAACTGTATAAAAGGGGATAATAGAGAGCAGCTGTGCAGCATAGTTCATATCAGTAATATGCTTTTGGATTATTAATGAAAAGTGCTAGATAGGAACAAGTACTATTTTGTATACTGATTTGCCACTATTAATTGCAGTTTGCTTCACGAACCTCCTCTAGGATTTCAGAGCCCAAGCCCGGACCCAGGAGCTCTGCAGATTGCATGGATTCTGCAGCCCAGAAAACTCCTAAGGAGGAAGCACCGCTCTAGGGCACCCATGAAGCACGTACATGGGCTGCCAAATTCTTTCCTAGATACTGGAGTAGCAGGGCCCACATGATTGTCTCATATAGCAATCAGATGCTGGGAAGGTGCTGAGCATGGACAGTGCCTCTCCGATATCCAGAAAGACATGGGTGCTTCACTGGCTTTCCTAAAGGAATCTGGGGGAACTTTAAAGAATGTGTATGGGCCAAAGACAGTGTCTTTTCACCCTAACCACTGAGGCAATGAACTTTGCACACCGAGCTAACTTTTACTAGCATTGAGCATACCATTGTACAGTTTACAGAGTCTGAGGGTCTTACGTGCCCTAGAGATCCATGATAACTGGGATCAAGATTGGTCTGTCAGTTACTACAACAAAATGCATCGTTCTATTAATTTGTGGGAAGAGTGCTTTTCAATAAGATGTGTGGGAGCAGCTGAGTTAGCTGTCTAGGCTTGTAATTGGATGGAAATGCTTGTGTATTAGTGCTCAAATGACCAGCAAAGCATTCTCCACCTCATCTGATAGCAAATTTTGATTTTAGGACTATGTTTAAAAGATTCCATGGTTACATAAAAAGTTTTAATCTTGTATTTTATCACTCGATTACAGTGGGGGCCAGATCCTCAGCTGATGTCAACCAGTATAGCTACATTAACTGAGGATCTGACCCATGGTTTGCCCACAAAAGCATACAGTAATAAATACAATGATATATACAAGATGGAAACTCTATCTAGGGTTATTCTGCAATATACCTTTTTTCTTTTGACCAATTTTTTACAGCAGACATGGTTTCAAGTTTATAGGTTACTTTTTCAAGATAAAGTATTATCAAGAATGTTTAGAATTCATAACGGGATGTTGTAGTTTGTACCCAGTGGCACCTCCATCAGAGGTTGAGGGATATGCTACCCTAAGCTCAGACATTTTTTTAGACCTCTGTAAAACTCAGCTTTGAATTTCTTTGCTTTTATTGGCTTAAGTTTCACCCTTTATGTTATGTCAATTTAGATTTTTGTTTTTTAACACGACCCTTTTTCTCTTTCATGGTATATGCTAGCATTACTTGGAATAGATTGAACTATATGGCTGCCTTCTCCATAGACTTTCCCCACTATGACTGGCTGCAGGCCGCACCATGATTTATAATTTATTCTGTGAATCCATCACTGATTTTGTGTGTATGTTCTGTCTAGACTGAGGAAGGGCAGAAAGTCGCTCAGCCTAAATCTTCTCAGGAGCTGTCAAAGAAAGATATCCTTACACGTATACAAGAAGTAGTGACTGCTCGCTTTAACACCATTGCACGAGAGTTTAAAGATATCGATTGTGAGAAAGTTAATACAGTATCAAAAGAGGACTTCCGGGGTATTTGCAACCATCACTTTCTGCTTCTGACAGATGAACAAGTAAGAAAAGTATTGATTATTTAAGTGTACAACTAACTAGATTGGCATAGAGTATAGGGATGTGTGTATACATGCTAGTGTATATATATGCAAGTAACCTGATATTTTTGGTGCAAAACAAAAAGGATTGGAGAATATTATTTCATAAATATTTATTGCTGCAATTATGAGGGATTGCTTTTTCAATAATATCTTAGTATGTATGTGAACTACAATAATTGCAAGCTCCCTAAAGGTAAGCAGTACGTAGTGCATACCTATATTAGGATACCAGCAGAATAAATTCAAATGTCAGTTGCACAAATCTTTAGGCACACTCTTAGGCCTACAGTCCTGATGAGGATTCTGTCTGTCTTTGTTGCATAACCATTCATTTCTGGTCCCTCAACAGGATCTCCACTGGTTAAATTCTGTTCTCAGATATACAGCGCAGCTTTCATTGAAGTCAGCGGGAATAGCACGCGTGTAGCTGAAAGGAGAACTTGGTCCATTGGGTCCAGTTTTTCCCTAAAATATATGGTCACAACTTCTATTGATTTAAGTGGAAGTTACACACATTTATACAAGGGGAAATTGGGCTCCAAGTCTACTTTTTTCTTTTGCATCTTCTGACCATTTTTAAAGCTTTCTATGTGCCAGATCCTGCAAGCCAGGTTGGAAGTTAAAACAGCTTGGTCTAAGGGTACATCTACACTACAGGGGGGAGTCGATTTAAGATACGCAAATTCAGCTACATGAATAGCATAGCTGAATTCGACGTATCGCAGCCGACTTACCCCGCTGTGAGGACGGCAGCAAAATCGACTTCTGCGGCTTTCTGTCGACAGCGCTTACTCCCACCTCCGCTGGTGGAGTAAGAGCGCTGATTCGGGGATCGATTGTTGCGTCCCGACGGGACGCGATAAATCAATCCCCGAGAGGTCGATTTCTACCCGCCGATTCAGGCGGGTAGTGTAGACCTAGCCTAAGGGTCAGATTCTCAGCTGGTGTAAGGAGGCAGAGCTCCAGTTAAGGCAATGGAGCTATATCAGTTTACACCAGCTGAGGATCTGGCTGTAAGTGTTTTATTCAAAGGACTTTATTAGGTCTAGACTATACACTGGTGCACAAGATGGGGAGAGGATGTAAGAAATCCTCCATCCTTGTGCCCTGTGCAGTGTCTGGATACAGTAGTAGTCTTTACATCTCCCTGAGCCAAGGACTTCTCAAGTCCAGTTGTATTGCTGTGCTCACATCAGCCATCATACGGATTAGCTGAGTTGACTGGGTCATGGAGAGACAGAGACTTTATCCTCTGCAACGGCCTTGCTTTCCAAGGGACATTGAATACATTGTATCTATCGGAGCCACAAGGACTCCAGGAGTTTCTGCTCAAGTGGCAAGTGTCTGCCCTGCTCCCTACAAAACCTGCACACAGTTTGACTGAAGAGCTTATCCCATCTTGATTCCATTAAATTCCCGTACTTCCATATCAACAGAGAAATCTGTAAAAGTCCTTTTATCATTTGTGATTTTTGTTTGCCAGGAGGTTTTTTTCTCTTGGACAGATACCCTCTTGGCCACTGTATTTTCCAACATTTGCTTGACTGCTTCAGTGAATATTTTTTCAGATGCAAGATGTGCTTTTGATAGCCCCCGATTCAGAACTGTATTCCATAGGACCACCTGCTGCACTGACTTACTGTTGCCAAAGTAACTACAGTTCACCCACTTCATAGACAGCTGAGTTCCTTGCAATTTTTCAGTTCTCTGACTCTTCATATTCGCATATGTTGAATAACCATATTTCTTGTTCTTGAGAATGACTCAAGAGTAGTCAGATTACTTCTGTAGGCACTGGCTAGGAGATCAGCTGCTAGAGGAAACTATGTCAGCAAATTCATCCATGCTGTCTGGCAGTGGTACACAGGGACTCCTTCATTTTCTTTATAGTAGTCTTCATAAGTGTCTTCTGTCATTTGCTTGTGATAATAACTTTACTGTCTGACTGAGCTTCCAGAGGAAACTTCACCAGCATCAGTCAGCAAGGGAGAAAACTAACAATCGGGAAAAGACAAAAGTTGAAAGTCTTCTAATACCAAGACTTATTGGCACAGTTCAGCAGCTCCATGCTAACCTCTTTTGGATGGACACTGCTGCAGATTCTTCTTTGGATTGTACTGAAGTTCCCAATGAAATGATAAGTGATTTGTAAACAGAAAACCATCTAGTCGCTGGCCATGTTCCTGATCATACAGGCCCCCGAGCTATCGTGTTTTCAGTGAGATCTGGTCAAGGGTCTTGATCTGGGTTCCTTGCAGATGGGGTATGCTGCTATGTCTGATCTTCAATCCCCTCTGCTGAGGTGCATTGGCTGGGGTGTCGTGTGAGGTTTTGCTCTAGGTTCTTTGGCACCTGCTTGGGGTGCCCTTGGTTCATTGGTTCTCTGAAGTTGGAACTGGTGCTCTTTATCCTGCTGTCATCCTGCTGTCATGCAGGATAAAGGTACTGCAGGTACTTGCAGTTTTCTGTTGCTGCTTCTTTCAGACTGATTGTTTTCTTGTACTATTGATCTGTCTGTATCCATCAGTTGTCTCTTGTCATATACTTTAGATTGTAAACTCTTTGGGACAGGGACTGTCTTTTTGTTCTGTGTTTGGCCAGTGCCTAGCCCAATGGGATCCTGAGCCATGACTGGGCCTCCTACGCGTTATGATAACACAAATAATAAATAACAACAGAGGCAGGCATAAGAGTTAGTTGCTGGCTGGTTGCTAAGCAACTAATCTTCTTTCTCAGCAGCTGTTTGGTCTCTCATCCTCCTGGGGCAAAGGAAGTGACAGTGGTTTGGAGCTTCTCTCTAGGAAATCTCCTCCACTGCTCAGCTACATTGATAAAGCTCCCACTGGATCAGCTGCAGCCTCCGTGGAGCTTTTTATGCCCTGACTGCAGCTTGAATTTGGCAAGAATGACTCTGATTAGCCTGCAGTGCTGAGACAATGGAATCCAGCCCCTCACCCTCCTCCCAGATTCTATATCTGCTAAACCAAATGTGGATAGTGCTGCAGCTTCCTTGGCTGGAGTTATCGTTATTCTGTCAGAATGGGATGTCTGCCCCCAAAGGCAGGGTGGGTAGAAAAATAGAAGGCAGCCTGAGCAGAGATGTCAGTAGCTCAGCAACTGTCCAACATTCCTGCTTCACAAGAGCAGCCATGTCATGATGCGACAACCTGAAAAATGTGGATCCTCTAAACAATAAAGAGTTCCTCACTGCTTTCTACAAAGTGTCCCGAGTGACTTTTTTCGTAGCAGATACATCCATGGATTTCCAAGTCCCCGCATTTCACAGCTAGACTCCAAACTGTGGCCGAGACTGTGGCCCTATGGCATAAATTTGATCTAGTTGGTACTATTGAAGTCTAGTGGGATGACTTGGATGATTGGAATGTTAAAATAATGGTTATAACCTATTTAGGAAGGATTGAGTGGGAAAAATGGGAGGAGGAGTGGCTCTTTATGTCAACAATGGCATTATCTGTTTCCATGTTTCTGGTAACTCAGAAGAAATTGTCTTAAATGCTTATGGATTAATGTCCTAGAGATAACGCACAAGATGGGAATGAGTTGGTGTCTGCTACAGACCACCAGATGACACTAGGAAACAGGAAAACTGACTTCTCACACACTTATCTATAATGTATAGGGGAAAAGGCTGTATGATCTTGGGGGACTTCAGGTAGAGTAACATATGCTGGATGTCTCAGGCCTCCAGTGCTAAAACATCCTTGGAGTTTCTAAATGTTCTAGATGACAATTTCTTAACTCAAAAAGGGGGGATTCTATATTAGATCTTGCCTTGACAGACAAAGAGGAACTGATCACAGAATTAAAAATTAATGGCAGGTTAGATATGAGTGATCACGACTTGATCATACTTATAATGTGCAAACAGAATAAAGTCCAGATCAGAACTATCTCTACTTGGTGCTTTAAAAGGGCCAATTTCACAAAGCTGAAAACAATTGTGAGCCAAATTAGGTGGGAGGAAGAATTTAAACAGAAACATGTGAATGATAAGAGGGAATTGTTTACGGACACTTTACTAGATGCTCCAAAAGCCACAATCCAACAATGGAGGAAATAATATGTTATAAACGGAAGAAAGGGGAAGTTGATAGTAATGAACATAAGTCAGAAGCTAGGAATTATAGACAATTGAAAAGGAAAGCAAAGGGACACAAGAAGATATCAATGGCCAACAGAGTTGATGACACCAAGAAGGTTTTTAAGTATACTAGGAACAAAAAGAATCCCAACAATGGCATTGGTCCTTTACTAGATGGAAATGGTAAAATTATCAATAATAATGCAGAAAAGGCAGAAGTGTTGAATAAATATTTTTCTTCTATATGTGAGAAAAAAACAGATGATGTAGTCATATTATATGAGAACACTTTCCATTCCATCTCAGGAGGATGTTAAACAGCAGTTACTAACGTTAGACGTGTTTGAATCAGCAGGTAACTATCATCCAGATAACGATCATTGGAATAATGGGGAAGACTGGAAGAAACCTAATATTGTGCCAGTATTTAAAAAGTATAAATGGGATGACCTGGGTAATTATAGGTAAGGCTACAATTTAATCACAGAGGTTGTGGAAGTCACGGAATCCGTGACTTCCAATGACCTCCGTGACTTCAGCTTGTGATGGTCGGGAGCCTGGGGTTTCCCCCGCTGCACACTGGGGCAGGGAGCTCCAGAGTACCAAAGGTGGTGGGGGTACCCTACAGCTCCTGGCTGCCGCCGGTGGCAGAGGAACCCCCGAGCGCTGGCTGCCGCGGGTGGCAGGGGAACCCCCAAGCTCCTGGGCAGTGAGGGAACCCCTGAGCTCCCAGCTGCCACAGGTGGGGGGGGGGGGGGAGGAACCCCCGAGCTCCCAGCCACTGTGGGCCCCCAGAGCTGCAGGAGTTACCCAGCAGCTCCTGGCCACTGCAGCTGGCGGGGGGACCCCTTGGAGCTGAGGGCAGCAGAGATACCCTGCAGCCCCCAGCTGCTGCAAGCGGTGGGGACCCCCACAGCTCCTAGCTGCTGTGCAGGTGCCCTGCAGATCCCCATTTTGTCACAGATATTTTTAGTAAAAGTCATGGACAGATCACAGCTTCTGTGAATTTTTCTTTATTGCCCTGACCTGCCTGTGACTTTTACTAAAAATATCCGTGACAAAATCTTAGCCTTAATTATAGGCCTGTCAGTCTGACATCGATCCCAGGCAGGATAATGGAGCAACTGATACAAGACTGAATTAATAAAGAATTAAAGGAGGGTAATATAATTAATGCCAATCAACATGGGTTTATGGGAAATAAATTCTGTGAAACAACTTGTAATATCAAGTTTGGATGACAAAAGTAATAGTGTTGATGTAATACTTAGACTACTGTGAGGCATTTGACTGTGCCCTGGACAACATTTTGATTTAAAAACCTAGAATGATATAAAATTAATATGACTTATGAAATGAGCCAGGAACATCAACCCCAGAGGAAAGTCTTGACAGAAAATCCAAAACACTTCTTCATTCCAAGTAAAACTCTCAACACAACAGCTAAAGAATGGGCCTAAAACCAGACACTAGGTTGGGAGGGAGAATGGGCAGCGCCCAGAATCAAGGTATGAAGTATTTCACTTTCCCTTTTTAGGAGCAAAAAGCCTCCCCTCTTCACCTGAAGAGTCCTCCAGCTTGGATTCCATAGTCTTTAGAGTAAAAAAGCAGTCAAGGGGCATGGTAGCTGTTTTACAGCTAATAAAGCTCAATAAGCAGATGACAAAATAAAAATAATGGGATGGAAACTCTGCCATCCATGATAGCAACTAGCAGGGTGGGCCTGATTCTCATTTACACAAAGGCCCCTTTATACTGCCAGATATTATGTAAGAAAGAATCAAGCTCTGTCTCTTCAGGTGATATTTTGATGTTGACAGGCCCTGCAAAGCCATGCGTACATACATCTATATGATGTTGCCATGGCAGATCTTTCCAATCTGTATACAGCAATTTCTGCTCCTAATACAAGACCCTGCTGTTAAGGCTGTTATTGCTCAAAGTCTTTACTCAAGGGTTACTAATGGTCATTGCCAGGATAGAGACACAAAGGACCTCACCGTTATTCCTTTCTGGATGATGCCCAACTTTTAATTACATTAGAAAGGCTCAGTTGGAATCCATGTAACACTATAGATCAGAGGTGGGCAAACTACGGCCCGCGGGCCACATCCGACCCGCAGGACTGTCCTGCTTGGCCCCTGAGGTCCCGGCTGGGGAGGCTTGGTCCCGGCCCCTCCCCCGCAGCCTCAGCTCGCTGCGCCGCCAGCGCTCTGGCACACCATTCCTGCTGGGCAGCGGGGCGGCGTGGCTGGCTCCAGCATGGTAAGGGGGCGGGAAAGGGGGGTACTGGGATGCAGTCAGGGGACACGGAGCGGTTGGCTGGGGCAGAGGTTCTGGGGAGGCGGTCAGGGAATGGCAAACGGGGGCTGGATAGGCGTGGGAGTCCCGGGGGCCTGTCAGGGGGCAGGGGTGTGGATAGGGGTTGGGGCAATCAGGGGACAGGAAGCAGGGTGGGTTGGATGGGTCAGGGGTTCTGGGGGGGCAGTCAGGGAGCAGGGGGCAGTTGGATAGGCATGGGAGTCCCAGGGGTCCTGTCAGGGGTGTGGATAGAGGTCGGGGTAGTCAGGGGACAGGGAGAAAGAGGGGTTGGATAGGGGGTGGGGTCCCGGGGGCCAGTTAGGGGCAGGAAGTCCTGGGAGGGGACGGTCAGGGGACAAGGAGCAAGGGGGGTTGGATGGGTCGGGGATTTTGAGGGCGGCAGTCACGAGGCGGGAAGTGGGAGGGGGCGAATAGGGGGACGGGGGCCAGGCTGTTTGGGGAGGCACAGCCTCCCCTACCCGGCCCTCCTTCCCTACCCATATGTGGCCCTCGGGCCAAAAAGTTTGCCCACCCCTGTTATAAATGGAGTATTTCATATTAAAAATAAGTTTCACATGGTCTGGTCATTCTTAGTGAAGCAATGGAAAAATCAAGACTCTGTTGTCATGGACCGTTTTGTAAAAGTAGAGGGCTTAGCCATGGTGCTATTGCCAAATTCCAGGCAGGTATTTATAGTGTATATACCTAAAACTCTCTCCCTCCTTTTCTACAGTTTCCATTGTATGAACATTCTGCTTCTTCTCTTCTTGAACTCAACCGTTGCTATATGCCATCCCAAAAGTGGCTGTAATATTTAATGTTTGTAAAGCACTTCGAGATCCTCAAATGAAATGTGAAGAATTTTTTTTTTTAATAATTCATGACATGGTAGCAGCCAGGCCAATGGGGGAAAGTTGAAAGAGCGTTCAAAATATACGTTTGCCCTTTGAAGTTTGACTGCAAGCTTGCCATATCCATCGAAGCCCTATGGGTGACTAGCTTCCTTGAGGGTATACATTTCTGCTGAAAAAAAGTTTAAGTCAAGAGCAGTTTAAGTTTCACAATTTGATTATATTTAGAAAAAAAATCAGAAATGAAGGCTTTAAAAGGAGTGCTACTGCCTACTGAAGCGTGGTTTAGTATGACTCATTTGACTGTGAAGTGTGATACCCTTACTTACATTGATTAGTAGTTTATACCATGAGTAGTCCCATTTAAGTCAATGGAACTACTTGTGGAATAAAGTACTATTCAGTATGGATAAGTGTATTGCAGTCTGGCCCTTAGAATTCTGTAAGTTGCCATTGGGCCAGATTCTTTATTATTATTTGATTGTGGTAGTACCTAGGAGCCTTAGTCATGGATCAGACCCCATTGAGCTCACAACTTGGGGTCTGATCAGAGAACAAAAAGAGACCTGCCGCAAAGAGCTTGCAATCTGAGTATAAGACAAGAGACAACAGATGAATACAGATAGACTAGAGCAGGGGTCGGCAACGTTTGGTACGCGGCTCGCCAGCGTAAGCACCCTGGCGGGCCGGGCCAGTTTATTTACCTGCTGACATGGCAGGTTCGGGCCATTAGCCCAGGACAGCGAACCGCGGCCAGTGAGGGCTGCGATCGGCCAAACCTGCCACGTCAGCAGGTAAATAAACTGGCCCAGCCCGCCAGGGTGCTTACCCTGGTGAGCCGCGTGCCAAACGTTGCCGACCCGTGGACTAGAGAATACAAGGAAACAATGAGATGGTATTGGTCAGCATGCAAGGCAATGGGATCAGAATACCAGCAGCCCGTTATTTTTTTTAGTCAGCATCACAGAAATGGAAAGTTTTAAGGATAGTTTTGCAGCTGTTTATGGGAAGCTCCTCTCAATATATGGGGCAGCATGGGAGAAACCACAAGTTGCCTGTTTGAAAATTTAACAAATGGACCATAGATGTTGACTTAATGGGTCTGTCAAAGGCAGGTGTGATGTCTCAATAATGAATGAGAGATGATGGGTGGGGTGAAGGGCCTTCAGAGTGAAGACAAATAGCATTTTTTGGTATGACAGAAAAGACAGAACCAGTGGGAAGATGTAAAGTGACAGGCTAGGAACATGTCCTTTGCAGCAGCATTCTGAATTAATATGAGTAGGGCAAGATTTGATTGGTCAATGCCAGAGAGAAGGATGTTGCAGTAATCAAGAGGTGAGATGGACAAGAGTGTGTGTGGATGGATAGGAAAGGCTATATCTTAGAGATGATATGCAGAGAGAATTTGCCAGATGTAGATATAGCCTGGATGTGAGGATCTAGAGAGAGGGCCAAGTCAAAGATGACACCCAGGTTTTGGTCCTTGGTGACTGGCAGGATAGTGGTGTTATCCACAGTGATCAGGAAAGGAGATGGGGGAGTCTATGAGGTGAAAGATCAAGAGTTCTGTTTTAGCCATGGTGAGCCCGAGTTGATGGCTAGACATTCATGAGGACTTGTGAGAAAGGCTGAAATGTTAGTTTTGACAGAAAGAGACAAGTCTGGAATATAGAGGTAGTTCAACTAACTTACTGTACCAGTAATCCCATTGGAATCAATGGGACCATTCATGCATGAATAATAAGAGTCAAGGGTGCTGGAATAATTTGTATAGTGGTGGTGCTGAGAGCCACTGAACCAAATTGTAAACCCTGTATATGATAAAAACCACTTCAAGTTAGGGTGTGCAACAGCACCCCCAGCACCCTTAGTTCCAGCACCTATGATAAGGGTATCTGAATCTGGCCCCATCTCTTCTGAAGTAATACTGTGTATTATACTGATGCAGTTCATGACACTATATTTTAACTATATAAGGGTGTAAAAAGCTGTAAAGTTTTCCTACGGCATTCATTTAAGTTTTGCAATGAGACATTTTTGCCCTCAGAGTGAAATAAAATTGTTGATGCAAATACAATAACTGAAAAATCTGAACAGCCTGTTGAGATGTTAGTAGAATTTAGGTGCACCTGATAGAATGAGAAACTTGCTTCATGGTACTTAGACAGGATGCAGGTGCATCGTGCATTTGATTTACATTTTCTGTTAAAGCATTCTTATATACTGTAGCTCAGTCACTGTGTCTAATCAGAAGGTTTAATGGTCTTAAACAGCTCACTAAGGGCCCAGTTCAATTAAAAAATGTCCTACAGAAATCACTTTTTCATTGTTTTCCCAGACTTACACAGACTTCTGCAGAGAAGCTGTAAATTTTTTTATTAACTTAGGCCCTAGGATTCCTGTCATTCCAAGTCACTTTCAACAATGTCTTTAACAGTCTTAGTACATAATATACTTTTCCAGCTAGCATTTACAAAAATGATCTTTTGCTTCTCCATTAGTTTGAAAACCTCTGGAATACAGTGCCTGTTGATGCCGATGGAAAACTGAAGTACTGTGATTTTTTGAAGAAATTCAACTCCGAAGTAGTGACAATGCCATCAGATACTCCATCCACAAACAATGCTCCATGTTCCTCCAAGCCCACTACCCCTGCTGAGCCTGGGTCACGGTTACCTTCTCAACCTTCACGTCCCAAGACAGCATCTTCTCCATTAGGTCAAGTAAAAGTAGGTGTTTGATCACTTAAGGACTTTTCTAGGTTTTCACGTTTATTAAGGGCCTGATCCAATACCAATAGAAGTAAATGAAAATATTCCCATTGACTTCACTGGGCATCAGATCAGGTCCAAATGTCTGTTGATAAGAAGCTTTGGCACTTAGCAGAGAATTTGGGATGATAAAAAAATGGACTTGATCCTCGGTAGATATAAACTGAGTAGCTCAATTGAAACCAATGGTGTTATGCTGTTTATACCTGCTGAGGATCTTGGCCATTGTCCTACTAACTCACAAATGAGTCATATTGCAAATAAATACCTGTTATTTAACATAGGACAGTCACATTTGTGGGAACAAAGTAAACAGGCCCAGCCATAAAAGCTCAGATGCTGAAAAAGCAACATAAAAAATGTAAGATTTTTACCTGTAGGTCACCAGCCCAAGCTAGTATTGACCAAAAGTTATTAACCTCTGATAGCTGTTAGGCAGTGTGACGGGGTGGACTGGCCCCGCACTGGGCCTGAGAGAGTTAACCCTTCCCTGCTGGCAGAGGAAGCCACTTCCCTGAGGCTCTGCTGGGCATGCTCCAACCGGGAGTCAAGCATAAAAGCCTGCAGAACCGCTCAGTCAGGGCTGGCGGCTGGGGAAGGAGGATGCCTAGCAGAAGCTCTGGCCCAGGAGCAGTTGCAACCTTTCCAGGAGGGAGCTGAGGAGCCAGGAAGCAGGCCCAGAGACTGGCAGCTGTGGGAACCACAGGGAGCATCGGGTGCTGAGGAACCTGGAGACCCTGATGCCACAAGGACTGCTACGTTTGGAGGACTGGTAGGAAGTTACTCAGGGAAAGGAGTGGTATCTCCCACCACTCTGAGGGCAGCGTGTTGCAGTAGGATTCCCTGCTGACCCGTGGCTGATCACGCCATCACTGACAGGGCCCTGGGTCAGAGCCTGGTGAAGGCAGGTGGGTCTGGGCTCCCCTACTGGGGGTCTCTAACCCCCCTCCCTTTTTGGGGGATGACAGTTCACTGACCCCTCTCTCTCACCCCAAAGGAGGTAGATGAACTCCGGCCGCTGGGCCACGCTATCCCCCGAGGGGAAGAATTTAGAGAGACTCTGGCCACTAGGCTGCACTATCCTGCTGGGCAAAGAGAGTGTAGAGAGACTCTGGCCATTGGGCCCCACTGCTTTAGGAGTGCACTACAGGGACTCTGGCCACTGGGGAAGGCGGATTTGAGGGACTCTGGACATTGGGCCATACAGCCCTGACTACCGGGGAGGTAGTAAGACTGACGTAGATGCAGGGAGGCGGGGTTAACCTTGCGCCCCCTCCCCCCCCTTGAATCAAAGGGGTTGATGAGGTACAAAACCCGCCACAGGCAGTCTCTAGGAAATGTATTGGTGGTCTGAGTCCAGTTTTTGGTGAATGTTTACCTGGGTCACAAAATCTACCATCACAATTGTCAGCCTTCTCTTCAGACTCAGCACGGAGGCCAAAGACTGAATAGACAGAGGGACTAACCTGGCCCCATCTCCCATTTTGGTTAGAAGCACCTTGACAGGGCAATGTAGGGGAGTTTTTCCACTACAGCTTTCCAGGACTGCAGTCTCCTGGAATATCTCTCTGGCATCTCTCCCAAGCACTAACATTCATAGAAGATAGAATGAAAGAGTTAGCCAATATTCCTCTTGACAGTTTGAATCTCTTGGCTGTATATTCTTCTAGTCAGCAGCTTATAAATTCTTCAGTGCTTGGAAAAAATGATTCATATTACTGCTGACTATACTTAGATGTTTAGCTGTTGAAAAAGCGGTAGCCAATTGAATAGATTTAAAGATGCAACAAACTTCCCACAGTTGGTAAGTCTAAAAGCATTGGCCTGTTGTGAACTTGATTATTGATCTGTAAGTCCTTGCATTGGAGAGGCCTGACAGTTGGTCACATGCTTCATTTTTGACTAAGGGATTGATCAAATTCCCACTGAAGTCAACGGAACTTTCCTCATTAACTTCAGTGGGAATTGGATCTGGACCCAGAAAGATCATAGAAGAGGAGCACAGGCCCCCCCAAATGCACATCTCTGGATCAGCCCCAGCTCAACCTCATCACCATGCATCTCCCTAAAAGTGCCCTCGTGGCTGTGCATAAAAGGGGTGTGGGGATCATGGCCAAGATTTATGATGCAAGCCTGAGATCTGCAAGAATACACAGCAAAGACCCAGTGAATATTGCATTATACTCTGGCTCCCTTCACAAATGTCAGTGCAGCTCACACCATACTGCTAAAGGCTGAGGGCTTACAAGCCCATGCTTAATCCCTCATTCTCAGAATGAATCATAAATTCTACTGAGTAAGGAACCTACTACAAAGAATAATTGTTCCCCTTCTCCTGGTCACACCCTCTTCTGCTGCTGAGGAGAGCTCCCCTGTGGTGATCTCTGAAGGGAAAGAGGTGGTTGGAGAATATACAGGGAACATACTCTGTACCCTTCCAATTCTTTTCTGTTAGAATGGGGCTTTACTGTTCCTCTCCAGCCTAAAGAGAGGGGAATATATGATCACATTATAGGTAGGCTTGGCAGAATTCGGTTTTTTTTTTTTGGTAATTGACAGATAATATTGATGTTTATTTTTAAGCATTTTTGACATCTATTGATTTAGATTTTCACAGTTGTGGGAAATTATAGGGAGAACATACAAAGCGAAGGGTCAGACAGCAGTTATTTATGACAGTAGATTTTGAGATTTTAAAAGTTAGTTTTATAACCATTAAAACACAAATTGTCAACACTACATGTTGAAATCTACAAAATAAATATCCCTATATCAAACTCTATTAAATTCTCAAGCCACATTTTTTTTTACTTTGCCTATCTGTAAATTTCAGTTATAATCTATGAAAATATTTTTGTTGGGTTATGTGTATATGGTGAAATCGTTGTTTACTGACATTTACTGATAAAAATCGAATACTGTCAAGCCTAATTATAAGGTTCTTGTACTTACTGTTAAAATTTATAGTAAGCAAATTAGTATACTTGCTTTAAATTGTCGGTATCCAAGAACTTGTGCATTGATCTATTTATTGTGAGATTGACATCAAATTACATATCTTTTAAAAACAAATATATCTGCCACTTAAGGAACAATAGGTTCAAGGGGGAATATATACAACTGAGCTATGAGTTGAGCAGAACAAGAAATTACAGACAGAAAAACACTCGGTAGATTCAAGGTAGATCAATTTCCAGCCTACTAATATGTTCATCCAAGTAGAAGCATTTTTACTTTAATGCTGACACAAATCAGATCATAAATAAGGATGCATGAGGTATGCTAAAGTTCTGAAGCACTAGAACTGGGATTTTTTTAGTGTCTTGTCTATCTAAATATTCAAATTTGCCTGTTACTTTAGACTCCAATGTCCAGCCGGCCTCGTACTGCAATGGCATGGTCCCCACCTTTACTGAACTGCGAACCAATAGAAAATAAAATAAGAAAGATCATTCAACATTCCTGGAGAGAAATACTGAAAGACTGTAGAGAGAAGGATGTTGACCGACTAGGAGAAATCTCAACATCCGATTTCTTAGGTTTGTTGCCATCTGAAAATTGTGTTCCCTCATGTTAAAATGTGCTCCAGTTTCTTTCTAGGTGCCAATCTATGGGAAAACACTGCCCTCAACAAGTGGTATCAGCTGCATGAGTGATCCAATTCTGTAATGCAGAATTGCTCGAGTGAGGTTTGGGGGGAATGCACTACTAGGCAGACTTTGCTGCTCATTTGAAAGGGAGAGCATGGTTTTAGCTGGTGTTTGCTACACAGCATAGCATATGTACTGGAAGACTGGCCACACTCCCCAGTAGAATACTCCCTTGTGGAGCTGGGGAGTGAGAGTAAGTACAGGCCCCGGACCTTTTCTCTAGCGCTCCCTCAAGTGGTCCTATTGAAGTGAATGACAAGACTTTTATATATTTCAATGGGAGCAGAATTTCATTCTTAGATAGGTTTGCTGCTCTTCTGCTGTGGAGTCGTGGGGGGACAATTCTCTGTGCCCTCTTTCCCCAATCAGGGTATCTGCATGGACAGGACAGACTTTTTGCCTATATAATATCATATAGATTCGTATACCATTCGTATAGGAACAGTTACAGCTCAACTAATATTGGGCTTATTTCTTGCGCTGTCTTTAAAGCTCATTAAAGTTTTATCACTTACCTGTTATCCTGCTAAATGGAATTGTTTCCTCCACCTTCCCCCCCTATGTATAGCAGGATCCAGATAATCCATTTATGTGACAGTCACTGGAACTGGTGGCCTGTCAACATATCCCTAATAACTAGTCAATCTGAATTTTGTTTTGATACAAAAGTCACCTATTTGCAAGGATAGCAAATTGACTATCATTTGTTATTTCTGTTTCTTTCAGCCATAGCAGAGAAGTTCAGTTTGGATTTAAGTAAAGAAGAGATTAGCCAAATAGCAACAAAATACGACATTAAGAACAATGACAAATTTGCATACTGTGACTTTCTCCAAAGCTGTGTCCTATTAATGAAACCACAAGAAAGTTCATTGCTACAAAGGATGATCATTCAGAAGCCACGAATACCGGTACATTCAGGGGTTTGTCTAACTGTTTCTGGATAGTTGCTGATGCAGAGAGTATTTTAGGGCCTGAGGCTATAGTCATTGTATGCATAGAATCCCAGTGACTTTCCATGGAATCCAGTTACTTCAGTTGACTTATTTTATTCATGTGGTATTTACTTTAGTCAGAGCATCTTCAGAATCAGGCCCTGCATGTCCGGTTCATAGTACAATCTAGATACAGTTTAATTAATTATCAGCAATTGACCATATCTGTAAACTTTTTAAAAAATGTGGTGAGGGGTATAAGAAAGACCTAGAGGAAGACAGTTTGGGCTGATGAGTTTCAGGGTTAGATTCTGTCTGAAGGCAACAAAGTGGGGGGTACTGTCAGGAAGATGGTTACTCCCAGAGTCTCTGCTTCAGCCCAGCCCAGCTCAGTCAGAGCGGAGAGCAGCTCTAATCTGTGCCTCTTGTCAATGGTCTCAATCTGCCAGCTGGGAATAGTCAGTATGCATTCCACTCTGTCTACTCTTCCTGATCTGCATCCCCACCACCAGCACACGTGCTTCCAACGTGCCGCTTGTACAGATACAGGGAAGAGAGATGCATAGAACCTCACTGTTCCCAGCTGGGAATCCCCCCCAGGAAAGTTACAGGCTGTTTAACAGGCAATGGCACCCCCTGGTATATCTGGCTTTATAGGAACTATCAATCGTTCATTATCAGTATGGAAACTAAGGCAAAACTATCACCTTTTGCTTCAGACAATTTCAGATTTGTCACATGACGTTCCCTTTATGCACAGATTTGAAACTGTGAAATTCTGTCTCGGAGCTTGGGATGGATAGAGCCATAATTTGAGCCCTTGTCTAGTATCATTTTCTATTTATTCATTTAAGTTTATAAAGTATAATGAAGAGTCCATCCCATCTTCTGGGCACCTTTACATAAAGTAATTTTCACAATAATTTTTTTTATAAGAGGTTGCTCCACCCACTCCACTGTATACAAATTCACACCAATAGGCATAATAATAAAAAAAAAAAAACTTTCCACGACAGGAACAATAATAAAAATATCCTGTGGGTCTCAACCCCCTCCTTTCCTCAAAAGCCAAATAAAGTTTGCAGGCAACAGAGACTCGGGGATTGTAAATAAGAGGACAGGTCACTAATACAGAGTGATCTGAATTGGTTGGTAAACTGGTCTTAAGCAAACAATCTGAGTTTTTTAATATGGCTAAATGTAAAAGTATACATTGAGCTACAATTTAAGAATGTAGGCCATATTTTCAAGATGGGGGGACACTGTCCTCAGAAGCAGTTATTCTGAAGATTTGGGGTGGTGGTGGATAATCAGTTCAAAATGCTGAAAATCAGTGCAATGCTGTGGCCAAAAGGACTAATGCAATCCTTGGATGCATAAACTGGGGAATATCAAGTAGGAGTAAAAGGTAAAATAACCTTGCATTTGGCACTGGTGTGACCACTGCTAGAATACCATGTCCAGGTGTGGTGTCCACAATTCAAGAAGCATATTGATAAATTGGAGAGGTTCAGAGAAAAGCCATGAGAATGATTGAAGAACTAGGAAACATGCCTTATAATGATAGATTCAAGGAGTTCACTCTATTTAGCTTAACAGAGAAGAACCTACATGGAGAATATCTATTTGATAATAGGCTCTTCAGTCTAGCAGCGAATGGCTGCAAGTTGAAGCTAAACACTTCAGACTGGAAAGAAGGTGTAAATTTTTAAGTGAGAGTAATTAACCATCGGCACAATTTACCAACGATTGTGGTGGATACTGCATCACTGGCCATCTTAAAATCAACAGTGGGTTTTTCAAAAAATAAGATATGGTCTAGTTCAAAAGGAATTATTTTGGGGATGTTCTACTGTCTATATTATACAGGATATCAGACAGATGATCACCATGGTCCCTTCTGGCTTTAGAATCTATGAGAAGCTGGGCCTTTAGCTCCCATGGAGACATGCAGACTCTGAGCTACAGAGAACAGTCTGGGTCCCTACAGCCAAGGTGAAGGGCTCTCTTTATACTGTAAAAGAGGGTCCACAGGGGCCCTCACAATAGTTGACAGAAGTTTACATTAGGCAGCTGAGTTAGTCATGATTGGACAGCAAATTCTTCCTTAGCTCTAGACTTCCTGAGATTAAGGTGAATTTCACGCTCGGTGCTCAGGGCATTGCTCCAGCTGCCCACACCACTTCAGTCCCACATAGCAGCAGTACAGTGCTGTCTGTGCATTCCCTGCATGCTGTGATAGAACTGGAGTTTCCAGTACCCTGTGCAGCATACATGAAGCAACTGCCCACTGGCTGGAATAACAGCTGGGTGGGGGGGCAAACAGCAGCCCCTACCAAAGTCAAAAACAACAAGAGGCAATAAATACTCCCCCAGTTATTCCCATACTAGATTTCGACTGTCCTGCCCCAGCTATTTCAACTATAGAACTGTTCAGAACCTGGTTACAAGAAATATTATGTAAGTGGTTTTTTTACCCTCCTACTGTACTCTGCTAATTCACTGGCAAAATTTGAATATGAAAACTTGCAACCTGAACAGTGAATTTTCCAAAGAGTTAAGTAACTGAAACAGAGGCTTGGAAGGGGAGCAGCTGTGACTTTAATTGCTGCTTCTCTGTAACATGTATAAAAACACTGAGGCCTTTGTTTACAAAAAAAAAATCTGATCAAGAATTACATTAATTTTACAAACACAGATTTTGGGCTTTGATGGTGCTTAAGTGTTTCAACTTCACCTGCTGAAGAATATTAAAAGGTGAAGAGAATCTAATAGCATTTATTCTGCACCAGAATTTCACTGTAACACCTTTACATTTCAGCATATGACTGCACTCATCTACCATGTTCTTTATATTAACACATGCCCGTCTTTCTCCCGCACCCGCTCCACTTTGCTAGAGGAGTCCTGGACCGCAGAGCCTGACATTTTTCAATGCAATGCTAAGAATTCAACCCCAGATCTTGCACTGCTGGAGACCGATGAGACGAACGTTTAAATCCTATGATGAAAGTGGGAGCGGGCTGTTAAGTGTTCAGGATTTCAGGCAGGTAAATTGCATTTACTAATCTAAAACTAACAAACTGAAAACCAAAGTCTCTAAATAACCTTACTGAAGCAGTTTCTAAAATCATGGCAACTATACATTTGCAGACTTGTTTCCTGTGACATTATTATTATTATTATTGTTAGCACTTAGTATTAATCACCCTCTTTCCAATGCATATGCAAGCGCACAACTTCTTTCACACCAGAACTGAGAAAAGTGGGCTTCACAAGCCTGGGAGGGAGAAAGGGAAGCAGGTTGATGAGAAGAAATGCTTTCTACTATGCCTCTGTGCAGTCACTACTACAGCCTCAGGATTCCAGTGACCCACCAGCTGGTATGTTCGCTTATGAAGGGGGAAGTAGCCTTGCGTACTCCTCCTCATCATAAGGCAGCCTAGCTGGAGTGCCATCCTGTTGCAGGCTACAGTTTGACAGGTACACCTGTCTCAGTTTCCCCTTCAAGTCCCCCAAAACAGCCCAGAGTGTCTTTTTTAGTGCAAATGGCCCTTGTGGGTTAGTTTGTTACAGGAAATAAAACTCCATACACATAATCCCAACACTGTAATCCAGGCTATACATTAAATACAGCACCAGGACTCCTCACCACAACCCAGCTCTCCAGCACAGCCCTCTCTGGCCCAGTGACTTCAGTTCTGACTCCAAGAGCCTTTAGGTATCACCCTCTCCTGCTCTTAGCCTTCATCCCTCTCCAGCCTTCCCTGGCTCAGGATAGACAACTAAGTAGCCCCTCCACTGGCTCTGCCCTGGTCAAGAAGCCCCTCCTAGCCCTCAGCCCTGGTCATGTCTCCTAGCACTGGCTCTGCCTATCTGAAAAGTCAGCAGGTTAGCCTCTCCAGTAACTTCATAAGAATTCCTCCCTCCTTCCCAAGAGGGCCTACTGAAAGTCTTCTACTCACTATAGCTTTTCCTAGAAACCACCTTTACCAGTCTCCTGGCTTCTCCTATCTACCTCTTACTCACTAGGTTTCTTGCTGATCTTTTATTGCTCCCAGGTGCTGCCACACACCTTTAATTAGCCAAACTGGGAGCACCTGTTCTGGCACAAGGCCACTGGATCTGCTTCACTTACAGGAGCCAGACATCCTTGTATAGTTGGAATGACTCTAGCCCCTCTTTCTGCCCCTGTCCTTGCCAGTGGAACACAGATCTGTAGTACATAGGGATACGTATCCTCTGCATGAGCTTCTTTGATCCAGCACCTTGCCAAACAGCAGAACCACACCTTTTTCAGTGTCTGCAAGTCTGCTCCTCACCTGCAATGCCTTACAGCACTGTGAGGCCAGGGATTAGTGCTGTACTCCTGGATTCAGACCTCTGGAGAGTTTGATTGCTGCTTAGCATACATTTTACTTCTTGTTTCAAGATCCGTCACATTTCTGTAAATAGAAATCAAACTCATAATATGAACTACAGTAACTACCTACATTTACCAGTCATGTTGCAAGGATAAAAAAAAAGATTCATAAAGCTGTTTAATTAACGTTGAGTCCAAGTGAGAAACCAGTGACCTTCTCCACCTGCTGTCTCTGCCACTCAAAACATCTGGTAAAATAATGGGCCAGTCCTCAACTGTACTGAGTAGTTAGCCATCGTTCTGCTCCCCACTTCCTGAGGCTGCCAGGAGCCAAAACGTCCCCAGGTGTAACTTAAAGCAAACTGAAGACCTAAGTAAGGGCAGAGACCTCATAGAAATTGCTCTAATTGTCTGGGATCAGTTAGAGCAAGGTGTGGTCCAGCCTCACCACATATACGTTCTTCAGACATGCCCCTACGTGAAGGTTGGGGAGCAAGATACATAGAGCTATATCAGCTTTAGGCCTGAGGTTTCCCCTATATGAGAGTAGCTTTCTGGCTGCTTTGTACTATCTCAGGGATTTATAGTCACTGGAATAGGGGTGAGGATCGGGCCCACTGTATTTTTTTAAATTTTTGTGTAATGTCAAGTTTATTTGTCAAGCATTTGGTAATAATTTTTTAATTTAAGCTGCTCTATCTCAAGCAATTTATTTACATTAAGAGAAAAATTAAACCAGTCCATTTCTGTGATAGGATCTATTAGGTAAGTTGATTTTTCCCCTACAATGCTTAAGTGCTACTCTAAAAAGTTTTCCTTAAGCGATTACGGACACAAAATAAATGTGTTGCATAAAAGATGGTGTGCTTGGCAAGTACTTGGCTTCAGCAGCTCCTTAGATTTCAGTTGATTTCATGAGGTCAGGAATTAACTGCAGCATAAGTAATCGAAGTGCATTTATATGTATTAAACAATACGCATTGAGCATTTGTGTGCCAGGTAATGTTTTGTTAAGACAGTCAAATAAACCCCAAAAGAAGGGAGAAATCAGAAACGGGGTTGCAGTGAGGTGTGATTGAAGTGAGATGTTGTAAGATGGAAGAAGTGAGCAGAGAGATATTTGGATAACTTATAGTAGGGAAAAGCTCTCTGCTATCAGCACTTTCTCAGTTATCAAGGCTGGGAGATATAGGAAAGGGAGGAGTGAACAGTGCTCTGCATAAGCACTGAAGTAGACACACATACGTATATGGGGTTACTGTAACACCAGCACTATAGTGATTTCAGATACTGGCTTGGCTCAGACTTATCTGAGTTTCACATAAAATCAGTGGCAACCAGTAAAATACAAAAGGAGTTACTCAGATCAGAAGATGTCAGGTGCTGGTGGAGATCCTGCTGGACAACAAACTATTGCAGAGCCTGTGGACAGCACCTACAGGTACCCTGCAAGGATGTATGCTTTAGAAGCGCGTTAAACTAAAAGTAATACTCAGAAATGAACATCTCATTAGCCTTGAGGCATTAAGGGCCAGATTTTTAAAGGTGTTTAGGTGTCTAAAGATGCAGATAGATGCCTAGTTGGATTTTCAAATCACCTAGGCACCTAACCATCACTGAACTCTATGGGAATTAGGCACCTAATTCTGAAAATCCCACTGTGCACTTGTCTGTGCTTTAGGCATCTCCATACCTTTAAAAATCTGGTCCTTAATGTCTGTAGCATCAGGTACCACTTGGTCAGTAGTGCTCTCATTAAAGTGCCCCTTCAGAAATGCATATCGCCACATACATAAGGGTTCTCTCAGGTGGAGTGAGTAGATATATTGGACTGGCTTGTTCCTTCCACTTCTTTGGATGGAGGGGACCCAGATCCCCCAAGCAGGGTGTAAAGGGAGAAGCCACAGCTGGTTAGCATCATCTCCTGCTCATGTGTAAGCCCTGTCATGGGTGTGTTATGTGATTCAACCTCCACCTGTGGTGAGAAAGTGGGTAGGTGCTAGCTATTCTCAATGGCACTATCACGTGGATCCCTGCAGGGCATCCGAGAGCAACTGCTGCTTGGGCCAACATACAATAAATCCCTACCTGAGGGAGGATTCAGGAGCAGCCGCCAGGAGAGCTATGCTGGAATGAGAAAGCTGGGAGGCAATAGGAAGATTCTGGTCTTCACAGAATTTTTATGAAATTCAAGACTGTGGGGCTGAACCCTCAGGCAGTTTTGCAAAGGGTTTAAGTGAGACGTATGTGGTGCATTGGCCTTGTGCAAGCCCTGTGCCCAGCATTGAATTTCACCCTTGGCTCCTAACTTCACATGAGCACTGTGGGTGTTGGGAGGCTGTTGAATCTCCATTGCTGGAGGTTTTTAAATGCAGAGAAATACCTGTCAGGGATGGTCTAGGCATACTTCATCCTGCCTGAGCCCAGGGGGATGGAGCAGATGACTTCTTGAGGTTCCTTCCAGCCAGGGCTGGGTCCAGGCACTAGCGCAGCAAGCAGGTGCTTGGGGCGGCCAACGGAAAGGGGCGGCACATCTGGCTCTTCAGCGGCAATTCAGCAGCGGGTCCCTCAGTCCCTCTTGGAGGGAAAGACTTGCCGCCGAATAATGAAGCAGCGGCGGTAGAGCTGCTGCCGAAGTGCTGCCAATCGTGGCTTTTTTTTTTCTTTTCTTTTTTTTTTCACTTGGGGCGGCAAAAACGCTGGAGCCGGCCCTGCTTCCAGCCCTACCTCTCTATGATTTTATAACATTCTGTGTATTTTGCAGGTGCTGCGTCAGTATCACATCAACCTGACTGAGGAAGAGTTTTTTCACATTTTGGAATTTTATGATAAATCATTATCTTCAAAAATGTCCTATAATGATTTCCTCCGGGCATTCTTGCAATAGGAAATGGAAGGTGTCATCAAATGCAAGAAACTATAGATAACAGAGCTAATGACTGATTTATAATTTCTAATTAATAAATTAACCAACTATAGCTTTTCTTTTTGCATCAGCAATCTCAAAATACTTACAATTCTGACAAATACAGTGGCCATAGGTTGTAGAGCAAATCTACATGACAGAACTATTAATATTCACATAATCCATTTATCTGAGACCTTACAGGCATCTGCAAAAGAAATACAATTAAGAAAATATTTTTTGTAATTAAAGTTTTATTAATTAACCCCCCTTTTTAATTTCAATAAAGATTTGAAAGGCCTACTATTCACTTTTATAAGATATAATAGAAATAATACATTTGGAAAATTATATAATCCTTCATTATTAGAAAATTATCTGCTTTACAATCTGTCTTTCCTCCCACTTGATCATGCAGTGACATATTTAGATCTCCAGTAGCTTTATATGTTGACATGGAACAGCTATTATACTCTGAAAAGACACACTAGCTGTGCCTTGACGTGTCATCTTTTTCCAATGAAACCTTTCCCCATAATTTTCCCATATTTGAACATAAAAATGGAAGTTAAAAATAAAATTAGAAAGAGCTAATTTGCCATTCACTATTGTATTTGTCACTGCAAATGTGGAAGTGTATACCTCTAACTTGCGTCTCCTCATGTTAACCCAAGATTTATTTTTATGGATTTTTATGGATAAACTATTTTTCATAATGTATAGTGCACTAAAAGTAAAATATCCAGTTAGATTTATTGGTTTTGTGAAAGTGAATAGTTTGAGCACCTATTAGAAAATTATGGGGAAAGGTTTAAATGGAAAAAGATAACATGTCAAGACACAGCTAGTGTGTCTCTGGTATATGTAGATTTTAAAAGAGAAATTAAAAGATAATTAATTTGGCTGCCAATCTCTTTGGTAAGCAGTGAACTTATGATCAGCAGGTTCTGTTTTCTGGGCTTATATCAAGACTCAAATGGGTACATTCAGTAACTATTAGGACAGTACATCTCTTTGTGGCATCTTGGATCTGTTCTCTGCCACTCGGTCATTTTCACTGATCTACTGAAGAGCTCTATGTCACCACAATATGTGGTGGCTTTCCATGTTTCTTTGCTTTCCTTCAAATAAAAAATAAAGTTATTTTTAAAAAAAGAGAAAGAAACCTCTCAAAGAACAAGTTCTAGATTGATAGGTGAGTCTCTTCAGTCATTGTCTAGAAAGTGATCAGTGGTAGGATGCTTGAATGAAGGCATAAAAGGTGCAAACATTTTCTATACCTAACATTTTTAATGCACTTATAGCAACATCTTAAAAAGAGTTGGTAAAGTAGCACCAAAGATTTCAATACAAAGCAGAGTAACTACTAACTGGGGTAATGCACATCCAAACAATTTCTCTTTCTTATTGCTGGTGAACTTGCCGGCCATTACTATGGGTCTGATCCAAAGACCATTGAAGTCAGCTGAAAGATTCCCACTGACTTTAATGGGGTTTGAAACAGGCTTTGTCTGAGGAAATACTTAATCTCATTTGAAACTTCAAAGAAGATGTTTGGTGGATTTTAAATGAAAAGTGTTAATGAGACTTGGGGTTGTTTGGCTTTGGTGATTTTGGTTCTTGATCTCTCATATCAATATGATCTGTATTTTGTTTATCACACACAGTTCAGGAACACTTGTTATATATTCAAGGAATGATACTTGAAAATTGATACACTTGAGATAGTAACACAAAGGATACTTTGTTACATTTTCTTTGAAAAGTATTTCCCACATATAAATCCATTCAATGAGAACTGCATTTAGTGCTTAGGTATATAACTAGAATGATGTAAGGGGTTCTCCTCTACCAACCCAATGTGCAAAAGTTCCAAGTTCCATTTACAGGTAATTTATATGGATTCACATAAATAAAAGAATCTAAAATCCATTTAACCTTTTTATCTTTAATTTTATTCTGAAAACTGATCTCAAGCCTTTCGTTTTTTACGAATATTTTCCACACTTAATGTACATCAGTCAATGAAATTCAAATGCAATATACCTGTATTGAGTTGTGTTATTTCTATGCTGTTGCAATTGTAAAAGAATTAATTTTCACCAAATTTACTATTTGGAGTATACCTAAACAAAGTATAATAAAAATCAAAACTTGGAGTAATTCTTTTGGAAGTAGGGATGTTTCTTTAGAATATATTACTAGTAAGAAAAGAACAAAACTAGAAGTTCAGGAAATTTTCTTTCGTGTTCCTAGGATGGAAGTGTGATAATTTGGTCCGATTTTAGATCAAAAGCAATACGAACACCTCCATCTCTGTGCTGCATTATGGCATGTAGCACAGCTACTGTGATTCATGTCAGATTCAGGAGTCATCTCCTTGCTTCCAATCATCTCAGGATCTCTGTTGTCTTCAGGAGAAATGGCTCCAGGAGGGGGTGTCTCAGGATTTCTTGACACTTTATGCCAGTGTATTTTTCATTAGTGCTACTGGCAGGAAAATCAGACTCAACAACTCCAAAGGGATTAAAGAACAATCTTTTTGCTGTAAAAACAAATCAAATCATGCTGTTTTTTTTAGTGAGTTCTTAAAGGCATGGATGGCATTTGCCAACTGTTTATCCAACCTCAAAACCAAACTGAATTTCCACTGCCAGCATTTTGAAATAATCTGGGTAAACTGCTACATACATAAACTTTGCAATAGAAGAGGGTTTGCTTTCTTTGGTGTTTTTTTGTAACTATTATCAGAAAACAATGGTCAGCCATTCAGCAATGATTGACTGGCACTGATTCCATTTGTTTTCGCTAAGAGATAGATAACGTCAATGGAGTTGTGAACATTATCCCGTGATAATGGTCTCCTGCTGCTACATGTAAATGCTGAGGCAAAGCCGAAGCAGTTATGAAAATAAATGTCAAGGCGAAGCTCAGAAATTTATTTTCAAAGCAGAAGACATTGATCCTGTGCCTGTTACAATATCTTTACTTCTTTTATGCCATCGGCTGTCACTCTAACAGCACCAGTATCAGCCTGATAATGCTACACTGATTGCTCCCTGTGCTATTATTGACCTGCTGCATCGACTTGCTGAGGTGTTTCAGCCAGCCAGAGTAGCTTGCCCATTGTAATGAGTTTTTTAAAGTATCCCCCTCTATAAAATATAAACTTAGTTTGTAGGCTGAAGTTTTTGGGCTTGAGTCTGGCTGTAGCTGTGCCTCAGATGCTCTTCTAAGGCACAATTCCCTCTCTGTTTCTCCCTTGCTCCTCCGTGGATGGCCTACACCAATAGTAAACTACCACTTCCTTCCCTGCTCTCTGTGTTGCACCACTCACTC
This sequence comes from Chrysemys picta bellii, assembly GCF_011386835.1. Classification (NCBI taxonomy): domain Eukaryota; kingdom Metazoa; phylum Chordata; order Testudines; family Emydidae; genus Chrysemys; species Chrysemys picta. Next base: position 124,574,364 of record NC_088791.1, on the reverse strand, counting down.
TCGTGAGTGATTGGGAGGTATGGAGCAAAGGCTCCACCCATTCCCTTCCCCTCCCAGTTTGCCTTCTCCAGTGAGGGAATAAGCAGGTGAGTAGCTGCATTTACACCCACCCAGGTAATCTGCATAGGCGTGGTAGGGTTCTTACTCATATTTGCTTGGGCACATTGTCCAAGTCACAATCTAGCCAGTAACGTTTACCTTGCAATAGATGGTCATCCAGCATCTGATCGGATGAAGAAACCATGATGTGCTAGGTGCTCTGAAGTGCTTAAGGTAAGTCAACGATGCCCATTTCAGTTAGTGGGGCTGATATGTTCTTTGACAGCCACTTCTGGACTTGTGTCCTCTAGGCTCTTTTTGGAAATCTCCCACCATTACAGGTGCAGCTCCACCTGTGGCAGCAAATGTGGGAATGTCAGTGTAGCCCAAGCTCAGGCAGCTACTGGTGTTTTCACCACCATGACATCTAGCCTTGCTCAGACAGGTCTAGCAGATATGGCACCAGTCCATATTAATACTCCACCACTGCTAGTCCAAGGGCAGGAGACTTTCAAAAAAGGAAAGGCTTGGATGGACAGAGCCTTTGAGGCTTGTCCAGGCAGAACATGAAGCTGCAAAGTCATTTACTGAATTCAGGTTTAAAGCAAATAGGAGATTTTAAGATGTGTTTTTCTTTCAGAGGACATTTTCCAGGCCCCATGCACAGTTTGACTCTTCCCCACCCAGGCCCTTCCTAGACCATCCCAGAAGATTTGCTGCAGTCTCTCTCTGCTGCTCTTGAACTGGACAGAGAAGGTCTGCTAGAAACTGATGGGAATTCCCTCCTCCAGCCAGCGAGTGAATGTGCCACCTCTGCAGTATAGCTTTAATATCAATATGAGTTTATTTTTCCTCATTCTTGTCTCCTAAATTGTCTGAAGAAGGCTGAAGTGACTGAAATTATAACCAGTGCAAAGGAGCGTAATCAGACCATTGTTCGACTGCTCGTCCATCCACCAGATACCTCCGCTTGTCCTACCGATGTGTTCTCCTATCTGTTAAATACAGGCTGAGGCACTGAATGTGTGCCAGGTTGCAGCCCCTATTCCAGAACCTCCTGCTGAGGTTCTGGCTACACTTCTCCCCCACACTTGTGTATATTTGCACACCCTATCCGTGGCCCCACTAAGTCGAGAGATCTCCTCATCAACCTCCTCCTGGCCCTAGCTAAAGTAGCTATCTACACCACCAGGAGGAAGATGTTAGATAAGGGGGTGCTCTGTGACTGGAAGGCCTATTTCTGCTACTCTCTGGTCTCATGCATCTGGGCAGAGTTCCTCTGGGCAGTGTCCGCTGGCTCCCTTGATGCCTTTGAGGAGCAGCAGGCGCTGTCCAGGGTTCTCTGCTTGGTGTCCCTGTCAGGTTCCCTTCGTTTAGCCCTGTGACCGCACTTCTGTCCCTGTTATATCTTTAGTTATCCCCTGTAATTAATTGAGATCCTGGACCTTTTGGATCCTCCCCTTAGGCTGAGGGAAGTCCTTTAGCAGTGGGCGGGCTTCTGATCCCAACAGGCTGAGACACAGACTGCAGAGAAAAGACTCATGCATTGGAGAGTCTGAAGGTGATTGGTCTCTGCTTATTCAAGACTACCACACAGGAGGAAAAAATATTTAGATATACTTCAGTAAACCAAACCCCAAATATTGGCTGAAGGGCTGCATGCTCAGTAATCAGCTGCTCTCACAAGGGAAAATTCACCCTTATGTTGGCAGATGGCACAAGGAGTCAGATTCTCAGTTAGTGTATATCACTATTGCTCTGTTGAAGCCAATGAAGTTACATCAATTTACACAAATTGAGCATTTTTAAGGCCTATGCAGCTCTAAGTGGGAACATAGCCATCATCCTGCCCAGTGGTGAATTTCACACACAGTAAGAGTCCAGGAGAGCTGGGCTTTTATCACCCTCAGACAGGTTTCCTAGCTAATCTGCCAGGCTGGGCTTTACACTCCCCTGCCTTATGCTTTTCCTAACTCAAGGGAGCCGTTAAATCAAGAATTTAACTGTAAACATCTGTTGCTCATTAGCACTTCCTCAAGTTCACCTGCACTGCTCTGCTTCTTTATAAACCCTGTCCTCAGGCCAGGTGGCTGCTATTGTAAACAGGGGCCGGAGTAGTGAGGAGCAAGGGAATAGTTTTAATGGCTATTATTTTTAGCTGGATATGGGGCTTGAGTCCTTTTAGAACAGTACCTTAGTGAAAGACAGGAAGGCTACCTGTAGGAAAATATAAGCAAGCAGGGATGGGTTTTCTGGGCTAAGAGAAAGGGCTAGAAGGGAAATAGGAAATTGGGGATGAGGAAGAAGTAGGAGAAGGGAATTCACACAATCCATGCTGATCACCCATTTCTCTCTTATGTTATTAGCTTTTATTCAATTTTAATTCTAAAGGCTTAGCCTGGACAGAGGAGGAGATACAGCATGTTAAAAGCTTGTACCTGGAACACAGCCATTTCAATTCTGTTTGCTTAAAATACTGAGGTGAGCTAATATAGACACAATTACTGTTTTTAGCTGAGTGATATACATTGGGTCACATGTTGTAAGGGAAGTTCCAAATGCTGCAGAATGAAAATCAAATCAAAAATATTTTTTTTAAAGAAAATCTCTTTGAGTTTCTAAACTTTTCTATGCCAAAAGCTGTCATGCAATAGGAAAAGCATTATTATGCTGTGAAAAAGAGACACAATACAAAATTCTTTTTATATCAATACTTAAAATATGCAAATATGATGTCTTCACACCGCCCCAAAAATTATGCGTGGCATGAATTCTCAGTAACAATACAAATATCATCATCTTCAAATAAGCAGGTATAACATGCTGCTCAAGTAGCTGTAAAAACAACCTTATCACAGTTCCAGAAGCATCCATTTACTATTAGCACTGCTCTAGCAGATTCCATCCTTTGATGCAGGTAGTTTTTAATAGGAATAGAAAGACAGGGAAAACAAACAAATCCCTGTTAATATCAACAAGTATTGAGGTCAGCGTTTAGAGGAACTGCTGCATATTTAACCTGATCTAGAAAGCAAGCTGCTAACGTGTGTGTGTGTGTGTGTATATATATATATATATATATATATATATATGCAAAGAAAAGCTGAGTCTCTCATTGTCCAATAATAGATTATCATTAGTTCAGAACTTAAGTGGATAGCTCAGCTAGCTGGTGAAATCCTTTTGCAGTGTTAGGGTTTCTTTGCAAGGTACTGGGCATGTTTTAAATACTACGTAGCAGGAGCAGAGTGGATACGAGATTGATTGGCTCTGAATTTGTCAACGCGTGAGCCTGTTTGCAGCATCAGCCACTTATGCATCCCCAGCCAGCCCCTTAGCACTGATGCCCCATTGGCTAATTGCACGGTTGTTCAACCCAGAGATCAAAAATCAGAAGAGAAATCAAAATAAACACATGAGATTTATTATTTCCAACCTGAAATATACAGACAACCTGCTCCCAGTGCACACCCCCTCACGTCCCAGCAATGTTCATCATGGGGCCAATGGCAGCAACCTTGGTTCCAGAAATGAACAAGAAACTTGCAGAAAGCATACCAGGGACAGAGAGTGCTGCACTCCTGGATTTCCATCCAACCAGCGCTATGGTACTACAGCCTTGGCTGGCCCATTGCAGAGCTCTCTGGTTTTTAAAGCCAGGTTTGTGAGGGAGTGAACCAGACCACTTACTTTTACAATGTAAAAGGCAAATACTTTTGCCTTTTCTAAGCATTAATTCATGTTGCCGCTGGAAAGCTCCACTGCACTGAGGAGTGTGCACACCGCCGTGTGTACAGAGGCTGACACCGTTGCCAGTGCCGTATGAAAATTGTATTTCTAAATGGAAAACTATTTGCCTGTAAAGAGGGTGTCTGGGTTTTACAGCCAGGATTAGCTAATCTGCCTCAATTTAAGGGAGAGCAGGGAATTTTTGGTATCTTGCATCTCTTGCAACTGCCTTCCCAGGTGCCTCTTCCCTTTCTGTAGAGCAACAGAGGGCTAGCTTGTGTGTAGAGGTCATAGCACTGAGTAAAGGGGGACAGGGAACAGCCTCGTGTGAGTACAGGTGGGGATTATACCATTAGGGTGTTTCCTTTTAAGGAATGAGCTGCCATAAGGCTACTCAAAGCAAGCAATTGGAAATGCCTATTTTTCATTGCTGTTACTTGAGGAAGTGGCACCTCCTCTGATGACTGACAACACTGGCCATCTCACTTTGGTGTGAAAAATACATCCAGAGAGAAAGATTCACTGCTTACCATCAGGCTGGCCAAATTCATCCCTGACATGACACCTTTGAACTCAGTAGTGTTACACCAAAGTTGAATTCAGTCATATGTGTCAAGGACCTCTACTTTGTGATATTGACAGCGATCTAGTCCCTGGTTCCAGTTGGTTTTAAAGTCTTACACTCTGTCTTGAACTTGCATTTCAGTCTTAGCTTGTCATTGCTCTATAGCTGTCAGTGGCCTCTTCCTTTCTTGTTTAGATGGAGCATTGTCAGTTCTGGAGGTTAGGTCTGGCAGGATTTCTATACTTTGCTCCTTCAACTATATGGATCATGTATCCAATGGCTGCAGTCCAATGTGTTTTGAGTTTTGCTTTAGCTAGTATCTGTCTTATTACCACACTTAGAGCTTGGTTACAATAAAAAATAAACTATGAAAAAATAGGATAACACAAAACTCATTGTGCTGTAAATATTCTTTCACACCCACTTTCAGTGAAAATATGTTTATGGGGCTTGATTCTGATCTCATTAAAACATCAATGTACGGTAACTCCATTGACTTTGATGGGTTTACTCCAATGTATATGAGATTGGAATCAGGCCCACAAATTTGATGTTCTTTCCGTTGAAATGAGTTTCTCAGAAAGTAGCCGCTCTTTCTGCTAAACTAGCACATGAAGGGAAAGTTGATTTTGCCTTAGGAACAATGCATCTTTCTCTGTACCCTATACTCAATTCCCATCTTTTTAATCTCATACGTTAGAATAGATGTTGAAACTGTTCTAATTACCATTTTTAATTTGCATTTTAATTGCCTCTCAGGGTGTAAAATGACATGGTTGGGTAAGAGAACATTTTGCTTAGTGGTTTGAAGTACCCTGGGGGTGGAGTAGGGGAATAGATTGATCTACAGTGGTCACCCTTAAAAACTTTCCAGTTTTGTGGTTGGGAAGTACGTGCCTGGTCCAAAGCCCAGTGAAGTTAGTTGAGAGATGCCAATTAACTTTAAAGGGCTTTAAATCAGACCCTTACTAACTTTATTTCAGTATACAATATGTCCTATACTTAGTGTCCATGGGGAATAGTGCAGATTGAGGTACCGTATTACTTATCAAAGGCAATCGACTACTTTAAGGAATCACTGAATAACTTCTAAACCAGAATTCTGCTCAAAAGAATGAATCTTTTTCCTTGTTATACAGCTAGTATCTGAATGTTCATGTCACTTGCTTTCCATCAAAGCCTAAATCAAAATGCCACTGTTTAACCAAACAAAAACCAACACCTCAGCTGTCTGACTTTCTTACAAAGATAAAAACCTCATCGCTTTGACTAACATGAGGGTGCTCGTCTGGGCCCTGCTGCAGAGTTGATATTTCACTTTGAAGAGCTGTTCCTTTGGACGGCTAAAATGCCTCCTGGAAAACAACAACAAAAATAAAACTAGCAGGTAGTGTATCTTCAGGCATAATCAGACACAATCTTTCATTAAAAATGATCAGAGTATTTTCTTCTGGAAAGAATGCCATTTCCCTGCTTTGCCAGGCGAAGCGATGCTCCAACATGTCAAATAGCTCTCTTGAGTTATCCAACCACAATTAGAAAATGAAAGTTTGCAGAGAGAAATGGAGCTATTATTGAAAAAGTTCCTAAAAGTTGCTTAAACTTCAGTCAGAAAAGCCAACACAGTGGCTGAGTATGTACAGCCTATTACACTCTGGGTTTAAAAGACCATATCGTCAAATGTATTTAGGCACTTGACTCCCATTAAATCAATGGAAGCTAAGGCCTTGGCTACACTTACCGGCAAGTTCGACGGCTGGAAATCGAACTTCTGGGTTCGACTTATCGCGTCTAGTCTGGACGCGATAAGTCGAACCCGGAAGTGCTCGCCGTCGACTGCGGTACTCCAGCTCGCCGAGAGGAGTACCGCGGAGTCGACGGGGGAGCCTGCCTGCCGAGTGTGGACCAAGGTAAGTTTGAACTAATTCGAAATAAGGTACTTCGAACTTCAGCTACGTTATTCACGTAGCTGAAGTTGCGTACCTTAGTTCGAATTAGGGGGGGTAGTGTAGACCAAGCCTAAGTGCCTAGATATCTCTGAGGATCTGGGCCAAAATCCTTGGCTGAAATCCTGGCTCCACTGAACTCAGTGGCAAAATTTCCATTGACTTCCGTGGGGCCAAGATTTCACACAATGTATTTTTCTTCAATAGGTTTGATTCTGCTTTTGCATACCTTATGTACATTGTAAATCTCTCCATTGAAGTCCATGGAGTTACACTGGTCTAAGTGAGAGGATAAGCAGGCTCAGTGGTTTTCTAAATATAGAGTGAGCCTTTAGGTTGTGGTAGCAGTTGTGCAAACTTGGGCCATAAAACCAGCAATCACCAAGAGCCAAACCTTGCCGCTCCACTGACAGGAGTAGCTCTTACTCATGGGAATAGTTCCATAGGCTTCAACAGGACTACTTGTGAGTGCAGGACACAGGACTAGGAACTGAAGCTAAATACTGGTTTACACTGAAAAACCTATGCAGTGTCTAGAAAAGTGGGTGTTTGAAGCTAAAAAGAACTATTTTCAGGAAAATTGCCTTATTTTCTTTATTAACAAAAAACACTTCGCCTTCTTATTTTTGACTGTGTGTGGGCTGTGATTTCTCTGATGAACTGAGTCAGACAATTTTAGAAGTTAACACCACACAATTATAGACCACAACCACTGTTAATAATGTGGATGTGGTGACTAGCAAGACAACAGTACACTTAAAAGGACACTACCATTTTTAGCTTAGAAACAGCAATGGAGCTAAGAAGCAGAAAACAATTTAAAAGCCACTTCTGTCAAGTCATTTGGTTCATACACTTTGTTAGTCTTGGATTTGGGATTTTTTATTATTAATATTACTATTATATGAAACCCAAGTTTGGAAGAAAGTCTTGTTGTTTTTGTTTTTTTGTTTTTTTACCAGTTTTGTCAATTTTTCCATTGAGCAAATGTTGATTTTGAGCTGGATTTAATATGGGTGCTTTGACTTAACAAAAACTTTCCATAGTTTTAGCCCTCGCACAGTCTGCTTGCTTGCACCACTGGATCGGTGACTAACCTCAGCACAACTGTGGGAATAGCATTATTAGCTTTTGCTGCTGCTCAGACTTTAGAAAGCTGAACCCCTCCCATTAAAATTTGAAACCAACTGCACGACCCCCGCAAACCTTTCATTAAAGGCCTATCCAGAAGTTTAGAATTGTAATGAAACGTGTCCTTAAATGTTTGCTAGTTAAGAAATGTTGGCGACCTGCGATGTTGTTATTTAAAACTGAAAGGAAACATCATTTTCCAAATTGACAATAGTATAACAGAACACGAATTTCTTGTAATGGTAAGTGGCCACATTAATGTGACCCGCAGTCTGTTTGTGGGATGGATGAGCTTGTTGATGTAGGTCCAGAGTAGATTGTGTAGATCTTGAAAATCTGACACTTCCTCTCCATTCGTACGTGCTGTTGATGAGCAGTGAAATGGTTCACAGGACTGACCTTTTGCAGGGCAGCGACTATCTACTAGTTTGTGTTTGTACAGGGCATAGTACAATGTGGTCCTGGATCTTGGTTGGTCCATAGGCCGACTGTTACATATAAGATAAATCACATTGGCATCTGAGTTAGCATGCATTGAAATGAATGGGGGCAGGTCTCACCTTGGAAGCATTGGTTTATGCTCTCTGTAAACTCAGGTATACATTGCTGCATTGACTGCACTCACCTTGAGGGTTTGGTTTGCAACCATAACAGCTAGTGATTTAATTAAAAAAAAATGAAAACCAAGATTCTGGAGGAAAATTGAAAGGTCTGTCCACATCTCTTTGCCCCTGCACCAGTCCTTTGCACCCTCCCCAAGTGGTCAGGCCCTATATTTTGGGACAGCAGAAGGAGAACAAATGATAGTGACTAATAGTGGAGCGAGCACCTTTCATCCCATCCAGAAAGAACCAAAATTGTCTTTTAAATAAATTATGGAGATATCCCATCTCCTAGAACTGGAAGGCACCTTGAAAGGTCATCAAGTCCAGCCCCCCGCCTTCACCAGCAGGACCAAGTACTGATTTTGTCCCAGATCCCTAAATGGCCTCCTCAAGGAGTGAACTCACAACCCTGGGTTTAGCAGGCCAATGCTCAAACCACTGAGCTATCCCTCTCCCTTGTTAAATAACAATGCATCAATTGTACTGGTCAAACATGACTTAAGTGTGATAAAAGTGGACATAACCTTGTGTTGGTCTGTATAGGTATAAATTGCACTCCAAACCAATCCCACATCCTCGCCCCTCATTTAGGGTTGCTAGCTGGCCAGGTTTTCCCATGATCATCCTTTTCTGAGGTAGCGATCCCAGGAGAACTGTGAGGGTATGCAGCACACACTGCCAGCTGTCCGGCTTTATGGACAGCAGCTAGGTGGTCCTCTGACAATGGGGAATCTCCTGTGTGATAGAAGGCAAGAATTGGTGTCACGCTATGCCAGCTTCCCCCATTCCAGGGGTAGGGGAACTTCCTGGCAGGCCTAGTGGCATGGAGGGGCATGGATAGAGAGCACAGCCCTCCAGGATCTCCAACTGGCAGTCTGCTGTAGCTGACTGAGAGCAGGCCTGAAACTTAGACGTAGTTTTCTTCCCCACCAGCATGATCGGGTGTGTGTGTGTGTGTGTGTGTGTGTGTGTGTGTGTGTGTGTGTGTGGCCTATAATTCTTTTAAAATAGATTTATATTCATGTTGAGTGTTTTGGGGACAATACAGCTCCCATGCTTTCTAGACATCACACCCCCTATTTAAACATTCAGTAACCTTTTTAGAAGGCAGGTATTTTTGCAAAAATCTCTTTGGCACCATTCATGAGCTTAGTATAGTAACAGCTTTCCTGTTTTATCTGAAGACCGATACTATAATGAGGTTACTGAGAGCTTTTCAACTGATTGCCAAAGAAGTAAATTGGACTTTTTAAACACTCAGTAACTTTAAGAGTAAGCATGTGACATGAAATATTGTTATTCAGCCCCACGGTGCCATTTTCACAAACCATTACCCATGATCTTAGTTACATCCTTCCACTAGCTAGTGTTTCTCAGTGTCATTGCATCTTTAACGCATTTCACAGAGCATGGCACCTGTAGCTGTGCAGCCAGAAATAACCCACCACAACTCCGTTTCTTTTCATAAGTAGAGTCTGATGTAAATTCTGACATTTTGAAGTGAATGAGCTGTAGGAGTACAATCGTATTGAAATGATTATGCTTAATACGTCCGGTGTCATTAAAATAAATATGTATTCTTCCAAGAAAGCCAAACACGGGGAAATTACACACTGGGGGTGGCTGTCTGGAGACCTTAGCAGGTAAGAAGGCAATGTCATAGCAACGGGAATGATGTGTGGTCCCTCAATTGTGCTGCACCAGCAGTGCTAAGGAGTTGGGAAGCTTCCCTCTCAGGTGTGCAATCTGCTGATTCTAGGTGCCAGTTTGGACAGTGCTGTTTGTTCTGACACTGGGTGGGGGGCGGGGCAGGGGCTCCTGAGTGAACTGGCTGTGACGCCTCATGGGGAGCATGTGAGGGTTTGAGACTGAAGCTTTTGTCTGCATAAATACCAGATTCTCTTTCTCAGTGTGGCTCTGGCCACGTGCCTATAGCCCATTGGTAAGCCCCACTGGTGAACGCGTTCATGATCCTGCAGGTTGTGATTTCATTCAGTCGTCTTTGTGGCCTTTGCTTTGCAAGTTCTCATCGCCTAGGTGAGGTGCTTTGTGGTTTTAGTTCAACCAGAGGTTTTAGTAAACCAGCAGCACGTACTTCCTGCACTAGCTTGTGACATACTCAGAAGCAGAGGCCTGAATTCGTCAGTGGTGTGACGTCAGTGGAAATACACCAGGGATGAACTTGAGCCACAGGTTGTGAATGATTCAGGTTCCATCGCTCAAAGCTGTTGAATGGCCAGTAATGGAGAGGGCAGTTCAATGAGTTACTGCACTCTCTGCAATCAAGTGTGTGGCAAGCAGCGTGAGTCACACAGGTGGCTGCACAAGGTGAAGGAGGATGACAAGAAGGCCTGGGATGTGCTGAGCAGAGAAGTCAGTGACAAAAGGAAAACAGTCGGCCTCTGACAGTCTTTAAAAGTAGCTGTTCATTTGGTTTAAAATCAGGCAGCAGATGTCAGTCACAGTGACTTTGCTATGCAAATGCTCTACAAAACAATGCAATAAATACAAACATGGGTGTGATTCCCTACTGTAGCTAAACTGCTTTATGCTGGTTAACTTCACTGGTTCTAAGGAATCTGGCCCAAGATGGTTTGTTGGGAGATAAAGTTTGCAAAGTCTATGAAACCCTGAGTTACAACAGCATCAACCGACTGCGGGTGGCATAGTACGTGCTTTAGATTAGAATATTCTCTTTAACTTTGCAATACGCACGTAAAAGGCAAGACTTAGGGTATGTCTACACTACGAGAATAGTTCGATTTTACTTAAAGCGAATTTGTGGAACCGATATTACAAAGTCGAACGTGTGTATCCACACTAAGGACAGTAATTCGACTTTGTGAGTCCACACTAATTGGGCAAGCGTCGACACTGGAAGCAGTGCACTGTGGGCAGCTATCCCACAGTTCCCGCAGTCCCCGCTGCCCATTGGAATTCTGGGTCGAGCCCCCAATGCCTGCTGGGGCAAAAAATGTGTTGAGGGTGGTTTTGGGTAACTGTCGTCATTCAACCCTCACTCCCGCCCTCCCTCCGTGAAAGCGCCGGCGGGCAATCAGTTCGCGCACTTTTCTGGTGATTGACAGCGCGGACGCCACAACACTGCGAGCATGGAGCCCACTGCGATCATCGCTGCAGTTATGGCCGTTGTCAACACCTTGCACCTTATCATCCACCTTTTTCAGAGGCAGATGCTGAGAAATCGGGCGAGGAGGCTACGGCAGCGCGGTGAGGACATTAAGTCTCAGAGGGGCACAGACAAAGCACAAAGCACGGGACCCCGCACCGTGGACATCATGGTGGCAATGGGTCATGTTGATGCTGTGGAACGGCGATTCTGGGCCTGGGAAACAAGCACGGACTGGTGGGACCGCATAGTGCTGCAGGTCTGGGATGAATCACAGTGGCTGCGAAACTTTAGGATACGTAAGGGAACTTTCCTGGAACTTTGTGAGTTGCTGTCCCCTGTCCTGAAGCGCAAGGACACCCGCATGCGAGCAGCCCTGACTGTCCAGAAGCGAGTGGCCATAGCCCTCTGGAAGTTTGCAATGCCAGACAGCTATCGGTCAGTCGCGAACCAATTTGGAGTGGGCAAATCTACCGTGGGGGTTGCTGTGATGCAAGTAGCCAACGCAATCGTTGAGCTACTGCTCTCAAAGGTAGTGACCCTGGGAAATGTGCAGGTGATCATAGATGGCTTCGCTGCGATGGGATTCCCAAACTGTGGTGGGGTTATAGATGGAACTCACATCCCTACTCTGGGACCGGACCACCAGGCCAGCCAGTACATTAACCGAAAGGGCTACTTTGCAATGGTGCTGCAAGCACTGGTGGACCATAGGGGACGTTTTACCAACATCAACGTAGGATGGCCGGGCAAGGTTCATGATGCTCGCGTTTTCAGGAACTCTGGTCTGTTTAGACGGCTGCAGGAAGGTATTTACTTCCCAGACCACAAAATAACTTGGGGATGTGGAGATGCCTATAGTGATCCTTGGGGACCCAGCCTACCCGCTAATGCCCTGGCTCATGAAACCCTATACAGGCGCCCTGGACAGTGAAAAAGAACTCTTCAACTACCGGCTGAGCAAGTGCAGAATGGTGGTGGAGTGTGCTTTTGGATGTCTAAAGGGGAGATGGAGAAGCTTACTGACTCGCTCTGATCTCAGTGAAACCAATATCCCCATTGTTATTGCAGCTTGCTGTGTGCTCCACAATCTCTGAGAGAGCAAGGGGGAGATGTTTACGGCGGGGTGGGAGGTTGAGGCAAATCGTCTGGCTGCTGATTATGCCCAGACAGACAGATGGGCGATTAGAAGAGTCCAGCGGGACGCGCTGTGCATCCGGGAGGCTTTGAAAGCTAGGTTCCAGAGTGAGCAGGGTAACCTGTGACTATTACATTTGTTTAAACAGAAGCTGAACCTGCCCCCGTTTCTTTACCCAGTTAATGTTGACTATCCTCTCCAATTACCACCCCCCCTTGCCCCCCTTCCTACACACCTTTAAAAATAAAATAAATGAAACTTTGTTCATTAACACTGTCAAGGCTGCTTCCCCACTCTGAACTTTAGGGTACAAATGTGGGGGCCTGCATGAAACTTCTAAGCTTAACTACCAGCTTAGATCTGGTCTGCTGCCACCACTCCCAAAGTGCTAATTCCCTTCCCTGGGTAGCCTTGAGAGACTCTTCACCAATTCCCTGGTGAATACAGATCCAAACCCCTTGGATCTTAAAACAAGGAGAAATTAACCATCCCCCCTCCTTCCTCCCACCCCCTCCTGGTGGATCAAGAGCCAACCCCCTTGGATCTAAAAACAAGGAAAAATCAATCAGGTTCTTAAAAAGAAGGCTTTTAATTAAAGAAAAAGGTAAAAATCATCTCTGTAAAATCAGGATGGGAAATAACTTTACAGGGTAATCAAACTTAGAGCCCAGAGGACCCCCCTCTAGCCTTAAGTTCAAAGTTACAGCAAACAGAGATAAACACTCTAGCAAAAAGGTACATTTACAAGTTGAGAAAACAAAGATAAAAACTAACACGTCTTGCCTGGCTGTTTACTTACAAGTTTGAAATATGAGAGACTTGTTCAGAAAGATTTGGAGAGCCTGGATTGATGTCTGGTCCCTCTTAGTCCCAAGAGCGAACTCTCCCAAAACAAAGAGTACAAACAAACAAAAGCCTTCCCCCCCGCACCAAGATTTGAAAGTATCTTGTCCCCTTTGGTCCTTTGGGTCAGGTGTCAGCCAGGTTACCTGAGCTTCTTAACCCTTTACAGGTAAAAGGATTTTGGAGTCTCTGGCCAGGAGGGATTTTATAATATTGTACACAGGAGGGCTGTTACCCTTCCCTTTATAGTTATGACAAACACCGTTTTCTTTATTAAGGATTTCGTGGTAAAGTGTTGAAACTGGGACGCAGACTGTGGTGGGGAGCGGGTGTAGTGATGGAAAGGACGCTTCTAAACTTGAGGTATGACAGGCTCCTGCTCCTAGAGCGGTCCGCAGTGGTGGACTGGTTGTTTCAACGGAGCCTGCCACCCCTCCTTTTCGGGACTCTGTGTGGGGGGGCTATGTGACTTTGTGGCGGGGGAGGGCGGTTACAGATCCCCTGCTGTGTGGCTCTATCATCCAGGCTAAGGACCGCTGCATAAGATCTGTAACCGCCCTCCCCCGCCACAAACTCACATAGCTCCCCCACACAGAACATGAAAACCACCTCCCAGACTGACCAGGGTGCCTAGTGACTGCAATGTGTGTGTGACCTTCTGCTGAATCTGTCCCCGTGTCTGTACCTGGTACAGGTGACTGTCCTCTCCAATTACCAACCCTCTTCCCCCCCTTCAAACACACTCTCCTCTAAAAGAACATGACGGAAACAGTAATTAACAGAAACATATTTTTTATTAACAACTACACAGTTAGGGGATGAAACTGGGACGGGGGCTTGGGTGAAGTGCTTTTGGAGTGAATGAAAGGACGTATCAAATCTTTGGGAATGAGAGCCTTCTGCTGTTTGAGCAGTCTGCAGGGGTGGAGTGACTGTTTTCACAGCCCCTGCCGCCCCTCCTTCTTGGGACTTTGGGTGGGGTGGGAGGATGGGAGTTTGTGGCGGGGGAGGGCGGTTAGAGATAGAATGCAGCGGGGCTCTGTCCTCCTGCCTCCGGTCCTGCAGAACATCTACAAGGCGCCGGAGCGTGTCTGTTTGCTCCCTCATTAGTCCAAGCAGCGTTTGAGTTGCCTGCTGGTCTTCCTGCTGCCACCTGTCTCCCGTTCGCTGTGTGATCGCGGTATTGCGACATGTTCTCCCTCGACTGGGTCTGCTGTGCCGCCTCAGCTCGGGAGCAGCCCATAAGTTCTGAGAACATCTCGTCCCGTGCCCTTTTCTTTCGTCGCCTGATCTGCGCCAGCCTCTGGGAGGGGGATGCCGGGGTAGCTCGGGAGACACTCGCAGCTGTGGGATGGGAAAAAGGGAGTGAATGCCTCACAAAGATACAGTTTTGAGAACAATGAATATAGTCTTTCTCTGTGAACAAGACCATGCACAGTATCTATCACATGCGCACTCAGTACAAGGTCGAATTTTCGGCCTTCCCATTGAGTGCCTGGGGTCTTGCTGTACAGATCACACAAACGGGGCCGGACAATGGAATTCGGCTAGCAGGCGGACATGGTAAGCTGTAGACTTTTGGCTGCTTAAAGCTTAATTTATAGCAGTGCCCTCCTTTCACGTTCCAAGCAATGCTCCTAGTGTTGGCCAGTTCCTGCTGCCGGCAATCCGGCCAGCATGAACTCTACCCCTGTCCCACCCCCCTCGCAGCTGTCCCCGGGAAAGATCCCTGCATGCTGCCCCTGTCCCGCCTCCATCGCGTGGCTGTAAACCGCCGGTTACAGTTATGTAAAGGAACAGGCAATCAGTCCCAATACTAACATTCCCCTAATTCAAAGCAGGTCACCATGAGTGATATTACTCTGATGAGGATTTCGGAGACAGAGAAAGACCACATGCTGTGTGAATACCAGGGCCGTATGCCGCCATGCTTTGCGAAGCAATGATCCCGGAGTACTTGCTGCTAGCCTGGCGTGGAAAAGTTTCCTACCATGGAGGATGCAATAAGGCCGCTCTCCCCAGGAATGTGATGCAAAGGCTTTCACAATACCTCCAGGAGAGCTTCGTGGAGATGTCCCAAGAGGATTTCAGCTCCATCCCCGGACATATTGACAGAATTTTTCAGTAGCTGCACTGGCAAGGACTAAAAACTAAAGCGCCTAGGGCAAACTAATCATGAAAAACCCATTGTTAAGATACCATTCCTATTCTGTTCAAAATAAATGTTTAAAACACTTACCTACAGATCCTTCCCCTGATTCACGGTCCGGGTTACCGCCTTGGGAGGGTCGGTAGGGGATCTCCGTGAGGGTGATGAAGAGATCCTGGCTGTCGGGGAAATCAGCGTTGAAAGGGCTGTCAACTGCCTCGTCCTCCTCATCTCCTTCCTCATCTTCCCCATCCGCGAACAGCTCCGAGGAAGCGGCCGTCAACAATACCCCATCATCAGAGTCCACGGACAGTGTTGGGGTAGTGGTGGCGGCCACACGTAGAATGGAATGCAGTGCCTCATAGAAACGGCACATCTGGGGCTGGGAACCGGAGTGTCCGTTTGACTCTTTGGTCTTCTGGTACGCTTGTTTCAGCTCCTTGATTTTCATGCGGCACTGCGTTGCATCCTGGCTGTATCCTCTCTCCATCATGGCTTTTGAGATCTTCTCGTAGATCTTCGCATTCCGTTTTTTCGATCGCAGCTCCGAAAGCACGGACTCATTGCCCCACACAGCAATCAGATCCAAGACTTCCCGATCAGTCCATGCTGGGGCCCTCTTCCTATTCTGCGATTGCATGGTCACCTCTGCTGGAGAGCTCTGCATCGTTGCCAGTGCTGCTGAGCTCTCCACGATGTCCAAACAGGAAATGAAATTCAAACTGGCCAGACAGGAAAAGGAATTCAAATTTTCCCGGGACTTTTCCTGTGTGGCTGGTGGCTGGTCAGAGCATCAGAGCTCGGACTGCTGTCCAGAGCGTCAACAGAGTGGTGCACTGTGGGATAGCTCCCAGAGCTATTAGCGTTGAATTCCATCCATACCTACCCTAATTCGACATGGCCATGTCGAATTTAGCGCTACTTCCCTCGTCGGGGAGGAGTACAGAAATCGATTTAAAGAGACCTCTATGTTGAAATAAATAGCTTCGTTGTGTGGACGGGTGCAGGGTTAATTCGAGTTAACGCTGCTAAATTCGACATAACCTCCTAGTGTAGACCAGGCCTTAATGCTGTGCCTCTGGAGGAGAGGGCAAGGCAAGGCTGGAGCCTACCAGTTTGTTGTGTGTGTGCATTGCTTGTATCTGCGGAGACACCATTTCATTTAGCTGAAATGGAAAATGGAAGTGATGTAGTAATTTATCTGTTTGGTCATATGCTGTTTATTTATTTTTTTTCAATCACAGGGCCCAAATGCACCCAGCTATAAACCTAGGGTGGCCAATGGATTGATCCCACATTTACCCCAGTGCAACTGAGGGAAAATTTAGCCTCCTACACGTTCCCATTGTAATCTAAGAAGACACATTTCCATTTCTAGTGGCTAGATCCTAGTCCCCACTAAAACCCAGCTACACTGCACTGGTGGACCTCTGTTGTAGCGCTTCACTATCTCCATTCACAGCCCCTGGGGTAGGCGGCCTGTTGAGGGGGTCACAAACAAGAGGCTTTCCAGGCTGCTGCTGCACAACAGCTGATCCCCCACTTAGCCAGACAGTCCCTTGAGGGGTTATTACCAACCCATTTGAGTAGCCCTGAGGCTGCTCTAAGTGTGCTGGAGCTGAACTGGTCTAAAGGTGACATAAGGCCATGTTTGCTTTCTTCTCCTTTGGTCCGGCACTGACTGGTGCTTTCCTGTTCCTGAGGCTCAGAGTCTGAGCTTATTTTTTTATTAATCCTTTCCTTTTGATACAGGCATCAGCTTAACGTTAATATTAAGTTTGTTGCAGCATTTTTATATTATCCAGGATTTTCCCATAAGTGAGCTCACCTTCCCCGAGCTGCACATTAATATCAACAAAGCAGAAAGCATTTTTTTAAAAAAAAAACCCTCTGTGTAATGCTAGTAAGTGAAATAGCCATCCCAACCTGCCCATGCCATTAATTCCCATCATTGTTCTACATAAACCATGCAATTAGGCTGGAAAAAAAGCCATTGCATCACCGCATGCAATAATTGACGCTAAGTTCTCTGTGAGCAAGAAATCTGTTATTTTCAGCGGACAGGAAACAGCTTGTCAGTTAACGTTAAGCAGGCACAATTGCATTGGATTAATGCAAAATGGTTTGGTGCATGGAAACAGTGTTCCATTAGCTTAGCTGATATTAAGTGGGGTTAACTACCATGTGCACAGTTTTAACCCTCCCAGGGCTGCATGGTTTCTGTAAAGGAAAATCCTGCCTTTTTAATCTACTCAATTTTTTTTAGCATGTCAAAGTAGTGGGTAGGAGAGGCCTGGTTTGTATAATGTGTGTGGACGATTGCAAAGGTTTTGACAAAGTCCTTTGCAAAAGGAGCAATTCATGAGGTGAGAGGCCAAAGTACTGTCATCAGTTAGAGACTGGCAAAGATACAGGAAACAAAGAGTAGAAGTAAATGGTCAGCTTACAATATGGCCACAAGGCTAACACTGGGGTGCCTCCCAACTTTCTATACTGGCCTCAGGAGTTGTTTAATACAGGTATCAAAGGCGATGAATGGCTAGTTGGCTTAACCTGAAGGTGACATAAAATGTTTGAGGTGAAGACTTCAGAGGGTCCAAATAAAACTAGATGAATGGGCAGTGTGCCAACCATCATGGAACCTGAAGGGAGGAGCACAGGTTGCAGGAGAGAAGAGTTTGGAGGAAGCACCAGGAAGTCAGTCTTTGTGTGCATGGCTAGAATGCTAACTTCAGATACATCTCTGAAATTAGTTCTCTTAATAAAGAGCTGTTTTACAAGTCCTTTCATGTTATTACCTAGCATACAGCACCATGGAAGATGGTGGTGGCAGTCAGTCTAGTGAGATCCACAGCAATGGACAGTGCGGTAACAAACAAAACAACACCTAGAAACAGAGCAGAAAGCAGCAAGGAGAGACTCCGACACTGGGAATGCTGAATTTTCAGACAAAAAACCTTCCACGTGCATAGAAGCAAGAATCGAATCTATATACAGAGCTGACCAAGAGAGATAAGAGAAAACAAAGGTAAATCTTTTGTACTATCTTGTTGGCAAAAAAGGACAATAAGTGAGATTCTGTTACCAGGAATAATGCCCAAAACACTGGAATGGCTGATAAAAGTATTTCATGAGTTCTGTGTCCCCAGACAGAATGAGACTGTAACAGAAACTGGTATTTTTACCCAAAACCAAAGAAGGGATACTTTCATTACAGAGCTGAGGACTCTTCCATCCACATGTAACGTTGGAGACATTAAAGATCCCCTAATTAGAGAGAGGATTGTTTATGGACTGTGTGATTTTTATCTTACAGGAGAGATTGTTGAGAGGAACAGAACTCACCCTGGAGAAATGCCTCCAAATGGCAAGGGCAGCTGAACTGCATCAAAACCATAACAGCTGATAATGCAGAACAAGAACATAGGCTCAAGCTAAAGGAACCCAAGAAGCAGGGCAGAGACTGATTGAGAATACAGGCATTATGGTACAGTGTATACACTGTGGAAAGCAACACAAAAGGCAGAAAGAGGAATCCCAGCTTATCGGTAGTAGTACTTTATGTTCCAATTTTGCAGCTACCCCTCAGAGAAACAAGCAGCAGTTCACACAATGATTGATGGTGTAAAGATTTCCAATGAAGACCAGGATATCTGCAATGAGCTGTTAGATCTGGAGATCCTTATTATACATGCACTGCTAAAGAAGGCTGCCAGCCATTCAAATAGCATATTTGCAACTATGCTATTAGATCAACAGCCAGTTCAGTCCCAGATGGATTGTGGAGTCAGCTGCAATGCACTCCCAGCAAACACTGATAATTAGCAATATTAGACTGGAGAAATATGACCAGGTGCTGGTAATGTACAATAAAACCATTCTGAGGCCAGTGGGCAAATGCAAGTTGTCAGTAAGAAACCCATGAAACAAGAGACATCACCTGGAGTTTATAGTAGGCAGCAGGGCAATGCGAGCTATACATTTGATAGCAATACGGTACCACAATATCCTGAATGTGAGAGAAGGGAGAAGAGTCACCATGGGCCATGTCCAGAATATAAGGACATATTTTGAAGAGATGTACACCTAGAGGGCAAGTGAAGTTAGAAGTAGCCCCCCACATGCAGCCTGTGAGCCTACCAGAATGTAGAGTTCCATTAGCCCTGCTGGAACCACTGAAGAAGGAACTGGCAAGTCTGCAAAGAAGAGACATCATTACAACCCTGGAAACTAGTGTAGAATGGATCAGAAGCATAATAGTGCTGGGAAAACCTGCAGATAACATGAACAATTCTCATAGACCAAAAGGCACCGAACAGAGCATTGAAAAGAAAATGGACATTACCCATTACCAGTGATTAAGAACCTACTACCCAATTTATCCAGGGCAACAGTGGTCACTGTGAGGTCAAGAATGGAGTCTGGCATATTGAGCAAGATGAGCCATCCAGCCATTTGACAACCTTGTTCACATCTTTTGGCAGAACAACTGGATATGGATGCCTCTGAGCATCAGTCCAGCCCCAGCGGTGTTCCACCAGGCACAAGAGCGATTCCCAGGCATCAGAACTATAGCTGAGGGCATACTTATTGTAGGAGAAAGAGATGTCAAAAAAGAAGCAAAGCTTTGGCAACTCTTGGGAGCTGTGAACAGAATATTAGGCTGAAAGTAGACAAGCTGCAGTAGAGGTGAACTGAGGTCCCCTGCGTCAGACATCTGTTGACTTCTGAGGGATTCCAGCTGGACCCTGAGAACTTGAGTCTTTAGGGAAATGCCTAGAACAAAGGACGTGAAGGGAGTTCAGAAATGTATAGGGATGGCCAACTCTTTCCAGATTCTGCACACTCTAATCAGAAACCTGTGAACCCTTGGAACAGTTCACGTCCAGTAACATTGACTAGGAAGAGTCAGACACCCAAGAAAAGGCATTTGAAAGAGTAAAGAAGATTATAAGTGCAGCACCAGTGTTCCCTCTAATTTTTTCCAACAGTATTCCATGCGCGGAATACATTTTGTTATGTGCACTGAGGAATGAGTGGATGTGCGCCACCAGTAGAAACAAAAAAGCTAGCTATAATATATTTTTTAAAAGTTACCATATGGATAATTACTCAGGAAAGGTTAGGCATTTTAGAACTCACTACTCAAAGAATTAAATTTAAGTGTAAGAGAAATAAAAAATATGAAATGCATAGACCAGTCAAAGCACTAAAATAACACACTTTGAAAGAATAAAATTACAGAGAATATATGTGCATTGCAGGAAGTACCAAGAAGTAACAACAACAATAATACAAGTATGTATTGGGAGGTGAGTGTGAAAGAGACAGTGTGTGACACAGAGTCAGTGTGTGTGCTGGCTGCTGGTTTCTGAGAGACGCCATGCACTGCCTCCTTAAGGCACTCACTGAAAGCTCTCCTGCTCTGTCCTGAGCCCGGGGGAGGGGGAGAGAGAAAGAGAGAGAGTGAGACAGAGACTGTGTGAGCTGACTGCTGGGGAAGTCTCAGAGACCATGCACTATCTCTTTAAGAAAGGCACTCACTGCCCCTGAGTCGTTCTGTCCTCAGACTGCAGCAGCTCTGAGTCCTGAGCCAGGCTGTCCCCTCTCCCCTGCTCTGCAGAGATGGAGTGCGGGGGAAGGGGGACACCCTGACATCTGCCTCCCCACTCCTCCACTCTGGACAGCCAGCAGGAGGGTCCTTGCAAAGCAGCAGGGGCACCTGAACACATGCTGCCAGATGACTGTGCATGCTCTGCTAATCAACTGCGTGGCACTTGAATCTCTCTTGGGTGGCCGCGCAGCTTACAGGGAACACAGTGCAGCACCAGTCCTAATGTTTTACAACCCGGTGGTGCAGCTACAGCTACAGAGTGATGCCTCAGAAGGAGCAGCTCTGATGCAAAGGCAGCAGCCCATAGCATGTGCTACTAGATCCCTGCCGGACACAGAAAGGGGATTGGCTCAGATAGAAAAGGAGCTAGCAGGGGTTGTGCTCTTTGGAAAGGAATAATTCCATCAGTTCACCCTTGGGCACAAGGTAGATGTGACCATATTGTTCCCATCATTAAAAGTGAAGAAGACCTTTTCCCGGGGCGGGTTGGGATTTCATAAGGTTGTAGAGTCTCTCTCTGTTGTTGGCGCTATACTCTTTGGCTCACCTCATGCTGATCCTTGACTGCGCTCAACTGGGCATTTGCGCTGGCCAGAAGATACACACCCCAGCTCATCTCAGGCATTCTTCTAAACCCAGATGTGAAATGTGTATCCATCTCATGATGTCAGGTCTGGAATCTGCTGGGATTACATCTTGGTCTCCTTTAAACAAAATCCCACCTTGTACACACAGGACATTTCTTGCCTGATAGTAGGGGGCAACCATCTGTGACTTGCTCCTTGAGATCTGGCCAAACCTGGAGTATGAACTGTTTTGGTGCCTGTAGCACCTCATCCTGCTCAGCGCTTGTTGGCTTCCTTGGAGCCTCCTGTAAGAGATACGGAGCTATTTCAGAAATGTTGATAGACTATATCTCTTGTTCTACAGAGCCACCAGTGTTGTAGTCTGGAAGGTAGGCCCTGCTCAAGTGCATCTCCCAGCAGTAGTGACTTTCCTAGGCAGGAGCTTATCTGCACATCATAGCTCTGGAGTCTCAACATGTGTTGTAGTCACTTGGATGCACTCAAGAATGGCTTCTTCATGATGCTTCAAAATGGCTTGTGCTCAGTAGATTTCTACTCCAGTTTTTGGGAGGTGGACTAGCTAGAGGGCACTCAGGCAAGAACTGCGCTCAGGAAAGTGAAGGCAAATTTTGAAAGGTCCGACATACCCGACAGGCTACCCTCAGACAATGGGCCACGGAACACTGCAGCAAGATTCAAATGATTTAGGACCAAATGGGAATTTGAGAACAAGACAGCTTCCTCTGAGTGCCCACAAAGCAATGGGAAGGCAGAGTTGGCAGTAAAGACAGCCAAGAGACTAACAGACATAAAGGGACTATCTGGAAATATTGGATCATAGCAATACACCCTCCCAAGGGCCCCGCACAGGGAAAGATGGGCCAGAGACTGAAGACTCTGCTTCCACGAGGGTCTGCTGCTGCCCAGCTAGAGGAATGATGGACAGAACACAGAGATAGTTAAGAGAAGACCAAGCTAAGGGTCAAAGAAGCCAAGGACCTGAGGCCACTACGCATACAGGGGAGCAGGTCTGGGTCCAGCTATCAAATAGCCATACAAAGCAATGGCAAAAGGCAACAATCTAAGCTGCAGTGGGGCACAGGCCACGTGAGGCAGCTATAGACTCAGGACAGTGGTAGAGACATAACTGAAGAATACTGCAGAGTAGTAGCAGACAGCTGACACACTCAGAGAGACAGGAAGGCCAGGACCCAGGAAGACATGGCAAAAGCCTCAGCCATCAGATGGCCTGGTGTAGGATAGAAGAAACAAGGTCTGTGAACTACAGGATGCCACCCAATAGAATGAAGGCAGCAATAGGGTGGAAGCAACTCCTCCACCACCACCAATACAAACAAGAAATAGGAGACTGTTTCAAAGACCTGCACACTTGAAGGAATACGAGGCCAATGGGCTGGTGGTAAAGGCCATGTCCCTTTAGTGGGCTTTGTACTAGTAATTTCTAGTCCCTGCACGTCAGCAAATGCTAGCACAAAAAAGCACAACAGCAAAAAATGGTAAAAGGAGAGAGATAGTAATGTGCATGGAACTTGTAGGGGGGGAGCACAGGTTGCAGGCGAGAAGAGTTTGGAGGAGGCACCAGGAAGTCAGTCTGTGTGCACATGGCTAGAATGCTATCTATAGTTGCAGCATCTCTGTCAATAGTTCTTCTGATAAAAGAGCCAGATTAATTTTACAAGCATGGAGTCCTTTCATGCAGGACCACCCTAGACCAAATGGTACCTCCTCCCATTTGTTAAACTTCTGAATACCTTATTTTTTATTGCATTTGTAGCCCATTTCGTGATTTGATGAACGATTTGCATGCATGATTTATCCCTGTCAAATAAGATGATAAATTTGCATGCTAGCTTCTGTAAATCTGTATTTATTCATGTATTCATTTATAAGTAAAAACAAAAATTGTTTCTGCTAAGCTTATAGAAACTTTTTAATTTGAAGACTAACTGAAATGTGGTAACATCAAGAAATTGAACTGTGCACCAACATTGGGTGGACCAGTATTAAATAGTGTTATGGTAGGTGACAGCCTTAGAATGTTAACCCTAGTCCTGTAGTTCAAAAGGTCGCTTTTCTCACCTTTGCCCTCGCGAAGTAAAGCACAATGTCAGAGAGATCCAAAGACTGGCCAATGGCATTTTCAAGTGATAAAATAACAAGTGATGTCAGTCTCTCGTTTGCCATCGTTGATCGAAGATATGTTCTAATGAGCCTGAGCTTTGAAAAGCTGCGCTCACCAGTCGTGACTGTGACTGCCAGTGTGAGCAGACTCATCAAAGTTACCCACACATTAGGAAAAGTGTCCTTTGGCTCTGCATCAGGAACGAATTGGAGAACTTGGAATGGAAAGTGCTTCCTGTGTGGCAAAATGTGATGGATTTTGTCCAATTCAACATAGAGGTCTTTATCATTGATGTCCGAACATTCCCCATGTGTCAGCATCTTATATACTGGCAAGGGCATGGCTGACAACATTCCAGGAGGTTGGAGGAAAATGTAGTTCTCAGAAAGTCAGAAAGGTTCCATAATATTCTACAAAGGTCCAGAACATTCTAGGAGGTTGGTGAAAAATGAATCCTTATACAGAATACCTGCAATGTTACTTCAAACATTCTATTTTCCTTTCTGTTGCTAACAACAAAAACAACACCCCAAGCCCAGCAACCACGGCCCCTAACTCCAGCCCTGCTTTCACGTTTTCACCTAGCACATGGTACATGAAATAGGCAGCATGATGGCAAAGGGTATTTCATGTTGACAAATGCACACTGAAAGAAATAATTTGAAATACTTGTGCACTTTGCAGGATTCTAGATTAAATGTCACCTCTCAAACAAAAAGACCTGGAAATCATTATAGACAGTTAAATGAAACCCTCTGCTCAGCGAGCAGTAGCAGTTAAAAATATCAAACACAATGTTAAAGTGCATAAAACCAGGATAGAAAATCATATGGAAAATATTATAATGTCATGATATAAATGAATGGTACACCCTAATCTGAAATACAGCAATCTGCCTACCTACTTCACTCTCAGGATAACCAGGAATAGAGGGGTTCAGAGGCAGACAACAAAAATGTTTACTGGTAGAGAGACACTTCCTTATGGAAAAAGATTGAATAGATTGCAACTGTATAATTTATATACTAGATGAATAAGAGATGACACGATCCAAGCATATGAAATAATGAATAGCATAAAGAAGGTAAATCAGTGGTCCTGTTAATGCTCGCTCTTCATACAAGAACAAGAGGACATTCAGTGAAACTGAGGGGGCAGCAAATTTAAATGGATACAAGGTAATACTCTTCTCTCTTTTTTTTTAACACCCAGTGTATTATTAGCCTATGGAACTGTGACAAAGTGGGAATGTTCTTAATGTTTTCTCTGAATACTATGTGTGTGCGTGCCTCAGTTTCCCCTATGTGTTGCACAAGTATCTAGGTGGTGGGGTGAGGGTGTGTGATCATTTCTGAGACTCCTAGCAGGCAGGTGTGACTGCTGATTGGCTGACTAGGCACAGAGAATGGCCGACACTCTGTAGCCTGGCAGCTGATGGCCAGAGCCCATCCTCTGCAAGGAGCCAGCCGAAGGTGTTGGAGAACAAAGAGGGGGAGAACAGGTGACCGGTTTGCTCGGGAAAGAGACAAAGCATGCAGCTGGGCATGACTGAAGCTGGGTGGTTAGAAGCGAGTCAGTCTCCTAGTTTGGAATTGAGGGCGGGGGGAGCCCTGGGCTCTGGATCTCCCCAAGGCGGATTTTGCTGAATGTTCCTAATTTCTGTGCTAACAAGGTCTGTTTTACACTGTGTTCCCAACGCCTAATAAACCCTTCTGTTTGCCAAGCTGGCTAAGAGTCACTGCTAACTGCAGAGGTGGGGTGCAGGGCCCCTTTGGGTGTCCCATCCAGATGGACTCACTGCAGGAAGCTCATGGTGTGAACTGGGGTGCTGAATGCTTGGAGGTCAGACCCAGGAGGTGCTTGCCCTGGTGAAAGTGTGCTCTGCAGGGGGAGAGACTATCCTAGAGTCCTGTCTGACTTCATTCAGAGCACTGAGCCTGTGACTCCGTGACAGCAACTCACTGCTCCAAGATACCTTTGAGTCAAGGAGCTTAGTAGGTTTCAGGAACGGACTAGGCATTTATCTAGATGGTAAGAGCAGCCAGAGTTACATAAGGCTTCATATATTTTTCAGAAGAAATACTAAACCCTCAGACCAACCACTAATTGATGAGGGTAATGAAGAACCTTCCCCATCAGCAGGTTATTTCAGAATTGCTCACTAAGGGGTTTCTTGCATTTTCTTCTGAACTATTGGCTATTGCCAGAGATAAGATCCTGGATGGGCTGGACCATTGGTTTGCACAATTCCAATGTTTCTTCGACTTCTATACGTCTGTGTCCTTCCTTTTTCCTTGAGCCAAACAAGCCCACTGCTATCTGGCTAGCCCTTCCTGCTTTCCTGCCCATTCCACCGAGTCCCAAAATTGTCTGACACATTCAAGACCCAACCCAGCAGGTCTAGAGCATCACAGCTCTAGCTACTGTTTCTTGACATCAGCCTCACTTCTCAAACAATTGTTTGGGGACTGCAACAGTTTCTCTGTGTCTTCGGCTTCAGTTCTTGTTGAGAACCATCTTCTTACATCTAGTTCCCAGGCTTGATACATGTCAGGAACTAGCATCAAGGATAAGTGGGTGACAGAAGGAAGGTGTATTCCTAGGGAGGCTGGGGATGGGGGAAAGCAGGTCAGACTGGGCTTGGTTGCAGAGTCTCAACTAACTCTCTTTCCTGGCAGCCAAACCTTTCCCGTTCTCCCAATTAGTTGTTAAAACACTCACTCATCCCCAGGAGTGTGAGAGACTTTAAATCACGTTTGTCCTTATCCATTAGCCTGTAGTGATATTCCACCCCCCATCCTTTCCATGTTTGGAAAGGAACTGAAATTAACCATAGTGTTTAACAACACTGCCGACTTATGGTAAAGCATCATTCCTTCAAAGTGTGGAGAGACATCAGCACAGCTCTGGGAGTGATGTTAGCTGATTAACTCCCACTGTAAGTTAACAAAGGGAGCACAAACCATTGCCTTGATGTATGTGCTAAACATTCTTAAATTTAAAAAAAAAAACACCCACACACATTCTCAAAACTGGAGCTATGTAGAATCTTTCCTTAGGGCTGGTCCACACTAACCCCCCACTTCGAACTAAGATACGCAACTTCAGCTACGTTATTCACGTAGCTGAAGTTGAAGTATCTTAGTTCGAACTTACCGCAGGTCCACACGCGGCAGGCAGGCTCCCCCATCGACTCCGCGTACTCCTCTCGCGGAGCAGAAGTACCAGCGTCGACAGCGAGCACTTCCGGGATCAATTTATTGCGTCTAGACAAGACGCGATAAATCGATCCCAGAAGATCGATTGCTTACTGCCGGACCCGGAGGTAAGTATAGACGTACCCTAAGTAACTAATTCTTTGGAATGGAGTTAAAAAAAAAGAGAGCATCTTTCTTAATCTCCTCTTTGAGGTCCATACTGATGATACACTCAAATATTTCCAACACTCATACATTCCTCAAAGGGTTTTACCCGCATCCTAGTTATGGACCCCCACCATCAAAAGTTTCCAAAGCTATTTTTGCTAAATTAGCCACATTAGCTTTTCCTAAAACACCATATTGTGTAATAGAAGGATTTCATATGTTCCATCCATGGGGATCTTTAATTACAAGAAACAGTTATTTTTCTCTTGTTGCAACCATCGGTTCCAACTCATTCTTTATTTTTTGCCCTAAGGCAAAGAAGTCTCTATTAAAGTGGTGAAGGCATTAAAGAGTACATCTTTTGCTAATCCAGCATGCATAGACATCCTTGCAATGACAGCTCTTGCAAGATTGTTTAGTATACAATCATGCACAAGGCTTAACACCTTCAAGTCCAGCTGATCTCCCACTAGTAGATTTTAGGTTTGTATGGTAACTGATCCACAGTACGGAGTGCTTTGACACCTAAAATAAAGGGCAGATGTACTGTATTTTACAGTAAATATTTTACTACCATGCCAAATGGAATGTCTGATAGATGTAAACAGAACTTGTTTTTTTTTTTTTGAAGATTTTATTTGTCTAACATGCTTGACAAAAAAATTACAACATCAAGTTATGCCAAAATGATTAAATAACCTTTAAGCTTTCATGCCGCAAGTCTTTTAATGATAACCTTTAAAGTAACAGCTGCTTTCAAATAATTTTTTCACATAAAATACATAGTATTTTGAAGATACCTTAGGAAATTTTTTTTGTTAAGAGCATGTTTTATGGTTGACATAGAAATATTGTTGCAGCTAATAAAAGCTCCCCCCCTTAACATTTTAGTGACAAGTGCTGAGAGTGAATGTAAACATTTCAGACTTCTTTAACATACAGCCAGTTTCCTGCCACACTTGTTTCATAAAACACTTGAATTGTGACTGGTTAAGACACTTTTAGTCTAACGACACACTATCATTTTTCTTCCCATTGATGGTCAAAATCAGTAATAGGCTATTAACTTCCAGCCTTGCTGATGTGGGCTGATCCTACAACCCTTACACAAACAGTTCTTGCAAAAATAGTCCCATGTAAATCTACTGCAGACCGCTCACGTGCATATAAACCATTCACATAAGAAAGGGTTACAGGATGGGACCCACTGTTTGCTTTTTAGTTTCAGCAAAGAGCAGCAAACCATGTTAGTTCCTAATTCACTGAACAGCTTACAAGAAATGAGAGCTTTGTGGCATGTCATGTTTTTGGGCATACCAGTTTGGATAAAGTTACTAGGCTCAAACTTAATTGCTTCCCAGCACCAGGTGGGGGAAGAGTTTTTGCACATATGAAGCATTGGAAATGAACCTAGTGTCCCTCCCAGATTTGACTTTGAGGCTCAAGCTTTCAGAAATAGTGGCCCTAGTTGTGCATGTGAATAATGTACATACAGCTGCTACATGCAAAGCTCACATTTATGTCTTCATATTGAGTGAGTGTGCGTGCAAAAGGGCACTAACATGCACAATTACATAATCTGTGTGTGCAAATGTGGGCTCTGCACATGCACTGGGTACATGCATGTTTTTTTTCTCCAGCATCGGTGTCTGAATGCCTCACCCATGAGCTTTGCCTAATGTGTGTGAAGGTTATTTAACACATAGAGCCTGTTAGTACCACAATTCTGAAAATCCATATCCAAAGTATCATACCCAGATAATCGCAGTTAAGGCAAGAGGTCTCCTTTTGCTTTCTTTGAAGTTGGAGAAATTGGGTAAGGTCAGGACAGAGGCCCCTTTTCCTTTAGGGCATATTTGGGGGGTTAAAATACTTCATGGTTTGCTTTTTAAAGTGAATTTTTGGGCTAGTGTAAAGTGCTGGAATGAAAACTCTGCCAACTCAACTCCTCTGTGAATCCATAGACACAGAGCATGAGCAGTGCTAGTTCTCACATCTGGATGGGCTGTATCAAGGGGTTAAAAAAGATTTCAGTCGCCTGGGTTCATTTAGTTCTTGGTCTCTACTACCACTGTTCACAAGGAGGCAAACGATGGGGCTTGTGATGTGGACACCTGGCCTGGACGAATTGCAGTTAGCTCGCCATTCATTTCATCCATGCTGCTGAACAGCTATTAGAAGGTAAAGGGCCATCCTTGGGGTAACTCCATCAAAGTCAAGGGCGTTAACCCAGGGATGAATTAGCTCAGACTTTTAATCATTCCCAACCTGGGCCAAATTCAAAGCAGTGGCCTTATGAGAGGCTGCCCATCCCTTTACCAGTTCTTTAAACCAAACAGTCCCGCTAGGCTACCTTTTAAAACCACTGCTGAACATCACAGCTTTCCTATTTTATTTTAAATCCAATCACAGATCAGCTCTCATGTTAAACCACATGGAACTCTTTAAAGAAAAAAAGGGAAATGATATTTTTCAGAGCTTACAAATGCCTGAGTTTGTACTGCATTTAACACCATCTTCCTTCTAGAACATTCAGCTGTTTACCACTCACTGGCAGTATGCACTATTTCCTCTTCCATCTGTAATGCCAGATGTGTTGCGACTGCATTACAGAACAGCGATTAGGACCTTCTCCTGCACTGGCTTTGAAAGCATGCAAGTGCACAAACTTCAGAAGGATTTGCAATAATAACTGGCTTCTTTTAATTGGTTCAATACAGTACTTGTGTATTCTTGTACTCTTTTCATATTTGCCATATTATTCAGCAAAAATATCAACATGATTTGATTTTACCAAATACTCATTGGAAAATATTTTAAATGGTTACACCCTAGTCTAAACATTCACGTTTAAACTGTAAACATTCTTTAAGAAACACGCCTTTGAAAAGACTTTATACTTTTAATAAGTTCAATATATGGTAGATATAAAAAAACCCCCAGTTCCCTACTCGATATATACGTGGAATGCATTCACTAGTATTTTAATGCTGAAATTTTAAAGTCCTTAATCGGCTTCTGGCAGATATTGGCACTAAAATGTCTGCTTCCCATTCATTTTCATCACTCAAATTTGGTTGTGAAGAATTAAAAGAAAAAAAAAAGGGTCTTTGCTTCTTCATTGAACAGTTCATCATCATGTTTCTTAGCCAGCAATAGAAAATTGCTTGTGTGATGGGTACATCATTAAATTCCTATAACAATCATGTGTTCCTTGGAGTAGGTAAATCAATAACTATAGGTGGATTGAGAGGCTGGTAATTCACAGTGCACACTGACGCATTCACATAGGTAGTAGTTCCATCAGCCATTACCCCATAGCCTACAAAGAAAACAAGTTCTAGTTACTACTATTATTCACTCATATATTGCCACAAATGGAAGTGGCATTGAATAGTGCTACATCCAAACGCTCAAGGATTTAACAGGGCCATATTCTGCTCTCTGTCATACTAGTGAAGCTTCCATGAGAGTAGTAATAATACCTGTGTAACAGAAGAATTTGTGCATCCTTTTAGATTGTAAAAGAAAGCCAAAGAGAACTCTCCAGCGTGTACACGTAGCGTGATATTGTAGCCACTGAAATGTGAAGTCTTCACAAAAAAGTTTAGTAACTTTAATATTTCTCTTTGAAAATCAGTTTTAAAAAATATTCTCTCTCCCGTTTTAGAAGAGGGTGGGAGCTAGGCTGTACTTCAGGCTTTAACACACTCAAATCCCTGATTTGTTGGAAATCTCACATTCAGAACTTGTCGAAACCGTCACCTTTTGGGGCTGATATTTCCTAGGCTTGGTTTCTGCTCAAAGATAATTTTTTGTTTTTTTTTAAAGAAACGCTGAGTGAAACATTTTTTGGACTTATGGAAAAATGAACATATTTTTTCCATTATAAAAGAATTCTAATCACTTATGAAAAGAAAAAAAAATCAACTGGGCTTCAGCAAAACCAGCAGAAGCATGAAATCCGCAACTTGGCATGGATATAGGTATGCCATGGCTTAGCATGAAAAAACTCGGTTTGATGTCAAGGTTTGAATATCTGAAAACTATGTGCTCACTAGAAACTGTCTTTAATGGGCTCTATCCTACTGCCACTGAAGATAATGGTGACATTCCAAATCCCTTCAGTGGGAACTTGATTGGATCCAATGTGTGTTGTTGTACACTTAAACATACTGGAGAAGTTCTAGGCATGTACATGTAATTACCTAAGTGCCTGACTGAGCTCCCATTGACGTCAATGGCAACACTCCCATGTCATGTCTACACTGCAGTTGGGAGTGAGCCGAATAAACACTTGCACTAGTGGGGCTCAAGTGAGTGCACCAAACACAGCAGTGTGGCTGTGGCAGCTCAGGCAGTGGTGACCTGACCCCCTGAGTCTGAGCTCGCTTGACTGGTTGAGTGTCCACTGGAGCCACACCAGCCACACTGCTATTTTTAGTGTGCTAGCTCAAGCCAAGCTGTCTACTTGGGCTGGGAGGCTTGCCCCCCGCTGCAGTGTAGACATACCCTCATAGACTTCAGTGGGGATTGAGTCCAGCCTATGTACACTCTCTTGGGCCACAAACTCCATGAAATAACAGCAGATTCTTTTATTTTCTTTAAAAAGTCAACAAACTCAATGCTACAAACTGTGGGTCCAACTGCAGTCTGCTCATGGAAAACCTTACAAGAGGACTTCAGCAAGGATGAAAACTCTGTCAGGTTCCTGTCACAGAGATTTCTCCCAATCATTTGTGGTTTGCCACCGAACAATCGTTGGTTGTGAAACATGAACCACAGAACATAAACATGAATTGCAGTTAACATTGCTAGGGGAAGTTTCAGAATGTTCTCTCTCCCTCTCCAAGTTCTTAAAACACCCAATCACCATGGTACCCAGTTACTAAAATGTTAATTTTTGTGCACGATTTATAACATTGCACTTTTCATTCCTATCATGGAGACTCCTGTATCACGACCCCACCTGAGCCCTGGCAGGAACATGGGAAATAGGATTTTAGATGACATTACTGTAGGCTGCCTGTCATGGTGACAGGTGGGGCATTTTTGGCAGTAGCAGCAGTTCAGAGGAGGAAGTGGGGAGGAAACAGTCAGTTCTTTATTCCTCCTGGATATTTAGCAGATGACTGCTGTAGATGTAGCTGTGTTTAGTCAGGGGAGGATATCATCTGTTCATACCATGCACTCACTTTGCAAAGAGCACATTCATTTGCAGAGGCTGTCTGTGAGAACTTACTTGGGAATTCTTCTCTGAGGAGTTTTACCATCCCACAGCAAAACAGGCTTGGCAGTTTCCCATTTGTTTTCTCTGAATTATGATAGTTTACAAGAACTCCCTGTCTCTTAACTCTGCTACGTACTGCGACTGAAATGGTAACTAAATAAGTTACCATTCTTTGAGAGTCAACAGTTTTTTCTTTGGTGAGCCAAATTCAGACATGGGGTAAGCAGATGCAACTCTATTTACCTCACAGGAGCTTACAACAGGTCATTTACACCAAGTTTAAATTTACTTGGCCTATAATAAACTAAAGGGATAATGTCAATTTTAAAATGGGTTTTGTCTGAAAATTGTTCACACAGTCTTATAAGTAACCTCTAAGACTGCTATACCTGAAAGTGATCTAGAGAAGAGTCATTCTCTCTGTGCATTCAATTTGTTTACTTTGTACATTTGACAGCACTTTAGAAATCACCTAGTGACAGCCTTATCATCGCAAGGAATAGGCAGTGCTTGTACTCTAGGCTGTACACCTTGCAAGATATGAGTAAACACCATAAGATGTATTCTTTCCCCTTTTCTTTGATTGTTAATATGATCCCACGACCATTGACTTCAATGGGAGTAAGACTGATCCCAGTTAATGATTTATAAGAAGGGAGTCAAGTATCAGGGGGTAGCCATGTTAGTCTGTATCTACAAAAACAACAAGGAGTCTGGTGGCACCTTACAACGCCTGCATCTGTAACTTGCACTCTATGCATCCGAAGAAGTGAGGTTTTTACCCACAAAAGCTTATGCCCAAATAAATCTGTTAGTCTTTAAGGTGCCACCAGACTCCTTGTTGTTTTTATAAGAAGGGAGTTCATTCCCCAATTGAATGCCAAATGGTTGAGAGAACTTCCTTGGTGGGTCTGTGCACTGAACATTTAACCTGTTAAAAAAAAATCTTACCCTCACAGAGCCAGTGATGACTCCCTAGTGCTCTGACACACACACTCACACAAACATTGAAGAAACGATAGTGTCTCAGGTTGCTGGAGAATCCTGAACTCGCTGATGAGATAATTTGTGCATGTACCATGTATTAGGATGAAGAGTGGGAGGAACCTCTAGAGTTTTATGGAGCCTCATTTTAGCTTTGTATTTATTTAGACCCTTCTAACCCAGGATCTCAGTAATTAAACCTTAGAAATCCCTAAGGATTTTAGAGAGAAAGTGAGATGCCGAGAGATTACATGATTTCCCCAAAGTCACACAGTGATTCAGTAAGGAGCAACAAATAGAATCCCGCAATCCTAACTTGTAGTCACCTAGTAGACCTCTACCCTTGTTTTGAACCAACTGGATCAGTAGTTCATATGGAACTGTAGGTATAATCCCCATTTCACAGATATGGAAATTGAAACAGAGATGCCAAGGCCCAAATATTCATACTTGAATGTTAGACACTCATATGCAGCTTATTCACCTAAACAAGTGGCCTGACTTTCAGAAGTGTCCATTAATTTAGGTGCCTATCCTTAACAACTCAAGTTTGAAAATGTTGGCCATACTGTGCAGTGACTTGGGTGCAGTTGGTTTTAAAAATCAGAGAGAGACAAGCTTGCTGACCTTCATGGATATGTCCAAAAACATGAAGTCGTGGCTGTATTCGTCTCTGGACTGTGTTCAGCAGCTCAACACATCCTACCCTCTGCATTTTCTTAGGAACCCAGTCTAGAAAACCTTTGAAGAAGAAGAAAGATTAATAAACATAGATTTAAAAGGAGAGAGAAAGGAGTCACGTTATCTGTGAAACTTTATACCTGGAAGATGCAAAATCATTCCTGGATTTTAACGTCTCTCTTAGTTTCTAGTAAGTGGCCACAGAATAATCTATTAAAATGAACATCTTCATTGCTTAGTGGAGGGGGAATGAAAAATATTTGAGGAATGAAAAAACAGTTGATCCAAAAGGATGGGATTAGAGTTATTCTTGCCAATATTTCCTTTTTAAAGGAAAGATCCTTGCAAGAGATTTTAAATTAAAAACAATTAAACCATATTTGCTCTATTTAAGGCAAACACTCTTTTATCCATCCCTGCTACATTTTAAGAAGCTTAGAGCAAAATGTTCAAAACTAGTGCCTAAAGCTAGGCCTCTAAACCCACATTTAGGCTTTTAAATCTAGAGTCAGTGCAAATTTTAAGCACTGAATATTTTGATCTTAACTTATGTAATGTCTTTGGTGTTGCTAATTATTAAACCAAAACATACTGGCATTGGGGGTTAGATATTTCCATTTTCATACATTAAAATGATTGCCTACTACATCTGCTTGTAAAAATATTTTTACTTCTCCCTAAAAAATGTTGACTTTTTAATTAAAAAAACAAAAATGGTTTTGGTTTCCATTTTTTGTTTTTGCCTGTATGAAAAAATAAAAAAATTTCAAGGAAAGCAGGCACTTTGTTAAAGTTACATTTAGTTGCAAACCCAATTTTTCCATTAAAAAAAATGACAATTTTCTTTACCAGCCCTATCGGCTACTTCAGAAAGCAGAAATAACAGCAAATCTGAACAGAGAGCACTAAAAATACTCCTTTATTAATGGCACCAAAGTGTTAAAATTATACTAAAAACTGTATCCACATCTGTACCAACAGGAGACTGATCTAACTCCCAGTTAAGTCATTGGGACTTTCCATTGACCTGATGAGACAAGGAACTGGCTCCAGACAATGGTCTTGGTTGGGCTGGAGGCTGGAAATGTGATTAAAATTATCATATTATTAAATATCCAAGACTATATGGCAGCTTTGAACATGGGCCCATGTTAGGTGGGGGAATGAGCAGAGACCACACTGCAGCAGGAATCCCTGGAGGCATTGTGGCTGAGTTGGTCTGAATTCCTGAAGAGCCTGTGGGAGCACATGCCGGGGCAGAAACTCCAACATTCAGCAGCTGAGCTCAACTGGCAAACACAAAAGGATAGTGGGGCCATAATCCAGCCCTCACCTTGTTGCTTTTGGGAAATCTCATGAAACTGCCAGGATCATTGTACCTCCTCCCAAAGTCTCTGCTGGCCCCTTTGCAGAGGCATGCATGTGTGACTGTTGTATTTGCCTGTATGGGATGCAGGGTTTTTGTTAAAGTTATTTTACAATGAAACCTAAATGCCCAGTCTGGACATCAAATTGTATTTATAAACGAACATCATTTCAGAAGGGATGCTAATTGTTCACTAAATCATGGTACTTTCTTCAAAGCGATAGTGTAACCTAACCAGGATGCAGGGCCGCCAAGAGCGGGTTCGGGCCCCGGTGAAAAAATTTTTTCGGGCCCCCCAGCAAGGGCGGACTGGCTAAACAGGGCCGACGAGGGGGGGGGGGGAAAGCCGGGCCCCAGGTCCCCTTCCGGACCGCCGGGCCCCGGTAATTTGTAGCGGCTTCTCCCCCCTCTCGTCAGCCCTGCCAGGATGTGACACTTGAAGTGTGAAAACATCATCTCCTGTATACCTGTGTGAAAGATGGAAGAGCAAAGAGTCCAGAGTTGTGCAGGGAAATGCTATTCTGCAGTGCAAATTGGAATAATTTAGTTAATTTCTGTTGGTTTGGAATGATCTAATTGTTTTGTGCTGCCACATCTCTGCCACTATCATAAGATGTTGCCTCCAATTTGGGGTACCTAAAACATACACAATTTTGTACTATTCTTTAGATTTATTTATCCTTCCGTTTGCATTATGTGCCTATTGCACATTTCCATAGGTACATTTCAAGGGTGTTGTGATATATTGCATATATACAGGGCTGAGAGAATAAGGATGAGCCAGAGACATACATGTACTGGATGCAGTTTTCAAATTATGGTACAGGGGGCCTGCTCCAACATGGCTAACAAGGAGTTAAGCCATTTATTTCAATGAGACCAGAAATGGAGCACTCAGTTGGAAGAGTGCACTGCATGCAAAATGGATAGATACCAGCCTAATGGCAGATTCGGACACCCACATGTTTGCATTTCGGTGCCTATTTTTAAAAGTTGGTCTTGGTATATTTTAGGGTTTTGTGACTAAGGGTAAAATTTTCTGAAATGAGTAAGTGACAGGTTCAAAAGTCCCATTTTTAAGAGTGACTAAGGCACTCCGAAATCTCTCCTTGAAAGTCAATGGAATCTAGGCTTCTAAGTGCTTAAGTCCTGTTTAAGAAAGGGTATTTTTGAAAACGTTATCCCAGGTCTTTTGGTGTAAATATCTTCACAGAAAATCCAGTTACATGCAACTTAATTACAGACACCGATGATCCTCATTAAACTCTGATATTTGACTCTGCTAGTCACTTTTGTCCTCTGTCAGTTTAAAATTTATTCCAGGAAATAATAGCAGTTCCTTAACACGTCAAAATGAGTTGAGAAATTGTATCTTTCAGAATCCAGTTCAATCTCTTTTTCATACCAAGCAGATTATAACCCAGGTTTTTGTTATTTCAATGGTTTGAAACAGTTAATTGTCAAAACGTCTGTGGTGAACATGAAGGCAAAGGTATTTCCACTTCAAAAACTTTACAAACAAAAATTCATGAAATTAACTTCTCCATTAAATTAAGCATTATTCATGTTGAACATGTTTTTGTTTACATGCATTATCACCCTTCTGAATCCTTCCCATATGTTTGCTGCTTATTATATACACCTGACTACACAAACTAAGAATAATTGATTACACCTAGCTAACAATTAGAGTTCATCGTAGGGATTTTTTTTATGTTTGGTTATTTGAAACAGGTTTCTGCAACTGTCAGGAAAGTATAAATCTTTGTCACAGACAATCACGCAGACAGCTACAGATGAAGACTTAAAGGTGAAATGAAATCGATTATAAAAAAAAAAAAAAAAAAAGGAAGAAAAGGAAAGAATGCTTGATGAGAAGCCAAAGAATCCTTAACTTAATTCTTTACATGGTAGGAAACTGACTTTTAAAAAAATGAAATTAATACATATTCAAAAGAAACTTATTTTTGCTGTAGTATTTTTATTGTATTTCCAATATGACCTAATCAAAGGTAAGTGTCTCTCACACTGCTGTATATTATGACCCAGTAATATATGGTATATCCTCATTAACAGGTGGCTGAGTACGATGACTGCAGATAATTGTAAACTCTTGGGGAACTGTCTTACCAATATGTGTGTACAGTGTCTGGCACAAGGGGAACACGTATCCTGATTGTGGCATCTAGGCACTACCACGATACAAATAATGAAGAATAGTGACTCTGAGTAGGATTTTCAGAAGGGCCTAAGTGACACAGAAGCACAATTCTGTTCAAAGTCAATGAGACTTGTGCTCCTGAATCCCTTTGGCACTTTTAAAATCACACCAATTTATCTCTGTAGTTCTGTAACATCAGTTGATCAGGAGGGTATTTGTTCTGCTACAGGAAGGGGATGAATAGGGAGAAGAGAAAAGTGGATGGTGGGCAGAATTAAGACATACACTTAAGGGAAAAAGAAAAGGGGAGAAGAAAGGAGGACATGATTTCATGAGGCACCAGCTCAAAAGAGGGATATAATCAGTAACAGGACTCAACCTGAGAGGCCACATTGCAGCACCCTTTCTTGGACCACATACAGAAGAGGGTAGTTGTCCTCTGAGACATTAAACAGACAGAAACCACCTATTACGGGAGTCTCTAAACCTAATAAAAAGAATGAAGAGTACTTGTGGCACCTTAGAGACTAACAAATTTATTTGGGCATAAGCTTTCATGGGCTAAAACCCACTTCATCGGATGCATGCAATGGAAAATACAGTAGGAAGATATATATACACAGAGAACATGAAAAAATGGGTGTTGCTATACCAACTCTAATGATACTAATCAATTAAGGTGGGCTATTATCAGCAGGAGAAAAAACTTTTGTCATGATAATCACATCAGCCACACCATCAGAGGCTCGTTCACCTGCCAATGTGATATATGCCATCATGTGCCAGCAATGCCCCCCTGCCATGTATGTTGGCCAAACCGGACAGTCTCTACGCAAAAGAATAAATGGACAGAAATCAGACATCAAGAATTATAACATTCAAAAACCAGTCGGAGAACACTTCAACCTCCCTGGTCACTCAATTACAGACCTAGAAGTCACAATTCTTCAACCAAAAAACTTCAAAAACAGACTCCAACGAGAAACTGCAGAACTGGACTTAATATGCAAACTGGACACCATTAAATTAGGCTTGAATAAAGACTGGGAGTGGATGGGTCATTACACAAAGTAAAAACTATTTCCCCAGGCTAATTTTTCCCCTACTGTTTTAAATGGGCCATCCTGATTATCACTACAAAAGTTTTTTTTCTCCTGCTGATAATAGCCCACCTTAATTGATTAGTCTCGTTGGAGTTGGTATGGCAACACCCATTTTTTCATGTTCTCTGTGTATATATATCTTCCTACTGTATTTTCTACTGCATGCATCTGATGAAGTGGGTTTTAGCCCACAAAAACTTATGCCCAAATAAATGTGTTAGTCTCTAAGGTGCCACAAGTACTCCTTGTTCTTTTTGCTGATTCAGACTAACACGCTACCACTCTGAAACCTCTAAACCTAATGTAACAGTGAGAATCACTGCAGGCATGGCAGTAGCAGCTCTTGCTGGGTCACTTGTCGATACCCCATGCAAACTTGACAGCGACTTAACAAAATCTGTAAGTTAAAGGGAAATACATTTAAAATCCATAAAAGGAAATGCTCCTTTTTGCAGCATTATAGTCATACTGTCATAGGAAGTTATCTAAATTGTGTGGCTGAATTTGCAAGAGCATTGGATACTTTTATGTTCATTAATAACATTTGTAGTTATGCAGTCTAAGACCAGGATAATAGTAATCAACTTCCAGGTTAAAATAATTGCTCGTGAAGGTCAGAAAGGAATTCTGTTTCCAACCCATCCATGCACAGCCTAATACATAGCTGGGTGCAATACGGTGAGGAGGTTGTCACTTTCCTTTGGAGTGCCACATAGTGGCTGCTGCAGAAAAGTAAATAACATGTTAGGTGGAGCAATATTTTGATCCAACTCATTAAAGGGTTGCAGACCATTCAGCGCGGAACATGAGTTGTCCATAGATACATTAATATAGACAAGACACCAGGAAAATAAAGCAAAGAAATATGCAACATTTCTCAGAAAAGCCATGGAGGATGGTTGAAGATAAAAAACAAAATAGGATAAATTCTCAGACTAGTTGATAAGTGAATTACAAACACTGGATATGTGGACATTCTTTGGAATTGACAAAGGATAGGGTTTTTTCATGACTAGTCAGATGGAAGTTTAAGAATAAAAGACAAAGTATTTCAAATGTTTTAAGTTGTTTTATTTGGACTTATAAATGGGTCCACCAAAAATCCAATACTAACCATTAGGCTACCATTTGGGATTTGGGATTATCTGCTATGCTAAATGTTTAGGGCTAACAGCTCCAGACCTGCAAGCACTGAGGGATGAATGGCTGTTACCAGTTTTTAAGTTCCAAGTCCATATACGGAATAAATCTGATGACTGGAAGTGAGTAATGGATTAAACAGAGTCTCATTGGGAGAACAAAGGTTTACAAAGAAGAAATCCTTATCTCCAAAGCTTCAGTGAAGCACTTAAAGCAAAATCATTTTGTTCTAGTGAAAAACAAAACAAAACAAAACACTTTACATACTCTACCTGAAAATTTTGAAAGAGAAGGGGAAAAAGTGGTGGGAGGGAGGATTTTAGCACTTAGTGAAATTGTGGACTGAAAGGAGTCTTAAGTTTAAAAGTCAAATTCAGCAGAGCACTTAAGCATGAATTTCACTTTATCATGATTAAATCTGAGTTTTGAGCATGTGTTTACAGTTAAGCATGTGTTTAAATGCTTTTCTGAATCAGGGCCAAAAAGATTTATGTTAATACTTTATTTCCATAATCAAGGTCAGATAACTATTATCAGGAAACATAATAAGCCCTCTACTTGTATAAAGATATATTTGTAAAATGAAAATGTAAAATGGTTCTTGTTGGCCTACACATGTCAGCAGGTCCTCTCTAAAGAATGGGCACCATAAGTGTGGCCATTTGGGTTCATGAGAAGGAAGCAGAGGTGGCAACTCATGAGGAAAGAAGGGAGAAATAAATACTGAATATTGGATGGAGGGGAATGCTACCATAAAAAGGTGGTGGGGAAGCTATATGTAAGAACTTAGGGCCTGATCCTCCATTCCTTGTCCAATCAACTCTCCTCAGTTATTTCAATGGAAGCTTTGAGTGGGCAAGGAACGCAGGATCAGACCTCTAAATTATGTAAGTATATTAGGCCTGATTCATCATTGTGTCACCTCAGTTTTGACACTGGTGTAGCTCTATTGATTTCAGTGGAGTCACATTGGCATGAAACTGGAATGCTAGATTCATCAGTGAATCAGGGCCGTTGTTTCTTTATAATGTACATTAAGGCAAAATATTTCACATCCCCCGCTGAATTTAGGTAATAGCGATTAGAAACCTTGGGATGAAATCCTGGCCCCAATTCAATCCAGAGGAGCTTTGCTTTTGACTTCCCTGGGGCCAGGATTTCACCCCGTGTCTGAAAAGAACACACAGTTACTATATCATTTGAAATATGTAACTAAAAGTGTTAATGTTTTCTTACCAAGAGGTGGTCCATGTGTTATAAGAATATCTATTCCATCTGGAATAAGGTTCCATTTCTCTAATAGTGCTTGGCCTCGTGGAAGATTAAAGCCCCAGCCATAAAACCAAGGTTGCCTGCCAAAAGAGGAGGAGAATGTCTTCAATGCTACTCCTATGCATTGGTCATCTAATAAAAAAATGGAGACTGATTCTCTTCTGTTAAGGAATTTGGGGACACAAATAGCATTAGTTTCCTTCCCCCTACGCACAATGACACCATATCTGCATTCAACCGTCGTTATTTAATGTGCAGGAAATCAACAAACTTATCAGCTTAAATATACAGTCTATTGTAAAATATTTATTGCATTCTTCTAATCGGTTTGAGAGGCAACAACTGTAGGAGTTGAAGTAGCCTACATAGTGCTATACCTGGAGTTCCATTATATCTATTGGACCACCACTCTGAAGTGTGTGTATTATATTATAGCATGGCCTTCTTCCCACTTTGGCCCTGATCTTACAATTGAATGGGCATGGGCAGAACCCTGCACACATACAGATCCAATTACGGGCTTGGGGCCATAATCCATATTATGTTTGGTTAACATTGGAAGCATCACACCAGAACAAACTTTATTAAATTCATATATACTGTACAATTTTCCTCTGTCATCCACCACATTAATTGTTTATAAAATAAAATTTTACATATTCAAGATTTAGTATCTGATGAGAATTTATTTTAGGGTTGTTGTTTTTTTCAACACATTATTTATGGAACAGCTCATTATTAAGTGGTGGGATTATAATAAAGTCAGTCAGAATATAATTCATTTTTTTATGCAATCCCATTGATGAAAAAGCTATATTTCATAGTAATATCACTGTGGCAAATTATGACTTGCTGATGATGCTACAAGTCATGAAATGTGGGGCTAGTTTTGGGTTGCCTTTTTTTTTTTTTTTTTTGACAGACTGACTGGTGTTCTGGGCATATCCATATATGGAGAACAACAAATGGGCTGTTGTGATTTAATAAGGTTTATGATAATTGCAGCCTTAGTGTTTATAAATATGTACACATCAACCAGAGTTCTCCT
Source organism: Chrysemys picta bellii (assembly GCF_011386835.1). NCBI lineage: Eukaryota > Metazoa > Chordata > Testudines > Emydidae > Chrysemys > Chrysemys picta. The sequence goes on along the minus strand of NC_088791.1, from coordinate 124,532,419 downwards.
TCAGATCTTACTTTGTTGAAGAAAGCTTTCCACTCCCTCACGGCATCCAAATGAAAAAGCGAGATTTCTTTTAAACAAATTCTCTGAACTACTCTTTGCATCATGTATGGCAAAGACAAAAGAGAATGCTCATGAAGCTCTTATTCTTCCTCTTCTGATACTGATGCTTGACTACCACTTCAGAAATTAACACGTTGTCTGCAATCTTCGTGATCATCTATTTTTCACATCTCCTTTCGGAATGCTGTTAGACATGTGTATGCTGAAAATAACTGAAAAACACTGCATACTAAGAGAAATAAAGGAACACAGGCTATCTTAGAAGGGGAAGCAAACTGTAGTAGAAGAGCCCTCTAACAAGCAGAGCTTCTGCGGGAAGCTCCCCCTCCTTCCCATAGGTTAGAGGCCCAATTTCTCTAGAGCCCAAGTGTTCGGGCTCTACAGTACTGGTTGAGGGTGGTGTCAAGCTAAGAGTCCATATCATGGTTCTGCATGGCCCTGGCTAACTGTTAGCCTTCTGTATGAAAACCTAACTGGAAGTTTCTACTGTTGCAGCTGTGACCACCAATATCTCTCTCTTGGATCATTCCAGTCCCTGTGGTGGGAGACAAAAAGTGTGGGTGCAGGAAAGAAAACTAATGGCAGCAAGGCTCCATTAGGAGACATGCTGACAAGGGTAGGGGTTGGCTGGGCAGCTCTACCTACCAAAGGGAGAATCAGGGATAGAACAGTGAGTTTCAGATCAGAGTTTTTTGATGAGCTTTTACCTTTCAGCGACTTTTTCCTTATGGGGTGCTCTCCCACCAGGAAGAGTAGCATGTGGCTCTAAGGTACATGGTTCCTCACCTTCTCACTGCTGGGATGGGAACGCTGCATCTATTCACTGGCTTATTCTGCAATAAGCTAGCAGTGATCTCTGCAGCCTTATTTACAGGTAAATATCGATTTGGCTGTCTTATATTAAGTCACTCTCTCCCTTGCCTTGCCACCAGCCTGCATAGTTCCTCCAACTGTGAGAAGACTGGAGTCAACTGCCTCTATAAATGAAGGCAGTCTCATTTATCCAGAGAGAAGAAAGATGCTCCAGTGGTTCGGATACTAACTAGAAGCCCAGGTTTAAATCCCTGCTCTGGAACAGATTTCCTGTGTGAACTTGGTGAAGATAATAAAGATAAGTTCCCTACCTCACAGAAGTGTTGTGAGGATAAATATAATAAGGACTGTGAGTTGCTCAGCTGTTACAGTAATAAAGACTGTATAAGTACCATAGAGATCTTACAGAGTTTTGGCCTGTTTCTTTGAAAAAACCAGCAACAAGGCTGCAGCCCAAGTCACAAATGCCAATGGCCTTCCTTCACTAGCGCCACAAAAGAAATCCTAAGATGGCTGGTATTCTGGTCTCACACTCAACAAATTTTATCTAGTCAACAAATAATGTTTAGCCGCAGGCCCAAAATTAGTTTTCCACAAATATTCTTATGAACAAAACTTCATTTGCAAAACGCGAATATGAAAAAAGGGGGAAATGTGACAATTAACACTTCAGTTTCCAACTGACCTGAAATGTTCCTGAGACATTTTTCTCCCACCCCTCCTCATCCAGGCCCTAACCAATACCCTTTGGAGTTAGTGGGAGTCTTTCCACTGACTTCAGTGGGCACTAGATCAGGCCTTCTATTCCCATGCTCTACAGAGATCATCAGTGATTTTGGTGCACAAACAGGAAGCAAAATGTAACACAGCTGCTGTGCTCCCTGAGAAACAAATGGAGAGAAAAACACCAATATTTACCAAAGAGAAAAGGTAAGAAATCAGTATAGAAAAAATAATTATTTTAAAGATACACTGGAGCATTAAAAAAAAAAAAAAGAAATAACCTCAACTGACAGTGTCTCGTTGATTCCACTGAAATCCATAGGCTTATGGATCACATATATACATGTAAAATCCTAGTGGTTTGCCTGCCTCTATTAGGCCCATTATATACATACTCACTTTTTTTTAAGTGTGTTTCTCTTTCTGAATAGGCATGTTCTGCAGCTTATTTAGACAAGGAATATTGTCCCCTTTCCTCTCTCGCTTTGTGCCTGCAGTGCATATTTGCTTGAGTTAGGGGTTGGTGAGTTATGCATGCTGGAGCTGTTCTTTTGTGACTAGGAAATGTTAGAACTTGTGTGATTTGCCATTATGCTGTCTTTTATGACAATCCCAGGAATGACAGAAATGTCTGGAATATTTCTGGCTAAAATCTGAAAGGATTCAGTGCATAATGTTAGTATTATTTATATTAAATAAATTCATACACTTCAATGCCCAAACCACACAAAAGTAAAATCATTTTTATGTGCAGAGGGATTTTATCCCTCAAGTCTCTTCTTGTGAAATGTTATTACAAAACAGCCATCAAAGTTTCTGTGCAGGAAAAAAAAAATCTACCCATATACACACGAACAACGGTCTGACCTGGAAATCATGTAGAGACAACTTTGTCTAATATTTCCATCCATCATAGAATGTGGAAGCAAAGTTACAGAGTTAAGATCTGATGCTTTTTTGGATCGCTTTTTTTAGTGTTTACTCAGTGAAAGTATAACTCTTTTATAAAATAGTTCACATAACTATCTATTTTACATTCATATACTTAGGGAGAAAAATCTGCTGGTTCTAGAAAAGAAAGGTGCAAAAAATGTATTTGGCAATTAAACACCTATACCATGAATGTACTTCATGTTAGGAGCCAAGTACCCATGATTAACAGTGTACTTTGATTTAGGTTTTGCCTTCTTATAGCAAACAGCTATATCTTATTGAAATTCAATGCTTTTATTATTATGACAGAAAAATGACTGACTACATATAAGGCTGTAGGGAGAAAAGTATATTGCAAGTGAATATGTTTACTGCACAATTAAGCTTGTGTTAAAAACACATGAACAAGTTTTACAGGTCAACTCGTCTTACGTACAAAAATGCCTGGATTCTCAAAATTTGTGCTAGCAATCGGATGTTGCTTTCTATACTGAATTTCTGTCTTTCTGTTCTAAAGAAACCATTGGAATAATTTTCTTACAGAATGATGGTTGCTATGACAACCATAGCAAATTTTCCTTTTCTGAAACAGATGTCTCATTTAGTTGAAAATTAGAATGTGAAAAACCCATGGGAAAAATTAATTCAAACTTTAACAGAACACTGACTACAATGTAATCTCTTATAGGTTAACCCCTTAACATCTTTCTGCACTCCTATAGTAACCTTCAAATAAACTCTAATTAAACCATTTTAACCTCCTATAAATGACCTTCTTAGCTATCATTGGCACTTTAGTTTTCTTTGAAGTGTGCATTTCTGTTACCCACAATAACAGAGAAAAGTGGCATTAAAAGAGTGGTCAAACACATTACTCCCTTAACTATTTATCACTGTTTGTTCTTTTATTCAACCACCATTGGAAAGAGGAACAGTGCAGTTTGAGTGTTCTATTCTATTCTTCTGTCACTTAAATGGGGCATAACTTAGTTTTACATGTAATTTACTGGACAGGGCTGTCATTCATTACGTAAATCTGACCTGTAATTTATGTTAGAATTGAGGGTTTGTGTTCTTATACTGGTATACATCTCAAATTGCTTAGCAGATGTACTAATGGGTAAGGGATACACAAAAAGGGTACCGGAGTGGGCAAACCAAGCAATATATATGTATTCTCCTATCAGAAGAAGTGAGAGACTGAAATGTGTTTCTTTGTGGCTTTCATTTAACTGCTTAACTAGAAAGAACCATTACTACCTTCATCTACACTTACTAGCTGAACATAAAAACCACGATCATTGCAGGTCAGTTACACATGCACATCTCCAGAATTAGTACGCAATTAAAAAAACATTCCAATTTATCGCATGACCCCCTAACTCCTGGCGGTCTGGTACACTGAAAGAACTTGGGGACTGCAAATTTTACTGCAGTAGCTTAATCAAGAATGTGCAGTCAATTGAGCCCGATTCTGCAACTGTTAGTTACACCACTGGTCTCAATGACATCAATGGGACTACTCACATGAGTAAGGGTTGTAGAATCAGACCCAGTGTCTACAAAGATGTATGGGTGACACTTGTCCTTTCTACCATTGCAGAATACTATTCATCAATGAGTAGCGTCTTGAGTACACCATACAAGCAACAACAACATGTGCTAAAATTTCCGCTATGATGATCTCTCTTCTTGACTGACAGGCATTTCTGTGTCCCATTCAAGCAAGAGATTGCTCTAGTTTTCTCTTTGCTTATGATATATATTTAAAAGGATCACAGTGAAGTGTTATTCAGATTGATCCCCTGCGCAGAATTGCTATTTCTCTGTTGTAAATGAACAAGTAGGTATTAGCCCATCTTCCTACAGAAACTCATCAGGAAAACAAATTGCTCAAAGTTAATCCACTCAGCTCCACTCCTATATACAATTATACAACTGCATATCTTGAACATTAAAAGATTGGCTCATGCATGCCTCAAGCCATACTGGCAAAAAGTACAGGTCAAGGAACATGGGCGTATGATGTACAATTAACATCCTTGTTGCCAAAATTGCAGTCAACAGGCCAAGGACTGAATCAGAGAAGATAGAGCTGGAAAAGACTGCTTCAGGCCATCATGTCCATCCCCCAGGAACCCTGGCAGGATTTTCCCCAACAGGACATTTTTTAGTATTTTGTCTAGGCTTATTGTAAATGTGCCAAGCAACTGGGGCTTCCATTACTTCCCCGGGTAGCTATTCCATAGCTCAATACATTTTACTGTTTGGAAATTCTGACTGATATTCAGTCTCAATTTTACCTTTCTCAGGGCAGTCTACATTTACTACAGCGGCACAGCTGCACTGCTGTAGTGCTTCATTGAAGATGTTACTATGCCGATGAGAGAGCTTCTCCCATCGGTATAGTTATTCCACTTCTGCGAGAGGTGGTAGCTGTGTTGATGCGAGAAGCCTTCCTGTCAACATAGCACTGTCTACACTAGGTCAGTATAACTCTGTCACTCAGGGGTGTGGATTTTTCCACACCCCTGAGTGATGTAGTTATGCGGATGTAAGTTTATTGTGTAGACCTGACCTCAGTTTCATCTTATTATTCCTAGTTATAACCCTATGAACCACTTTAAATACTGTCCATGATTGCCTGGAGTTTATTCCCTTCAGATGTTTGTAGTCTCATGTCCCTTATTATTGCATTAGTTGTCTTTTAGCCAACCTATGTGTAGCTTTTTAATCTTTCCTCAAAAGTCCCTCCAGTCCACTAATCATTTTTGTTGCTCTTCTCTGAGCTCCTCTGAGAATCTTCAATTCTCTTCCCTGGTTCTCAAAGTGCCTTCATGATCCTGTCACATCATCTTTTGCTGGGGTTGGTTGTTCCCACAATGACTGTTAATGGGAAATCCAAAATGTTCTTACTGTGCTGTCACTTGACCTTGTACCCAGAGGGTAGAAAACGATCTTGAATGGGCATGGTGACTAAAGTAACTATTCATCATTTAGAGATAAGAAACTTTGATAGGGCAGTGTTTGTTTATAGGCTTTTCTATGGCATGCATCATCTTAGTACATGACTACCTCTCAAACATTCACAGAAATGTAGGGCTGGAAGGGATCTTGAGAAATCATCAAGACCAGTCCCCTGCGCTGAGGCAGAACCAAGTAAACCCAGATCTTCCGAACTGGTGTTTGTCCAACCTGTTTTTAAAAACCTCCAGTGATGGGGATTCCACAGCTTCCCTTGGAAGCTTATTACAGAGCTTAACTAACCTTGTAGTTAGGAAGTACTTCCTAATATCTAACCTAAATCTCCTTTGCTGCAGATTAAGCCCATTATTTCTTGTCCTACCTTCAGTGAACACGGAGGACAACTGATCACAGTCCTCTTTAGAACAGCCCTTAACGTATTTCAAGATGTTACCAGGCCCCTCCTCAGTCGTCTTTTCTCAATACTAAACATGCCTTGGTTTTTAAACCTTTCCTCTTAGGTCAGGTTTTCTAAATCTTTAATCACTTTGTTACTCTCCTGTGGACTCCGTCCACTTTGTCCATAACTTTCCTATATTGTAGTGCCCAGAACTGGACATAGTACTCCACTGAGGCCTAACCAGTGCCAAGTAAAGCGGAGCAATCACCTCCCATGTCTTACATATGACACTCCTTTTAACATACCCCAGAATAATATTAACCTATTTAGGAACTGCATCACAATGTTGACTCATTCAATTTTTGATTCACTATCCTTTTCAGCAGTACTACCGCCTAGCCAGTTATTCCTTATAACCCTATTATCCTCTAGGTGCTTACAAACTGATTGTTTAATAACTTATTCTAGTATCTTTCCAGGTATTGAAGTTAAGCTGACTGGTCTATAATTCCCTGAGTCCTCCCTGTTCCCCCTTTTAAAGATAGGCACTACGTTTGTCCTTCTCCGGTCCTCTGGGACCACACCTATCATCCATGGATTCTAAAAGATAATTGCTAACAGTTCCGAGATTGCTTCAGCTAGTTCCTTAATATCCCCAGGATGAAGTTCATCAGCCCTGCCTACTTGAATATATCTAACTTATCTAAATATTCTTCAACCTGTTCTTTCCCCTATTCTGGGTTGCATTCCTTCTCCTTGTTTGTTAATATTGTGCTGAGTATCTGGTCATCATTGACCTTTTTAGTGAAAACTGAAACAAAATGGGTGTAAAGCACCTCAGCCTTCTTGATGTCATCAGTTATTAGCTCTTCCTTCCCTGTTAAATAGAGGACCAACAAATTCCTTCATCTTTCTCTTGCTCCAAAGATATTTAAAGAACCTCTTCTTATTGCCTTTTATGTCCCTTATTAGGTGTAACTCATTTTGTGCCTTAGACTTCCTGATTTTGTCCCTACATGCTTGTGCTATTATTTTTGTACTCCTCCTTTGCAATTACTCCATGTTTCACTTTTTCTAGGATTCCCTTTTGATTTCCAGGTCATTAAAGATCTCCTAATGGAGCCATATTTGCCTCTTACTATTCTTCCTGTCTTTCCTTTGCACTGGAATAGTTTGCAGTTATGCCTGTAATATTGTCTCCTTCCAAAACTGCCAGCTCTCCTGAACTTTTTTCCCCTTAGATTTTCTTCCTATGACACCTTAGGTACCAGTTCTCTGAGTTTGTTAAAGTCCGCTTTTAAAAAAATTCTTTATTATTATTCTGCTGTTCTCACTCCTTCCTTTCCTTCCTGAACAGGGTTTAGCAAATAGAAATAAATGAGGTTTAGAGATGGGAGATGAGAATGATTGGAAACATAGAAAAATTTGCACATGAGACCAGTTGAAAAGACTGGGACTGTTTACATTTAAAAGGAGATCTATAAAAGGGGACATGATAGGGGTATACAAAACAGTTTACTGTATTGAGAATGTAGATCAGTCTATCACTTATATTCACTATCATAATTCACTATAAATTCAAGAACAGAACATTAAATGAAACTGAAAGGCAGCACATTTAAAACTAATAAGGAAATACTTTTTTACACAATGCATGATTGGCCTGTGGAACTCATTGCCACAAGATATCAGAGGCCAAGAGGTCAGCAATATTCAAAGAGAGATTGGGCATTTATATGTGTACAAGAACATCTAGAATTACAATTATCAGAGGGGTAGCCGTGTTAGTCTGAATCTGTAAAAAGCAACAGAGGGTCCTGTGGCACCTTTGAGACTAACAGAAGTACTGGGAGCATAAGCTTTCGTGGGTCAGAACCTCACTTCTTCAGATGCAAGAGTGAGGTTCTGACCCACGAAAGCTTATGCTCCCAGTACTTCTGTTAGTCTCAAAGGTGCCACAGGACCCTCTGTTGCTTTTTATAGAATTACAATAGAAAGGATTAAAATAGCAAGATCATTGGAAGAGATTAAATCTTCATGCTTCAGGGCATAAACCAATCTCTAACTGGTGTACATTAGAAAGGGAGTTTTCTGGGGGTAGGTTATTCCATAACTACCTCCTGCAGGGTTTCCTGTACCTTCCTCTGAAGCAGCTGGTTCTGGCCACTGTTGGATTCAGGATACTGGACTAGATGGACAATTGATCTCATCTGGTATGGCAACGCCTATATTTCTGTGTTTGCAATATATCCTTATACACCCCTATGAAGTAAGCTAACATTATCATACCCATTTTAAATAGGAGGATCTGAAACAAAAAGAGAGTAAGTGACTTGCCCAATGCCACAAGGAAATCTGTGACAAAGCAATGAATTCAGATTAGCTTTCCTGATTATCAATCTAGTGCCTTAGCCACAACAGCATCTTTTTCCCATTGTGGAGAAGCTTGCAATACCTCTGTTTTTGCTATACATGCTCAGTGGATAAAAAGCTACGGTATCCAGGGCTGTCATTTCTGCAACTTTCAATATAACTGATTAAAAAAAAAAAAAAAAAAAAAAAAAGGAAAGCAGTCCAAAAATTGGAGTAGGGCCCTTTGTCAGTAATTATTTTTTCCATTTCTAGTTACACATGAAACCATTCATCTTTTGTTTAGTGAAGGACTTCAGACATCTCTGACTGGAAAGAAGAAAAACTGAATAGTGACTAATATGAATTGATCATTTCTGAACATGAATCTGTTATAAAATAATGAAAAATAAAATGAAATCTATTTTATCTCCATACCAAGAAAAAGCAGGCTAACAGGCAAGGAGAAAAATTCCTGAAGTGCTGATTTTCAAAACAAGTCAGTACCAATGGAAGTAGATTCTTTCATTCTCCTGGAAGCCAAATGGAAATCTCCCAGTTGACGTTAAAAAAAGAAAATCACTCAAACTTTAATGATGAACTGGACTAAGAAGCAAAGAAATTCAACACTAGAGATAAAATCCTATCACTACTTAATATCGGGATGTCTGCTCACCCTACTAAAGGGACTGTCCCGATATTAGGGGCTTTGTTTTAGATACGCAATTATACCCCTCCACCCCCTCTGGGAAAAAAGATGTCCTGATTTTTCACACTTGCTCTCTGGTCACCCTACTACTTAATGACTCAACACTGTGTAGTAGACTGAGCATAGGACTAACAAGCTTATTTCCTGAAATGTCAGGAATTGTTTCCTCAGTTTCTCATCTCCAGAGAGTTAATCCCAATATCAGAGTGCAGCCAGGTCCTTGGGGCTACGCACAGTAAAGTAGCAGTTTCCTATGGAATCATTTCCATAGCGGCATAGTAGCAAAGGGAAACAAAAGCATGAAAAGTGGAGCAGCACTATTTTTTGAGGTCCTACAGTCCACTTGGGAGTTATCATCGTGTTTGAAATGTAGAGCTCCTCAGGAATGAACCAATCAGCAAGGGAAGACAAAATCAAAATTCATCCATGCATGGACCCTTTCAAAGATTTTTTTTCTTCACTGCCAAAAGAAATGGCCTCCTTCCCCATTTGGAGGTCTCATGGAGTAGGGTTGGGGTCTCCTTAAAGAAGTCTACTATAGACCTCTCTGGCCTTTTTCTTAAGGGCGTCTCTTGTCCTTTGTGAGGCAATCGAGCTGAAGAAGAACCTCTGCTCTGGAGAAGAGTGAAGAGGGGGGAACACTGAATGAAGCATCTATCACGAGGTGAAACTCACCCCTGTGCAAAGGGCCAGAAAATTACTACTTAAGTCCCATTAATTTAAGTAATGCCTAGGCCTTGTGCTGGCCCATGGCACAAGGGTGAATTTTATCCACAGAGAGGAAATGTAACCCCAAATAAAGATTAGCCTCTGTGGCTATAAAGCTCAAAGGACTTGTGAAACTTCCATGGACTTTTGAATAAGACAAAACAAGATTAAGTGCATTCAAAATCCACAAAAAAAGGCCTGAACAGGAGCCACTTTTCAGTTTAGAAAAATGTAAATCTCACCAGATTTACATTTTTCTTTCAAAATTCCAGGAGTAATTAGACCATATGGACCTGCTCCCTGCCAATTTTGTTTTTTACAAAAATCAAAACCCATTTTGAGTTAAATGAGCATAAAAATGCTTCCAAAACCAATAAATAATGAGTGCATATATATGTATAAAGTATATTATTTTTAACACGTATAATTTAGCAACAGCTGAATTTATTTCTTGTTTAAAAAAAAAAAAGGGCTCCTATGCTGACACCTTGTGTGCCAAGTTTCCACCTGAATTGAACTAAAAACAGCTCTGTTAATAATTTCCTGAAATCTTTAATTCACCCTTAAGTATGGCAGTGCAAACTCATTGCTATGATAATTTTCTATACCTGCAGCTTATGGCTTGAGATAATCTCTTATAAAGTACACAAGGATGTTCAGCTCAGCTGGCTGGGAATTCTGACATATCCTTTTGAAAAAGAAACATATGTGCAAGACCTTCACCTGGTGTAAATCAGACAGTTCCATTCACTTTGGCAGAGCTATGTGGTACCAACCAGGTGAGGATCTGGCCCATAATTCTTTGCAACAGAACTTCAGATATTCTAGTGTCCTGGCCAGGGAAGAGGCTGTTAACAATGATGGATTTAAATTTTATCAAAATAGATTTTAAAAGCCCCAAAGGATGCTTTATGATACTGTCTTTTTCTTGGGCGTTAGCACAAGCAGGCAGAGTCCCCAGAATGATGACACAGGCATGAGCTCAGGAACAGCAAAACATGTAATTGTTACTGTTCCCCTCCAAGGGCTGATGCTACTGACTCCAAAATCCTTCATCTTCTCTCCCCCCCATCCCCCACCCGGCAGAAAACACTCCTCCTCCGCCCTTCCTCTCAGGGTTACTTGCAGGGTCAGGAACCCTTCTCAGGAGGAGCCACACCCTTTAGGGACTGTCTGTGGATGTGCCCCACACAGGCAGACCCAGCCAGCACAGTCACTCTGCTACAATATAAAACTGTTGCTCTGCTTATTGGCTCCACAGGAAGGAATGGACTAACGTTCCTCCAAAGCAAGGGGGAGCAGGGAAAGAACTGGTATATGGTGCATCAGAATTTGTTCCTTGGTGGGCTTATGGGGTGGTGCAGCTAAGCGCTGCCTTTTACTCAGGGTGGCTTGTAAAATTACCATCTAATCACCAAGTCGGTGCATCGATTGTGCCTGAATCTAAGGAGATGTATACAAGCTGTTGGGAACAAGGGTAGTGGTGGTGGTGAAATAGAAACAATCCTCAGCTAGGGTAAATCTTTATAGCTCCATCAAAGTCAATGGAGCTAAGACAATTTACACCAGCTGAGGATCTGCTCCCAGGAGTGGTGTGTCTGCAAAGCAGTTATCTGTTTGTGTTTTCCTTACTTGGAATATTGCCAAGGGGCTCCACTGTTCCCAACGAAAGACAAAGCACAGTAGATTAAGGCTGGCATTATGTGGGGGTTTACATCTTCCTCTGAAACATCCTGCAGTAGCTGCTGTCGGAGACTGGAAACCCGACTGCAGATGGGTCATTGGTAGCTGGAAGTTCTTTTGTTAATGCAAAAATAAAGACACTTAAAATCAGCTCTTGCTCACAAAATTAAACTTTTAAGTAAATGTGAAAAAGAAAAGAGAAAACTGCTCTTGGGTATTGCTGTTTCACTCTTGTGGTTTATGAACTGCGTGAAAGGGAAGCATTCCCTGTAGTGAAATTACAGGTCTCTTATTCTATAGGTCTTAAATTAAAAACTAGCTGAATCCAAAGTGGACTAGTTTACTGGATCTGAAGAGTCAATTATTTCTTTTAAGTAACTGAAATTGAACTACTTTGCCCAAATACAATACACAAATAACAATTATTGTCCAAGAAAGGATATTTCCCCCCTAAACTAATTAAATCAGGGAAGTATATTTTTCTACTATCCTCAAATTTAATTAAAACTAAAGATATTTGTACTGAAGTAAGCAAATGCAAATTTCATTCATGGAAAAATCTTACAGAATATTAAAGTTACCCAATGTGGACAAAGATATTACAATAAAGTAATTTTAGCACCCACAAAACATGCTCTGAAAATAACTATAAATGATATAACTATATAGAGATATACACACACATATAATTCTCCACTGACTTGCACTTTGTGCAATCATTTGTGCTGTAAAGTGGGTATAAAATGTTACCATTCAGATTTGGTAACAATTTAAAGTCACTTTGCACACATGTAAATGACTCCACAAAGTGCAGCACAGTGAAGCATCAATCCCTATCTATAATACACACATACATGTGGGTCCGTAATCTGCAAGGTGGTTTAACTCACTGTTATCACTGTTCCAGTACTGAGTATTACCAATCCTCGGCCTTGGACTAATGTAATTTTGGAGAGAAGTCTTATTTGGGAGGAAATATTTTGTGGCAGATTGATTAAAAAATAAATAGCAAGTATTTGAAGCTTCTCAGAGGTTTGAACTCTTATAATAAATCCTAGGGGAAATACAATAGTGGGCAGAGTGCAGCTAAAGTGCTCAAGAGTGATTTATCATATGGTTCTGCAATTTATCTCCATTACAGATGTGGTATATGATATGTATAGTATTACACATATACAATCACTCATAGTGTATATCAAAACTATATGCTAACACCCAACATGTTCATTTAACATGTAATGGAAGACTAATCTTGAGTAATGGGAGTTCAGTTTTTTGTTTTACTTTTTTTTTCTTTTTCTAGCACCGTAAAAGCAATTTTTCCTACCATACATCAGTCACTTGACTGAATACTACAGTACAAATTAAGGATCCTATCCTGAGTTCTGAGGAACTACTCACATCAGTTAAGGAACTCATGTGCATAGTCTTTGTAGGATAGGTCCTGTATTTCCTACATTTTCAAGTTATATCATGGGAAAAAATTTCCAAAAAAAGTTTTGCTCCTCAAAATGCATTCATTTTAAGCAATATGCTGTTAGCCAAAAAAAACGGATTCAGGCAAAAACTTGTTTGTTAGTTTACACAGTTATAAATACAGGCTACATGCACTTCTCAAGTCTTGCTTTCTGCCATTTGAGAATCTTTTACATTTCAAGTGTTACTCAATATGAAAAAACCTGAACATCCGAATTTAATAGCTCATCAAAATCATTTTTGCAGGAAGTACCATTCATATGATCTTCCAGATGCTGCAAATTAAACTATAGTGTTATGGTTTTAAGCATTTTTAGACACAGCACTTTCCAAAAATGGAATATAGTTTCTGATAAGTACCGAATAGGGGGGAAAAAAAAGTCACTCCATCATTCCATTAAAACAGCAGTTCTCAAACTTTAGAAATCCGAGGACCCCCATTTTGATTTAAAATTTTTCACGGACCTCCAAGCCAGCTTCTAATTTTCCCCAAGGGTGCTCAGCCCCCATTCCACCCCTTCCTCTGCCCCTCCTCTTCCCAGCCTATTTCCACCCCCTTCCCCGAGCGTGCCCTGTCCCTGCTCCTCCCCCTCCCTCCCAGCGCCTCCTGCACACTGCTGAACAGCTGTTCCACGGCATGCAGGAGGCACTGGGAGGGAGGAGTTGATCACTGGGGCTGGCAGCCCTGGACATGACTCATGGACCCCCTGGAGTACCCTTGCAGACCGCCATGGGTCCGCGGACCGCAGTTTGAGAACCGCTGCATTAAAATATAATTAAACCTGGTTTTACTTGCTCCGGACTGTAATTAATATCTTTCACCAGAATGATCAATTTTGTTTTCTCTTTTCTAAAAATGTTCCTATTCTTTATGCATCTGTCACATGTTCCATTTACTGAACACCTGAAATAAAACATCTTCAGCAGTCTCACCATAATGCTACAGCTGTATCAGGCTTAAGATGTCAAACCTTTCCCCAAAACACCAGTATATATGATATGCCTCAATTTTCAATAACTAGGGGAGTCTATTATTCACACTCATGATTTTCATTTTCCTGGAGAAGCATGTCAGTCTGCCTAAATTACTCATTATATTGCATACCTCCAATGGATTGGTTAAGAAACAGCTCCAATCCCAGGGCTTTTAACAACACAGAACATCCATCTTTTAAAAAAAAATATTTCTGAGCTATCAAAACCCAGCATCCTGTAACAGGCACTGCCAGAGCTAGACATTAAAACATGCAACTAGCTTAAAAATCTAATTAAACCGAGATCTGCAGGAATTTTAAATTGCAATTTTCTTTTTGCTTAAGGTAACAGTACAGAGGTAATTCTGCTCTGACTACCCCTATTCTAAACTGATGAACTGAAGATGGGGAAGGGGGTTGTAACATAAGATGAAAATCTCCTTTTCTGTATAGCAGCTTCTCTGCCATTCTGCCCCAGACCATAGGATGGAGAGCCCATTTATGTATGGGTGTGGGTGTGTGAGCGAGAGCATAAAGAAATACGGGAAAGAGGTTTTCTCAGATCACTTTGCATATGTCTATGCCGCAGCTGGGACGTGCCTCCCAGCCAGGTAGACAGATACGCGCCAGCTCCGCCCAAGCTAACACACTAAATATAGCCGTGGGGATAGATGGTGGCGTGGGCTAGCCCTACCCCCAACCTTGGACCTACGGGGTCAAGTGGGCTTGTACTCGGGTGGCTACCCAGTGCTTCAACATCCACACTGCTATTTTTAGTCCACTAGCTCAAGCAGAGCTCCCATGTGTCTGTCCACCCAGGCTGGCAGGCATGTTCCAGGTGCAGTGTAGACCGACCCTTTGAGGCAGAACAGCAATTTGAGTATTTTGTTTGCATTTTAGAAATAGGAGTCTGACATTTACCATCTAATATTGCTGCTGCTGTACCTGTGAGCCATACTCCCAATGGAGGGAGCGGGGGACGACTAATATTTAACATGGTATGTTAAATGGAGTAAATCTTTGATTTTAATACAATTTCATTTTAATTGATGTGCACCTCGGTGACTGTAAAGATTTGTACAAGGCCTGGCAAAACAAACATTAGATGATTCATCACTGGCAAAATGAAAGTGCGTCCCTCTTGTGAAATGAACCTATAAATCTTTGTTACATTATTTTACTGACGGAGACCGAGCTCAGTGAGGAATGAAAACTATGATAACTGTTTGGTAAGGTGGAGAGGAAAGACAGAGGGCACCAAAATGGAGGCTCAGATTGCAGAAGGGTGTGAACTGGTATAAAGCAAAAGCAAGCTGGACTAATTTGTCACTTTGCCATTTTTACCTAAACGATTACTAACTGTATAACTAAAGCTACCATTCCCCTCCCTGAATGGATGCAGCAGAGTCCTACACAACAATCAGAGCTACAAACTCAGGACTGCAATGGAATAAATAGTTAGCTTGAATAAGCCAAGCAGGACTTGGCTCTCAATATTACATCAGAGGTAAACTGAGTCAAGAGGAACAGTAACAGCTAGGACCAGAATTGCAAATTCAACATTACAAACAGTGGAGTGGGGATTTTGATCATTAGTGGCCAGATTTTCCCCTGTGTTAAAGTTGTTTTTGCACCAGTCTGAAAGCTGATGTAAAGTAAAGCAGCCTGAAGACTGCTCTGTTTTATGGCAGGGATCAGCCACACCACACTCCTGGGCATTACTAAGCACAGCAGAGGAACTTGACCTACAGGTTATTAATTTATGTGCCACTGAATGCCCATTACCAGAACAAAAACCCTTTCCCATGAACTGGTGGGAGATTGTACAAGAGCTGTGTTGCTTTCTGAAAATTGGCACGGCCTTATCCAGTCAATGTGCATTAGAGGCTTGGGGGAGAGAACAAAAACTTGAAGTCCAAAATGGATCTCTCATTGCAGATCAAATGCTTGTGAAGGACTTCCTAGGGGAAAGTAACCTTCACCTTCCATCCTCCCCACAAGAGTAATGAAAGCTCCTGAAGTTCCAGATGGCCTGGAACAAAAGGATACAGGAGCGGATGGGAACAATACACACTAGAAAAATATAAATGCCGCCAAAAGGAAAATGAGGAATCATTTCACAAGGATAGACCCCTGCAAACAATTCCCACGCAAGCAAAAATCCAGCCTTCAGGTAACCAGTGCTGCAGAAAATCCCTTGCTGAGGGCTGCTTCAAGCTATCCAGAGCAATATCTCATTCCGACCAATGAATTTCTCACATTTCGTAATAGTGATTTCCCCCCATTTTCCACAGGGGATGTCCGGACCCAGACATACAGAACTCTTTTCTGCCACGCTGCCTGTCTGGGTCAGGACAAATATGTTCCTTTATGACCCCTCTACAGCATTGCACAATTGGTCTGGGACATTATGAGGTTTTAGTGATTGTGGTATTGTTGGCTGGTAGTTTATGGGTTGTTCTTGTTGTTTGACAGTTCTCATCTTCTGATGGATCAAGTATTGCCAAAGGTGGGATCTCAGTGATGAATAGTCTGATACGTGTGTCAAATCCTATGTTTTCCAAAGGAGGGAAACTTGCGCTTAGGCTGCACACAAACCCCAACAGTGTTGCTTTTGTCTAGGGGAAGCTTTATACCACCGCATTGTGGCAATGGCAGGGTAGTGGAAATAGTGAGGGCCTGGGCATAACTCTTCTCATCTACAAATGGATTCTGATTTGAGAAAGAGCAAGAGAGACAGAAAGAGAGAGAGAGGGCTAGAAGAGGTCCTTTAACATACTTAAATCCTGCCTCAGCACGGAGAGGAAGGACTAGAGGACCTCCTGAGTCCCTTCAAGCCCTACATGTCTATGAATCTTTGATTCTATTATTACTGATTCAGGGAATCTCCAGCCTGCTGCTACTCACCCGCTAATTATACAATACATGAACAGAGACTGGTGTGCTCATCCATTGTGTTCTCAAGGAAAAACCACTATATAATCCACAAAAGCATCTTTAAACTAAATTACAAGTATTCTGCAAGGGATAGGCACACTTTTAAGGGAAGGGATGGCACCAAAGAGAGAGGAAATCTCTTATAAAGACAGGAAACTTTATTTATAGTTAGGGCTCCGTATCTGTCATGGAGGCCACGGAAGTCACGGATTCCATGACTTTCCGTGACTTCTGCAGGGGCCAGGGTAGCTGACCTCACAGCTGCCCCAGCAGCTGGCTCCAGGGCCAGCTGCTCAGGTGGCCCCCAGGACAGCCATGCCAGCCACGTTTGCAGCAGCCGTGGGGACAGCCACATCAGCCACTGCACCCGTGGCCCACAGCGGTGGTCCCGGGGTGGCTAGAGCAGCACCAGTCTGCGGCCCCAGGCAGTGGTCCCCAGCTGGAGTAGCCATGGGCAGCGGCCCTGGGCAGCGGTCCCCAGCCAGCCAGAGAAGCCCCGGTCCACAGGGCCAGGCAGCTGGTGCCGTTGGCCCCGGACATCCCGCCCCCAACAGTGGCCCCCTTGGATCACCCTCCCTCAGCAGCAGCCCCTCCATGGCCCTCCAGCCTCCCACCCCCAAGATTTAATCAGGTATTTTTGGTATAAGTCATGGACAGGTCACGGCCGTGAATTTTTGTTTATTGCCCATGACTTGCCCATGACTTTTACTAAAAATACCCATGACTAAGTCATAGCCTTATTTGTGGTCTATTTAGCTCAGAACACATTTTACTCTCATACCATTGGAATCCTGTACAGTAGAGAAGCAGCAAGATCACACATGCAAGGGTAGATCAAGCAAGATTTGTTCATGTTGATAAAACATGTTGAAAACCTCTGGGCGCCAGTGGACCTGTTTATTTCCACATGGTGCTTCTGTCACGGAGACAAGGCAATTAATCCAAGTAAGCACAGTAAGGGCAACATTTTCCTGATATGAGACCCAGTGCAAGGCCCTCCTCACCACTTTATCATCCTCTTCCCCGATGTGATTCTTCTGACAAAGTGGCCATGCAGGTGGAGGCCTCCGCTCCCCGTTATGCCAGCCCAGCACAATGAGTTTCCCACTGCTGTAAAAAGGACATAGTACATACACACCAACCTCTCAAGGGTATTCTGAGGATTAAATAATGTCTGTAAAACTGCTTTGTTCATATAAAAAAAACAGGCATTCTGAAAATCAGACCCTAAGTATCAGAGGGGTAGCCGTGTTAGTCTGAATCTGTAAAAAGCAACAGAGGGTCCTGTGGCACCTTTAAGACTAACAGAAGTATTGGAGCATAAGCTTTCATGGGCATTCACCCACGAAAGCTTATGCTCCAATACTTCTGTTAGTCTTAAAGGTGCCACAGGACAATCAGACCCTAAGTGTCTCAAGTTGGGTGCCTCATCACTGAGGAACCAGAAATTATTGGACATTTTTGAAAAATTTGGCTTTAATTTCTCTCAGATTTCCTCATCTAAAAAATGGGGATAATATAAGGCACTGTGAAGAGAAATTCATTGACGTTTCTGAAACACTCAGATGCTATGGCGACAAATGCCATAGAAACACCCATGAGGCAATTAATTCTGTATTCAGTGTTGAGTTTGTTTGGTATGTGGTAAATAAGACAGTGGCCACAAATCTCAGGAATGATGAGGACATAAAGAAATACTGAACAGCTACTCCACTCAGTGAACATCATCTATCCTGTGCACTGAATGAAGCGGGGGCTCTCTAGAAAAAAATAGTATGTGATCATCTAATTAAAGATAGTATCATAATTATTCCTGGGGGAATTCTGTGCCAAAAAATTACAAATTCTGCGCACAATATTTTAAAATTCTCTAAATTTTCTGCATATTTTTTGTCAAAATAACACAATATAATCATGCCAGTTTCAATTATTTTGGCAATTTATTTCAAAATACCTGTCAGTAAGTATGTCTGTAACAATACAGACAACAAAAAAGATTCAGGAAATGTTTTTTGACAAATAGCTTCCTTCCTTGGCATATTAATACAGAACTTTGAGTAATAATTCATTTAAACTACAATACCAGAAACTAGGGCTGTCAATTAATCGCAGTTAACTCACACGATTAGCTAAAAAAAATTAATCGTGATTAAAAAAATTAATCGCGGTTAATTGCATTCTTAAACAATAGAATACCAAATGAAATTTATTACGTATTTTTGGATGTAAAGTGCTCACTTTATATTATTTTTTATTACAAATATTTGCACTGTAAAAATGATAAACAAAATAGTATTTTTCAATTCACCTCATACAAGTACTGAAGTGCAATCTCTTTATCATGAAAGTGTAACTTACAAATGTAGATTTTTTTTTGTTTCATAACTGCACTCAAAAACAAAACAATGTAAAACTTTAGAGCCTATAAGTCCACTCAGTCCTACTTCTTGTTCAGCCAATCACTAAGACAAACAAGTTTGTTTACTTTTATGGGAGATATTTCTGCCTGCATCTTATTTCCAATGTCACCTGAAAGTGAGAACAGGACTTCGCATGGCACTTTTGTAGCCAGTGTTGCAAGGTATTTAAGTGCCAGATATGCTAAACATTGATATGCCCCTTCATGCTTTGGCCACCATTCTAGAGGACATGCTTCCATGCTGATGATGCTCATTAAAAAAATAATGCATTCATTAAATTTGTGGGGGTGAATTGTATGTCTCCTGCTCTGTTTTACCTGCACTCTGCAATATATTTCATGTTATAGCAGTCTTGGATGATGACCCAGCACATGTTGTTCATTTTAAGAACACTTTCACAGCAGATTTGACAAAATGCAAAGAAGGTACCAATGTGAGATTTCTAAAAATAGCTACAGCACTCAATCCAAGGTTTAAGAATCTGAAGTGTCATCCAAAATCTGAGAGGGATGAGGTGTAGAGCATGCTCTAGAAAGTCTTAAAAGAGCAACACTCAGATGCGGAAACTACAGAACCTGAACCACCAAAAAAGAAAATCAACCTTCTGGTGGTGGCATCTGATTCACATGATGAAAATGAACATGTGTTGGTCTGCTCTGCTTTGGATTGTTATCAAGTAGAACCCATCATCAGCATGGACACATATCTTCTGGAATGGTGGTTGAAGCATGAAGGGACATATGAATCTTTAGCACATCTGGCACGTAAATATATTGCAACGCCAGCTACAACAGTGCCATGTGAACACCTGTTCTCACTTTCAGGTGACATTGTAAACAACAAGCGGGCAGCATTATCTCCTGTAAATTGTAATCAAATTTGTTTCTCTGAGTGATTGGCTGAAGGAGGACGGAGTGGACTTGTAAGCTCTAAAGTTTTACATAGCTGCAGTCAAAAATAAAACAATTTTTTGTACATAATTCTACATTTGTAAGCTCAACTTTCATGATAAAGAGATAGTATTTTTCAATTCTTCTAATACAAGTATTGTCGTGCAATCTCTTTTGTTTTTTACAGTGCAAATATTTGTAATAAAAAATAAATATCAAGTGAGCACTGTATACTTTTATTTCAATTACAACACAGAATACAATATATTTGAAAATGTAGAAAACATCCAAAAAATTTAAATAATTAGTATTCTGTTATTGTTTAACAGCACAATTAATCACGATTAATCGCAATTAATCTGTTTAATTGCTTGACAGCCCTACCAGCAACTTATTTCCCACACCCCTCAGAAGCAATGCAAAGGCTTGGGGGAGTCAGGGGTAATGGAGGAGCCAAGGGAGCGGGAAATAATTGCTGGAAAGGAGCCTGGGAGCGAACCTGGAGGGTTGTTCGGTGTGCATGGGAGAAATATGGAACAGGGACTGTTAGGGAGTTGGGGAGCCTCCCCTGTGCAGATCCTGGCTGACCCCTAGCCTCTCCCATTCAGTCAGGCACATCTGCCCATGTCCCCATGTGTCCCTGCACCCCCCACTCAGCCACCCCCAATCCCCAGGTAGCCCTGCACCCTCTCAATATCCATGTATCCCTGCACCCCATTCAGCTCCCTCCTGCCCCCTGTCACCACATGGCCCTGCACCCCTATTCCCATTCAGCCCCTGCCCCAGTCTGTCCCCCAGCTCTTCTAGCTCTTCTGCTCTTCTGAACCTCAGTCTGTGACACCCCCAGCAGTCCCATGTGACCTGCTTTGTCTGTCCCTCCCCATCCCGTGCCTCTTAACTTGGCCCCACAGGCAGGGCGCTGTGAGTAACACAGCTGACCGCTGGCTACTACTGCCAATGAGTCGGCAGCCCCTGTTGGGCAAAAGTCATAACTGCAGCATCTCTCTGGAAGAATGTATTTTCTGCAGAGAAAAAAAATGTGTGAGACATTAATTCTGTGCATTTGCAGTGGGGCAAAATTCCCCCAGGAGTACATAATGCATATGCACAAAGGGTTGAATACAGGTTGCTCAGGCAACCTTAATTCTGGAATTTAATATTTGAGCACTTGCCTTTGCACAATTAACAATATTCTTTTAGTGTAAGTGTCACGGGGTGGCACAAGCCCTTTAAGAGGGAAGAGGCCAGTGCATCTAGGACTGGTCAGCTGGCCCCCCACATATAAGAGAAGGCACCTGGGCCCTGTGGGGGAGCATGGGTGAGTCACGCCTGAGATGCAGTCAGGAAAGGGGCAGAGAGATACAACTTGGAGCTCTTGTTTTCTGCTCGCTGGCACTGTGGAGACAGGTCAGAAGCCAGGAGGCTGGGGTAGTGGGAACAGGAAATTCCCTGAGAGTGGCTGGCAGAGTGCCCTGGGAGAAGAGGCGGGGGGGGAGGGAGCCCTGGGAGGATAGGCTCAATTAACAGAGATCGGGAGAACCCTGTCATGGGCCCTGAAACATGGGAAATTGAGAGAGGTAAAGGGAAAAATCATCAGGGAGCTACAGCCCACAGTGGGCTGAGGAATTATGTTGGACAGGTTTTTGCGTATGTTTGAGAAATAAAACTGCCTGCAAAAAAACCAATCTTGCACTTTGAAGTCATTGGTGCAAGGGAGTTTTGTCACTAATTTCGAGGAGAGCAGGATAGTGTTTTATTTTCTTTATAATTAGACAAAATGATTGTCTTTTAGATTATATTGGAAGTCAGATGATGTTAGTACACAAGTGCAACTAAAAATATTAACCACCCACAAGTGGTACCGGTTGAAAGTCTTTGGGAGACAAGATAAACAAACCAATCCAGCTTTCACGCTTTACTTTGTAACTAAAATAACATCAACTTCAATTTGTACAGTTGAGGATCTGTATAATGTAAATAATAACAAAAATTGCATTTCTCTAGCACCTTACATCTGAGGTTCTCAAAGTACTTTGCAAACATGAGTTAGCCTCACCTACCTCAGAGATGTATGGTCGCTGTGATTTATACTCATTTTTAGAGTAGTTCTAATGGAGGCACAGCGTCAGTGATAGAGCCAAGAACAGAAACCCACGAAAGTACTGACACTCAGTCCCACTTCTAACCATTAGGCAATGCCTCCTTCAATCAGATTAAGTGGAATGAAAAATGAGTAACTATATTCAGAATAATAACTGATAAAGATTTCTTGTAAGGGTTTTTAAAATTAAAAGGGCTCAGAATTAGACAGCATATATTCGTAACCAGCACATGGGAACATTAATTGGGAGAGATATAACCAAACCATTTTAAAAGCTAATTTATATACATAATCTCAAGATCTGGCATTATTGAAAGAAAGTGTGTTAGGAGACTCAGCAAGAAACTACAAGAAACTCAGCTTTCTTGTTGAGCTCTGCAGGAAAGTTTTAGGAACTATTTTAAGGTATCAATGAGGTCTTAGGGACGATCAGGAACATAGAGTATTGTGGTGCAAAGCAAGAAAAAAATCCAAGGAAAGTTTTCACTAACCTCCTGTCATTCTTTTGAGATTATCATTACTATTGTGTATAAAGGCACTGAGATTAATTTCCCAGAAAGGCTGTGACAAAGGTTCCATGTCAGAAGGCATAAAGTTTAAAAATAGGAATAAACGTTAGTAAACTTTTAATTTAACATTCATAATTATTACTCATTAAATTATTCATCACTTCTAGGCAGCTGTGTCTCCTGTCTGGGGTCTGTACAGCCTCACTGGAGGACAAGGCTGGGGGCGGTACAGCTGTGCCAGAGGAGCTGCCGGCACAGGGCACTGGCTTCTAGGAGCGGCAGCCCCACATTCAGCTCCTTTCACTGCTGCAGTTCTTGGGAGAGCCCTGCGGTTCAGTGGATCCACGGCTATCTGCATCCATGGATATAAATTTGTATCCACACAGGGCTCTAGTCACGGAACATTTTTTTATGAGGAGGGTCAGGGTTGGGGAGTCGGTACCGTACCGGTAAAAGTTAAAAGCTATTTGCACCACTGGTCTCCAGACAGGTATTGAATCGGAGGACTCCTACGCACATGGGCTATGCCCCGTTTTGGGCAGCAACACCAATTGTTGATGCTCTGTTGCACTGAATTTTTGTCATGTCCCCAAGAATGAGGTTGTGGTCACTTTGCTACCCTGTAACCTAGCTTCCACCATCAGGAAACTCTGACCTTTTGTATAAGGCAGCACAGACCTTCAGTTACATTTTTCCAGCTTATCCTTTAGCTGAACCAACTCCTTGGATCTCAACACTGTCAAACAGTGAGGAAGTTTTGATCCAGTTCTAACACTATAGTTCAGAACTCTTTCGAATAAATTAGTACATAAGCACTTAGAAGAGAGTAACAGAATGAATGGGAAGCACCACAGATTCGCAAAGAACAGGTCAAGCCAGACAAACCTGATAGCCCACAGAACTTGAGCAAAATTACAGGGTTAGTGGACAAGTGAAAACAATAAATTTAATTTAACCATAACATTTCATGTTAGTGGGGAAGCAAAGATGTCCCCAGGAGGCTTTCACAGATTTTCATAGGTACAGGAAGTTCAAACACAGGATTAAGTTAAGCAGCAGGTGGGTAGGTTGAAAATAAAGAAATATCTGGAAAGCTGAGAGAGATGGGTGTATTTAAGTGGGATGAGATTTTAATATAGATAAATGTAGAATAATAAGCTTGGGAAAAATTAACACCCAGCTAAAGCAACTAAATGGGAAAATGCCAATTTTCATTAAAAAAAAGTTTCCAATAGATTTCACAGTTTATTCACACTGTGAGAATTCACACTGGGTATATTCATCAGGTCTGACAACTTGTTTGCTACATTCCAGCCTGATGTGATTTCAAAAGGAAGAAAAACAGATTCCCTGAAAACCTACCTTTTAAAACAGAATATTAATTTCCTTTAAATATGCATACAGTGTTCATAAAACGTACCAGATTTACAACTTCAGTAACAGAAGTGTAAACTTCATTTTACATATCCACCAATGAGACCTAGAGGGACCCCCTGTAGAGGGGTAATTCAGTCTGCAACCCAATGGAGAATTTCTTCTTTAGACGAAGTGGTAAGGCCCAGTCCTTTGAAAGCCAGAGTTTTCTCCTTGTTATCACAAAAAAGTTCCAAGTGGCCTCAGAGTACAGCAGAGGGAAAACTGTGAAGTACTGGTTAGCCACTGATTGGTTACTATAAAAGCCAACATTATTCCAGAAACTAAACTGCATCTTGATGAAGGGTATTAATATATAAAAGAAAATAACATTCTGAGGGATAGCAGCTTATACTAAACTGAGAGAGAGAGAGAGAGAGAGAAAGAGAAATAATATATTTTCTCTTCACTGAATGATAATATATCTAAAATAGTGAGCTTTCAATATCAAAGGACAAACTCAAAAGACATATTTGCAATGCACTCAAATTAAACTGTAATAATGTAAACTTGTTAAATTGTATATCCTTTCCACATACCAAGTTAAAGCTACATGGAATATTTAAATGGCTGGCTCTTGAATGAGTGTCTAAAGGATACATTATCTTATCTTTGTCTCAATGATCCACATACTCTGATAGTCAGATATTTTGCCAAAGGAAAGATGAGCTACAACAAAATAAAAGTTTATAAAACTGAATATTACTCTTTTATTCACACACTAATCCAAATATGACTGAAGGGCGTGAAATGGCTGGTGTGGTAGTAATCAATGCTATAATTTTATTTATTTGTGTTAAAGAGCTGCTTACCAAGGAGAGCCATATATTCTGAACCCCCTCACCGTCACTTCAGAGTCTTGAAGATAGATGCAATTTGTTAGAAGAGACTGCACATTTTCATAGCTCTCCGGTTTCAGCTTAGACACAGAAGGAAAATAGTAAAAGTCCTGCTTGATTAAGTCTGCCATGAACTCTTGGTCAAAGGTCAATTCATGATTTCCTGCTATCACAATCTTGTATTCATATGGCAGGCTACCTAAAATAGTGAAAAACAACAACAAACCTCAGTTATCTTTCAGTTTCTGAAAACTGAATAAAATAAACAAACAAGAAACACAAAACAGTACCACACAACATTCTTACACATTTGAAACAACCAAATTCTGCCCTGAGATGTGTGAACATAAATACCATTGACTTCAATGGTAGTGACATGCACCTTTCCAATTGCAGAATTTGACTCTCAATATACATGGAGGTAATGTGATGACTCTGCCTTAACTATTTAATATTTTAAAAAAATTATGCACACCTCTGCATGGTATTTACTTACCACTGGTTACAGCTGCCACTTGTCATGATGACAGTAAAACTCTCAGACAAGTGTTTGGGTATAAAAGCCACTGATCATAATCGTTATTAAAATAAACACCACCTCTAAATTTCCTGCAACCTGCTAGTGCTTAAATATCATTTCACAGTAAAGAGGCCTTACATGTCCAAAGCTTTCTGCCAGACTAACAGACCTCCTTTGCCACCATCCAGAAGCCAAACCTTCAACCAAGATAGGGCTCAGGCTTACCTATTGGGATCCTTTGTATCTGTGCCTGATTTGCCTTCCCCCATAGCCTTTAGCCCTACCCATTTTCAAACCTGTGTCCAAGTTTTGAGAAAGGGGTTAAGACAACCACAGGGGGGGGCACTTGCCCTCAAAGCTGCAACAATAAAATTGCAAAAAGCCAAGATCAATGTAGCGTAGAAAACTTCTGCCTACTAGGAAAATTTTGTGAGTGCTTGCAATCAGGCTGGCTCTAGGTTTTTTGCCGTCCCAAGCAAAAAAGTGTTTGGCTGCCCCCCCACCCCAGCCCTGGGCTCTCACCCACCCCCCACAGTGCCCTCCCACATCTCCTGCTGTCCCAGCCCTGGGCTCTCTCTTCCCCCACCCACCCACCCGCACCCCCTGCTGCCCCAGTGCTGGGCTCTTCCATGCCCCGACCCCAATCTACCCGCACACCCTGCCACCCCCAGCCCTGGGCTCCCCAACAGTCCTGACTCCACCTGCTCCCCCCTCGCCTCCAGCCGGTCCGGTGCTGGCAGGGTTGGGGTAAGCAGGGGGCTCCCGGGCCGTGCCTCAGCCCAGAGTCCCTCCAGCCAGGGCTCCCGCCTCCAGGACCGGCCGGGACCCGGGAGGGCAAAGCCGGGGGACTGCCCCAGCAGGAGGCTGAGGAGCCGGGCCAGAGTAGCCCCAGAGGGAGTGGAGAGCGGGACACGGGCCCCGCACGGCAGCGCCCCGCCCTCTATGGCCCTGCTGCTGCTGCTGCTTCTGGCCACTGTGCCGCAGTCCCTGGGTGGCTCGGGACGCTTCGCCCAGCCCCGGCTGCGACGGTGGGGGGTGGCCACCCTGCGGCACCAGCAGGCAGCTCTGTGTGCCCCACGGGGCGGCCCCCAGCCTGAGTGTCCTCCGCTCAGAACCTGCCCCGTGGCGGGAACTGCAGCGGCCCCGGGGCACCCCCGCGCATGACACGCTGCTGCTGCCGCCAGGGCCGGCTCTAGGCTTTTGCTGCCCGAAGAAAAAAAAAATATGGCCAGAATGTCGCCCCTGAAAATGTACTGCCCCAAGCACGTGCTTGGTTTGCTGGTGCCTAGAGCCGGCCCTGCTTGCAATGAAGAATACTAACAAGATAACAGTCAAAGCAGTGAACTCATCATACACAGTGAAGAGTGTTCAATATTATACTCAGCAACTCGCTCTGAGTATTGATCCTCACAGCATATTACCACAGGATGGCAAGAACTCCTAATTCCTCTGCCCACAAAACTCTCTCTCACATACACTCCCAAGCAGCCTCACTACAACAGAAAAATTCCTACCTGACTCCATGTGGTTATCAGCTGGACCCTGTACTTGAAAGCAGGGATCACCTGAGGAACCTTAACAAAAACCTTTGAATGTGTCTACAGAGGACAGAGAGGAGACTAAAAGATACATAAAGAAGAGGAAAACACTTTGAATAAGGCTGCTTCCAGCCAGAATATGGGCAGGACCTAACATTGCTTTTGTACTAGTGATGGTGGTTTGTGCGGGGGGCGGGGGCGGGGGGGGGGGGGGGGGGAATGACTTCATTGCAAATGCATGGTAGTTACCTAAATCCACAGAAACCTAGTCAGATTTTTTTCTTAATTAAAAACCACAAGGTAACATTATATAAAACTTCACTGATAACTCTGAGCCCAATTCAGAGCAAGAGTAACGGGTGATACAGATCACCATGTCTATATAAAATGGCATAAAAGTTGGCATGGGTAGGACCGAGGAATAAAATGCACTCACATGGGATTTACAGCTAGTGAAACAGCAGTTAGACAGGGCTGGTGATTGTATACAGACTGTGTGGAAATGGGGAAAAGAGGTGTGGCTTACCAAAGCCCAGGATGTACAGTCTAACAGTTGTCATAAAATCAAATTGCCCCTGTCTGATGTAACACAGGTAGAGATTACACCAAACATCATCCATATTCTTAGCAAACACTGCAGCGTTACCACATTTCCTCTCCTAGACAATATCCCACAGGGCATTAGGAGAACAATTTCAAGTACAGATAGCTGAAATTAACCCAACAGAGGAATAGGATAGGCCTCTAGTAAGGTAGGCTTGCAACCATCTTAATCCCTGAGGTTCCAAATGGACAGACACACCCAATAGCACTTGTCTAGGAGTTTCACAGGCAACTCCTAGAAACCAACTTAGGACATGTCAAGCCCTCTGAACATTTATCAGCACAGAACAATAAGTGCTGAAATGCTTTCTTGGTATTAGAACATGTAACAGATACTCAGGGGAGTTTTGTGGTAGAGATCCATGAGCTACAGCAGGGGTCGGCAACCTTTCAGAAGTGGTGTGCCGAGTCTTCATTTATTCACTCTGATTTAAGGTTTTGCGTGCCAGTAATACATTTTAAAGTTTTTAGAAGGTCTCTTTCTATAAGTCTATAATATATAACTAAACTATTGTTGTATGTAAAGTAAATAAGGTTTTTAAAACGTTTAAGAAGCTTCATTTAAAATTAAATTAAAATGCAGAGCCCCCCCACAGACCGGTGGCCAGGACCCAGGCAGTGTGAGTGTCCCTAAATCAGCTCGCGAGCCACTTTTGGCACGTGTGCCATAGGTTGCCTACCCCTGAGCTACAGCATCAACTCCCCACAAGATACCACAAGACTGCACTTGATATATGCAGAATGAGGAGGACTGGGGTGAAAAGTTATCAGGGTTTCAGAGACGGCCCATAACCCTTGATGGTGTATGGGGGGGGGGGCACAATTTAAAGGCTTGGGGGAGGGGCACATGATTGACCCACACATTTCCTCTGGGTCCTTTCCCACGCCCCTGAGCCTCCCACACCCTCCAAGCCAGCACCATCTTCCCCCCCACTCCCCTCAGAAAGTTCCTTCCCCACTTCTCCCATTGCCTCCCCACTGCGGACGTGGCATAGGCCGGAGCGGGCTCTGGATACCTACCACCAAGCAGGTAACTGTGGCTGTGGGCAAGAGCAAGGGACAGTACTCAGAGGGCTTGCCTGTGCCCCCTCTGGTGGAGTTGTGCTGCCAGCCCTGTCTCTCTTCCCTGCTCTGGGTGCCTCCTAGTAGGGCCCAGCAGGAGCGCTAGAAGCTAGTGCATTTCCCAGGCACGTCCCCCTCAGTCTTGTTCAGCCCAAGTCCCACCCTGGCAGAAATCTGGGGGGGCACGTGACCCCGCATACACTCCCCATGCATCACCACTGCAGGGTCGTATGTGTGTTGTTGGCCAGCAATATAAGGATGCTGGCAAAACACAAAAGAGGTGCTAGAAAAAAATGCTACATTGAGTGGTCTGTAAGCACAAATGAATACATGAGTACCCAGCAGAACATATCCCATACGCTTACCCTATCTACACAGGCACTGAAGTTGGGTGGATGCACTGGCTGAAATCAAGCACTTAACCACAAGTCCACTCCTGAACACAAAGCCTCACCTCAGAGATTAGGGATAGAAAGATTCTTCCCCTCCAGGTCATAGACTGACAGTGAAGCTGCTCTATGGCTGCAATACCAGCCTCCGACCCATGTGTGTGTGTGTGTGGGGGGGAGAGAGATGGCCAGAAACAGTGCACTACCTGATGCCCAATGGCAGATCCATCATCCCCTCACCTATGAGATGCTACATCCTTACTGCAGAGTGATATGCTGGGTGTCCACAGAGCTAGGTTTCATGGTGCTCCTGGCAGGAGCACCTTATGTGCCAACTCTTCAAGCCTGCACAGCAGAGCTGTACCAGTTCTGCAGCATAGCCTTCCATAACCACAGTACTGGAAGCAGAATTTGCTCCTTAGTGCAGCAAATAGCAGTGAAAACATACAGAGGAGGCTCACCATGTTCAAACATCCATAGCTAACACAGCTACACATCATACTGATGGCATGTTCCTACTGAACCTCTGCTCTGAGCCAATAGCCCAGTACCATTTTTTTTTTACCCTAAAGAGAAAGAAAGCTGATGATCATAAAAGTACTCTTTGGTCAAATGATTTCTTCCCCCACTCCCAGATCAGATGTATATTTAATCCTGGTTAATCTTCATACATTCTCCTATAAATAGGATTTTTTTAATAGGGAAAAAAAAGCATTTACACTTAGTATCACCTCTGTTTCCTTGGGTAAATTTAAAAATAGGATATCAGGATGTTGGGTTTTGGTACCTTTTGGAATGCTGAGCTAACATTAAGAATAAGTTTTGTACTCTGTTTTTATGCCAATATTATACTAATATTCAATTCTTTCCTGTGGACCATAAATGCAATTCCCCAATGGCAGATTCCTTAGCAGAAACACTTTTCTGATTTATGATTTTCTGGTACATTTAGATGATGAATGCTGGAGAGTCAATTAGTTATTTTAAGCATTTTTTAAAATTAAAATATTTTTATTTCCAATTCTGAAGCGCTTAACATTCTGCAGAATGTCTAACACATGTCCATATATCACATATACACACAGGCTGATAATGTAACATAAGTATTACAGTATGTCTAGGCATTCACAAGTATGATACAGCAATACCATTGCCTTTGACAAATACTGAAGAAAATTGCATGCCATAGTTTTTTTAGCAATTCCATTTCTATTCTATTTTCTAACTCTTTTCCAGCTCATCTGATCCATCCATCTACTAGCCAAGAACCTGTATGAGCTGGTTATAGTTGTTGCTTCCGCTAATGTATTTATGTCATGTTGCTGTCTGTGGGTGTTACTTAGGCAAATTAGCAAATTACTCTAAACGTACAGTTACATTTATTATAGTGGCGGCCAGAATCTCTGCTGTAGTTACAGGTCTGTCAGCTTTTCAATTAACAGCTCTGTTTTTGATGAGTTTGCAGCTCAGCTTTCTTTCTTTCATTCCATACCTAGCTGGAACTTGCTAAATCTATTTCCCCTGCTTATCTCTACGCTTCTCCCCCACCCCCCGCCCCCTTCAAACCCTCCCTCTTTTCACTTAAATTAAGAGGGCCATTGTTTAGAAAACAGTAAAAAAAATAGTTGATTTTTGGCTGTTTTTTTTTTCACAATTTTGTTACCTTCTAACAAAATCTTTAAAGCCTGATCCTGCAAAGACTTATGAACGGGCTTAACTCGTCATACTGATTACTCACAGGGTATAAATTTAAGTGCATGCATAAGTCTTTGAAAAATCAGGGTCTTCATTTGTATCGGATTGATTAGAAATGTGGATATAATCTGCGACAGAGAGAAGCACTGGACCATTCTCAGGGCTGCAAAATATGGTACTCTATTACTGTGGTTCCTTTCTGCCTTGATCTTATCCTTACTACACAACAGTGCTCAGTTTACCACAGATACAGAGATTTTCTCACAGCCCTATGCTATTTTCGGAGCACTGCACAAATTTCTCTGCCCTGTGGGCCTGATGCTCCTACTTTTGAAGTCAATGGCAAAACTCCCATTGATTTTAGTAGGAACAGAATCAGGCAACATGAGCTCAACCCTGTGAGGTGCTGAGTGCCTCTTGAATGCCCTATACTGCAGGACTGAGCTCTTGGCAAACATCAAAGATCACTCATGTGCAACATATTTACACAGTAACCATTACATTAAATCATCAACTTTCTTGCTTACATATGTTTAGTACTTAGATTATCCTGAAGCAAGCCCCTAAAATCTTTGGATGGATTTCTTGTTACACGGTTATTTTCCTTGATTGTTATCATTTTTATGTAGTTATATATTATATAAGAGGGTTATCTGAAAAACAACAAAGAGAATTTTTAAAAACCTGAAATGCTGATAATTAGAATAATTTGCATTTAAGGTTATGAGTACCATTTCTCATTTGACCAACAGATCATTTGGAAATTAATCTTTATCTTAAATATATTGACAATTCTGCATGGAATTTTCTGAAAATTTAAAAGCTTTGATGAATCATAGCAATGTAGGGATGGAAGGGACTTTAAGAGGTCCTCTAGTCTATCCCCCACGATGGGGCAGAACCTGATTCATTATGCCGTTACACAGCCTTTTTACTATTTTCACCAATAACTGAGGTAAATGAGTTTATATTAATGTCATAATCAGAGATGCAACATTTGAGGAAAACAAGTTGAAAAGTTATTGTCACTGAATGTACTCTCTCTTTAACAGAATAACTCCACTGCAGAGAAGCAATTTAATAGGAAGAAATTATACATTCTACTGAATGCAGTAAAAGTTTCTCATATACCCAGTTGCTTTTAAAAACATTGGTATTAGTGTTTGGCTCTGCTAGCAGGGAAGCAGCAGACCTGGGATGGAAAGGGAGCTAGCTGTGTGTGTGTGTGCAAACAAATCTGAGACCATATACTGCTCTCATGGGAATTCTGCATATGGATCCAGTACAAAATATAGCTCCCACTGAGCGTATAAGGCATATGAGAGCACATAAGAAACAGATATGCCATTCAGGAATGCCATAACGTAACATACACAACATGTCCGGTGTGACTTACAGATGTATTTAATGCTAAAGGAAAAGAAGGAAGTCTGGAATTTTAGGAAATTATATGTTCTTATGACTGCTTATTCTGGTCTGCAAAACTCTCAAAGACTCCCCCTAAAATGCACATGTATAGCTGCCCCCTGCTGGAAAACACAATATACTGTGCAGGGAAAATTCAAGCTAGAGCTGGTAGCAAAATTTTAGGCTATGTCTACAGTACATCCTATGTCAGCATAATTTATGTCGCTCAGGGGGGTGAATAAACAACCCTCCAGAGCAACATAAGTTACACCGGCATAAGTGCTCGTGCACACAGCCCTATGTCAGCGGAAGAGCTTCTCCTGCTGACCTAGCTTCTGCTGCTCGCGGAGGTGGTTTTTTTATGCCAATGGGGAGAGCACTCTTCCATCAGCATAGAGCATCTTCACCACATACGCTGCAGCAGCACGGCTATATTGGTTCAGCTGCGCTGCTGCAGTGCTGTAAGTATAAACATGGCCTTTATCAAAATGGTTTTCCATCTGAAAATACTGTTTCAATTAAACCAATTTTTTGTATGAAATCATATTAATTTCTGACAAATTTCCCATGGGGAAAAATGTCAGAAAAATTCAAAATTTTGTTTTGAAATGAAAATTTTAATTTTTTTCAGAATTTTCTGTTCACTAAATATCCACAATATTTGGTTTTAATCAAATTTGGAATTAAAACAAATTTTGAAATGTTGAAATTTTGTGAAAAATGGAAATTTTGAATTTCAAACAGTTCTAATTTCAGCTACTGGGCTCTGGAGCACCTTCTCCCCAAGCAACTTCCAGGGCCTCCCACCCTGGGAGGTGGGGCTCAATGCTTCCTTTTTCCCCAGCCACTTGCAATGCTACTGGTTGATGGTGGGGATGAGAACTCAATAGTTCCCTATTCCCCTCCTCCCCTCTCTTTACCTCCCCGTTTTTCTCATTTCTTCCCTCCCCCCGCACACATAAAAATATGTTGGAGGAACACTGGCTTGGACCTAAGCCAAGCAGTCTCTATAAGAGAATAACTTTTTATAAATAGATATCACCACAAACTCTCCTATTAGACTATGGGGACTTGGTACTTAAAAATCTGAGTGATCATATTTGATTCATGTGTAGCTGAAAAAACTGTCACCTCCCCTCAGCCCCCAAATTATCTTTACACATTGTCTCAAGTAAATACACATTTTTTCCAGTTCTGGCAAATGTTCATCAAAAAGTATCTTATTCTTTCTTCACTTAGTGCAAAAAAATTATAATAGCCTTCGTAATAGAATAGAACCTTACAGTTATGAAAACTTTGGGAATGGAGGTTGTTCGTAACTCTGAAATGTTCGTAACTCTGAACAAAACGTTATGGTTGTTCTTTCAGAAGTTTACAACTGAACATTGACTTAATACAGCTTTGAAACTTTACTATGCAGAAGAAAAATGCTGCTTTTAACCATCTCAATTTAGGTGAAACAAGCACAGAAAGTTTCCTTACCTTGTCAAATCTTTTTTAAACGTTCCCTTTTTTTAACAGTTTACAATTAATGCAGTACTATACTGTATTTGCTTTTTTTTTTTGGTCTCTGCTGGTGCCTGATTATGTACTTCCGGTTCCAAATGGGATGTGTGGTTGACCGGTCAGTTCATAACTCTGGTGTTCATAACTCTGAGGTTCTATTGTACGTGTGTGTATATATATTTGAATAATAATATTTTTGTTTTTCTTTCATTACAGTAGATTACTAATTAAGGAAATCAACTGAACATCTATTTTTTTATGTGCCAATACAAAATTATTATAGCAATTCCCAATTTTCAAACCACAGTGGGCCCCTTTTATAGGGAAGATAATTTTTAAAGAATTACCTGAAGTGCTGGTTCACTGTCACTTGAAAAACAGACTGCAAATACTAAAAAACCCTGGGACTTTCATTTTCTAATTCACTGTCTCAGAGTTATCTGTAAATGGACTTTGTATGTATTTAAAGGTGAATCATCCTTTGGCAATGC
The DNA here is from genome assembly GCF_011386835.1 of Chrysemys picta bellii. Classification (NCBI taxonomy): domain Eukaryota; kingdom Metazoa; phylum Chordata; order Testudines; family Emydidae; genus Chrysemys; species Chrysemys picta. The sequence goes on along the minus strand of NC_088791.1, from coordinate 124,498,307 downwards.
TTTTTTTCTTCTTAAATTAGATAAAATTGCAAATAATCCAAAAGCAAATGCATAGCTTTTATACTCCAGAATATACTCAAGTATATTCTCTTGTACTAAAAAGTTAGGAGTCTTTACCATTTATCCACTTTATTTAACAAAACACACAGACTTACAACTGCATCCCCATGCAACTTTAACAAGATATATGCAAACTCCTAACAGCAGCTGTGCTTTGCTTGTCTCTGGGTATTGTGCTAAGCAGAATTTTTAGTATTCTCTAAAAGCAGTGACAATCATACAAATGCCCACTTAATGTTTCCCCCCTCTCATTTCAACCTTTTAGAATACAGCAGTGAGTGATATAGTAAAAAGACTGTATAACAGTCTCAGATTGCTTTTTTAGCATCTCTTTGACAGTTCTGTGTTTAAACACTTGGCTGATGTCTGGGAAATTTACATTAACATACTTTTTTGTATGGTGTATAATCTTGAATAACATTGTAAATCAACACTCCTCCTTAAGTCATTTGTAAACTGTTAGATCTAGCCATTTCTGCAACATAAAAGTCAGCAATTAAATCAAACACTAAAATAACAAATAAATACAATATTTTTCACCGCTACATTTGCAAATTGGGAATTCTTTAAATACATAGATATAGATAAAAAAACTAGGAACATGTTAGAAAAAAAATCTGCTAATATTCAAGCATATATACCAGGATACTCTGTTACATGTACAGTAATTGAACAAATTTATTTCTAAAGGAAAATGGACTGCGTTCCAGCCTAGGACCTTCATTTGCAGATCCTTGGTTCCTGCTTTAAACCATCTCTGCCTATGCAGAACCAATGCACTGCCCTCCTGCGTACAGGAGTCATTGTGCAGCATAGTTCAGCCCCTAAGCCACTGGATGAATTTTACTCTGTAAGAGTATTCTCTTTATATTTAAGCTACAGTATGAAATTCTATTCCCGATTCTACCTTTAAAAACAATTCTTAAAAATTCTTAATGGGGACGAAAAAATTCTACAGTAAGTGTTTTTTTTTTTTTTTAACCTTTTAAAATAACATACATCTCTGAGGGACAATGAAAGGACAGGACACAGAGAACTGTATAAAAAAGTAACAGTAAAAATCACTTCACACTTACTACAAGGATTTCATCACAATTTGATACTGACTCCAATTCAGATCCTGCAAAATAATCCCCAGTGTCCCCAAATGCTCATCTTCTCAATGGGAAGACTATAAAAGGGTGGGTACTATGTCAGTATATGCACACCACTAATAATAATGTTTTGTGTTTGTGTATAATGATTTATTGTATATGTTCAAAGCAGTGTACAAATAGTCACTCATTAACATCTTTGTGTGGCATGTGGCTAGGTATTATTGTCCCTATTTTAGGAAGGGGAACAAGACAGAGGCTGTGATTTTCAAAGGTGTCTAATGGAGTTTGGTGCCTAGTTCCTACAGGATGGGATTTGGGTGCCTAGCTCCCTTAGTGAAAATTCTAGCCAAAGGTCACAGCCATGTCAGAATTAGATTCTGGACCTCTTGCCTCCCAATCCTGCCTTTGTGTCACCAGACCCCACTGCCTTCATGAAAAACTCCACTAAAGCCAACAGAGTTAAACACCAGAGTAAAACGTGTGAGTCCAGAATCAGACCCAGTGTTTGTAATAACAGAACTAATTTTTAGACAAAAGGTGGGGGGAAGCCATGCCAATGGGGTATTATGGAAATAGGAGTCATTCTGCAGTTCCTAGAACAGGAGGAATCATAATTTTGACTTTAACAATACCACCGCTATAGAATGCACACTGACCCACATTTCAAACTGCTGTCGTACAAATGGCCCTAAGTTGGTGCAGCCAGCCTTGGGAAGATGTTCAGGTGTAACAGGGGAGATCCTCTAGTATAGCAGCACCTACATCATATGCTCTCCGCTGCCAGCTCAGGAGGCGTGGGTGGAAGAAAGTGATATAGCTCAGCTTCCTTACACCCTGGTGATCCCCAGCTGCCTTGTTGGCCCTTGAGACTATTGGCAGCTAGTGTAATTTACAGAAGTCCTCAGGCTGCCCTAAGTTAGGCCAGAGGCCTGGCCCAGCACAGACAGCCCAGAATTGTGAGAGACTATAAATTCATCTTTGCACCCTTCTCTCCTGACCTACGCTGTGTGCTCCTCAGTTGTAGCCAAGGATCTGGGACACTGTATGTTAAAGAAGTGCAATGAAAACCAACTTTTTTTATTTTTTTTTTGTATGCCTAGTCTTTTTAAAATGACATCTGTTCTAAATCCCTATACAGCTCAGTGTTTCTCACTGCATTTCCAAAGCCATTCTTTTGTAAATAGATAATTAGTACTTAAACACCCCTTTCAAGGGGTTTCTACATTAACATAAAAATAGTATAATTACTGATGGTCAAAATGGCAAGACTACACTTTGTAAATTCTAATTTCTTTTGCTGCTCAGAAGGATGAATTTTTTTCTTCTTTGCCACCATTTTACACTGTCTTAACTATGAATATTATTGCACCCTAAAATATACAATACCTGTTAAAACAAGAAGGAAAATATCTACCGTCACTGCAGAAGATTCCATTTTAGAAAGGACCTGAAACTAAGATTGTTTTCTTTGATGAAGATCTCTATCTTAAAATAGGGATACTGACTGTTGATCAAAATTAGCTGATTTTTATATAAACAGCAATGCTATAACAATTATAAACTGTGTGTATTTATAGCAACGTAGAATATTGGTATCATTCTGTTAGTTTTGGAATGAAAATGCCTATTTTATTTTCAGGTTACTTCAATTTTCAGTGGGAAAAATTTGACCCTTTGTGGTGAAATTTCATTTGGCAAATCATAGCCCTGAAGTTAATTTGTGTTGAGAAGTTTGATAAAACTCTGCTTCTCCATTTTTTGCGATTTGCAAATAGGAATAAAATGGTGGTTGTCACTAATTAAATGTTCCAGGTGTTTCATTTTTGCACTGTAACTCTAAGCCAGCTTTATTTCAAATTTGGCATGAACTTACTCCTCAAAGAAGAATGCCTTTGACACATTTGAGGAAATTTCATTCAGAAATAATGAAGCTAGGAACATTATAAAATGTGCAGCATAATTAAGTAATCTTCTAAGTCTACACACAAGAGTACAATGCTCCACATACACACTCACACAAGTGGGTGTAGAACTGGAGTGTCAGATTGAATATTTAGCTCAAATGTCATTAGTGTAACTCAGAGCCATGTTGTGCTCTAGGGCCTTGGAGTACATAACATTTGGAAATATTCATGCAGGCTGGAGCAAAGGGAAGCACAAAGGCTGCTGAACCACACAGATCTTTTCCAATACCATCATTAAAGAATGTATGGTGGTGGGGGGGAGGGGAGTTGCATGTATAATTTGATGGCTGCACTAGGGCAGAGACAATGTTTTTTGTGTTTATTCTATAAAGCACCTCATGCATTTTTGGGTGCCAGATAAAAATAAATTAATAAAATAAAAATAGTGAGAGGACTGAGTGCAGGGGATAACCGCAGCACAGCGTGTCCCTAGTATTCAAGGATAAGATCCAACTTAACCATCCTGCATTATATATTGATGAATAATATCTAGGCAGAAGGGCCCCGGATTATTTTCAAATGCTTAAAGTGACATCAGTATGTGGGGCACACTGAAAATCTAGCATATGCTCAAGTTCTCTTCCAACCCATTCCTTATGACAGCATCCGAAGGCTCAATGGTCTTGTGACCCCACGACACCATCTACTTCAAATTTGGAACCTTCTGAAATCCCAAATGCACTTTGGGCTCAGAGTGTTTCAAGAAAAATGAGCTCACAGAAGACTGGGAAAAAGAGAGGAAAATAACAGAGGTTACAGTATCAGAAAAAGAAAAAAAACAGGCTTGAAGAAAGAGAGAAAGGGCTTTAGATCTGCTTTGCATAGCACTTAAGCACATGTTCAACTTTAAACATTAGCTTAAGTTCTATTAAAGTGAGCACTTTTAAAGTAAAATATATTTGACATCAAAGACAGAGTCTGAATTTGATGTGGAGAAGAAGGAAAATGGAGAAGCAGCCATAGAATTTGGTCAGGTGACCTCGGAAAGGTTGAGAGGAGGATACAGGCAGAAATTGAAATGCCGGGGATCCAAAGGAGTATGAGAGAAGAGGAAATTAAAGAGTGGCAGCCAGCATCGCACACAAGAAATGTGGACATAAAGAGAAGGTGGGACATGGAGCTGTAGTTTGAAAAGCAGGTGAGCAAGGGAAGGCTTTCTAAGGATAGCGGAAACTGTCGTATGTTTGAAGGCTGAGATTGACAGAGCCAAAATAGAGATAAAGGGAGATCTGAGACTAGGATGAAGGAGACAATACAGTCTGGGAGGGAGCAGGAAAGGATGTGAAAGATCCTAGGCAAAGAGGGAAGAGGAGGAGAAGGAGATGGCTGAGGAAAGGAAGAGGCTCTAATGGTTCTAGATGCATTAGTCAATAAGGAAGGCAAAGTACAGCAGGATTTCAAAGAAGATGGAGGATTTTTTATTTTATTTAAATTAAACACATAAAAACACCCACCTATTCAAATGCTCTAGACACCTTGACAGAGATTTAAAATATAAATCCAGAAAATATAATATATAAACCCAGTCCCTTCAACAACAAACAACTATCATAAGCATAACAAGCAAAACATTCTCATCCCAGACTACACAAAAGTGCACCGCTCCTTAAGAATCCTGCCTCTCCCACCCCCCAAAAGGCCCTATAGCTTGAAATCCCACACCCCACACACCTCAATCCTCTCCAAGTGACCATTCAGAGAGATCAGTTTGGCAGCAAGCCTTAAGGATCAGCAATCTCTCAGACTATTTTGGAGCAAGGAGAAAAACAATTCCATTCACAACGCCATCATGAAGAAGACCGTGCCAGCACTCCCTTACCTATAACCTATAAACTGAGGGGATTTCAGTTTGAGGGCTTCTGCTGTTCCCAATAGGGGCAGTATCATGTAGGAGGCCAGGTAGTCTGTCAGGTAGACAGGAGCTCAGCAGCAACTCAGACATGCAGTCCCTTTCCCTGCTGACTAACAATGCTCTAATATTGCTTCCCTTCCACACTACTGGGTAAATATTGATTTTGTGTATAACAGATAACCATGGGGTTTGGAACAGTTTTTGTGCACTAATGTTTGTACATTATTGCAATATAATGTGAAGACTCAGAGTGAAATTGAACATTGCTTAGTGTTGTAAGTGTGTCCTATTGTCCTGTAATGCCTGGGCACAGAAAGATTGAGTGGAAGGTACTGTTACAGATTTCACTGAAAATGACAATGCTTTTGTGTGTGTGTTTCCACTTTAATGCATTGTAACTTTTTTTCTTAATTATTTTATGTTGGGCATATTATTGGGCTTGCAGAGTCAAATCAATATTTATTAGCATGAGTCTTCCAAAATTAGGGTAAAGGCTTGCTTGTAAATATTTTTTTGAACTAGAAAGACCTGACATTTTTCTTATTGCATCTCAGTCTTCATGCTTCTGACAGCTTTGTGCTGCTCCTAGCCAATTCCACACTGGGAAATGCCATAGCACGTAGCTAAGAAGACAGGAAAACACAAATTAAAGAAAAAAGCCCAGTCCCTTAAAATGTGTACTTCATGCAGAAGTTTTTTTAAAGCCACTCACCCGACCTGCAAATTTTTTGATAATCAGAAACAAAAATCTGTGTTTATGCTATATCCGGGCACCAGCACAGCAGGAACACAGACCATGATTTTTCTCTGGAAGCAGCGTACTCTTTCCAATTTCCACTGTAATTTTCTTTTTTTTTAAGCACATACATAACATTGTAGAAGTGCATGTAAATCACCACTTGCCTGCCCAGTGGAACAGAATTTCAGCTATCAATGCCAACAGTTGCCTACAGAAGGCATCTACATCTGGTCTGCCACATCCAAGACAGCAACCACAGACACGCGTTTTGCTTTGTTTGGAATTCATCGCTGCGGTGCAGCTGAGCCTCAGACAGAAAAACTATCAGCCTCCAGGGTTAAACAGACAAATGCTTTTCTCACCACAACTTTTTATGGGGAGGGAAAGCCATAACAATGTATGTAAGAGTTCTTATGTAAATCATAAAAGGCCCAGTGACTTAAATATCAGCTAGTGCCAAAAGTTGCTTATTGTACCTTTTCCCCCTCGTAAGAGCAGAAAGGCAGAATGGATGAATGATCACATTAATCTCATTTGCTCAGCTGGAAAGAACACAATATTTTTAAAAATCCAAATTCTAAATGTTGCCATTCAAACATAAAGCTAAATTAATATTAATCATTCCTACGTGCACAATCTTTTACTAGGAGGCAGAGAGGGTTGGTACATTCATTAAATCATGTTTACTTCCGAAACGGCATGTAATCTGATACTTACCTAACCATTCATTGAATTTTTTAACTTCACTAGGAAGTCCCAGTTCAGTGAAGTCACCAGCATGTATTAAAACATCTCCATAGGGCATTTGGATTGGATCAGTTCTTGAGTGAGTGTCAGAAATACAGACAAATCGGGTATATCCTGGAGGTTTGGGGGCATCATGGGGCACAGGATCCACCCTATGGGAAATGCATTATGAGAAGGTTATGAAATAGAGTTGACTACATAACCTTTTTAGTATTTACTTTGCAATTCCAATACAATTTTCAGTGTTACTAAAAATGACGTATTCTGGATCTGTGTGGCGAAGAAACTCACAGAATTAATAGGAGGTGTAAGAATTTTGGAGTTCACATCATAGAGCTTTCAATATTGGCTGGGTAGATGTATTAGTTTAAAGGGATTATGGAAAAGGGATTGTTTCAATGTTATTGTCATATTTTAGACACTTACAAATAAAACAAAGGCATTTCCAATTTCAAAATAAGAATACCATCCTGTGTTCATTGTTTAAATAAGATTGCACACTATACTGAGAGAAGCATTTTATCACATATATAAATACATTTAAATGCATTTTCCTAATCATATTTTTTCTGCAGGTTATAAAATTCCAACAAATTTAATTAACGCATTTTTGGAGATATGGTTCAGTGTGTTAATGCATCGGCAGATAAGAACTTTACTGACAGCTGCTGCAAATGCACATTCTAACCTTACTATTGTCAGGACAATTGTTGTAACTTTCTGGGCTTAATTATACTAAGTAAATCAGATGCAGTAAGGGGTGCTGCTGCATTGTATAGTGCCCAATTTCAAGACTCCAACATGAGGAAAAGAAATGATCTGACCCACTTTTATGAAGCTTCCTCATGATTTAGGTAAGGAAGGCAGAGAAAACAAATCTGCTGCATGAGATATACTTATTTGCAACTCATTAAATTCCTTCACCCTCAACACATTTCATTACAATATATAGAAGTATGTATGTGTAAGTGTACCATAGCTGCAATTTCAGTGGGGGTAATTTTGGTGGGGAAAAAACAGAAAAACAGAAATCCAAGAACCTTATTAATATCAGTAAAATCTCAGACAGAATTATAGTTTTATATGAACAATTTAATTTGTAAACATTTGTCTTTAAATTACTCAGAACCTTCATTTAGTTCATTGTTATGTATAATTTGGATCTTTCCCCATCTGATCTGCTTCTCTTCTGGCTCAATTTTAAAAATTTAATTAGGAAAAAATGAAGTTATAGATCTTTATTATTATTAATGCTAACACTTTGGTGTTTATGGGGAAAGCTTTCAGAGGACCTCAAATTGTTTAACAAACATAAGTTAATCTTCACAACATGGGACAGATAAGAATTATATCCATTTTACAGATGAGCAAACCGAGGCATGGATGTTAAGTGAGCTGATAAGTTCACGTCGTCAGTAGTAGACATTGTGAGACAACCAGGAATAGAGTCCTGTTCAAATCATTAAACAACACTTACAAAAATTCTCATTTTACCATTTGATAAAACACATTAAAAAGCTAATGTATGTAGATATTCTCTTTGTTATACTATTTTTCTATACTTTTCTGGGAGGGTGTATGTCTTTTTAAAAATCATTACATCTATGGGCAGGTTCTAGCAAAAGTCATAACTTTTCAAAAGGTTTTTATTTTTATTTTTTACTTTACTAAATCCAGGGAGTAATAACTATTTAATTTGAGTGCTGTACAGCAGGAAGTATTAAGCCCAAGCTTCCTAAAGTTTCACACCTTTTGTCAATTTTTCAACAGAAAGTGGCCAGAAGCAAGGCCAAAAGTTGGATCATGAAACAAGCACAAAAGCAGAAACTTGAGGTCTTACATCCCTGACTTCCAAACTTTTGCTCTCCCCATCCCTAACTCCCCAATATGGGCATCTCTCCGTTATGCAATTTTAAATTATGGATACTTCTCAACTGCAGAAGAAGGTAGCCAGAAAAATAATGTACTTCCCCAGGGTTTTCATGTATTTGAACAAGATAAATAAAATGCGCTGATCTGAATTTACATTGCTGGGTTTTCAGTGTAGCTCATAAAGTGCATCCCTTAAATATGCCTCTTCCTGCTCACCTATCACTGAAACAAAGACAAGGGCAGCAGTAACTTGTGCATCAAATAGTAACATAAATTTCACATGGTCCTCCTCTGGAGTTGAATGAAAACACAACAGACTTACAATGGCAAAGTATGCAGCACACAATACATATGCTTTTCCTTATGCACAATTTAGAACTTTATTTTGTGGGAAGCATTTTCCTGATTCACACTGGTCAGCCAAGGTATGCTTTAAAACCTTGTACAAAGGGCCAAAAAATGTATTGGGTATAAATAAATATGATAAATAAATGAAATGCAGATCACAGTGTCACAGAAATATGCACACATTAAGAATGAGTGGATTGCTTTTGCAGTACAACAGTGCAAAAGTGTGTCAGGTTTCACATAAACATATTTAATTGTACTGTAGGACACAATTTCTTAAGGCCTGAGACTGATGTCCTTGAGTAGAACCTGATTCACTGAGTAGCCCCACTGATGTCCAATGAACTGCTTGCGCTGTGAGTAACGGAAAAAGAAGAATGAGGACCTCATGGTCTGTTATTTTTTTAAAATAACATATGAACTTGCATATAAATTGAAAAGCAAAGCTAAAATTTCAGGCCAATACCGGAGGTTGGTATATACACAGGGCTTCAATGGGGTTTCATACAGGAGCAGAGGTTTGCCTGCATACCGCCAGAATCAAGACCTTAAATCTTCAGGGGACGACTGTCATGATTTATGTCTTCTACAGCTCTGATTGCACTATCAGTGCTTATCAAACAGTAGATGACAATTATCATAATAATAAAATACATTTGCCAACTGTGGCAACCCAAAGCACCTCGCAACAGAGGAACAGGAAAGACAAAGATGGAGCCAGGAAAATGCTGTGAGAGGTTGGGAATACTCCTGGATGGTGCAGTTAAGGTAAGACAGGGAGTGCAAGACAGTAATGAGGACCAGAAAAACCATGTACTAGCTACAGAGGGTCCTGTGGCACCTTTAAGATTAACAGAAGTATTGGGAGCATAAGCTTTCGTGGGTAAGAACCTCACTTCTTCAGATGCAAGTAATGGAAATTTCCACAGGCAGGTATAAATCAGTATGGAGATAACGAGGTTAGTTCAATCAGGGAGGATGAGGTGCTCTGCTAGCAGTTGAGGTGTGAACACCAAGGGAGGAGAAACTGCTTCTGTAGTTGGATAGCCATTCAAAGTCTTTGTTTAATCCTGATCTGATGGTGTCAAATTTGCAAATGAACTAGAGCTCAGCAGTTTCTCTTTGGAGTCTGGTCCTGAAGTTTCTTTGCTGTAAGATGGCTACCTTTACATCTGCTATTGTGTGGCCAGGGAGGTTGAAGTGTTCTCCTACAGGTTTTTGTATATTGCCATTCCTGATATCTGACTTGTGTCCATTTATGCTCTTGCGTAGTGACTGTCCAGTTTGGCCAATGTACATAGCAGAGGGGCATTGCTGGCACATGATGGCATATATAACATTGGTGGACATGCAGGTGAATGAGCCGGTGATGTAACTGATCTGGTTAGGTCCTGTGATGGTGTTGGTATATATTGTCACCAAATTTGAGCTCTGTGATTTTTATCCTCACGCACAATTATTTCAAATTTGGTGACAATATATACCTCCAGACCAGTGGCACCGCTATGGGCACCCGCATGGCCCCACAATATGCCAACATTTTTATGGCTGACCTGGAACAACGCTTCCTCAGCTCTTGTCCACTCACGCCCCTTCTCTACCTACGCTACATTGATGACACCTTCATCATCTGGACCCATGGGAAGGAGACCCTGGAAGAATTCCACCATGATTTCAACAGCTTCCACCCCACCATCAACCTCAGCCTGGACCAATCTACACGGGAGGTCCACTTCCTAGACACCACAGTACAAATAAGCGATGGCCACGTTAACACCACCCTATACCGAAAACCCACCGACCGCTACGCCTACCTTCATGCCTCCAGCTTCCACCCCGGACACACCACACGATCCATCGTCTACAGCCAAGCGCTGAGGTACAACCGCATCTGCATCTCAGACAGAGACCAACACCTACAAGATCTTCAGCAAGCATTCTCAAAACTACGATACCCACACAAGGAAATAAAGAAACAAATCAACAGAGCCAGACGTGTACCCAGAAACCTCGTGCTACAAGACAGGCCCAAAAAAGAAACCAACAGAATTCCACTGGCCATCACCTACAATCCTCAGCTTAAACCTCTCCAACGCATCATCAGTGATCTACAACCCATCCTGGACAATGATCCCTCACTTTCACAGACCTTGGGAGGCAGGCCAGTCCTCGCCCACAGACAACCCGCCAACCTTAAGCATATTCTCACCAGCAACCACGCACCGCACCATAACAACTGTAACTCAGGAAGCAACCCATGCAACAAACCTCGATGCCAACTCTGCCCACATATCTACACCAGCAACACCATCACAGGACCTAACCAGATCAGCTACAACATCACCGGCTCATTCACCTGCATGTCCACCAATGTTATATATGCCATCATGTGCCAGCAATGCCCCTCTGCTATGTACATTGGCCAAACTGAACAGTCACTACGCAAGAGCATAAATGGACACAAGTCAGATATCAGGAATGGCAATATACAAAAACCTGTAGGAGAACACTTCAACCTCCCTGGCCACACAATAGCAGATGTGAAGGTAGCCATCTTACAGCAAAAAAACTTCAGGACCAGACTCCAAAGAGAAACTGCTGAGCTCTAGTTCATTTGCAAATTTGACACCATCAGATCAGGATTAAACAAAGACTTTGAATGGCTATCCAACTACAGAAGCAGTTTCTCCTCCCTTGGTGTTCACACCTCAACTGTTAGCAGAGCACCTCATCCTCCCTGATTGAACTAACCTCGTTATCTCCATACTGATTTATACCTGCCTCTGGAAATTTCCATTACTTGCATCTGAAGAAGTGAGATTCTTACCCACTAAAGCTTATGCTCCCAATACTTCTGTTAGTCTTAAAGGTGCCACAGGACCTTCTGTTGCTTTTTACAGATTCAGACTAACACGGCTACCCCTCTGATACATGTACTAGCTGTAAGCCGTTGGAGGAGAGCCAAAAGCACTGAGGAGAAAAGCATTTGGGGGTGAGTAAATTTATATGAGGTTTATTCATTATTATTTGCATCACTAAACTAGGGGTTTTGCAAGCATATAATTCACCAATAGGGTGAAATCCTGGCCCTGCTGAAGTCAATGGAGCAGCTACTATTGACTTCAATGGGGCCAGGGAATAAAGGGGATGCAAGATTACATTTCTCACCATTCTGTAAATTTGTAAAAGCCAAGAACAATATCAATACTATAGGTATTCACAAAAATTCTTCAAGATTTCTACTGTCTAGACAAATAGTTGGTCAAACTACTCTTATGAATATTATTTGTTACAACTTAGCCCATTTTCTGGTTTGCATGAATGTTTTTCAAATGCATTAATTATTCATGAGTGTTGAACACTTTTGGGGAACAATTTTCAGAGAATGGCTTGTTTGTGAACTGCTCCCTTTAGAGTATTCACTGTGTTGTGTGGTGGATCACCGAAGTCACATGCTATTGTATTCATTCACTGGCTGGGTGACTACAACATTAAACAAGAGATAATGAGTAGCAAATGGCTAATAATGAATAACTAATTTCCAACCCAAATTTTGTGATGAAAACCCATACATGCAACTTTTGGGATTGGCAAACGTATTCATGAATGCCCAGCGGCTGTCTGAATACTCACAAATAATGAATAATATGCCCCACAAATCTCAGAGATCTGAACTTGGCACTTCTATTTGCCAAAATATTTGTGAATCAATTTTTTGTTTGTTTGTTTTCTGTTACCATTTGCCAGCTCTGCAAACAAAAGATGTTCCCTGATGCAGATATTATATTTGTTTTATTCATTATTTGTATTGGGACACTACTTAAAAGCCCCAACTAGGGGTCAGGACCCTATTGTAATTCGCATTTATAACGAAAACCTGCTCCAGAGAGTTTTGTTTACACATTCAAACTCCGCCTACATGCAGGCATGTGTCCACATTAACCTTTAGGTTTCCTTTCTATGGTGTACAATTTGTACCACAATTTGCATGTAAAATATCACTGAAAAGGTACATACCATCCACTCACGTTTTTTTTTTTTAATGAATCATTCCTTATGTTTAGAAATTTATTAAATGTAGTGGATGAAAGTAAGCCAATTTATTCAGTCCTGCTAAAGTAAAAAGTTTTTTTTTTTTTTATGAAAATCAGTTCTCTGATCAAAATATAAGATTGATCTCTTTTTAAAGAATAGAATAAAATATGTTACATTTTGATTTCCTATAAAATATTTTGCAATGGATTTATATACTTAATTTACTTGTAATGGCTTAACAGTTTTGCTCTTCCTTCTGGCTCTCAACTTTATGGCAGGTTTCATTTTGTAATTATGATCCTACACTTGACATTAAAAGTAAATCACCATGTAGAGCAGTTAACTTTACTGATGTCATCATTATATATAAAAAGTCAAAAACAAACACATTATTTTAATTACTCTTTAAGCACTCTATATCTTTCACACGCTGGTATTAAAGTAGGTTGTTGGATGGGTACCCACACTATTTTATTTGTTGCTGTCGTTTTTATTTTGTAGTACAAAGCAGTAGTATAGCTAACCAAACAACAGGAGAATGTTTATTCTGAATACAGTCTTGGTATTTCAAAAGCTATTTACATGTGATGCAAGTTGAGAATACGAGTTCACAAAGCTGATTAATGCTTCTAAAACTGTGGAAAATATTATTTATATGAAACCTCTTAGATTAATTACATTGCTTGTTGTTGTTTTTCTTTTTATAAAGACCAAATTATGCTAGCACAGTCATTCCTCTTCTATCCTTTAAAAAAGTATCTATGCTTCCCCAATGGACTGAATTGTATCAGTAATTATTATTAGAAAGACAGCAAAACATTGTTCTCTGAATTATTTCTGACTGGTCCATCAAATACCACATTGACAAGGCAATAACAATTCTGAAGGCTGTGTTAGAGCAATAACAAAACTATAATACTTACATTTGCACATGTGGGGGCTGAAAGCGTCCCTGGTTAATGTTGTAGAACGTGAACGCCTGTGTGGGGTTTGAGCTGTACTCATCCACTTCAATTATGAGTCTACTGTGTTGATGCCTTCTAGCGGCCATAATGTGCGACTGGGCGAAAGCCATGCTTGCGCAGTGTAGTACAGCTTTTTCAGATAATCATCTGTGCTATCTTTCTACATCGACAGAAGAAGACCATGTCGTCTCCTTACCTCATCAACGTGCTCCCCTTCTGAAACCTAAAAGCAGATTGAAGAGATGGAGCATAACTGTTTGACAGTTAATCTGTTTTGGGTTTGCTCTATTTAATGTCAGATGAAGATTTAAAGGGTGTGGGGGAACACTTACAGCTCAAAGAACTCATTACAAACCTTTCCAACTCAGTAATTTGATGAATATATTGTAGTCTGAATTTGGAGGGGAGGGACACTTGCAAAAGAACACATGGTGCAACATGTTCAAATAGTTAAGGCTTTTAAACACAAATCTAGCACCATGCAGTATTGGTATGTCAATTTTAAGGTTTTGTCAACACAATTATTTACTCCCCCCGCCATTGTATTACTGAATATTTATATCATAGCCCTTCAAAAATGTTCAATTGACTGTCTCTGAATGCCTAAAGTGCAAACACATTTTTAAGTTCATTAAAAAGCACCAGTTTAAGGCCTGTTTTTTCAGTAGTGCTGTGGCATTCATGAAAGGTATGTGTTGTCAAGTGATGCTCCCTTGAGACTAAGAAACAGGTATCAAAATAGGTTTCCCATTCACATTTTATTATATTATGCCTGGCTTTGTAATAATTTCTAAAGAGCCTCCTAGTGCAGATATGAAAGCTCAAAGTGCTACTGCTCCACCTATCACACCTCATATCCTACTGTGAGGTAGTTTAGGCCCAAAATAGAGGATTCATTGGAAAATGGGGCGTTTCACAGCCTTATACCAATAAAAATGTTTTCATTAAGTTTTAAAAAGAAAATCAATTGAAACCATTTTGGATACTCCTCACATTGTATCCAACCCTAAAACAACAGCAGTGATTGTTTGGGAAGTGAAACTGACTGACTGAAATGCTAAAAGTAACCACTGAAAATAGCAGAAAGTAAATTAGATTAGATTTTTGTCCGTTCCCCTCCCCCCCCCACCTCCCAGTTTTAATAAACTATTTCATTATTGGCAATAAAAGTAAGGCTCTTTTATGAGATTTAGTTTTTGTTTACTTATTGAAAAAAATGCTTTGCTTCAAAGGAACTAATTTTACAAATATTCACATTAGAAAATAGTTATTCACTGAATATATACAGTCTCTGGGCAGTGGTACTGGAAGTATCTCACAGACATGGTCAATGTATTTCAGTTCCACTCTGATGGGACCACCTCCAAACATGATGGGAATGCAGTTCATGGTCTGTAATCACCCAGTCCTTTGCCTAGCTATTAAGACTGGGTGCCAAATCTGGTATTAGTTTTTGTAAGTTGGAAGTTTGTTTTCTGTGAAACTGGGATGAAACCTCTAGTTCATGTCATTACATGGCTGTAAAATGATGACAACTTGCTGTCATTACCAACCTACAGGGACATAGCCTGAGAATTTAAAAAAAGAGCATATTTCTTCTTGACTCCACTAGAAATGCGTGGTAAGGAAATAGTAGAAAAGCAGCCAAGGAAATTTTGGATTTGAAACACTCTCCGATGCTGTGTGCCTGCTATGGAGCAGGCTGCAGAATGGAAGTGTTTGAAAGCAGCAGGAGGGAAGAGAGAAATGATCCTTGTAAAAATAATAGAGTACAAATCTTTGCACTTAAGAAATAAGGCCCGATCTACACTTAAAATTTAGGTTGACATAGCTACGTTGCCCAAGAAAAGGAAAAATCCACATGCCTGAGCGCCATAGCTATGCTGACCTAACTCCTAGTGTAGATGCAACTAGATCAATGGATGAATGCTACCTGTCACTGTAGGCTGTGTCTACACTATGGGGTTATGGCAGCATAGCTATGCCAATATAGTCCCAGCAGTACAGACAAGCCCTAAAAGATTAAAATGGCAGATATGAGGTCTTGCCCTAGAAGCATTGTGTGCAAAATGGTGCATTTTTAAAGATGTTCATACGGACCATGTATGTCAAAGTCAGAGATTTTATATTGGACCAGCTGCTCTGAATAAACACACATCTGTTTGAAGTAAACTAATATAAATGGTGATTTTTAGAATTAAATTCAGCACAGTTAGTAATTTGCAATTCTAAAGTGTCTACAAAAGGGTCTTGCAATACTTCATAAAGCATTAAGTTTCAACAACACCCTGGTGAAGTGTGTAAACATTTTCCCCATTTTACAAATGGCTAATCCAAGGTTACAGTGAGGCTGAGACAAATATTTTCAAAATTCGGAGCCTAAAGTTGGGCTCCTAAATCTATATTTAAGCACCTGCCTGATCCTGAAAATTTCTGAGCATCCAAAAGCTCCACTGACCTCAGTGTGAGCTGCTGGGTGCTCAGAACTTTTGAAAATATGGCTAAATAGGCTTAATTTAGGCTCCTAGTTTTGAAAGTCCTGGCCTGAATGATTTACCTAAGATCACATAGAGAATCATTGGCAGAACCAGTCCTAGAAACCAGGAACCCTCACTCTGAGTTAGATCTCTAACTACTTCCTCCTCACTGGACAAGGTGGACAATAGCACTTGCTGACTCCACTAACATTAGCTGCTTTTAGTAGAATTCATTACACTTTGTTCCCAAACACTGAGAAAAGTGTACCAAATATACTGCTCTGATGGCACTTACTGTAGAAGGGTTTTCATAAGTGAGGATCCAGTGTCCTCACACATGGGAAAGCCTATGAATCACAGCACTAAGCCAGCCTGCATGGATGCTAGCCAGAGACACTCAGCATGATGGTCACCTTGTAAACAGGCAGAAAATTAGAAGCCAGCATGTCTCACTTGAGAAGAAAAAATTGTGTTATCATTGCACTACTGAGCCCTCTACCAAGTGACAGCCATACAATGTCCACCCTGGAGACACACACAAATTGTCCAGGTTAGGAAAGGGAACCAAAAAGCTGGATCTTACCCTAAAAATAAAATAGCTAGCAATCACATGAACAACTAGTCCTAAACAGAAATCAGAATAATATAACCACAGTACATAACTAACAATATTAATTCAACAGATGAAGCTACTGTCAGCAACATACACAAATGTCTTTGATCCTTACCTTTCACTCTCTTGATGCCTTGCTGAATAAGTGGCTGGCTGGCTGGCTAACATTCTTGGTGACTGATAGAACAAGCTGTCTCCCTCTAGCCTGACTGCTATCCAAACTGACACTAGTCACTCCCCTTTATTTTCCTTTACAACATTCCTTAAGATTTTTTAAAAATAATTTGAATTTCCCCCCATAACCCAAAACAGGGTGTGACATGCAGTTGGAAAATAATTACCTGCAGCTGTACCATGTAAGTTTTAAAATCACATGGCCAACACTACCAACATACAGCACTAAGAATCAAATCCCCACAGCAACAACATGCTAACCACTCTCTTCCCCCAGACTTATGGAGCTATGGGATGGCTGCCAGGGAGATTCAGAGAAATGTAAAAAAGGTTTCATTAATATGAATATTAAAATAAAAATCACAATCTCGGATGTTAGTTCTTTTTCAATCTCCAACATTTATGATTCTATTAAATGATCTATCCATCTTCTTACCAGTGTAGGAATGTTCTCTGCATAGTTATTTTTCTAGGACTTTATCCAGTTTACTTTTAAATGTCCCCAAAAGTCTGATCCAAAACCACTGTACTAGATGGATGTCTTCCCACTACCTTCAATAGGAATTCCACCACTTCCACTGGGAGATTATTCTGCAATGGGGCTACTCATCTACTTGAAATTAGGCACATGCTTAAATCCCCCTGCTGAACTGGGGCCTTAGAGAACTCATTGTATGGAGTTTTCCTGATTTTTTTTTCCAGCCCTAAAATTTTCCTTTCTTAATGTCACCCCAATGTTCTCTTGTATAAGTACCAAACAAAATAATTCCAGTCCATCTTTTGCGTGAGTTATCTTGCCTTTGTTTAATTTAACCTCTTTCTCCTTCACTTTTTCCATTGCAAACCAACATTTCACTTTAATCTCCCTTCCCCCCATCCCCACTGTGATTCTGGTTCTGCCTTTTGTTCTTCCTCCAATTCCTATCTTTCCCTGTCCATTGTTCCTCAACTAACTTACTCCATTCTCTGTGCTACAGTCTCCACTAACACCTATTTTTTTTCAGTCCCATGGCAAACATCTATTTTGAGGCTTTCTCATAACCTTCCCAGCTACTGGACAAGAGCCTGGATCCAAATCCACCATGGCTCAAGTACAGTAGTTGTCATCTTAAATAATACTTAGGTTGTTAAAATAAAATAATATAAGCAGAGGATAGAAATTAATAAGTAAAAGTGTGACGAAGAGATGTATTGTGAGATGAGCTTTGCAAATAGATGAAAAGTCAATGAGGCAGAGAAACATATGATGGCTATTCCAGATCATAAGAGCTGCAGAGAAACAGTTGCAGCTCTTGCACCGACAGTAGTGAGGTAATGTGAAGAGCAAGAGAGACAAGGCCAGTGGTAGATGAGTGGGAACAGTGTAGACGGAGAGAAGATATGTGAGGTAGGCTAGAGTTTGTTCATGGAGAGTCTGAAGAACTGGGAACTGGAGATGCAATTGAGAAAGAAAGTGCAGTAGCAAACTGAGAGGCGATTAAGGCATTTCCAGGCAGCTTTAAAATAGTGAAGCCCACATTTTTCAGGGAAAGAGGTGCTTAGAAAAACAATAAATTCCCTTAAAGAAGTACCTGAGAGTTTGTGATAGCTAGTACAGTCATACAGTGTGGCTACTTATGGTGCAAATACATCTTTGATGGAATAAATAAACTCAATAGTGCTTGGTGGAGAGTTCAAATCTTCCTCTGCACTGCAGGCAAAACTGCTCTCATTGAGTTTCTGTCTCAGGAATAGAAGCAAGTTACTTTAGATGAGGAGGCAAAAACCTTATTTTTTTTTAAAATCCAGTGCCACAGAGTGTTCTACAGTAAGGGTACCAACTATCACAGTAACACTATAAAACTGCTGGGGTCTGATGAGCGTCGGCATCGGGCGCCTTAACCCGGCGTTCGGTTCATCCCGCAGCGCCAGTTCTGCTTACCAAAAGTGGCCCACTAGGCACTCGCATTCCACGCCTTTTGGATCCATTATTACAAAATACTCTAGTATGTTTTTGTTTTAAACAAGGGATGGGTTGATGGAGGTAGGCCAGCATTAAAGGAATCTAGTGCTATCAGTAAAGAAACAATTATTTAATGTAATGTGGGAAATGGACTGGATGCTCTAATCGGTTTTCTCTCTAACTTACAATGTTTACATAATCCTGACAAAAACTGGTAAATAGGATCATTTTGCTGCTCTCAGTTCTGCCACCAGGAACTGGATAGATGTTCTTCTAGAAGAAAGTTTGCAATTAAAAACTGTTTCAAAGGAATATGTTCTTTTTTTGTTTGTTTGTTTGCTAAGGCAAATAATGACAAAAATGCTGGCAAATCACAACTACTGAACAGTCTCTTCTGGTTGGTTTGAATTTACCTTAAAATGAGAGCTCAAATGTTCTCAACCTATTTATGGACTTTAAAACAAAGGTAGCACGATTAAATAGCAATTAGACGCTGGTAGCTATTGAGGCTGATCATGTACAAATGTACTTCTGGAACCATTAGGCCTCAAGTGCTCCCTGTGAGCCAGTAGTTTGTTGTATAAATGCATATTTAGGGAACTTTTTAAAATGTACATTTTCTGAACTACGACTATAATGTGTAGCACTGAAATATGCACTTAAAAGTCTACTCTTCCCAATGTGAATGCGTTATGTACCTGCCATTAGTGTCAATGACAGTTAAGAAAGCATGCTGAAAGGAGAATAGATTCCTTGGGGATATTTAAGTTATAATCTGTAGTGTCATTTAAGGTGTTTTCCTCCCCCTGCAAGCTCCCCAAAGACTTCTATGTTATGAATTAGTGATCTAAAAGTTCTATTTAGAAACCTAACCCCATTTTAGGTACAGAAGCACTACATTAAATGGCACCATTAACTTTTTAAGATGTCAGCTTAGTGCTGCTGAAAGGTGCCAGGGTGACAGCCTTGCAGACTGAAGTCCTCTGCAAGCTTCCCTGAACCACCTTTTTTTCTCAAGCCTGCCTTTGAGAGACCTGTTCTTGAGGGTAAGAAGGGTAGTTCGGACACCATTCCCATTCATTCTATGACCTCGTTGCTGTAACTGCTAAGAAGGGTGCTAATTATGGTGATTTTTTGTAACATGGATACCTCTCCACTGGGAATGCCACTGAGCAGTCATGAGATGGCACAAAAGTTTTATAGTGTAAAAATTTAGAAATTGCTCTCATCACAGGTTTCACAGTCCTCAATTCTCAATCAGAGCATATACCTTAGGATATAACTGTAGTTATACTGGCTTAACCCTGTGGTGCAGATGCGGTGTACACCAACAGAAGGGGTGCAGATACACCCTCTCCCCAAGCTATGGTAGCTAGGTCGACAGAAGCTTTCTTCCACTGACCTAACTCTATCTACACTGGGGGCTAGGTTGACATAGCTACATCACTCAGAGGTGTGGATTTTTTTACTCCCCTGAGCAACACAGCTATGTCAACCTAAATTTTAATTGTAGGCCAGGCCTTAGACTCAAAGTCCTTTGCTTCAGGAGGATGTCTAACTGAAATAGATCTCTAGCATCCTTCTTTTTAAACGTCACTTCTCACTGGAGGATTTTGATCAATTTGTTGGCATGATGTCATCCTCATGATCTAACAGGACTTACCATCTCATCAAGCCCATCATTTGTTTCCACAGATCTGAACTGCTTTGAGTAATGTCTGATTTGTAATGTGGAATAATGTGCTTTGGTGACTCAGTGAGACCTCTTTATTTCACTTTAACTGAAACTATATCAACTGTTTTTTAAAAATTCAAATTCTTGTCCCCTTACTTAAAACAAACAAAAAAAACCCAAATATTGTCTTGCTCCTTATAACTACCTGTCATATACTGCATAAAAAAATCCTTTACTGAAATTAATTTTCTTCAAATTAGTTTTCCTCCACTGATCACACGTACAAGTAAGTTACTGAACATGTTATTGTTATTATTTTAGTTTTAAAGAGCACTGAAGCAGTTGTTGGGTGAAACTGTCACAAAAAAAGATTATATGGATATTGTAAATAGATATAAAAGGAGGAAATAAGATACATTAAAGTCTGTCTCCTTTTTAAACTATGCCTCCTTGCCCACTTCTGCTGAATTTCATCAATGGAAATGTTTTACTTATGGTATGCCACAATTCTGGACAGTCCTGTGGACAGACAGGCACACAAGGAAAGAAGATGAATGCAGTGAGAATACACTGAATATTAAAATACTTCACCTAAGTAATCTAATAGCTATACTGATTTAATACGTTTACCGTTCAAAAACCTTTTAGTATGTATCATTTTGAATTATGACTACATGATGGCACTTTCTAATTTTCTTATTCCAACACCCGCAAAATAGTAGTGCTTGTTCTTCATTTTATAAAAAATTGTTTCATTTTTAAATTATTAACAGTACAACTTACTGGATCATGTCCTGGGATACTTGCTCACTTATTCTTTTCATTCTAAAATACAAATGCAGCACAATAATACTTCTGTTTTCACTTCAGACCCTGAAGAGGCTCTATTTTACAATACATCATGCGCACCCAGTATATCTTGGAGATAAGAATATTACAGTGTTTGCATATACCAATGTACTGAGCAAAGAGAAGATATTTATTGAGATTAAATAAATTATTATAATCCTACATTAGATCTTGACTATATGTATCCAACATATCATACTTGAGTAAAGTATTAAAGTGGCCACATTTTCTTACCGTATAAACCAAGTCCTCTTTCAGAAAAATAAACAGTTTTGGTTTAAGGTTATTTATATTAATCCTAAAATAAATTAGAGGTAGCTAATCTACGTAAGTAAGTCTAGTCAAGAAAATTTTATATACATACATAAAAGCTGCAAAGCTCTTCCATTACTCTTAAGAATCTCCTTTTCCTCTCCTAATGTTCATCAAACTTCATGATATTATTACGGGAAGTTAAGGATACGCATTAAAGAAAAATGATAAACCAAGTCAATACTCAGTTTAAGGAAAAAATAACTGTAAATGTATAAAAGCCATGAAAGCAAGTTAGTGCTGTAATTATTTAATTCTACACTTCACTCTGAAATTTGGGTTTGTCATTTTATCCAGCAACTAAGGTATGTTTAAAAAACAAAATATTTTATATTTGAGAAATTTACAAGTAAGTATTAAAACATACATGCAACAAACTAGTACTTGGAGTGTCTGGTTTAACCTCACAATTGAAAAACTCTGTTCTCAGCCATCCTTCGATAGTTTTCATCCAGCCACTGCATCATGTGGGTTATGTTCTGCGGACAATTGGCCAAATCCTGGCCTCTGAACATACATATAGGCAATTCCCAATGGGCCAAACCCTGTTTGCCTTATTCACACAAGTAACACAACTGACGTCAGTGGGACTATTTACAAGAGTAAAGAAAGCAGAACTTGTCCCACTAAGTTGTGCACACATATCTCAGGGTAGAATATGGCACCCATTAGCCATTGAAGAGACATTATCTGGTAGTTTCGCCTATCTCCCTCACACTAAAATTAAGGTGGGAGTGTTACAAAGCCTAATATTAATAGAAATGCTATAATTTTTAAGTCTTCAGTTAAATTTGTTTGAATTTAAGCATTCAAATTCGGTGTTGACAACCCAGACACTGCAGCATTATGTTAGTGCAAGAAAATTAGAAAGTAAAACTTACCAGTCTATTTCTGTTGCTCAAGGTGAGTGAAATGCAAAAAAGTAAGAACAAAGTTTAAAATGGGGAAAAGTAAAGTATAATTTTAAAATGCACAGGTTAATAACCTAAGGTGCTGGCAGTATTTTTTTTAAATGATCTAAAATGAATCAACAATGCTTTTTTAAAACATAACATTTCTCTGTACTGATAGGTAAAAGATAAGACTGTATTGAAGATAAAGCACACTGCCCTATCAACCATTGAGCCAGGTCATCCCCTCCAGTGGTAAAATCTTTGGAAGGAGGAAATCTCCACAGAGATCCTCTCATATCATCCCTATTAGGAGTGAAAAGGCTGGGGTAGCAGGATATGCCTGTAGAAAAACTCACAGGATCAGCCCCAAACCTGTCAGATCTCCAGGGATCTGCTGGAAGCCACAGCCATCTGTACAAAGACCCTGCATTTACATGGGAGCTGCACTACAGGACTTGTATCCGGGAAAATATATTACGGGCTCAGACCATGTTATCTTCTCCAGGTAGCCTCCTTGGGCTGGACAAAATGTTCTGGGCTCCCTCCCCTCTGAACAAACTCCAGATTCACCTGGTGCCCTCCATAAGGGCCACGGGAGAGGGGAGGATGCAGAGGCAGCTGAGCCCTCTTGCCTTCCATGTCAGAGAGGGGAGAGCTGTGCAAGGAGGAAACCCTCAGTGCATGCGTCTCAGGAAGCTGAGCTGGGGCACTGATTTCTAATCCTAATACACAAGTGTTATAAAATGAAGCTGAAATTTAGGTGGCTGTTTTGTATATTCCTTATGTACCAACATGGTTGAGTAGGGATCCCGCAACCCCTTCCTCAAGTGAGGAATGACAAGTCCCACTGAAGTTAATGGGGCTACTCATGTAAGAAAGGCCTCTCAAGATCAGGTGCTATATATAAGTCTGAGAAAAGAATGTGTTAGTTTATGGCTGTAGAACCAGTAAGTAGAACTTGTGTGTTTGGGCATCCACTGAACTCACTGGTATTATTATTATTTATTATGTTTATTACAGCACTACCTAGGAACCAACCCAGATCAGGGCCTCATTGTGCTAGGCACTGTACAAACATAGAGCAGTAAACAGTCCCTTCCCCAAAAAGCTTAGTCGGCAATGCCACATTAGTTCTTTTACTTGGGTGGGGGGAAAGGGGAGTGGTTAGGAAGGGATTAGCTGTTACACAGATGACATGGGAAGGGAGAGGGGTTATAGGGACAGAACAGGTGAGAAGAAGGAAGGGATGGAAGGTAAGATGGGCAGGCATGGAGTAACACTGAGGTGAAGCAACTGGAGGAGGTTGGACCAAACAGCCAATCATCACAGAGCAGAGAAAATCCTGTCAAAACTGTAGAAAATATCAGTGTCCGTTGACCCCTGCTTCTGCTGCTGCTCTGCTGGATTCAGTCTCTAGCTGAATAGTAAGACTTTCATTGACCTTAAGAGGAGTTGGACTAGTCTGTAGAGAAGAAACTGGGGTAGGAGGGCAGGAAGAAAAAATTCTGAAGAAAAAGGAGCTTTTAAAAATATATTTATGCCATTGATAGTATCCTTGTTATTAATAACAATTAATTCATAAGCTAAAAAAATACAAGACAAGCTTCAATCAGAGCAAATATTTACAGTTGAACTATACAGACCCATACCCCTGAAAATAGGCATTTTTAATGGAAATCTGACCCATCCGTGCCATATTGATTCTAATAAGTACCTATGTAATTAAATACAATAGAGTATGTTGAAAGAACATTAAGGGCCCAATCCTGTTCCCAGTGAAGTCATTTAATTCAGTGACTGAATGGGGAAATTAAGCATTTTACATGTAGTCAGTAAAATGAATCCACTCCAGATTAGCTGTGACTGGAAGTGACATAGCGAGGGTTAGTTGGTAGTACTAACATAACTCCTGGTAACATATCACATCTGGCACATTTGTTGGCAATTTCAACAAGGAGGGCAAGGAGTGAATAGACATAAAGAATAAACTCCTTTAACCCTCTAAAGTGGTCCCCGCAGCATCAGTTGGATATTAATTAGCAGAACAGTTCTACTACTGCCCACACTGTATCTGTTCTACACAGAAACAGCTGCAGGACTCCATTTCCACTCTTATCGCCTTTCACAAGCAGTAAATTCACAATTATTTTACCTGGAAGAACGTTAGATCCAAAGCATGAGCTTTTGACGGGGGAATAAAGAGGAGAAAATGAACTTTGAGAACTCCCTCTCCTACATGCACAAAAAAATGCTTAACATTTCTGATAGACATAATCCAGAATATTGAGGGTTAACATAAGAACTCCATATCAAATTCAGAGATAATGTGTGGGGTGGTGCAAGATCACCTTGTACTCAGTCAGACACCCTTACACCCAACTCTATTAATGTGTGCACTCCATTCAGAGTTTAACAGTGTAAGGTCCAGAACATGGAAGTAGCCCTCATCCTACTTTAAAATAATCACGTTCTGTCTCTTCCAGTTCAGACTCCTTTATGTCAATACAATACATGTAAGGGAGTCTCACTTACGCTACCTTACATATTGCCTCTGAATTTGGCCCTTCACCCTTAGCTTCTGTCAAAGCAAGGTCTGGAAAATTGACTTTATGGATTTCTTTTTTATTATTATTGCTAATAACTTGGATGAAAATTGTTATTAATGTTCTGAGTATTAAAATTCTCACTATACACTATTTTTCTTTGTTCACTAATTATTGTTTTGTTTGTCTGGAAACAGGACCTGTTTTGATAAATGGAATATAGTTTTTCTTTGTTTTACTATTTATTATTGATTCATCTGTCTGAAAACAAAAACTGTTTTGATAAATGGATTAAATAGTAATCTGGTATCATAGGGTTTAATCCTTTTCCCGTATAATTCAATGGCTAAATTCCTATTGACTTCAGTATTGCAGAACTGTGCTCATACTGACTTCTTCACATGACTCCGTATCTTCTACTGAAATACAAGGGCCAAATCCAGTGGAACTACTCAGGTAAGTCCGATTTGGAATCCAGAGCCCAATTCTGTTCCCAATGATTTCCACAGGAGTAGAAGCAGACAATTATTTTGTGACTTTTGAGAGAACCTCCTCAGTGAATCACAACAGATATTCTTACAAAACCACACTGTTAGGGGAACTATTTCTCTCAAGAGGCTGAAGCGTCAAAAAAGGTGGTGTGCTTTCAGATCTCTAGCCCCCTTTGCACTGATACCAATAGCTCCCACACTGAACATGCAGAGTTAAATAAAAAGCACAACCTGCGTAAATAAGACTAGAGTGTCAACTTTATACACGTATTTGCATTTTCATATGTTTACAAGCTAACACCACTTCAAATATTTTTAAAATCCCAGCTTAATGGAAGGTTCTAAAACATGTATTATAGATTTGCTCTAATCTATCAAGCACATTTGTATATCTTGGAAATGAGCGTTTTTCTATGTGTGAACTCATACAGGCATTTTTTAAAATGTTTATTCTACTTCTAATAAAACCTAACGAGGGAATGGTGTATGTGTGTATAATGTACATTCACAGAAAGATAAAAACTATAAGGGTGCTCAATCAAGATTTTCTTCCCTCTGAGATAAATCACAACAGCAAAGCCAGATCATACCAAATAAATCCATGGCTGAATTACAGCATAAGTAATGTGTGTCCATCAATTAATGCATTTATAATATATAGTGTATCTCCTAAATATAAGAGTGCCAAGAAAAGCCATATGTAAAATAACAATTCAAAAAGTATTATGCATGCAACACACTGCCAGTGTGTCTGGCACCATGAAACACAGTTTATTATTCATGGGTCTTATTACATGCTAGTACTCCACTGCAGGATATAATGGCCCCTTAAATACTTGTCTCAAAAGATATAGTCTTCTCATAGGGGTCAAAAGCCTATTTTGGGTACATAAATTTAGAATACAAACTTGTATTTAAAATACATAGTAAAATCCTTTGGAAATATTGTTAGTATGTGTCAGCAGTAGCCACTTTCATAGTTTAATAATCTTGATTAGTTATTGATTTATCCAGAATACCAAAAACAATTTTAGATCATATTATAAATTAATCACTTGTTACATTTATTTAACTTTTACTGAAGTTGGAAAAGAATATTAATAGTATAATCATTAGCAGATCCTTTTTAACTATGGCATAGTGAAGACAGGATTGTGTATAGCGAGTGCATCTTCAACTATTGATCTTCTTGTCAAGCAGTGATGGAATGTTTTAAACCTTAGGAGTTAGTCCGATTTATTTAAATCAATGTTTTATTTTCCTGATTTAATTTTATATATAATGTACACATACACCATGTCTTATAGTGACTATACTATATTCAGTAAATAAAGGTTATTTACAACTGCAACAGATAAAATACAATTATTAATAAAGCCACAAGTTAAAAGTAGCTAAACATCCAAATCTCCAAATGTCCATTTTTTCTGTCCCCCCCCCATAAAAGAATATAACGTATAAGATTGTATACCAAACCACAACAGTCTAACATAATAGATGATACCAGAAACAGCCTAATTTCCTAAAAACTTATAGAACAGTTTCCTGCTGGAACAAAACTTTGGAAGGTCACTAAGCCTCTCCCACCACAAAGGAAGCAATTCAACCTCCACCACCCCTTCGTTTTGCCACTCAAGGGTGAGGGCACAAACAAAGTGGCAGTGGTATGAAATCTGGGGATTTCTGCAACGGGAGGCTGGTGATATTTGAAGATGGGGTGAAGAAAATGACACTGAAAGCCCCCCCCCCCCTTCCCCAGCGCCACTGCACAGCGAGGTCCAGCCCCACCCCAGTGTCTCTGGCTCCAGAGGAGAGGTGGTGCAATGCCCAGGCTGCCCTGAGGAGCCTCCACGGGAACTCTGCAAACAAAGTAACTTCCAAGGTGACATTAGGAGACTGGAGCACAGGTGGGAAGGGCTCCTCTCAACCCCTCTGGATACAAGAGAGCGAGCGAGCCCTTCTCAGCACGCAGAGTGCCAGTCCTTACCTTCAGCCAGCCCCTTCCACCAGCCCAGCAGAGCCAAGCATCAGCAGAGCCGCGCTGAGGCAGGGGAAGGGGAGCCGAGAGGATTGCAGCTGCTTTCCCTCCTCTTCTTCCTCCTCCTCTCCCGGGCCGGGAAGCGCCGAGCAGCCCTTTTCCCCCCTGGCCGGCTGCCGTGCTGCCTCCTCCCGCTCTAGCTCTGGGGCAATTGTTTGTTTGTTTGTTTGAAGGGAGCCCGGAGCAGCCCACGGGGCAGCCTGGTTGGGAGAAGCCAGCCCCTGACGCGCTTGGGGGTGGGGAGGGGTTTGCGGGGGGGGGGGGGTTCCAGACGCTCGCGCGGCGGCGCACCGAGACCCCCCCACACACCCTGGCCCGGCTCCCCACCCCCGAAGGGAGACGAAGCCTTGGCGCCTGGCTGCCCCTGGCCACCCGCCTTGCACCAGGGGAAAGAGCGCTGCGGCGAACCACCACCACCCCTCCGCCCCAGCCGAGAGACACCCCCCGCCGCCGCCCGCGTAGAGGGGGCTGCAAGGATCCGCCCCCGTCCCTGGAGCGGGAGCCCCCGGAGACTTACCCTCCCCGCCAGGGCTGCTGAGAAGACGCAGCATTTTTTATTATTATTTTGCAAGCCACCTTCTTTTCCGGCAGCCCAGGCTCCCCTCCCCCGCCTCCTTTGGGGGGCCGGGGATTCCCCCCTCCCTTCCCGCGCCGCCTCCCCGGCTGCTGGCTGCCCCCCGCGCCTGCCCGCCTCTCCCCGCTGCAGGGCCGGTGTGACTGGGGGGTGGCCACTGCTCGGCCCCTGCGCTCTGGACGGAGAGAGAGTCAGAGTCCCCTCCCTTCCCACCTGGTGTTGGGCGGTCCCCCGGGGACGAGATGGTTTGGGGCTCTCGGGGCGCCCCTCGCGCTGTCTGGTGGTGGTGGGAGTGCCCCGCATTGGGGCCCCCACCCTTGGGCTGCTTTTGGTGATCACAGGAGCTGGGGAACCATCACCACCCCCAGCTCTGCCTGGCTGAGGGAAGAGGGTGCCCCAGCTCTGTGGCACCACTGGTTTAGGGGTGCCAGAGATGGGGAAGGGGAACCCCGTCTGTCCCAGTGCCCCTCTCTCTGGCTGGTTTTGGGGGGGGGGCTCTATGTTGTTGGGGACTTTCTCAGAAGTCCTGTCCCAGACTGGGACTGTCTGAGCCCTGCTCCTCCCTGCCACTCTGTGCTGGGTGGTCCCTGGGCAATGACTAGGGCCAGGATTCCCACCCAACTCCATAAGAACGTCCATACTGGGTGAGACCAATGGTCCATCTAGCCCAGAATCCTGTCTTCAGACAGTGGACAGTGCCAGGTGCTTCAGAGGGAATGAATAGAGGTCCCCATGCACACAGGCCCTTTGTGCTGATGACTTGACACTTACTCAAGACTAAAAAGTACCTGTTAGCAGCTCTGGTAAGAGCAAAAATATTCAGTGCTCCTATCATGACATTTTAAAAAAGGAAGAGGCATATGAACACTGGGGTTTTTCCTGGTATCCTTGGCCAAAATTTCCCTCCTCTGCTGCGGTGAGCCAAGTAGAATAGTTGCTGTCTTGCCACCTTAGGGGTGACTATGTTTCAGTGGTGCTGCCTAAGAGGCACTTAGCAGTCCTTTGGGGGGAAAGACGCTATACAAAATGTAAAATATTTATACAGCACCACTGAACAAGATGAGACAAGGTCTCTGCCCCAAACCAATTGTGACATGGCTTTCAAAGGTACTGAACATGCACAGCTCCTGCTAGTTTCAAAATCAGGCAAGGAAAACACTATGATATATTAATGATCCTATCATATGATATTATAACTAGAGAACATGAAAGTTAAATGAATACATAGAGGAGACACTAATTATAAACATATGAAGGGCTATGCTACACAATCTTCTAGTACAGGGGTTCTCAAACTGCGGGTCAGGACCCCTCAGGGTCACGAGGTTATTACATGGGGGGGGGGGGATGTCGCGAGCTGTCAGCCTCCACCCCAAACCCCACTTTGCCTCCAGCATTTATAATGGTGTTAAATAGGTAAAGAAGTATTTTTAATTTAAAGGGGGGGGGCGCACACAGAGGCTTGCTATATGAAAGGGGTCACCAGTACAACAGTTTGAGAACCATTGTTCTAGTACAGGGGTTGGCAACCTTTGAGAAGTGGTGTGCCAAGTCTTCATTAATTTAAGGTTTCGCGTGCCAGTAAAAGGTTTCGCGTGCAAGACTGGCAGCGCGGGCGGCAGACGGAACTGCAGACCGGCAGTGGGCCGAGCAGCTCATCCTGCTGCCGGTCTGGGGTTCCGTCTGCCGGCCCCTGCCAGCCAGAGTCCCGGCCGCTGCCCCCGCTCAGCCCGCTGCCGGCCTGGTTCCGTCCATCCAGGCCGGCAGCGAGCTGAGCCGGGCCGCTGGACCGGACCCCGGCTGGCAAGGGGCCGGTGGCCGGGACCACCAGACCGGCAGTGGGCTGAGTGGCTTATCCCGCTGCCGGTCTGGAGTTCTGTCTGTCATCCCCTGCCAGCCAGGGTCCTGGCCGCTGGCCCTGCTCAGCCCGCGGCCGGCCTGGGTTCCATCCATCCAGGCTGGCAGCGGGCTGAGGGGGGCCGGCAGCCGAGACCCCGGCTGGCTTGGGCCGGTGGCTGGGACCCCCAGACCGGCAGCGGGCTGAGCAGTTCATCCTGCTACTGGTTTGGGGTTCCGTAATCCAGGCCGGCAGCAGGCTGAGCGGGGCTGGTGGCCAGGACCCCGGCTGGCAGCAGCATGCCACTAAAAATCAGCCCACGTGCCGCCGGTTGCCGACCCCTGTTCTAGTACAATAGAACCTCTGAGTTATGAATTAACCAGTCAATCACACACCTTATTTGGAACCAGAAGTATGCAATCAGGCAGCAGCAGAGACAAAAACAAACAAGCAAACAAACAAAACCCAAATACAGTACAGTACTGTGTTAAACGTAAACTACTAAAAAAATAAAGGGAAAGTTAACATTTTTTTTGACAAGGTAAGGAAACTGTCTGTACTTGTTTCATTTAAATTAAGATGGTTAAAAGCAGCATTTTTCTTCTGCATAGTAAAGTTTCAAAGTTGTATTAAGTCAATGTTCAGTTGTAAGTTTTTGAAAGAACAACTATAACTATTACGAACATTTCAGAATTACAAACAACCTCCTCCTTCGTAACTCTTAAGTTCTACTGTAATTCTAAACTGAAATCATTCAAACCCTTCCAAGAGTACATTGGTTCAAATGTGACCTACTGGACAATGATGTGTGCTAGCTATGTGGGAATAATTAGTAAATACACCTCTACCCCGATATAACGCTGTCCTTGGGAGCCAAAAAATCTTACCGCGTTATAGGTGAAACCGCGTTATATCGAACTTGCTTTGATCCGCCTGAGTTTGCAGCCCCGCCCCCCCGGAGCACTGCTTTACTGCATTATATCCGAATTCGTGTTATAACGGGTTGCATTATATCAGGGTAGAGGTGTATTGGGGCTAAAATTTTAAAACTGAGTTCCTGCCTAAGTGAAGAAGTGGGCTGATTTTCAAGAGTGCTGAACCCCTCCTAGGAACTGCTGGGTGCTCAGTTCTTGACAGTCAGGCCACCTATTTAGATGGCTAAATATGAACTTCGGAGCCTAACTTTAGATATCCATTTTTGAAAATCTTTGGGTATTTGGTTGCTCCATTTCCTCATCTGTAAAATATGAGTAATATGTAACTTCTTGAAAGACTTTAAGATATTTAGAAAAAAAGTTCTATACAAGTTCTAAGTATCATTATCTATTATTAATGTCCTAATAGAAAATTATTGTCAAAAGCTCTAGAAATATTCTAGAATCATATGTTACCTAATCGGTCATTTATGTATACATTTGCTATATGATTTTTGTTCAATTCATGGGGCTACAAAGCTTTTTAAAAAAATGAGCTGCAATTGCCCTTGGTTATGCAAAGAGATTGATCCTTGAAGGTGGAGAAGCTTTTATATCCTATTTTTAAATGATTATTATTGACAGCAGAAATTGCAACATATGGACATGTTATTTATGCAGCAAAAGACAAAAACTGAAACATTTCATGTGATACAGAAAGATGTACTTATCTAAAGGAAAACAGTTGTGCAAAACAAGAAGTTCATGAGATCAGCAGGGATGGAGAGACGTGGTGGAGCAGCTCATGACTTTATTTTTGCAAAGTTGTTTTTCTGGCTGGGTTGTCTTTGTTGTTAATTGACAATATTTTATGTATAGTTTTATTTAGTTCATTGCATAATTGTGGGGAGGGAGAGCTCAGTGGTTTGAGCAGTGGCCTCCTAAACTCAGGATTGTGAGTTCAATCCTTGAGGGGGCCATTTAGGGATCTGGGGCAAAAATCTGTCTGGGGATTAGTCTTGCTTTGAGAGGGGGTTGGACTAGATGACCTCCTGAGGTCCCTTCCAACCCTGATAATAAATGTCCTTACTACAATTCATAGACTAAGTAAACAAAGAGTGCAGGCTTCTATAACCAAAGTGCCATTGCAGAATGGGAAACAGGAGTATTAGTACGGTGATGAATGACAGTTTGTAGTCAAATGTGAGTAGCCAGTGGTGCTTCTAGGATCTGCAACCCACCACTGTTCTGCTACCCAATTCCTTCCCTCCACCTAAATCCTTCACCCATTGTACATCTCTTTTCCTTCCTCAGTCACATAATCCCCTTCTGCCAACCAGCTCCCTCCCTGTAAAGTTGCTCTCATATCCAGTTTCAGATTTGATATCTGACAGATATTGACACTTCATGGATCAAAACCAAACAAATAGCTATATTTGTTGCTGTGAGGTTATTGACATGAACTGTGACCTTATAGATCATTGTTGCAACCACTGTCATATATTTGCAGCAAATATTGTACAAAGGTTGTCATGTGAGGTGTCTATGAAGAGGTTATGATTTGCTGATTACAATTATGCTATCTGTATGTGTGTACCATTTTTGTAGTTGAAGTTATGAATATTGGCTATGTAAGAAACGAGATCCCAAGAAACAGTGGTGGACATAAACCTTTGTGGAGTGTTTCAGAAGCTTGCGTGGAGGGGAAACTGAGGAAGGGTGGCACAAAGACAATCCAGGCCAAGAAGGGGCACATGAGAGGTGGCTGACACTTTTACAAGGTGCAGTAAAAGGGGATGGCCAAGTATCATTACACTTAGATTATGACAAATGAAGCAGAAAAATCCCAAATCATCCACTGTACCACAACCACAATGGAATCTATTCTTCTCCTCATTTACCCAGACAAACCCCATTAACACAGGGTTTGATGAGGGTGATTATTAATGGGGCACAGACCTTTGGTGGAGAAAATCCTCTTCGTGGGGTTGTGTAAGGGGTTATGTCTTGCTGGAATTTTTCTTGAGCTTTGCTGATTGTTGGGGTAGGGTTTTTTGTATTATTTAAAATAATATCAGAGGTACCCAGAGCAGCAGATGGTTGCCTATTTCATGTCATTATTAATGAAAGGAAATAACAGTATTCATCCTCATCTCAGAAAACCAGGAGCTATATTTTTGAAAGGCTCTATAGATTCCTCTGCTAATGCAATGAAAAATAAAAATGAGGCAAGACCATCCATATCATTAGCAAGTTGTATTTTTCATCACTAAAATATATTCTTCAATTAGAAAAAATGTATATTTCCAAATTACTTTTAGCAACAATCAACTGTTAATATTTGTACTTGTATTTTTAGGAATGTGGATCCTACATTAGATATAGTTTCTAATGGAATTTTTCATTGAATACTACAACTATTTTGTAGAGTGTCTTTCATGTAAAGTGTACACAAAGGGCTTAGTGTTGGATTTGGGTCCCTCCTCTGCCTTTGTTCTTTTGTTTTTTCTTTGGAGAACTTCCCCCAGCCCCTTTTTGGATAGTTCACATAATCTTTTCCATTCGTCATCAGCCAGGTTGCTGATTACGAGAGTAACTGCCAAGCTTTCAACTCCTTGTCATCAATGGGCTGTGAATGACAGACAGCATTAATGCTGGCAAGCTCCCACTCTCCTCTTCGCCTTTCCCAAATGTAATTAAACTGCACTAATATGGCAAAAGAAAAGCTGCAGCTTTATTTTACTTACCCTAATAACATAACAATTAAACCACAGAAGGACACAATATAGTCATATTAACCCATCATGACCAGGAAACTCACAGATAAGTGAATGCCTGTCTCAAGATTAGAGCAAAAGGCTGAGTTAAGACTACTCTCCTGTTCATGGCTCTGCTACTAATTTATTGTGTGACTTTTTGGGCAAATCATTAAAGACAAAATTTCCAAGAATGGCCACCTATTTTTTACTTTAACATCTCTACCTTTCCCCCACCATCTGTAAAATGGGGATAATTATAATACCCTACTTCACGGGTGTTGTGAATCAATGAGTGATTGTAAAGGCCTTTTGAGATCCTCATATAAAAGGCACTGTATAAGTGGGAAGTACTACTAAATGAGTAGTTGGGAACCTTTCTGAAATAATAAATAGTCATTCTGATACTGCATCCATCAGGCTTCATAAATATTAGTACCTCATGCCTTTTGTTTTTCACAAGATATAATTTAATATACATGTTATGAAGTATCCAGTGACTCCTATCAGGATCTGAGGTCCATTGTAAAAACAGAGGCAAAGATCCAGTCTCTGCCTCAAAGAGCTTACAAACTAAGAATATGGATAATTAAGGCTAGAGTGCCTGCCCTTGCTTTTAACCTGAACTCTGAATTTCAGAAGGTTGTAGTCCAATAATAATGTTAACAAAGTTGTTTTATTATATTAGTTAGAAAATGGGGGGGGGGGATATTTCTAAATGACATGGCAGCACTTCAAATCTGTTAGACATTTGAAAATGGGTGAGTCTTTCACTTGGTACTTTGGGTTTACTGGCTAAAAATAATAGTAATACCTAGCTCTTACACAGGCCTTTTTATCAGTTGACCTAAAAAAAGACACTTTGAAGTGCATTTGAAAGTGTATTATTTTCTCCATAGATCATTTTAAGACACTTGTTCTCTAACTTTTTTAATATTGTGACCCTCTGAATCCTTCCCTCTAGCAGCTAGATTGTGCTTACTTGTAAAAGTAATATTAAGGGAGTATTGAGGAGAAAAATCAACTTTTTTAATGCAATGTTTGCACTTTAAAACAGTGTTTGCTTTTTGATTACGTCCTGCTATTTCCTATCTGAATAGCTTTATTTCTTCTCTCTGTGTGTAGGGCTTTACATTTATTAGGGTACCTCTCTTCAGGTCCTGAAGTCCATGATCCTCTGATCTTTTCAGGTCACTTTGCAGCTTAATACTATTCTCCTTATGGCTCTCCAAATTTGGAGTCACCTGTACATTTGATTGTGGCTCAGTCTGCACCACAAAACACCTGACAAAACATGACCTGAAACAGTTATGCAGGGTGAGGGAAAGGGCTATGTTTCTTTTACCTGGTCAAAAAAAAAAGAATCTCAGTGGAGAGAGAAACTAAGCCTAATGGCCAAATTTTCAAACTTGGGTACCTATATTTAAGGTCCTAAAAAAGTTTGGTCCAATTTTCCAAAAAGCGGAGTGCCTTCACCTTGAATTCACCTAAGGGGGAAATGGAGAGGGCTCAGCACTTTGAAAACAAGCCAAACCTATTTAGAAGCTGTAACAGGTGTTTCCCAGTGCCCTGTGTCTCAAGTCAGGTGATTGATTGCAGCCCTAAGGTGACACTTCCTATAAAAAGGAGCCTGCATGGGTGGAGAAGAGGCTTAGGGTCAGGCTATAAAGAAGGCTCACTGTCCTATCCAGGTGGAATGCCTGGTAGGTGCATGCAGGGAGCAAGAGTAGAAGCCACTGCTGGGAAAGACCATAGGAAAGAGAGAGTTTTAGAAAGAAAGTGTGGTGTTTGTGGAAGAGGGCTGGGAGATTTGAATGATATTTTGTTAATAAACCAGGAAGGGAATGTTGTATGTGCTGTGTGATTCTGTGTATTTGTGGGGAACCCAAGAAAGGGTAAGCAGACCATAGTATTTGAGCCTTGCTTTTAGGTACTCACTTAAAAAAAAATTCTTTTAAGAATTCTGGAGGGGGCTACATCTAGACTGAAGAATGGCTGCTTGAAGACTGATAGGTTCTTCATCAGTTTGACAAAAGGAGTTTTCTATAGTACCTACTGTTGCTTTGTGAACCAGTCTGAGAATCACTAACCTAAGAAATCTCCTGCTTTAACCGAAGGTACACAGGAAGAGGAACTTAGCTACCACAAGTAGAAGCATGACATACAATAAGATAAGTAGAGAGGGATAGCAGCTGACTAGCAGGACTAGGAGCCATCATAGTGGCAGCATGATTCAGGTAACATATTTAGTAGCACTCTTACTGTTGCTCCAAAAACGAGCAACTTGTGGTCCTCTCGAGCAATCAGTGGCTTCCTTCCCTGCTATCTGCTCCTACGACAACTGTGGAATGCCACCAGCTGAGATAGCCAGCTCCCCCTTCCAGTAATCAGGATAATGCTGTGTTGGATGCCTGCACAGCTAGTGGGGTGCAGTAGGAGAGAAAGGGAAGAGAATCCTTCCTTTGAACCTCTCCTAGCCCATCAGCAAGATTTTATCCTATATTTAAAAAAAAAAAAAAAAAAAACCTGTCTACCAAACTCAGGGGCAAATCTCCCCAGCCAGTGCAGATCTCTTTCATATTCCTGGTAGAGGATATCAGGTTACAGCTGGCTAGTTATAGTAAGTGCAGATATATCCTGTGCCCATAATGTATTTTAAAAAGACCTGGATAAATGAGCAGGCATGTTTTTTAGAATATTTTTTAAAATAAATAATGTATATTAGAAGCACCAGATATTGTCCATATAATAACTCAGACTATCTAATCCAGAAGAAGAAGAAACTGGCCACTCAATCCCACTGCATTCTGGCAGTTGCAGAAGTTGTTATGCCAAGCTACATGTATCATACGGTTGCATTTAATCCCCATCAAGTGATTATCTCAGCTCATTGCCCCAACTCAAATTGTGAAATCCTGGCCCCATTGAACTCAATAGCAAAGCTCCCATTGACAGCCAGGATTTTACTCAAGAACTTTAAATCTTTGTACTGCTTTTCTTCCAGCTTTTTCTATGGCTTTCATTCTGTCTGCATAGTGCTTCCACACACGTGAACACTAAGTTCTTAACTATAGTTTACACTATTGACACAGGCAGAGATTTAAAAAAAAAAAAAAAGGAGCCTAAAATCAGGGCCCTAAACTCCTATTGAGGCAGCTGCCTGACTTTGAAAAGTGCTGAACATTCAGTAGCTCCCTTTGCCTTATGTAGGATGTTCTTTCCTCACACGCAGGAATGTAGTTATATGGAAGGCCCACAGTAAAACCCTAAGCCACGCCACTTTGTGTTCTCTGAACTTCTGTTTGTGAGGTAGGGAGAAGGAGGGAGCAGCTGTCCCTTTATGAACACAGTGGAACAGGAGAAGGATTGAAGATGCTCCACCTGAACCCTCTCAAAATTCTTCAAAGGTAAGAGGTGGGAGTACTGGGGCCTGCTGGGGAAAAGTGAATTGCTGAGGATTGAAAAAGCGATTGTGACAAAATTCACCAGTTGCATGTATCTGGGGTTCATGTGGGTTGGTCCTATAATTTCTATGTGAATCTGAAATGCCAAGCAAACCCAACAGAGATAAGATGGGTACAAAAAAATATCCACTAGTTCAAGATTGCAAAACCCACTCACACTGAATTAAGTGGGGTTTCACACCACTCTACGTACAAGTTTACTAGACTGCTTTTGTGGCTTATTAAAATAGACAACAAGGGCATTAATATTATTATTAGTTGTATTGTGGTACTGCTTAGGAGCCTCAGTCATGGATCAGGATCCATTGCTCTAGGTGCTGGGCAAATACAGAACAAAAACATGCCCCAATGATCTTAAAAAGTAAGTATAAGATGAGACAGCAGGTAGATACAGACAGATAGGGAAGTACCAAGAAACAAGGCAAAAATGGTCAGCATGAGAGTCAGTGGTTTCAGCACACCAACTCCCTAGCTGTTGTCAGGTTTTTTGTAGGCATTATGACAAAGAAGAGTTTTAAGGAGGACAATAAGGTAGCTTTGTGGATATTCATGGAGGGAACGCCTCCCAAATATGAGGGGTAGTATTAGTGAGTGATTGTTCTTCACAAATTGGAAGATCTCATTTTCGGACCAAGGCTAATATGTATTTATGTGTAACTTGCCTGCCAGACTACCCTGGTGATGAAAATATTTATTCATTTTTTGGACACAAAAAGAATGCCTTTTGTCATCTTAAAGTGGGCAGTGGAAAAACATAGGCACAGGCAGAAGTGGACCCCACACACTAAGGTTGTGTAATTGGGATAGACAACACAGAAAAGTCCAAAATAGGAACATTTTTGTTTACATTGTAAGATAAAACATGGAAAAGGATACTATTAAGCTTGGAAAATAGGAATCTCATGCCAGTGATGTTAGAATAGCAGAAAATAATGTGTCAAAGATGTTGGAACTTTTAGAAATATAATCTTTTACAGTTTCAATGTCAACAACATGTTGTTCTCACTATTTTCCATGACAAGAGAATTTATTGAATCAATTTGTCTTCAACACATGTTAAACGTACTGTATGTGGGTGGGTAAGCTATTGTTATTTATATTGTACTACAAGAGAAAATGCTAACGACACATACTTAATGCCCCTAGCAGTCTTTAAAATTGTATGTCTTTTAACAGCAAACCCAGTACATCTGTTCTTAACCATTACACTTTTCTCATACCTGACATTGTATACTTTCACAAATGAATAACTTCAAGGGAGAGGGCAAGGGGGCAATATGATTTGTGCCATTGAAGTAAAACTGAAAAATGTTGATTTGGCTTTTATTAATTTTGTTTGAACAATTGCTCTACAGACAGACGTTGATCTTACATTGCTGCAAATTATACCTAAAAATGAGTCCTATTATTCTGACATGTTCCCCCTTCTAATCTATGTTTTGCATCAACCTTGTCACTTCCCACCTTTTCACTCTTTTATCTTTCATTCCCTCTTCAGTCCCAAGTGTCTTGAACATGCAGTCTGCTCTTCCTGCCTCAGATTTCTCTGCTTTAGCTCAGATATCCTGTGCAATACGTCTTCCATCCCCTCCACTCTGCTGGGACCGACTAATGTCCTACTTCTAGCCAAGAGCAAGGAGCTCGCTCTCTGTGCTAATTCTCCCTGATCTTGCTGCAGTCTTCAAAAGAACCAGCATTTTACTCCTCTTTTACCATCTCCTCCCTGGGCTTTCTTGGTATTGGTTGATTTGATTGATTATCATCCTGTCTTCCTGAATGCTCTTTCATCTTCTTACTCAGTGGTTCCTTTCCATCCCAGGTGTTGCTCTGGGTCCTTGGTCTCCCTCCTGTTGTTCCGATACACCCTTTTACTGAATGACCTCATCCACTCTCATGGCTTTAATTGCCACCTCTTTGCCAATGGCTCCCATATCTACCTCACATTCCCCTGACCTTTCCCCCTGCTATCAATCTAGCATCTATAACTGTTTGTTTGAACTTTCATCCTGGATGTCGCGTTACCAGCTCATACCAAATGGAGCTAATATGGATCTCGGTATCTTCAACTTTTCCCCAAAAGCATCTGTCTCCCTTTGTTGTCAAAGCTGATAGTTCCGCCACTCATCTTTTTGTTTGCATATTGATTTCTGTAGAATTTTATAGCACCAAATTTCATACTCCTTAAATAGCAGCAATAAGTACAGAAATTCAAGTTACTGGATTCAATACATAAATTCAAGCAGCTAGCCATCTACCTGCATCTAAATCACCCAAATCAACCCTTCCCCAAGCCCAAGTGACCATGAACAAAGGTGGGGTTTGTCATATGCCTAAATGAAGATTAACAAATCTTTATGACAAATGCACCCCAAAGTCAAAGAGAACACTCTACCAGCTACTTCCTCCCATTTAACCTGAGCTGGCACAGATGCCTCTGCTGATCACGATTAGGATATTATCATACAGACAGAGAAATTCTCAGATAAACAGATACCAAACTAGCCATATAAGCTCACAACTTCAATGTCATGCCTGAACTTCCTTTCCTTTTCCCCACCGCATTCAGGCTGCTGCTAGATCTTTGTTTATTTCTCTATAAGATCGCCACAAT
Organism: Chrysemys picta bellii; assembly: GCF_011386835.1. NCBI lineage: Eukaryota > Metazoa > Chordata > Testudines > Emydidae > Chrysemys > Chrysemys picta. The sequence continues at coordinate 124,458,465 of NC_088791.1, read as the reverse complement.
AAGTCCTTTCTTCATCGCTGTTGCTAAAACATTGGTTCTTACCCAGCTCACCTCTTGCATTAACTATGACAACCTACTCCTCTTTGACCTTCAGGATTCTTAGATCTTTCCTCTCCAAGCTATCCACAGTGATTCAGCAAATATCATTTTCCTTGCTTACCACTCCAGTGGTGTTACCCCTCCAATCACCCACACCGCATCTTTGAATATCTGCATTGGCTTCTTATCTCATTCCACATCAGATTTAAACTCTTCATTCATACTTTCAGAGCAATACCAGCTCTGTGCCTTCCTATATATCATCTCCAAGTTAGTTCCCAGCTCACACCCTGTGCTCTGCCAGAGAAGTGTGGCTTGTCACTCCTCTGCTGGTTGCTGCGACTTTTCTTAAACCACACCTGTGCCTAAAATATTCTCCTTGATCCCATGCCGCACAACCTTACTTGCCTTCAAATCCTTCCTTAAGACACTTCTTTCAGTTAGCCTTCCAACAACCTCTCCTAATATTCACTCCACTTCTTCTGTCCTTTAAAGTAGAGTACTTCCAAAAGAAAAAAGGAATTAACAATATGTGTATATACAATAACACATTCTTTTACAGTTGCAATGCTTGCAGTTTCCCAACCTCCACCATCTTACTTTGTTTGCCATCCTTGGCTGTGCTGTCTTCACTACTATAAATCTACTAGGCATAGTGCTTGCTTCAATGGAATTACTCATGGAAATAAGCCTGCGCCTGCTAATAAATATTTACAGGATCAAGTCCTTAGACTGTAAGATCCTTAGAGCGGGAGCCTTTTTATTTGTCTAGAACACTACCTGCAGAAATAGTAAATAATAGAAATGCAAAGGAATTGGTATTTCTTATTAGAATGTGTAAAATTTTGTATGCAAAATGCTCTCAAGAATCTCCAGCAGTTGATACAATAAAGGGTTTCAGCAACTTGGTGCTATATAATTGAAAGTATAGTTGCATATATTTAGAAAGAAGCTTGAATTTTAGAACAAAAGTTTCTTATGGGAGAGGTCATCTCTGCCTCTGTTTTGTACAAAGTGAAGCATACTGTCACTGCTCCACAGATAATTGATACATGAGAGTCCAATTTAGAAATGTGGGTACCTTAATAGCATGTCTAAATGCAGGAATTGGACACTCTGTTAAGGTTCTCCTGGGCTCACATGGTTTGAGTCAATTTGCCAATAATTTTGGGCACTTTATGAAACAAAGACCGAACAAAAAGAAAAGAGAGAAACATGAGACTCACTTCAGATACGGAAACTTGGGCATTATTCAAACCACAAAGCAAAAGGGGTACAAGGGTAAAGTATCTGGAAATAGGAAGAATCATTCTTGAGTATCTCTGATGTAAATCATTTCAAAGTCATGAATTAGGGGCTCAGCGTCAGAAGAAAAAAACCCCATAAGTAACAGCATTTCTATGGAAGGGGAAAAAGACTTGAGTAGTTTCCATCATTTGCATGAAATGATAATTACATTATAAAACCTTCCATTTTCTAATTATGAGCTTGAGTTAAAGTGTAAGCACATCAAAATTCACAGCTAGTAATAGAATGCAAAGTAAGACATAACGAAGGTCTATTCATATACTGTAACCTTCATGTTGTTTGGATTTAACTGCGAGTGGCTGTAATTAATTCCAGATCTAGCTTTTTCCAAATATGGAAAATAAAGAGATTAGCATTTCCAATATTGTGTTTAAGAGGAGGTAAGTTTGTGGGAGGGAGAGGCTGTAAGCTCTCTGGGGCAAGGACCGTCTCTTCCTCTGCCTTTGTGAAGTGCCCAACACAGTGGGGCTATGGTCCTGACTGTGATCTTTGAGAGACTACAGTAATAGTAAATCTAGGAGAAGAGGTGACAAAATAAACCTTTAAAGAACACACAATCACAGAATAAATTTTGTTTGCCAGAAAATAGTTCACACTATGAATTAAAATTCTCTAAAGTGTTGCTTTACCAGAAAATTTTTGATACACACAATTCATATTGAACTCTGTGTGTAACAGGAGATAATTGATAGCTTCCTTAATTTGTTTAATTATTTACATTTTTCTTTAGGCCTATGCTTAATTTTGTTTCATTACTTCCCAGAGCACTACACTGTCACGTGAAAAAACAACAGCACTTATCCTTACCCAGATTTTCAAGACACAAAAGCATAACCTTTTTTAAATTCTATAAACCTGCTAAGGGAGCCAGTGCTGTGCAAGGGGTGGTGAGTCAGGACTCCAGAGTTCTATGCCCAGCTCTACCAATGATGCACTCTTAAATCCAATTTAAATCAGTGTTAATACTCCCAGTAACTTGTTAAAAGTCATATAACCATTCTGTGCCTCAGCTTACCTACATGAAAAATAAAGATAGTAATGCTAATCTACTAGTTAAGGGTGACACTAAATTAATGAATGTGTGGTAAGTGCTTTGAGATCTTTGGATGAAAGGTACCATAGAAGTTCCAAGGTACTATTAGGTTTATTTACTGTAGCTTTTTAAAAAGGAAATTAAGGTGACTGAGAAAATAACCAGTATTTTAAATGTACATTAAATATGTTTGGAATATATAGTCTGTTGGAAAGGAATGAATGATTTATTTTATTAGCTGGAAAGAAAAGTATATATAATCCATTGTTTGTGTTGCCATCAAAGTTCTGCTAGGAATGTAAAGCTAAATGAGCTATTTTTACCTTTATTTTTGCTGTTTTTGTGGTTTTGGCAGAACAAAAAAGAAATGGGTAAAGAGTTGTTTTGCATTCTCGTACGGTGGTTTTTGAGAGATTCTCCTTGGGTTGGGCGCAGAATAAGCTTTGTATTATTTATGTATATTGTAGTAGTGCTTAGAAGCCTCAAAGAAGATGGTGGCTCCATTGTTCTAGGTGCTGTGCATACACATAGTGAGAGCTCATGTTCTAGATAGGCAAAGGGGTGGGAAGAGAGGAAACAGAGGCACAGAAGGGTAAAATATCTGATTATATATCAGAGACAGGAATTGAACCCAGGTCTCCTGACTCCCCGTCCAGTGCCTGATCCTCTGGCTCATGCTACCTCTCTAAAAATTATTCCCCCTACCCCCAACAAACTCACCCTAGGTCAAAGCACAACCTTTGAAGTCTTCATACATAACAGTACGTTACATTTGATCTGTTTGATACTTGTATTATTAAAAAGTGCATACAGAGAGATACCTTTGTTTTAATTTTGTTATGGCAGGATTTTTTTAAAAAATCCTTGTTTTCCAGAACATGACCGGGCAAGAACATTCTTTAAAGAGCCAGTGATAAAGCCAAACAAAAGATTAATCAGTCTTAAATCCATACCATTTGTAAAGAAAACTGGGATGGTATAAATCTAGTCTTATTTTATCTCGGTATTTTAACAACAGATGCAATACTGTCTTTGTTATTATCCTTTGTTCTTCAGACAGTATTTTTTTCCTAATTATTACTTGTCTTCTATGGTAAGATTGAGGAATAGCATTCTTTTAGCTCAGGTAAACATCAAAGCAGTCTTACTTGTAATGGCATGGCTGTATTCACTGGAGAGATAAATATAGTGAATTAAAAAAGAACTCAGTACTGTTTCCAAATCAAAGAAACTATTAATTACTTTTGAATTACCCAGTTCACCCAGCAACACTGGTCCTTTTGCTCATTTGCTAAGTTACTGGGCAATTTATGAAATGAGTAAACTGGAAAAAGATTTTGAGCCAGATCGTTTGCTATAATGCTCAGTGGGGTGGAGCAAAGATGCCCATTATATCCTTCTGCCCCCAATTGAGGGAACCTCCAACTACCGAGGAAGTCCACCTGGTAAATAAAATCAGTCTCAGAGGAGTGAAAATTGACATGAACTACCAACAGCCTCAACTGGATGTTCTAGCAACCAGAGATTACCAGGGTACTGGAAGGACACTCTAACCATGTCCTGTCCTGTCCCCCAGCCATACCTCCTACACCAGTGGCTTGGAGGGAAGATGACATGAGAGCTTTTATGGTAGCTCTACACCACCTGAATAACTGTACACACAGGTAGAATCCTCAGTTTTCTAAATCTCGTAATTGTATCACAATTGTCACATCATCTTGCACTTTTTAAAAGCCTTAGCTCTCGGAATCATGTGATTACATGATAATCTCAATTTTCATTTAAAAATGATTTTTTCTAGCCTTCCTAATGGTGGAGAGAAGCTTAAAAATGTCAACTCTAACAGCCCAAAATGAAGAAGGTAAATAAAAAGAATCCAAAACTTATTTTTAAAAATCTCACAACTTTTAAGCCAATCTCATTTATGAACACTTTGAACCGGCAATACTGAATTTTTTGTTGGGGGGGAAAAAATCACAAAATTTTTTGGGGGGAGGGGGGAAACCTGTCAACATTTTTCTATATGAAAAATGGTAATTTTTCATTGAAAACAATAGTGAACAAAAATGTCATCCAGCATTAGTTGTCTGGATTTAGTAATAAATGTGTGTAAAGTTCTTTGAGATCTTTGGGAGCAAAGTATAATTATAAGTAATAAAAGGATGCCATTTTAACTTATTCTTCATTTTCTTACAAAAACATCCTTCTGCCGTAACATGGGCTACATATTTATGTATAAGTGAGAATCTTGACATCTTGTTTCTGATTTTACCTGACCTTTTTATATTCTTTGGAGGAATTTTCTTAATGTGACTGAAAACTCATACTTTATCTAGTGTTTACCCCCCTTTATATATTCCTTAGTAATTTTACTGTCCTTGTTTTTTGGTAGCATACCGAAACCGTTTTCTTTATCATTATTCTTTGTGCTAATGTGATGGCTTCCACCTTGGCCAAAACATTGAGGATTGAACCTGAGGCCACCAGAGCTAAAAGCTGTTACAACTTGTGCCAGAGAGCCAAAGTGGGGCTCAGATCCTCTGTGGATTGGGCTCTGAGGGGAACCTGTGACATACCACTAGTAGGTTACATGATGGGTATAGCTACACTTTGAGCTAGGGGTGTGATTCTCAGTTTGAGGAGACATTCTCACCGAGCTAGCACACTAAAAAGAGAATGGAGCCACGGCAGCATGAGCAGCACAAGGAGCTAGCTGCCTGCGTATGTATTCAGTGTCTAATGGGCACGCACTTGGGGCAGCTAACTCCTCCCGCCATTCATACTGTCACAGCTACGTTCTGGTTTAGCACGTGTTTTAGCATGTGCAGACGTATCCAAACAGATGGATGAAATAGGAGTCCTGACCTTTTGAACCTCCAGTCAGACTCAGAATTCTACCCTAAGGTGGTATGAAATAGAGAAAAGTGAGAAGTTTGTAGATGTAATCACTGCAGCTGAGAATAAACATTTCCACAAACAAAGACACTATTTTTTAATTAAAGAGAGAAACAGACTTTTGAAGGTGTCATGAAATAAAAGAAGACTCACTGGAACCGTGAATTTGGCAGAGCATGAAGGAGAATGTGACTAATTGTGTTTAAAAGCTTTAGACAATATAGTTTTGTAAATTGTTTGTACACTTTTGGTAGGAGGATGGGGCTTTGATTTGTACTGCTCATTGAAGTTAGATACAGACACAGTAGTTCTCTAGAGCAAACAACCTATCACAATACTGATTTGGGGAGGGAGAGTTGCCTAGAAAGTCTGGCAGGGGGCTGGAAGTCAGGATTTTGGAGGCCTGCCTTAGCTCTGGCACTCACTGTTTGAACTTGAGCAAATCACTTAGGTACAGAGAGGCTCTTTCTCAAGATGCTGTGATGTTTAGTTAACATGCTTGCTTATCTTTGGAAGCAAGGTGCTATGGAGGGGCCTAATTCTGCTCCTGCTGAAATCCTCAGCAGGAGTAGGAAAAGATCCGAAATGGAAATTATTATAGATAATATAATAGGCTGCATTAAAAGCACCTAAGATAGATCATTTTATTTTGAGTTAAGAATTAATATATTAATATTCCACAAAAAGTGTAAAATCATGTGAATAATCATTTTAAAAATCATAACCACTGTAAGTTGTGATTTCTAATACAACTGTGACTTTAGAGCTGCATATCACTGTATTGTTTGGATCTGTGCTTGAATGCAGATCTTAATACTCATATTGTTTTCTGCCGTGGTTGTAGTTTACTTTGTATTATTTCATATATTCATGTGTGGAAAATATTTCTAGTTCACTTCACATGTTGCTGCCATTTAATATTAACTACAATCCCAATCTCAGGAAAAACTGGTAGATTTAAGTCAAATGCTACCAGGACTCAGAAGCTTTTATTATTATTTTATTGTTTTATAATTAACATACCCATGCACAAAAAAGAACAGGATCCCTATTTTCAAACAGGCATTTTCACAAGTGCCCAGTGTAGAGACACAAATTCCCCCATGCACACATACAAGATGGGGTTGCCAGCGAGCATATCTTATATACATGTGCATAATTTCATCTTGCATATTTACATATGGAGAAGTGTGCATCTAAATTGTACACATTTGAAAATTTGAACATCAATATCTAGCCTCCTTCACTGAATTGAACAAAGAGCAAATTAGGAAAAAGGGGCATTTTACTTTTAAATTCCTAAAGCTACAATGATTGAACTGAGCTCTGTAAAATATATAGGCTCCTTCAATCAATCTTAAACTATTTCTTTTTAGACTGATAGAATTCTAGGCAGATTGTTTATGCCGTGTCTCTTCATTTTTTCTTTTAGTCAACATAAATTAAAATAACACACAAAATTAAAACTAAAAAGCAGAATTATCTCGATCATCCTCTTCCTATTCTAAAACAATGACAGTGGCTGTATTTAGCTACTTTAATGCAGAAGGAACAGACAGATTGAATTCAAATTGCCATTTTGGAGTTGAAGTTATCATTTCTGGGATGCTTGAATATCAAGACGTTTTAAAAATACTATTATTTGTGAAGCACCTAGCATGCTTTGGGGTACAATGAAATAACAAATAATTAATACATAACTAATAGAAATATGGGTAAATTTAGAAATGGATCTTTCTCATTTAATTTACATTAGATAAAATCCTGCAGCCTTTACTCGTATGTATATAGGTCCTTTATTTGTTACAAAACAACTGACTGAAGTGCAAAATCTTCAGGTAGGCTAAACATACTGGTTGTTTTTAATGATAAACAAATATAACAAATGCCATGAAAGGCTTCTTAAAGCTGTAGGCAAACATTAATAATGCATTTATTGACATTACACATTCAGGATTGTATTCTTCGGTCTCCTGCATATACGTTTTAATGTGTATATCTTAAATGTACTTTATTGTATCTAGAATGAATTAAAATTGGGATATATTTATATTCGTTGATGGATAGGATACATTTGCAAGAAAGTCTGTTAGAAGCCACAATGTCTTTATGTGACATCTTTGTACTGTTGAAGTTGGCCTAGCAGTCCCCTCTTGTTAAAATAAGGCTGTCTGCTAGACCTGCTGTGTGTGTTGTGGAAAGTTGCACCACCTAGTGACAGGTTCTGCAGTCTGCATATAGGCCTAGTTAAGATTCCTGGGCTTGATCCTGGAATTCACCCTCAGGTTAGATGTTCACATCAGCGAGAACTTCTCCAAGTAAAGTATGCAGGATCAGGCCTTTAACAGATCATGTCCCCAGATATTCATTACATTAAAGTAGTTTGCAATAATCAATATAAGCACTTGAGAGTTGTATTCAACTAGTCACACCTATGGCTTGCGGCAAAACGTGACTCTTGCATTCCTACCCAAGAGGCTGCCACTCTCCCTTTGCTATACTGGCACAGTAGAGATCAGCAGGGCAATTGAGGTGAATTCCACCCAGCATAAATGAAAGGGGGCTATAGGCAGGGCATTCTGTGTGGGTGGCACTTCCGAATGTGCTTCCCCCAAGACCCTAAATCTGTTTATCTTCAGGAAACACTGCGAAAAATATCATGTTGGGGTTCCTGACGAAGCAAATATAGTTGGAGGTGATATTTAGAGGAAGTGGGGTTTATTTTTGTGCAGGCTGGTTATTTAGCATTTTATGGCATAATATTGCTGTTACTTTTTTGCAGTGACTGTATTTGAAGTATTTGTCAGAAGAACCTAAATTGTTTGGATAAGCATCTCTTTTTATTGTAGAAAGCAAAATAAATATTTGAAGCTAAACTGTACAGCAGCAAGTGCAGTTGGGTAATGGAAGCCATTTCATTAAGATACCCTGGTCTGGGCATGGAGGGGAGAGATGTCTATGTGCTATCATCTCTTTGTGGATTTTTATGTTCAGGAGCATTCTGATCAGTATACAGATAGGAAGACTATATCCATGCTTTCATTTCAGCAGGCTGGAATACATGCACATTTTTGGGAGCTCTGAATTCTGCCAAAGAGGGAAAATACGGTTCTAATTAGAGGCATGCAAAACTCAACTGTTTAGCTTTGCCGGCATTTGTGCAAACATTTTCTTTGGTTTCAGTTTACGCAGTCTTCCCACCACTCCCATTTCCCCCCTTCCAAATTTCACTATAAGCTTCAGGTTCACACAGATCCAGAAAGCTCGAAATGTAACTCAGTGAGGACTGCCAGGTTACTTACAGTTTTGTTGCAAAACCCCTAAGTCTTTGTCAGGCTTCACTTTCAGACATTCACAGATTTTTCAGTCAGCCTAGGCTCATGTTTGCGCTTGTAACAGGATCTAGCATACAGCAAGTTTCTCATGGTTTTGTGTCGTGTTGCAAAAATGTTGCACAGCTCTGGTTCTAATCCTCCATTTACCACAACTGACTTTGAGGTGCCATAGAACTAAGATTATCCGAACTCTAGTTAACCAAAAGTCTTGGCCAGATGTGTCTTCCAAAGTTTACTGCACAGCTAGCTAAAGAAGGAAACTGAGCCATTAGTTTCCCTTAGGCTAGAGGAGAGGAAAGGGGAGAATTGAACAACATTATACATTTGAAGGCTTCTGTGCAAATGTCTTTCCTCTTTCTTCTTCAGCTGGCCATGGAAAAGCTGGCTGCCTCAGATAACTCCTTTTCCTCCCTTTAGCCAACCTGTTGCCTCAATTAGCATAAATCTTGACTATATTAACTTTAAATTAAGCAAATTAATTTCTGATCCATGTAAACAGAAGTAGACTCTCTGCTTACTTTTTTGCTCACTCATTGATAGATAGGAAATGTCACTCTTTCAAGGAGTCTTTAACTACTGTTTGGATTTTGGTGAATTTATTGATTGCCTGGAATATATTATACCTATGTGTAGGTTTAATGGTTTCATAAAAAGCTTAGATTAGTCCACGTGTGCACAATGAAATGGTCTTCAATTCATGTTGTAATGATTCAGACCCTTGCCAGAAGGAAGTTGGATGATAGAGGGAATTGCCAGAATTTCTTCAGAATCTGTTAGTCCTTCCTTAAATTTCCACAAGGAGTTCCTGAAAAACCTATGTCACTGCTGTGAAGGAGGCAACTCTTGGTACAAGAAACTATAATTTCACAAAGTGATTTGCCTGCATCCAGGATGACATCATGGGAAACACAGAGGGCTCAAAACAAAATGCCCTCCTTCCAAGAATATGGACCATTTACACAAGAAATAATCTCAGAAAAACCAGCATTTAAAGCCACCACCCATGTCTCTGGCCTCTGCCTTTCCTTGGGGGTAAGAAAAGCAGAGAACACTAAGAATTCATGTGGACACAATGGCAAAATGAGGACAGGAGCCTTACCAGACCCATAACCTCCACCCTCCCACCCCCCCACGAGGGGGACAATGGTACAGCTGGGTGGGGGACCTCAGCCCTCAAACCCCAAAAGGTCTCACCCATGAGTCCAAGGCCCATCCCCAAAATCCCAGGTCTTTTTCCTTTAGGAACAGTTCATTTTATCTTTTTAACCCCATGGGAAACCAGCCGCAAGTTGCAACAAATGAACAACTCCACCCCAGTACCTCAGGTTTCAAAGTAGCAGTCGTGTTAGTCTGAAACTCCCGGAGAAAGCACAGGAACAGATCTGTACAGACACATGCCTAGAACCCCGACCAGGGGTATTCTATTTGCTACCCAAGATCCATAAACCTGGAAATCCTGGACGCCCCATCATCTCAATCATTGGCACCTTAACAGCAGGATTGTCTGGCTATGTGGACTCTCTCCTCAGGCCCTACGCTACCAGCACTCCCAGCTATCTTCGAGACACCACTGACTTCCTGAGGAAACTACAATCCATCGGTGATCTTCCAGAAAACACCATCCTGGCCACTATGATGTAGAATCCCTCTGCACCAACATTCCACACAAAGATGGACTACAAGCCATCAGGAATAGCATCCCCGATACCGTCACGGCAAACCTGGTGACTGAACTTTGTGACTTTGTCCTCACCCACAACTATTTCACATTTGGGGACAATATATACCTTCAAGTCAGCGGCACTGCTATGGGTACCCACATGGCCCCACAGTATGCCAACATCTTTATGGCTGACTTAGAACAACGCTTCCTTAGCTCTCGTCCCCTAACGCCCCTACTCTACTTGCGCTACATTGATGATATCTTCTTCATCTGGACCCATGGAAAAGAAGCCCTTGATGAATTCCACCATGATTTTAACAATTTCCATCCCACCATCAACCTCAGCCTAGACCAATCCACACAAGCGGTCCATTTCCTAGACACTACTGTGCTAATAAGCGATGGTCACATAAACACCACCCTATACCCGAAACCCATTGACCGCTATACTTACCTACATGCCTCCAGCTTCCATCCAGGACACACCATACAATCCATTGTCTACAGCCAAGCTCTAAGATACAACCACATTTGCTCCAATCCCTCAGACAGAGATAAACACCTACAAGATCTCTATCAAGCATTCTTAAAACTACAATACCCACCTGCTGAAGTGAAAAAACAGATTGACAGAGCCAGAAGAGTACCCAGAAGCCCCCTACTACAGGACAGGTCCAACAAAGAAAATAACAGAACGCCACTAGCCGCCACCTTCAGCCCCCAACTGAAACCTCTTCAGCGCATCATCAAAGATCTACAACCTATCCTGAAAGATGATCCCTCATGCTCACAGATCTTGGGAGACAGACCAGTCTTTGCTTACAGACAGCCTCCCCAACCTGAAGCAAATACTCACCAGCAACCGCACACCATACAACAAAAACACTAACCCAGGAACCTATCCTTGCAATGAAGCCCGATGCCAGCTCTGTCCACATATCTATTCAAGTGACACCATCATAGGACCTAACCACATCAGCCACACCATTAGGGGCTCGTTGACCTGCACATCTACCAACGTGATATATGCCATCATGTGCCAGCAATGCCCCTCTGCCATGTACGTTGGCCAAACTGGACAGTCTCTATGCAAAAGAATAAATGGATACAAATCTGACATCAGGAATCATAACATTCAAAAACCAGTGGGAGAACACTTCAACCTCTCTAATCACTCAGTGACAGACTTGAAGGTGTCAGTTTTGCAACAAAAAACCTTCAAAAACAGACTCCAAAGAGAGACTGCTGAACTCGAATTAATATGCAAATTAGACACAATTAACTTAGGTCTAAACAGAGACTGGGAATGGTTCGGTTATTACACTAATTGAATTTTTTTCCCCCATGTTAAGTTCTCCTCACACCTTCTATGGGTCATCTCGATTATCACTTCGAAGTTTTTTCTTCTGCTGCTACTGATAGCTCATCTCAATTGATTGGCCTCTTAC